>NC_141895.1:29278628-29937128 GCF_030686135.1 Camelina sativa
ACTATGTTACAAAGTATAGAAGAAATATACAATTATCATCTAAGGATTAAGAACAGTCACTTATATATTCTAGAGTAAAGTTAACTGTAATCATAAACTTGAATAAAAGTATATGGAAAGGGTTAAATCAGAAACACAAATGCTTCAGTTGACAAAAAAAAAACACAAACGCTTTTTTTCTTTAATCGCTAGAAACGTTCACCACTAATTAGATATGGTTGACACTTGACACTATACTAATAAGAGCTAAAGAAGAATATATAAATTAAAACTGTAGTCAATGCGTGTGTCTGTATATGTTCAGAAACCAAATATGTTCCTTTCTCATTAAATTCATAAAATGCCACTGTTCATTTTACACGAGACGTAAGAGTAATTAAGTACAAGAAACAAGAACTCTTTTCGTTTCATTTATTATTTAAGAATCTTCACGAATCGGGAGTTTTGTCAGACAAACATTTTTACTAGTACTGTTCTTTTTTTCTCTTAAATAGAGAACTAAAAAGAAGTATATGTCCACCCACCACAATGACTCAATGAGCATATGACATTTTCAGAAATTTATTGGTTACACATATGCTCAAAAACATAAAGAAATTCCTAGCAGTAGAATAACTAATTTTCATTTCAATTAAGCTAGATTTGATTATCTTTTTTTTTTTGTTATGTTTTTATATATAATGGAGTGTTGCTTTACTATCTTTCCACTCGGAATTGGTAGTTTCACAAAATTAAGGAACAAAATGGGATAATATAAAAATAGAAAATACAATATAGCTAAAGTCCCTTTGACTTTATTGCTCGACTCCTATTTTATTTCTCGACGGCCATTGCTCGACTCCTTGATCATGTGAAAATATGTGTATGTATTATGTGGACCGTACCAGTTTCTTGATACGCCAAAACAACTAATCTGCCATATATGTGTTACCTGTCTTCGAAGTTTTCATATAAATTCCAAAATTTATGATAATATATTCTATGTATTCGTACATATACCACACGTAACTGCATGTGTGCACATTTGTTTATTTTATACGATGTGTGTACTGTATGCATACACGAACATTCATCATCGTATTTTCTTTTTGTCAACTTGAATTTATAACTAAGGCTAGCTAGCGTAGCCGGTGGTGCAGTTTCTTACAAAAATAAGATCATCTTTAATTTTTGTTCTAAATTAATCAACATATTTTGTTTTAATTTATGACCTACACTGATTAACAGTTTACCTATGTCTTTAAAAGAATCTTTATATTTATTTTTGATATTTCAAAAAACGTTTTGAAGTGTTTCTTAGGTATTAGAATAGTTGGGATATAAATATTCAAAACTTAAACTCGTATATTGTAATGCCACAAAAAAAAACCCGTCATATTTAGAATTTATATTCGAAATCGAAATAATAAATTTTCAATTGTCTCTGGTAAAAATACTCAAACGTAATAACTAAGTGATCAATATACCTAGAGTCAAATTTCATTCTAAAATATTGAATTACAAAATAGCAAAACAAAAGAGAACGAGAGATATAAATAATAATCTGTAGGATTTTTTCATGTGGCTATTGTTTATCTGATTTTGTTCGATTATATTTTGTTTTCACATATGGCTCTACAAAAAAAAATTAAGAAAGGGGAAAAAGATGTGTTGTTCTTGCCGTCTTTTTGCGAAGACATGCTCGTGATTATTATTATTATTTGTGTGTGTTTTTTTTTTCTTCTTCTTAATGTTCCCGTGAGCCGTGAAGTGAACTCCATTCGTTGGCTACAAAAGTTATCGACTACCCCTACTGTCCCATCTTTCAGTTATAATCATTTATTTTTCTTGGTTTGATAAATGTCCTGATCCAGCCAAAATACTTGATGGCATATGCCTGGAAAAAGATTACGAATAAATTCAAAATTAGGATCATGGTTAAGATTGATACATGAAAATAACTGTACCATACAATGTGGATATATTTATGCATGTAGCTAGGTACGTTTTTTTTTTTTAGATTTAACACGCAATATTTTTTGTTTTAAATACAGTACATCATGTCATCATGATATATATTTAAATATAATATTATTAGATTTTGACGGTCTTCTAATTCAATATCAAAATTATAAAGATTTAAATTGTAATGTTCTAAAATTACCGATCAGATCCCTAAATACTAGTGTCAGTCCCGTTTGCGAGTAGTAGGGGAGAACTAATCAAACCGTAACTTTTGTTGAGTGATGAACCTCTACTAAGCTTGACAAATAAAGAGCTGAAAAAGAATATATAGAACGATATACATTTCTTTGGAAATTCAAAGATCCTACACCCGCAAAAGGTTATCTCAAAGATGACCTAGTTGGAAGTTGTAAACTTCCATTGACGAGATATGCGTGCCATTCAGAGCGACATTTTTGTCCATTCGATTACACAAAATGGTTACTTGATTAGTTTAGCCTGTGTAGATGCCTTTTGATCTATATACATGTCTTGTGCACATGTGTACGTAGTTATTGGACCAATTCTCTGTTCAATTCGTTAAGACTTTAATTTGTTTTAAGCATAAACGGCGATATTCATTGTATAATCAAGTCAATTTAATGTTTTAATATTCATCTCATAAAGTTCTAATCATATTCAAATATTTCCTGGACCACCATAATAGAGTATACGACCGATATTAGCATCTTCAGAATTGTATATGCCAAAGCCTTGATAGCCACGTTCATCGTCAGAGAAATCTTCGAGATAGTTCATCACGTTGCGGTCAACGTTATATAAACCGTCGAGTACGGTTATACGTTTCATATATGCACTGTTACTTATATCATTATCAGAAGGAAACAGTCCATATCCCATTTCAGGACTCGGCAGTGATGCGCTGTATACTTCTCCACCCCACTCGATTGAATTTCCAAAGCTTTGATGAAACCTACTAGACGGCCAAAAGCCAACTTCCTCTGCCGTGCCACTAAATTCAAACCACCAATTTCCATTTTTTTGGTCCTGTTACCCGAAAATAATAGGTAAATTTTAATAATACATTATAAAACACATTATTTAAGCAAATAATTTGGTATGCTTAAATCAGTCATAATCCTAATTAATTATCCAAACCTTGATTAGACCAAAGGTTGCAGAGCGACTTATCCGATCACCACGAATAGACACTGGCAACACTGGTGAACCAAGCGGAAAATCTTGACGAACGAGTATAAATCCAACGTTGCAGTTGCTATTGTAACATGATTTTCCACCTGACTGCTCCATCAAATTAAATACATACATATATCTCCTTACAATTATTTACGTTATTCAAAAAAAATGATTTACTAGCTAGCCTAATGTGACTGACTTACATTTGTATAGACGAAAGTCCGAGGTTGGTTGTCCTTGTACAATACTGGATTTACCTGAATTAGTAAACATAGTTTTTGTTGAACAATATAATTCATATTTTGTTAGTTACAAAATAGAACTCGTAGTCCTGCCGGTGTTTTTATCGAGTGCAAGTTGTAGATTGCAAAATAAATAAATCGATATTACTTACAGTCAAACCGACTTGGATAAAATCCCTTCCAATCTGCATGTGAACTCGAGAAGCACTGTATTGGGTAGGCCTAACCTTAGGAGCGGTTATACAAAGGTCCATTGTTGCTCCATTGAACCTTTTCTTTGAGTCTTTCGTCCGAAGCACCACATACTAATCCCGGTCATTTTTCATTCAATAACCAAACATTATTATCAGTATAAAATATCTCAAAATGTAACTTGATAATCCTGTTTTTTAAATTAAAAGAGGCAACTTACGTGATGTTTGTTGGAATGAACAACATTATTAGGATCATTAGTGGTAGTGTTCCAAGAGCCACGAGGTTTGTGACTATCGCCAAATGAGTCTGTTCTCAAAAGATCGTCTTTGGTGACTCTTCGTATAGGGACTGTACCAATGGGACAACCCACACCATTCTCCCATAAGTAACCAAATCCAGTACTGTTTGTCTCTCTTTCTCTCATTCCTTTCCATATTGGACGCATCTAAGACATATAGCGAACACCATAAACATATTCTTGTCCTTTTATGTTTGTAAAAAAATATAAGTATGACATAACCAATAGATCTGTAATTAATTATACCTTGTAATGATATGTGTGATTTTTCATAGAAGGATGATCAAATGCTGGTTGCTTGAAGAAATCCACACATCCGTATCTTTCTCCATCTATAGTCTATATCATTTACACCCATATATATATATAGAGAGAGAGAGGTTAACATATTAATTTTATAATATATAGAGAACAACAGCAAGATTATGATGATATATAAAAAAAAACCTTGATGATCTTGACAGCGGGTTTGTTGATAATCTTTAGTCTCTTCTGCATTTCTAAATCTTCAAATTTAGGAAAGCTCTTGGCTTCGACGAAATCATTGTTGTGACTTACAATTATATGAGCAAAGATGAAACACATTAAGAATACCCATATCATTGAGCCTCTCACTTCCATTTTTTTATCAAGAATAAAGAGAAAGAAATAGAGTTTATGGAATTTTTGAAGCATCATATATAGAAGATAAAGGTTTGATATATATAAGGGTCGAGGAGGCTCTGAGAAAGGAATAAAATCTTTGGTTTTTATTAATTCAGAGACCGTTGACCAAAAAATTTATGGAAAAAATTATATGCTACTAAATCATAATTTAATCAATTAACATTTAATTACTTCCCCAAAGACTGGTCAACAATTCCTGAGAGACTAACACATAATACTAAAGATATACTCCATCTCCATTCTCGAGATCAATTATGGTATTATAGTTGTAGTTGGCAGCGAAGAAGCAGTACGTAGGATTCAGCACTGGAGCGAGACGTTTTCTGAGGAGCTTGGTCGATGAAGAATCTATCTTAGGAGCTCATTTAATTTGGTTAAGGAAACTACAGACAGAGATATCTGGAATTGTTCTTCCTCAAGTAGGCGTAGAAGAAGAACTCAACTCAAACTCATGAGTCATGTGACCAAACATTCTCCAGCCAACGTAAATTGAAAGAAGTACAATACAGAACATTTTTTCTTTAATGTAGCTATATATTATGCAATGATGTAACTGAAGAAGATCCAATCTTCATCTATCGTGGTGGTTCCTTCATTTGATTTTTGTAAGGATTCATATATTATATGAAAGTTTTGGCAAGTAAAATTGCCTCTCTTCTGTTGTGTTGTGCTGATCTTTTTCTTTGTTTGTATATACTTATTCAAGTGAAAAGCGCAGAAATGTTTCATCTTTCAGCAGGAGCAGGACCATGCACAGTAATTTTTTTTTTCACAGACCTAAACTTCCAAAAGCTCTATTATTATTATTACACTACTATTGGTATCATTATTACTAGCTAGAACCAGTGACTTACCATCTTCTTTCCTATATTAATCTTCTCGAGATAAACATGAAGCACCTTTTGTCACCTTAATTAATCTTTTTACGAGTCCATTCACTTGTTTTATACTATTGAATTCTCTATAAATATCAATGTGTTTAGTAATGAGTTGGCACAAGAGGAAGAGCTGAAGAGATAAAAATTAAAAGTAATTGAAAAGTTGTAACAAAAATTAAAAGTCTTTGTTTTCTTATTAAAAGTAGAATTAAGTTTATAAAACATTAAAGGATAATTTAGTTTATATATTAGTTTAAAACATTACACAAGTATTAAATTAAAGGACTAAATTATCCAGAATTTTATTGGAAGGAAAAAGATTTTTTTTTTCTCCAGAAATCACATCATACAAATTTAATTAAAATATTATCTGCAAAACCTTAAACAAAAGTATTATGAAGACAAAAAAAAATTATTATGCATAAAACCTTATAAAATTTTATTAAATAACATGAATATAAAAGTTTTTTGAAAAATTAAGAAAAAAGTGTGGTTCACAAAAAAAAAAGAGAGTTAAATTTAAGTTATGTATAAAACCTTAAAAAAAATATTAAAGAAGACAAAAAAGTTTATTAATAAAACCTTATAAACTTTTAAAAGGTTAAATAACATGAAAATAAAAGATTTTGAAAAATTAAGAAAAAGTGTGGTTCACAAAATAAAATAAAAGAGTTAAATTTAAGTTATGTATAATGCATGTTGGACCTAGAACACCTCTTACAGACCACAAAGATTTTGGACCGGATGTTGTATCCGGTTTGATTACACAAATCTAAAATTCAACACTTAAACCAAAAAAAAAAAAAGTAAAAAATCCGTATAAAATAGAAAAGTTTAAAAAGCCGAAAAAACAAACGTTTTAGAAAGCTGAAAAAAAAAACGCTAAAACGTTTTAAAGGCAAAGTGGAATTCCTATTATTTATAAGAGTTATGGGTTAGTATCTGTTAATGGTTAATTTTTAAAACGTATTGGGCTTTTATTCGATCTAAGAGGCTTATGGCGGCGACTGTGTGGAATACTGTGGATGCCAACGGAAGAGCTTTGAAATAAAAATGTTATTTTTCTCTTTTTTTTTTTTTTGACCTCTTTTTTTTTTCTCTTTTATTTCTGTGATTGAGAAATAAATTGTACAGTTAAATCTGAAACGCAAACGCTTCAGTTGACAAAATAAGACACAAAACGTTACTATTTTTTCTTGCAAGAATGTTCACCACTAATAACGTTGTTATCCAAATCAAAGAGAAAAACAAATGTTTGGTAAATGTACTCTAGCCAGCGATAACGAGTCCAAACGACAATGCGGTGCCAAACAATGCATGGAGTCTCACACAATAATACTTGGCCATGAATATCTTCTCATTTTCCTGCGTTAAAAGAAAAAAAATAGATTAGCAAAACTAAGATTTCCAATTTTCAACTTTAAATTTTCTTACCTTGTGGTGCTTTTCGACATAGCTTGAAACCAAATTCCCAACTGGTAATGTCAGGAAACACATCAACTGAAACACCCAACAACAACGACAATAAATAAAAAAACAGGTTTTAGTTATATATATATATATATATTTGTATTTCAGTCATGTTCTCGAATCTGATAACTTACTGTGCAAGGTAGTGGCAAAATCTTTGTTAAACCAAGAACAAGAAGCATTGAATATAGCAAACGAATGGCCCATCTCACAACAAAAGCTCCCTTTTCAGTCCCTAACCGAACCTGTGTAAACCAAAATAAAAATCTTAATCATAAACATTTAAAGGTAAAAATCTTAATCGCCATATTCCGTATTAAACCTAGTTGATTTTTTTCACATTTGTACCAGAGGTGAGTATTTCCCCACAGCTAAATCTCCATCCACCTGTAGAATGTAGAGGTAATCAGTATTGTGTGGGTCATTTCAGGAACCATTAAGACTGCCTTTTTTTATCAACCAACCTGATGAAAGTGGCTGCAGAAAAGGATGAGAGATGTAGTAAATCCAACAAGAAGAGATGATGAAAGGACCCTACCGCTTAACGGAAGGTGCCTTATCTCGCTGCCAAATCCAGTTTAATCAGTTTAAGTTATTAACAACTCATGGAAACAAATATTAATGAGGCTTAAAATGAAATTTAGATATACCTTGAGCTACCAAGAAGTAAATAAAAAGCAGTAGTAGCAAATGGACCAAATGCTGCAAAGCATAGAGGCTCTCCTAATCCTTGGTAACTTAACCGAAACGGCGGACACTAGAGCCAATAGTGTTACTCATGTACATTAGAATCAGTTAGGTTAGTATCAAATTGTCATCTAGAAAGTAAAATTCACCTGGTATACATAGCCACAGAGTATTGCCGAGGCCAGTAATAGTATTGCACGGATATTACTTGCATTCAAAGATGTCCAAACAAGACCAGCAACACCAAGCACAAGCGATGTAATTGCAGCGGCTAAGGTTCCTGCCCGGCTTTTCCAAGTAAAACCCACAAAGCAAATTTATTAGGAGGGAACTGAGAAACAATAAACTTCAAGGTTGCAAACTCTATCCTTTTGATACTTTACCTTCCAAGCAAATTCACTACTGATTCCTTTTTGTTCTTATCAGCTCCGGTATCAAAATCATAAACATCATTGCTGCCATTAAACCATGTTTCAGAAAGCGTAAATACATGTAAGAGTTAGCTAATACATTCAACGAAAATGTTAAAAGGATATCAATCAATCACCTTAGGTTGAGCCAATTTATGATAAGAATTGATGAGAGCATAAGTGTAGCATAACGTCTAGCTAGAAAAAAACCCGTCTCTAGATAAGCCGCTGAAGCGCCAACCTAGGCCATTTGAACAGTGAATATACTATAGCATTCAAAAGGCAATGGAGAACATAGAAAAGGTTTCATCTTGAGGAAACATACCGTAAGAGGAACTAAAGCGACAGAGTAAATGGGTAGTTTGATTGCTCTCCATATCAATTTTGCTTTGGGGATTTCCTCTTCTTGATACACTTTTGCTGCATCCCCATAACTAAAGATTGGTCCAACTCTAAGGTTTCTTATTCTTTTAGCATTCAGATTCTCCCGTGAATTTAACTCCAACAACGGTAATCTTGTGATTCCATATCCTCTGCTGGGAAGCTAAGCTAAGTAATTTTAGTGAAAGCTCAAAGTAAATTATAGTCAAAGAACAAAACTTTGGGTGTTACCTTGTGAACATCGGTTTCACAAACAAATCAGTTGACTTTTTAGGCACAAACCCATGAGTTATGTCACAGAGAGAAACCAAATTCATCATTTTCAGTTCTCTGCAAAAACAAGAAGAAACCCTTTTTTTTTTTTCAATTAACAGAGCAAGATACACTAGAGCAAAGCAGAAGAAATATAAAAAGTTTGGGAATTTACCTTTCTAACACGAACCTTTCGACGAATACGTAATCATAACACTTCTTTTTATCGGAAACAGATTTGAACTTGGCTCGTCTGCAACGCAAACGCCATGAACCCACCCCAACTAATCTCGAAGCTCGATTTATGCGAAGATGCAAGCAAAATGGAGTGAACTGAATCAAGAATCAGAGGATATGTGAAGGAATCTATGCAATGCAAATGCAGAGGAAGTGTTTGGATTTGTTGTTTATACAGACAAAAATTTGAATGTTGGGTTTGGAGGAAGAGACATGATGATGAATGATCAAGTGGATGGATATAAACGCAAGCTCTCGTTGGAAGATAAAATCACGTGAGGTTCACGTGTCTTTGACAAAATTTTAATTCTTAGTAGAGAGTATGGGCCTTGAAGGCCCAAAATAGTATGAGGTTTGATTTGTACAAAATACAAAATATAAAGCAAACTATATATGCAGTCATACAAATAAACAATGTTGACAAATATTTACAATATAATGCATTTCCATATTGATATTTATAATTAAATATTTTTAATAATTTTTAAATTTCATAAATATAAATGATTTAATATTATGTAAAATAATTTATTTTAAAATATTTAATTATAAATATTTGATTTGTATTATTTGATCTGCTTTCATAATTAAACACAAATATTTTGGACACATATGCACAGTCAGTCCTCTGTGTGATAGATGTTCATGGAATCCAGCTCTTGTTAGATATTTCATTGATGAATTATACTTCTGTCACTGAAATTAAATTACATTTGCTTACATGCAATAATTATCAAAATTCTTTTATAAATTGATACTCATTTTAAAATATTTTTAAAATTTTTAAAATTTTTAACATTGCATAAATATAAAGTGACATATTTCCAAATATTTTATTTAGAATTTACATTTTATCATATAAATATCTGATTAGCTTTCAAAATCCAAACATATAATTTGGACACCTAGATCCGTTTGAATTCCACTTAATCCACATTTATTCTGCTTGATTAAAATATTTATCCAAATCCACTTAATCCACATTTATTCTGCTTGATTCGTTTAATAAGCTACAATTGATCTACTTTCTCCTCCATTCACAGCCATTTTTTATTTTATTTTTCCCCAAGTGAAAGTTTGGACTTTGGACCAAACTTGTACAATAAATTAGTTAATTTTGAACGATATAGTTGTATGTGAGGTATTAAGATTTCATATTTCTAAGTTAACTCATTTATACTGCTAGATGAACACATCCTATTGTCTATTACTTATATAAAATAATATTATCTAGAGTTGAAAGTAATTATAGTCTAAATTTAAATTATATCACTACAAGTCTACAACGAAAACGTTTGCAATAATATGCAAGTATGATTTAACCAATAATTCATTTTATGTTTTGGTATATTTACTTTCACAAAAAATAATTATGACTTTTAATTTTTATGTATGAGTGTTATATTTTGGTTAGCCTCGGCTTTACTGATCTTGCTTGGAAAAGAAGTTTCGGATGAAGAAAATAAATAGAAAGAAATCAGCGAACACATGTTTGATTAATGAGTCTAAATCAATAACTTTGATATATTGCACGTGAACTCAAATAGTAACTCTTGTTCAAAACGGCTGCCTTAATACTAAATAGCAGAATCATGTTATACAGGTTTAATGGCAAAAGTAAAGATCCTCAAGCAAATTTTTCATGTTGAGCTCATCATCATCAATATCATCATCATATACAAAATATGTCCATGTTTCTCCATCATCAACTTTCCAAGAGTATTAGGACAACTCAGGAGAAGAAGACCTGAACGCTTGATGTTTTCAAAGACTGGCAAACAGGACAAACACCAGTAAACACATCACAGTCTTTACACAAACTCAAGTGTCTACACGGCACGAGCAAGACCGAAATCTCTTTTATGTTACAAGATTTGCATCTCATCCCAGCACTTGGCATCCCCGGGATGTTCAAGTAGTTGTATGAGGCTGCCTCGTCATCAATTTCACTATCCCCAAACCCTTCTTTCATTTGATGATGATCAGCTATTACTCTTACTGCATTGTTGTCGTTTCCATGTGACATCACTTCTTGCAAATTTACCTTTAAGGCATTAACCATAGATTCATTGTACTTTGCTTTGTAATGCCAGTTCTGAGCTTCCACTGCCACTTGTTTTATCTTATCCACGAGTTCCCGGTTTTTCTTGTTTATGCTTTCAATCTCCTGGTGTTTCTCTTGAAGCTTCTTGCTCACATCCTTTTCTAAGGCTGTGACAAATGACTTTACATGTCTCTGTTTTATATCTCTCACACCTTTAACCATTTGATCTGCCTGTTCCAAGAAAGAGTACAATCTCAAGTCTCAACAACATTGGGTATACAAGCAAAATCATAAAGCTTTGCAGATCAAATTAGTACCTGGAATTTAATAAACTGATCAAGCTCGTCTTTCTGTCTATCGAGGTCCACTCTGATATTGTCACCAAGTGACTGAAAGACTGGATTTGTGATGCTTCCATTAGCCGAAGTTACAGAAGAGTTTAGCTCATCGTCGTCGTACGATAGTCTCAGACCAGTTGACACTAAGTTCTGCTTTGGGACTTCATCTTGAACAATAATACTATTGTTGTTGTAGTTATGGTTCAAGGAGATCTGCAGCTTCTGCTGTCTCTGGATATTATTATCGTTGAATTCGGTTTCCCTTCCACGTTTGCTAATATGCCGAATCATCGGAGCAAGGTTATCATTAGCAAAATAGTTAACAGGATCAATAGTACAACCAGCTCTCACTGCAACCACATACAAAAGAAAAATAATGCTTTTATCTCCGTAAAGTTCTAAACAACATTTGAACCAAAAGATGAACAAAAATCACAAAACTTACTCGTCCCGAGCAAGTGAAGCTGATTCAACGATGTGTTAGTCTGGTACTGAAACTGGCTATCGTTTATTAGAACCTGCGGCACAGGGTTCTCATTGTTTCCTCCCAACATCTTCTTTAGTTTATGTGTAAATAAATAGTGTAAAGTATTCAACTTTCAGTAAGAAACCTGCAGATAAATGAAACTAATGACCTGAAAGCTATGAAGAGCCGAGACAAAGCTGTCCTAAGCAATACATATAACAATCCAACTAGAGACAAAGTTGAGAAAGTGAGATGTTTTGAGGAAACTATGGTTCTGAGTAGCCAATAGGAGTTGAGTTGGTAACGCTAGGGATTTGAGTTGGTACTCCCTAAATAGTCAACCAAGTCTAAAGAGATAAATCCTAGAGGATAGAGTTTACATATTTGATGAAGATTCTATGATCTTTTTGTCTATTAATTGGAGATAAAAATGAGTTACGAATCAGATTGGTTGATCTGATCATGGTCAAAGATTCAATTCATCTGAATATTTAAGTAACTTCCAGAAACAGGCAAAATCTCTGAAACAAGGAAACCACATATCAAACTTCAAAGACATATATCCAAAAGGATCTTGTAAGAACAAGAAAGCTGTTGTAAGAGAGAAGCTTAAAAGAACATACGTTGTTTACCTCTTCTTTAAAGATTGCCCATCAAAAAAAGTAATCCGATTTACAAATTGTCAAAATAAATAAATCAAACCCTAGCTTTACTTCAGATCCTACAAACACACACAAGAAAGAAAAGAAAAAAATTCTTCAACTTCCTCATCATCATCAAGATAAAAAAATAAAGTCATCGGAATTAAAAAAAAAACCTGTATAATCGAAGAGAAGCTAGCCAATCAATCAATATAAAGATTCATAATCTTAAGAGAAAGAAGAAGAAGAAGATGGGTTTGTTTGAATTTGTGAAACGCAGAGAAACAAAAAACATCCAAGAATTTAATTTTTAAAGGCTAAAAAACTTTAATTTAATGGAAGAAGAAAGAATAAAAGAAGAATAGAAACTGATGAGAGAAAGAAAGAAAGAAAAAAAAAAATAAACGAATGATGCTGAGAATTTGAGAAAGCAGAGAAAGAGAGAGAGGACAGGACACAGTGGTGCTGGAGTGGGAGAAGTTGGATGGCCATATCGAAATTAAAACAAACAAATATAAATCTTGAAATTAATACCCAATATAATTTTATTTTTTTATTACCATTTATATTTATACTCTACTTTTCTGATTTTTTTTCTCCTTTTATATATGTAAATAATTCATTACTATTTTAAATTAAATTTGATCACAAAAAAAAAATTCAAATTCTGCCTGTATATATATCAAATTCGTTTAGTTTTTAGTTTCTTATTATTTGAGTTCAGTGTTTGTTTGTAGAAGTGGTCTATTTAAATTTGCATATTTTTTATATTAAATATCATTGTTAGATCATCGCAACGATCGAGAGCAATGTACCGACTACCGAGCAAAGTTCTCATATTCAGTTTACCAGTGTCAAATTACACGTCTAACTTTGATTATCTTTTTTAATAGAGACGATCATTTATAACCAAATAAATATAAATCTTTGAATTAATACCCAATATAATTTTATTTTTTATTACCATTTATATTTATACTCTACTTTCTGATTTTTTTTCTCCTTTTATATATTTGACTAATTCATTACTATTTTAAATTAAATTTGATCACAAACAAAACAAAAAAAAAATCAAATTCTGCCTGTACATATATATATATATATATATATGATATATCAAATTCGTTTAGTTTTAGTTTCTTATTATTTGAGTTTAGTGTTTGTTTGTAGAAGTGGTCTATTTAAATTTGCATAGTTTTCTTATGTTAAATATCATTGGTTAGAACATCGCAACGATCGAGACCAAAGTACCGAACAAACCATGATTATCTTTTACCGAACAAAGTTCTCATATTCAGTTTATCAGTGTCAAATTACACGTCTAACTTTGATTATCTTTTTCAATAGAGACGATAATTAATAAGAAGATTAAATAATACAAGGTAACAGATTAATTACTTAAATATATAAATTAAAATAAATTAAATTTTACGATAACATTTAACGAAAGAATCTTAAAATAAATTAAATTTTACGATAACATTTAACGATTTTACATAAATAACATTTATCAATAAAAGAACATCATTTCATATTTTAGAAAACAAATAAATTAGACATATGATTTAGGGACCATTAATTATAAAGAAATTTGATGACGACAACGTGTTGAAGTTTCACAACCACGGTGGTAAGGATTAGCCGGAATTTTGATACATTCCTTAGGGTTTTTAAAGCCGCATGCAGGAATTCTATCTTTTCCTATAGCTCCATATCCCAAATGTTTTCTTTTCATTCCTTCGCCGCATTCGCTGAACATTGATAACACAATCATTATCAAAACAATGATGAAAGATGTAAGATTCTTTTTGTGCGCAGCCATTCTTTCTTGAAAAGAAAAAATATATTTTTAAAAAATCTTCTTTATCTTTTTCTTGTTGTTTTTGTTGTTGTGTTATATATTTATTGATTATTTGTTAATCTGTGTTTCTTTGATTTATAGCAAGAGAGATGATTCTAAATAAAGACAGACAGTGCATAATGCATGAACAGAAAGTGGTTATTTGGCTATTTATATGTTATGTACAGTTTTCAATCGTCTTTCATTAGCAGAATTCTTAAAAATATAAAGACTATATTTGTATTTCATGACAACAAATTAACCGTTTACTAAATTAAGAGTCTCCACATCTAAATAAGTTTTACATTAATATTATTTTGTTGTATCAAATATAAATTTATTTCCAAAGTTTACTAAACCAATATACTATCTAACATAGTAATTTGTTTTAATATCATTTCCCATCCTAAGTTAATGTCAATAATATTGCATATTATTAATTTCAACCCATTCAAATTAACTTTGGCGTGAATGTTACTATTCTGTAGTAGATTCTAATGTGTTCATCGTAAGATAAACTATTATTACTCGTACCTAGAAGGGTAGTTGCTAATAGCATAGATATTTTTAATTTATCTCTGAAAATTAAAGCAAAGTATTAACAATTTTTCTTTTAAAACAGTACAAGAAAATGTTCAGCTACAGAGAAAAGGTAACAAATCTCATTCATCCGTTCTTATTGATCATCATCATCATCATCTTCATCCTTTCAAATTCCTCAACAAAATGCATCAAGTCTTACAATTTTCAGTCAATATAAGCTTACGTCCAGGACTCTAGTGCTTCAATGTTAGTTTGTAGATTAATTTAACCATTCAAATTTGGATATTTAAAGTTAAATATTATATAGACATCATAACAATAGGTGAGATGGGTTTTTAAAAAGTTTTAGAAAGTGATTGATTAACTTCTAATAACAATATGGTATTTTACAGATTAAATATCTACACATATGCATATATATTAACTTTTGTTAATTGCTAGACCTCAATAAAAGAATAAAATGTGATTTTGAAAAGTAGGTATATTTATGTTATAAAAGTGTTATGCTCTCATCTTTCATTTATAACCCAATAAATATTGAATATGTTCAAACTGAACAAGTAGCACCAGTGGTCTAGTGGTAGAATAGTACCCTGCCACTGTACAGACCCGGGTTTTCCCGGCTGATGCATTCGAGCTGTGAAGAAATTGGCAAGCGTTGGTTGGGTCCTTCGCATTCTTCTGACTTATCAGATGCAATATGGCCTCGATTCTGAGCTCTCTTTTTCATTTCACCCATTTTAGTTAGGTTTCTAATTAGCCAATATCCGATTCTTGTTATGCAAGACAATATATCTATATATATATATATATATTGAGTTGTTCATTTTTGCTAATGCCAATTAGTAACAGCTTGTGAGACGTGGTGGCTTTGGGGGACTATAAAAGTTTGCTTTACTTAAGAACCCTCCTCGGCTCACAGATTAATCCCTCGAATCAATCAGAATGGCGTCAATTAAAACCTTTTACACTATGAACCCCCCCCCCCCCAGAGATACTTCAAAAATCAAAAACAATGGACAAGGCACAACAACTAGCCTCAAATGCTCATATGATCCTCCCTCGGCAAGCTTTGAACTGTATCGGACCATCTCCCAGGCGAATGATCGCTGCTGTTATATGAAAACAGTGCTGCTTCGGCCCTCGCATCCTTCACCATCTTCAACACCACTCTCATCACTGGACGGTTTTCAGGCTGAACAGCCACACAAGCTGTCGCTATGCTCAAAAGCGCCTGAAGTTTCTCCTCAGAAGCATTCAGCTCCTCACTTAATTCAGTCTCTTCCTCTCTCACCGCGCGCACCCATGCGGAGATATCAGACTCGTATTTATTCACAAGGTCCTTGAATGAAGTTCTACCTGTTAGAAGCTCAAGAAGGAGTACTCCAAAGCTATAGACATCAGCGTGTTGTGTCGAGGCTCTGCGTAAGTCTCTGCACTCAGGAGCTTTGTAAAAGAGAGAGGCTGCACTTGTGTCTTCAACTGAGTCAGAGTCCTGCAGATCAATAAGACCATAATCCGTTAGGCAGGACTCAAAGTCCGGACCTAACAAAACGTTCGATGATTTCAAGTTCCCATGTGTTAAGCCAGGATTCTGATGAATGTAGACCAAACCCATGGCCAAGTCCTCTGCTATTTTCAGACATGATGTCCAGTGAAGAGGCTTCCCACTCGCAGAAGCCTTACTTCCTACAAACAAGACACACATTAAAAACACATTAAAGCTTGAGAGAACCAAACACAATGGGTGTGTGTGTTGCAATACATACCATGGATAAGAGAGAAGAGACTTCCATTAGGGAAGTAATCGTAAACGAGCAAACACTCTTCTTTAGCTTGGAAATAAGCTCTGAGAGGAACTAGATTAGGGTGCTTGAGCCTACCAAGGATCTCAATATGTCTTATGAATTCCTCCATTCGAGTAAACCCTGAATCCTTGAGCCTCTTAACAGTAATGATGAAACCAGACTCCATCACCGCCTTGTAAGTGCTCCCTAACGTTCCTCTTCCCAACGTTTCCGCTGAAGCTTTAAGTAGATCATCCATGGTGTATCTAACAACCGTGATATCTCTCCCCAAGAAAACAAGAGTTCCCACTGATCCTTCTTCGCTTGCTCTTTCCCATGAGAACGTTTTGTTGTTATTCTGGTCACTGGTGCCTTCCTCTGTTTCCACCGCCACTGCTCCTTCTGACCCTACCACAGATTTGCTTCTCCTCTCTTCTCTCTTGGATTTGACTCGCTTCTGTTTCTGTAGCTGACATACGAGAAGCAATGTGAGCAGAAGAAGTATCACAATTCCACCACTGATGCTTCCAGCAATGATTCCAATAAGATTTGCTCTGTTTCGCCTTTTGGCTATAGGGATCGCTGGTTTTGCGGACGGAGTTGAAGTGATTCCTGTGGTGTCATTACATAAGTTTTGAACCTGATCACCACAGAGAGCAATGTTACCAGTAAAAGACGAGTCATTGAACTGAATCAGAGCTTCTGTTGGTGGGATATGGCCAGAGAGCTGGTTGTTGGAGACATTGAAGAATCTGAGAGTTGTTTGGTTGAAAGGAGGAATGTAACCGGAGAAAAGATTGTCTTGAACGTAAAACGTGTAAAGGCGGGAAAGACGGAGCAACGAGGTAGGAATCTTGCCGGAAAACCGGTTTCCGGAAAGAACAATGGTTTTCAAACGGTGTAGAGACGTCAGCGAGTGAGGGAACTCGCCGGAGAAGTTGTTATCGTTGAGATAAAGCGATTTGAGGTTGATCAACCCGGAGAAGTTAAGGAACGAGGCAGAGAGATAGTTGCCTTTGAAACTAACAACTCTAAGTTGGTCCAACTTGTTCAAGCTGTTGTAGTTGAGTGAGCCAGTGAGGTTCAGATTCTCAAGAACAAGCTTTGAGACTCTTCCATTTATGCATTTCTTAACACCTTCCCAGTTGTTGCAAGAATCTGTTCCTCTCCTCCATGGAATCGAGTTTGAAGGATCAATGGATGATTTCAAACTCAGTAGAGCTTCGAGGTCGCTTGATCTCACCGGAGAAATCGAGTAGACAGCAAACAACAAGAAGAACATATAGAAAGAAGAAGAGATCATGATGGAATCAAGAGTTTTACAAAGTCATGATAGGATCAGTTGTAATGGCATCGATGAAAGAAGCTCGATCACGGACATGACAGCAAAGATGTCACGTGAAGCCAATGCTTCTTCTTACTTACTACTTTAAGAGCAGTGGGAGAAGTTAATCAAATCTCACTTGTATCCCTTATAAATGCATTTATATATATTTATTTTGTGTCCATATTTGCACACACACTTCCACTGTTTTGCACACATGTATATCAATAATTGTTTATGGTGGAGACTGGAGAGAACAAGAGTACAATAAGGGAAGAAAATATTAAAGTTTTTGTCTTTTTCACTCCAGTCTTTCAACTTTCTCAAGATTCAGGCAGACAAATGCTGAGTGCTGCTGACTAGGGGAGAGAAAATGACAGAACATTTGGAGGGAAGTGCCAAGATCAATGATGCTATAATGCGTACTGGAGCATAATAATAATTTAAGCAAAATGTATATTTGTTGTATATATGTTTCAAGTCACGTTTACCATTATACCAACCTCCCTTGTTGTATTGTATCAAGTTTAGACTATAACATCTTGGTTCTGTAACAGAAGGTATCAATGAAAAGTTCAAGAGATGGCAAGGTGAACCACAATGGACCATAACCTTGTCCTTGTAAGTGGAAGAGAGATTCCAAGGACAAACGATAACAAGTCGTAGACATATAATAAATGAACAAACCAGAAAAACAATTGTATAACCCAATATATCAAAATAATAATCTGTAACAAAGTACCAGATTTTGTTTTGTAGACAGAACTTTAAGCTAAGAAAGAACATAATCAACTCAGGCCTATCATATTGCTGTAAATACAACGGTTTTAATCCGTAGTTTGACGCCTTTTCTTTCTAGATTTTTGTGTTGCAGCTTCATTTTCTCCTTGTTTGGTCAATGAACTCTGGATATTCATATGAAAAAAAGGAATCAATACGGTTTTCGGAAGACCTACCATGGTCAGAAGGTTACAGTAATGAGCAGGCTGCTTTTACCTTTTCCTGTTTCTCTGATCTCTTATGCTGTCTACGTGACTTACTGTTTCCTTCTATCTGTTTCTCCTACATTAACGATTTTTGCAACAATTCGGTTAGGACTCAGCGGAAGAATACAAAGCACTAGTTTGCATTAGCTAGAATTCAAAAAGAAAACCTGTGATGGCATCTCTGGATCTTCAACTTGTTCGTTCCCTCCTAGTTTGGCTGATGAACCCTGGACGTTCATTTAAAAGACAATCGATGAGGTTTTGGACAGAACATCCATGGTCACAAGGTTACAATAATGAGCAGGCTACTTTTACCTTTTCCTGTTTTTGTAATCTATTACGTTGTCTTCGCGTTCTACTGTTTTCTTTTATCTGCTTTTCCTACATTTAAGAGTATTGCAAGAATCTGGTTATGACTCGGAAGAACCTATAGTTAACATTTGCTCAAATGTCAAAAAAAAAAAACCTGAGGTAGTGCCTCTGGATCATCAACATCTTTGGTATCTCCATGTTTGATCGATGAACCCTGGATGTTCATATCAAAAACGAATCAATAAGGTTTTTGACAAGCCAACCATGGTCACAAGGTTAGACTAATAAGCAGAGTAGTTTTACCTTTTCCGGTCGTTGTGATCTCTTATGCTCTCTTCGCGCTCTTCTGTTTCCTTTTATCTGTTTCTCCTACAATTAAGATTTTTGTAAGACTCTGGAAAGGACTCATCGGAAAAACACAAAGCATTGGCACTTTTCATAAGTCACCTGAGATGGCGTCTCTGGATCATCAATTTCTTCGTTTTCTGCATGTTTGGTCGATGAACCCTGGAGGTTCATATTAAAAATAAGAATCAATTAGGTTTCCTACAGACCATCCATGGCCACAATGTTACAGTAATGGGCAAGCTACATTTACCTTTTCCTGTTTCTGTGATCTCTTACTCTGTCTTTGTACTCTTTTGTTTCCTTTTGTCTGCTTCTCCTACAATAATCGCAAGAATTTGGTTAGGACTCATTGACAGAACACAAAGCACTTGTTCGCATTTTCTCAAATGTCACCTGAGAGGGCGTCTCTGGATCGTCAACTTCTTCATCATCGGCTCTGAGGTTTCCTCCATTCACTAATTTCTCCATACGAGCATGCTTCTGAAATGAGTCAAATGAAAAGAAAAAAACTATCTGATAAACCACAAGACTGACGAGAAAATGCTAAAAACAAATCTCAGGCTTATCATCTACTTCTTCTTAGATTCCAAAAAGACCAAACACTCAATCCTTTGTATGATAAAGCTAACTAATTTGCCTACGATAGTATTTGATTCACAGAAACACCAAAGACGCACATTTTAGTTCAAAGTAAAGTAATTTACCTTTGATGAAACATGTGCTTGCATTGTGTTCTCATTCAAGCAAACAACGGTTGGACAATATCTGCATTTATAAACCGATTTGGATTTTATCATACAACCTAGAATATAGTTCTCTTCCACCTCCTCCGGTGGTTCTTCGAAATAACGACTCATTGACATGTCCTCCAATCTCCCTCCATAGTCATCACCATCAGAGTTATCATCATCAGCATCAGCATCATCATCATCTTCAGCAGCTATAACAGAGAATTAACAGAGACCATTAGGTCCATTACTTACTAAAGCGTTCTCATCGAGTATACACACAAGAGATAAAAAGACATAATGGCCCGATTGAAGAAGCAAACCTGGGGATTCATCATCATCTCCTGAATCATCATCGTCCTCGGAAACTTCTGCAACAGAGTCTTCTTCTTCAGATTCTTCTGATTCCTCTGTTTCAGGATCAGAATCAGAAGAGAAGCAAGACGAATCGGATCCACTGTCTTTATCACCATGCTCAAGCTTGTAAAATCGTCTCTTTATCATGTTTTCTTCGTGCTTCTACACAACAGAGATGGAAACCTGCAAAACCCTAATTTAGAATTCGAAATTCTCCTCGAAAGGACCAAGCTTTGAATTAGAGTGAATAGAAAAGAAGAGACTTTAGTACCGTGAGTTTCGCAGAAGAGAGCTCGGTGACTCAAAAAAGAGGAGAGATAGACTAAAAGAGAGAAGAAGGGTTTTAGGGTTTATAGGTTAGTTCTGTAATTAAACAACCTTTGTAAGGGTGTATTAGTCATTGAGCGCAAAGCATTTTATCCTTATATATAATAAATTAGGAAGTTAATCCTCAGCAGAGTTGCTTCATTGTGCGTCACAATCACCACAACCGTGTAAAGTTTCAACCTTTGGATTAGCGGTGAGTAATTAGGGTTTATCAAAGCAAAATTTTTCTAGGGTTTCTTGTTCTTGCTTCGGATTTGAACAAGTTTCTTGACCCGATTCGTAGTTCCGATTGAAAGTTTTGTACTTGACTTGTTAGTTTGATTCTGTGGGCTAACTATTCTTTTGTTTCGCTTTGGGTTTCAGTGAGAGTTTCAACGATGAAAGACAGAGAAAACGATGGGAATCTTGAGACCAGAATCTTCGTGGGAGGATTGTCTTGGGATGTGACAGAGAGGCAGCTTGAGAGTACTTTTGATCGCTACGGGAAAATCACTGAGTGTCAGGTCTTAATCTCCTTCTTTGCTTGTGCTGCATAACAGACGATCAGAGTTGTCAGAGACTCGTGTTGGAACTTGTGTTTAGTGAATGATATTTCTGAGCTTTGTAGGTTTTGTTTTGGTTTTGTTGAAGATTTGGTTTGATGCTCAGATATTTGGATTATCTTTCATGGCTGAGATGGTTTGAGGATGAATCTCACGCATTTAGTTGAGGTTTCTTGACTTATTGAAGGATGCAGTACAGGAAATAGTTGAGCTTTTGTAGGACCTAAATACGCAGTTGTAACCTCTCTGGACCTGAAGATATGTTTGACGGCACTATGCAGGAGTTTTGAGATAGATCATGCTCTGAGGAACATTACCTTATCCTGTACCTATGGCTGTTTTCTCAGCATCAGTGCTGAACTTTTTGTTTGGCATCAGAGATTCCTAAGTAGTTCTCTGTGTGTTTGTTGTATTCATAAGTATAAGTTTCTGGTCAATAATGGTCTTGATCAGAATATTAGGCTTCTTTGTTTAGTGGAATTAGCATTAGAAAGCATTTTCTGTGGATTTTTTGGTGGGCACATTAGGTAATATGAAAGTGATCTGAGGTAACATGCCAGTTGCAAGGGTTAAAAGTATGGTTGGCTAGAGGCTAATCTCCACCATTGTTTTACTAGGATGATTGGTATGGCTCCTTGTGGATTAGTATTTCTACAAGTAATGTAGATGTGATTTGACTTTGTGCTTTGTGATTCTAAGGACTTCAAATGCAGTAAAATTTGTGGTATATGGGTTTTAAGAGCTGAAAAGTATTTCATTACAATGCTGTTATAAAACGGAAGTTTCTGAATCTTGCTGTCTTCTGTTTGCTTGTAAATGTTTGGAGTTTGCCACTTCTAGTACATGCTATATGAGAGATAGTAATGTAATATATCTGCTTATTTCTTAATTCCAGTGTAACATCTGATTCGTAGTAATGTATCTCCTTCGTGGCTCAATATGCATTTTCATAACATTATTGGTCTTCTTTGTGTTATTGTAGATTATGGTGGGGAAAGATACTGGCCGTCCACGTGGTTTTGGGTTTATTACATTCACTGATCGCCGAGGAGCTGATGATGCAATTAAGCATATGCATGGGAGGGAGTTGGGTAATAGGGTCATCTCAGTGAACAAGGCTGAGCCCAAAATTGGTGGAGACGATGCAGACCAATTACATAAGGGTGGAGGCTATTCATCGCGAGGGAAGGGAAGTGAGGATGAGTGCTTTAAGTGTGGACGACCTGGTCATTGGGCTCGAGACTGCCCATCAACTGGTGGTGATCGAGGACGTGTTAGAGATCCCCTTCCGTTGCGCTCTAGACTTGGAGGATTTGGTGGACATCGGGATCGCTATGGAGATCGTGAACTAGAGCGGGAGCGTGACCGTGACCGCTACATGGATTCACGCCGTGATCGTGATGTGGGACGATATAGCTATAGGGACCGCTTTGATGGTGGAGACAAGTATGAACCTCGTGATCACTATCCAATGGAGAGGTTTGTAGTTCTTTAATCTTTGGTCTAAATAAATTGGTTGTAACATTCTATTGGTTTTAGGAAAGTCATGAACTTGTGATGCATTAACAATGTAGATACGCACCACCTGGAGAGCGTTTGGTGATTGATAGGTATGGGATGCCTGAGCATCATCATCATCAACTTGAGAATGAATACCGCGGGAGAGAGAGAAGCTATGAGAGGGATAGATACGCGAGGGATACAAGTGATAGGTATGGAGCTATGGGACCATTACGCGATGAGGGAAGACCCTACAGAGGCAGACCAGGTCCTTATGACCGTCCTAGCCGAGCTGGAGGCCGACTTTCATCATATGAACGTTGGTAGTTTGTTTGGCAAATGTCAATGCTTCTGTTTTGGGAGTTAGGCCTATATCAGATAGAACTCGGTTATGCTTTTTTGTCGAATATTATGATTCTTGATCAGACTAAATAGTTTTGTGTTCAATGATCCTATTGATTCCCATTGAAACAGAGCTTTGCTTTAAGCTCACTCAGAACACAATTGAGTAAAACCTTGAAGTTGAAACTCAAGATTTGCCATACAAATTAACCAAAAAAAGGAGGAAACTTTGGGATTACAATGGAAGAAAAAAGAGTTACACTAGCAAGACAAAAAGGTTCTGCAATCTCAAATCTTCTTCAATCAGAAGAGAATACAAAAAAAAAAAAAAAAAAAAGAAAAATTGGTTTTTTACCGACTAAGTTCTCCGATGTAGAAATCTTCGATCATGTCAAAAACACGAGTGGCGTGTTGTGGTCCGAAGAAGCCATCAGTAGAATCATCGCCAGCATGAACTAGAATGGCGTCACCACCGGGATGCTCTTCAACATAGGACGTAACGTCATAGACTCTATCTTTGATTATGATCCAACAATCGTTCCTTTTGTTGTGTTCTGAGACTTCACTCTTGCTGTAACTCCTCTTAGGCTTTACGACATCTACAGGCTCATTACTAGATCTCTTCTTCTTGTCTTGATGATCTCCGTTTGATCTTCGCTTTCCTTGGATTAAGAACAATGCTGAGATTAGAAAACCCAGAAGCAATCCGATCACAGCTATCATCTTTTGGGGTTCGACAGAGGATGACAATTGGAGAGAGCGTGTTTGAGTAGATCCAGACTGATGATGACCCAAATAATGATTGATTGAATTAAGGAGGGGTTTGGAACGATGAGGGGTATAAAGGTCATAACACAACTTTTTTTCATTGTCTTCTTCCTAGAGAACCTTTCATCAGTGGTTGTCGAGGTTTCTAATCAGTTTTCCTCTGATGGGTTCTCTCACAAAGTCTTTTCTTTTATCTTTTTTTTTTTTTTTTTTTTTTTTTACAGATTTTGGATTTGGATTTAGACTATGAAGAGGAAGAGTTTACAAACAGAACAGAGTCTTGTTGTTGTTTGCAACTTTTTTTTTCTACCTCTTTGTAAAGGCTCAAATTTGACTATAATTATTATATACATACACCCAAATCTTGTAATGGCGATTGCATTTACCGTGTTAAGTTATCTTGTCACTAAAGTTGGGTTTGAATTTGAACCAACTTGTTAAAAAGACAAATCCATCAATCAACTAGGGGGGATAAGGCTTTTTTCAATTAGTTGTGTCATGTGTGTTTGATGTGGTTTTGATGTTTTGGTGTTTCAAGGATGCATATTTGGAAGAGCACGGAAATGGCCATTATCAATCCCAACTATTTTCCAAACACT
Source organism: Camelina sativa (assembly GCF_030686135.1). NCBI lineage: Eukaryota > Viridiplantae > Streptophyta > Magnoliopsida > Brassicales > Brassicaceae > Camelina > Camelina sativa. The sequence continues at coordinate 29,303,278 of NC_141895.1, forward strand.
TTTTTATACCTAAACTTCAATTTCAAACACTTTTTTATATCTAAACTTCAACACCCTGCAAATAACAACCTGAACTATATTAAAATTTAAATTTGCTATATAAAATATTGTCAATTTCAACCTCTGTTCAAACAATGTTAAATCAGAGTTTAACGATGTTGAGTCAGACGATCTGTGGCATCCACATGACGCTGGGAATGAGTAAAACTAAGTTGTTTTAGTCATTTTAGGTGTGTTATGGTAAGAAACAAAGTGTTTAACAAAAAAAATGGAGTATTGGAGTCTGTTTTCAGGTATGTTGTAAGATTTCATTTTTGGTTATTTTTTGCTACAAAATACCCAAAAATAATCAAATTGATGTAGTTTTGGTAAGTCTCAGTGCTATGTTGACGTCACGGACCGTCTAACTCAACATCATCAAACTCTAATTTAACACTGTTGGAACAGAAGTTGGAATTAACAACATTTTATATAGTTTAGGTAACAAATTGGAATTTTAATACAGTTTATACGTTCATGAATTTGTAACCTAAGCACTTGTATAGGTTCAAGAATTCAGCTGGCATTGACTCATGAAAAGCACAAACCCCACCAAAACCAAACCATGGTTTTAACCAAAACCCCATCTAAAATTGAGTAACACGCGACCACCAAAACCAATATCATTTATGATTAAATATTGTTACTAAGATAACACTATTATGAGTTTGCACGAAAAAAAATAAAAAAGATAACACTATTCTGTATAAAATCTAAATATATTGAATCTTATGAACATTGCATAGTGTAAATATTCATATATAATATTGTATGAATATAACATCTTTACCGAATTTGCTTTATTCATCAAAGCAAGTGCATCATATTATAGAAAATTCTCGACCAATCGATAAATGCATATATCTTATCTCACTTTCTATGATTATATAGCTAAACGGTTAAACTCGATTTGGAATCTAATAATATATTTAATAATGTATATCATATATTTTTTCTCAAACTCATTCGTTTCACATAATAAATGAGATGACAAAGATTTTAATTTAGTAATGTGCATTATTATCTTTTAAAGTTTAAGTATTTTATTTGTAAACATTTTTAACTACAATTCTTTCGTCATTATCTACGATGCACTCATTGCCATTGGATATCTATTTTTTCACTTTCTATTGGCTCATATATAACACATATTATACTGCAAATTAATTTTCAAGAAATATTATTATTATTTTCTCTTTAGTTATTATAATTCAATACTCTAACTGGGATTAAAAGCATTTGATTCAATTTATGAAATATCAGTTTTTTTTTTATCATATTATAAACTAATATTTCACTTTCAATTTTATATTTTCTATTAAAAATATTATAAATACAATTACATAAATTTTGTTTTATTTTACCATGAATTTAAATTTTACTTCCATTCTAAAACTCAATAACACATTTATGGTAAATTATATTAGTTTAAAAGAAAAGTTAAATTATATTATTACCACTAATTAAAAAATTATAGTATTGTTTTCTTATTTTGAATATTTCATTTATTTTACATAATTATTTTTTGTTTATTTAAACTTTCTATTAATTTATAAGTAATTATAAATATGCATTAAATGAATATTTTAAAATAAAAAATATAATGTTGCTTAAGTGGCAGAATGAGAATAGAAAAGTTAATAATATATATATTGGATACTCATCATTTTTTTGCCTATAAAAAAATAACCAAACAAAAGAAAATGAAATACCCAACTTTATGAAATTTTCTAATACCTTGTTGTAATATAAATTAGATAGTTTTCTGGTTCTAAAGTGAATGTGACTGTGTAATTCACAAAATAACGTAAAGAGATTAAAAAATTATTCACGAACAAACCATCTTTCTTCAAAGAGTGGACAAAAGTCACAAAACAGAAAAAGCTAAAATAAAAACCACAATGGAATTAAAAAAAGTGGTGTCTGCTGCTACTTGAAAAAGAATAATATAAACCAAAAAACACCATCTTCTCTCTCTCTCTCCTCGCCAGCTTCTTCTGCAAATTCGAAAGTTCGCATCTTGCTGTCACTCTTCACGAATCGAATCACGCCCTCTTATTCTTCTTCATCTCTATTTCGATCTATCTCGTTTCGTTGCTTGTTTTCTTCTCCACGATCTCAATCTCTCTCTACTTACATCACCAATCCTTAGGGAAGGGGGTTTAGGGTTTTGTATCGAGCTCGCATCTGTAGCTTCGTAGAAGCTTACTCCTCTTCTGGTTTTAGGCTAAATTCGAGGTGGGTTTTGCTAAAGTTCTGCTCTTTTTTAGGTTTTTGTTGTGTTTTTTAATCGATTATGACTCTGATTGGTTAGCAAATTTAAGTAAATTTCATTTTAATAAAGTGGAAAGGGGTCTTGTTGTGTAGGTCACAAAATTACTCGGCTGTAGAGTGATGATTCCGATGGATAACTATTGCGTACCGAGTACTAGCACGACCGGTTTAGTGTTTTCAGCGAATTCGAACATGAATGCTTCCTCTGGATTCCACCTTACTGTAAATTCTCCGGCTTCCGTTACTGGACTCAAGCATGAAGCTTCTTTGGCTGTCGATTGGTCTGTTGAGGAACAGTATATATTGGAGAAAGGTCTTGCAAAGTAAGTGTTTTTTTTTTCTTTCTATGTTTTTAGAATGTGAAAGTTTTGCCTTTGCGTCTGTTCTTATGGATGTTTCAGTTTATGTTTTTTTCTAGTCTGCTTGAAACCTTTTGTCTTCTCTTTTGTAGATTTAAAGATGAACCACAGGTTACAAAGTATGTAAAGATCGCATCAACTTTACCAGATAAAAGTGTACGGGATGTAGCAATGAGATGTAAATGGATGACGGTAAGCTCCTAATGCATTGTCAAATAAGTTTCAGTTAGTGGTTTGCATTCATGAGTTCTTGGTTACGTCCTTTTGATTGGGTGATTAAAAAATAGGGAACCAACGTGGTGACACTAGTTTGGGTGTGTTTTTTGTTAAATATAATGTCCTATGGGAAAATTTCTTCTATATATATATATTTGGCTATAAGGTTGGCTAAAAGCTCTATTTCTCTGTTGATGAAAAGACACCTTACCATATCATAAAAGTTTTCTAAAGTATGGGTAAGAGTGTGCTGACGATGGATCTGGCTTTCTGTTAGCTCTGGTGGAGTCATGTCGGAACTTGATTTGACCCGAAAGCTTGATTTGCTCTCTGTAGTTACCCTGAAACTAATATCCTTGAACTTTTAGACTTTCTGAAGTTTATTTCGACATGTTAGTGTTAGATTCGCATAATAAAACAGATTATAGTCTCGAATATTACCTAGGCTTATCCTTACTGTCTATATCCTGTGATAACTATGAAGTTGGGCTGAAGAAGCGGATTACATATTTTATGAGTTTGAGTTGTACATGCAGATATATGACTCATTCAAGTATTACCCCTTTTAATGTATAGAATAAATGCTAGTTTTCTATTATTTATCTTTCAAATACTTAAATCCATGTCTTTACGTTTTTCTTCGCTAAGAATATTCATTTTTGCAGCAAAAACGGAGAAAAGGTGAAGAACATTGTGCCGGCACTAAGGTCAACTATAGAAAGGTATGTTTGCCTAACAAAACCCTAGGGTATGTCTTCTTTTGTAACTAAATAAACAAATGAGCGTAAATGGCTTAGGTTATTGGCTGCAAATGGATTCTTGTTCAAACAGATATAAACTTTAACTGATTATCTCTTAATTTAGGTGGTGGATTTACCCCCAAAACTGAACATGTTCTCCACCGTGCCGCAACAAAATGCTACATATGCCATGAGCAATATGTGCCAGAGTCCACGCATGCATTTTGAAGGTTAGTACTATTTGGGTCATAGTATTGTCGGCATCATTGTCTTCTCTTCTCTTCTGCAATGGATATAACTAGAAAGAAGAACGACAATGTGCATCTTATCTGGAATTTCAATTTGTGGTTCATCTTGTTGCTGTCTGAATCTACATTATCGATGTTGGAGTGTTCTTGGACTCTCTTTATAACTGTCTCATCTCAGCTGCTGTACCATATAAAAAAAGAAAACTCAATCTTGCTAGCTAGATAGATACCATTTTCTCAACTGCCCCACATTTTTAGGTTTCGTATAAGTTTCAAACTCTTGTTTTCTTAGGTTTAAATGATGCGGTTATGGAACGTCTACGACAGAATACTCAAGCTTTCAGTCAAATTTCTTCAAACCTTTCTGCAAGCAAGGTAATTGATTTGTGTTTTTGTATTCGCAATTCTACGTGGGTGAATAAGATTTAAATGCTAATTGGTAGGCAAAGATTGGCATGAGCAGGAAATTGACTAAAAGATCGTAGATTATAGTTTTCACATGCACAGTCGTTGTCCTTTCGCTATTGAAATTCCTATCCTGTCTGACATTCTATTTTCTGCAATACAGCCACAGGATAACACCAGTCTGTTTTATCTGGCAAAAAATAACATCAGTGCCATCTTGAATGAGTATGTGGATCAATAGCATGTTAGATCAATAATGATACGTTTTTTCTGTAGTCTGTCTCTGTCTTGTTTATAAAAGCTTGATTTACTTAACTCTTACTTAACATTGCTGTAGCATGAAGGAGATGCCTGGTATCATAAGCCGGATGCCACCTCTGCCGGTTTCAATTAACAATGATCTTGCAAGCAGTTTAATGATGAGTACTACACAGGTATGCAATCTTGCATCCTCTCTGAACGTTATTTGGATAAGACCGTTAAAGGTATGATGTTCCTGAATATTAAGGGGATTAAAAACCTCAAACGCTTGCCTACCACATTCACTCCCAAAAGTTGGATTCTAATACTTTATGGGACTGTGATCTTGTACAAGAACATTGCTTTAGATCTTGTCCATCTGGATGAACTATGGATAACTTTACTGTAACATTTAATTCACTCCAGTTTTGATGTTAAAATATATAATGTTTTTATCTGTCTCAGCAGAGATCTTATATCATTCCTTCAAGCGTCTATCTGAAGAAGGAGCCAAGAAACTGATGGGGAAGGAAACTGGATTTTGACCAATGCTAAAGGAGATAGCACAAGAAGCTGGTTAATGGCAGTTGTTCGACGTTACCCAGACTGAAAGATGATGGTTGGTCAACTGCTGAACCCTCTTGCAAACACACAAGATTGAACAAGATGGGACCTCTTGTGGAAATCCTTTGTGCTGTTGGCTAATATTAACACACTGAACTGAATCGCAGGCTAGTCAAAAATCCGTATTGCAAAATCCTTTTATGTCTCCACAACTGATTATTTTTCCGGTGCCAAAATGCTTTGGTGATCAATCCAAGATAGGAATTCGTTGCACAGATCCGTGTTAGAGTTGGTTGTATAGAATAGCCGTTTCTGTATGGTTTAGATGAGAGTTATTTGAAGTTTGTATCAAGAACACATATTTGTAAGGTTTGGTCTTCAGAGGCACTTCCTATTTACTGTACTTCTCAGTTTAGCTGCCATATGATATGACTCCTCTTTTTCCGTGGGCTGTGATCATATTTGTCTCAGTTCAGACAAATTTGTCTTAATGATTTAAGAGGTGATGTAATGTTTTTTTATTTATAGAGACTGGTCGCAAGATATAAGATGCATATAAAATGATACAATATACTAAAGACTCTGAAACATCCAACACAAACTCTCAACATATTATTTTTGCGGTTTGGCTAGACAAATTCATGCGGTTTTATGAAGTTTTCCAAGCAGACAATGGTGGAGTGTCGGAATTCTTGAAGGTGGATACTGTGGCCATGTATCTTTCTCCTTTCACAGACTGGTTGGGCAAGGGACTCGAGCTCAGACATCTCTTCAGGGGTAAGTTTCACAGATAAAGCTTTAATGTTCTTGTTGAGGTTTTCAATCTTAGTGGTTCCTGGAATGGGGCAAACATCACCTCCCTGGTGATGAACCCATGCAAGGGCTAGTTGTGCGGCAGAGCATCCTTTCTTCTCAGACATTGCACAAACTTTCTCGAAGAGAATCTTGTTGTGGTCTAAGTTTTCCTGTTGGAATCTTGGTAGAGTCTACAATAAAGAAACACAGATGAGCACAGTATATATACCTAAGGTTCATCAATCAAGTGCTTCAATGCAAATAACAGTAGTTGCCTTTCTGAAGTCATCATTATCCATATTCTCAACAAGTTTGGGTCTTGATGCTAAGAAGCCTCTTCCTAGAGGGCTATAAGCTACAATTCCAATCCCAAGTTCCCTGGTAGTATATATATATATATATATATATATAAGGAAATCTATATATAATAGCAAACCCACTTTTTTGTGTCAACTTTTAATCCAACGGATGAGATTAGTTACAGTTTTAATCCAACGGTTTAAAATTATTAATCGTGTCTTTTCGTCGCACCCCCATCTTTCAAAAATCACACATCTTAGTCTTTGCATCTCTTTGTTGTACCTCCTGGTTTCAAAAATCACATCCATTAATTTTTACACCTTTTAAATCACACCTCTTACTCTTTGCATCTCTTTGTTGTATCTCCTGGTTTCAAAAATCACATCCATTAATTTTTACACCTTTTAAATCACACTTCTTAGTCTTTGCATCTCTTTGTTGTACCTCCTGGTTTCAAAAATCACATCCATTAATTTTTACACCTTTTAAATCACACCTCCTTAGTCTTTGCATCTCTTTGTTGTACCTCTTGGTTTCAAAAATCACATCCATTAATTTTTACACCTTTTAATTTCACACCTCTTTGTTGTACTTCCATGTTTCACATCTATTAATTTTTACACATTTACATTTCACACCTCTATGTCTTACACCTCTTTGTTTATTATATATAAACTTTTCTTGACTACATAAACAAGTTTCGAACAATTGTTTTCTGAGTACTAAAGAATTGTATTATTGAAGTGTTTTTTAACTTTCAAGCATCAATCTCTAATTCAAGATAATTTAATATTTTTGCTGCGAATGACCTGTAGTGTTTCTCGGTTAGATTATTATTACTGTTAGTCGACACTATTAAGTTCATACATTAATCTTAGTTTTGTTAACTTTTAGTCTCTTCAAAAATTTTAGCCTTTCCCGTTTTCATGTTTTTGCATGGCTAATGTTATTAAATACGTGTGCCATATTTTTTGCATGGCTAATGTTTTTGATTCTCAATGTGCAGATTTTATTTTTTGACTTTCTGGAAAAACCAAAACCAAGATACGAGAGGCATGATGATATGCAGTGATGCTAGAGCTACGGATAAGCCAAAATTTTTTAACAAACATGGTATAATTATAATTTTATATATGTTCTTATTTTAACCTATTTATTTTTTCTAACAAACATGGTATAAATGTTAAATTTTTTTTTGTTTGTTTGTAGGATGTCCATTAGATGTTCATGATCCAGGTTAGTTTACATTTTTTGTAAATAAAGTTTTTAAAAATTTTAGTTGAATTATAATTTCTTATATTTTCTGGGTATCAAACATTTTGATAATATATAGAAATATTACAAATGAGCATGGAAATAGAGTGCCGAAGAAAAAGCCAGACATACTTGTGACAACACAAAATTAAATTCTAGAAAGCGTAAGCACGACCAAATGATAAGTCAAGTTAGAAAGAAAATATCTACTAAAGGTAACTTATTTAGTCTTTGATGACTTTCTAATCTGTATATACAACTTTTTAAAAACATAATGTATAACAGTCATTTTTAGAGTGATCTGGAATCTGCCAAAAAAAAGAAAATGCAAAAAATTTATAAAATTAGTGTTTAACCTAAAGAAGAGAACATCAAAAGGTGAGATATTATTATCACCTGTTTCACCACATCGACTTCGTTTTCGCTGTGTTTATTGAAAAACATGATTGTACCGATTCATAGACATAAGTGGGAAATCAAATAGAGGGAGATGCAGCCTGGAAGGAGAGCAGCCGACACGGTGGAATGGGATGGATTGGGAGAGACCAACATAAAATCCTCTGTTCTATATTTAATTAATTTTCTGAACTTTTGTAGTTTAATTGAATTGCTTTGATTGAATAGCTGATGAGTGTACAAGTTTTGTCTATATGCATTCTTAGTCTGTTACGTCTTGATTTTTTTTTCTTTTCCAAAGAGGAATATGTGATTTGAAGCAAATATTACAAATCCATGTATCAAATGTGTTAGTAGGAAATAAGGCAATCAAGATTAACCCATTAAAAGGGAGGAAAGAAATTTTATATATGGTTAAAAGTAATGTTCATAGTAAATCATTTGTATACAAACTCCACTTGCTTACAACATCGAAATATTGATTGTGATTTGTGAATCAGTAATCTATGGAAAGAGAAATCGCGTATCAAAGTGAAGGGGAAACGAAACTCAATCCAGCCATCTACTCCGATCCCAATCTTCGACCTTCTTTCGACAAGTGGCATTTAGTATTTTCTCGATACAGTAAATAAACCAAGAGATAAGCAGCCTCATATGTATTTCGATTGATAATGATCAACAACAAAGACAATTTCTAATAGCGAATTAAGAAAGGATACCAATATATAGCACCATATGGTCGGAGACAAACATAAATGAAATTTTATATATGGTTAAAAGTATTGTTCATAGTAAATCAAGCTCTAAAAAAAGCTCACTTTTGTGTGTGACAACATAAAATATAATAACATTGAAATGAATTTTTGGCTTTTTAATCAGCAGAAAGTAATAGCAAGAAGTGAAAATGATCAAATTGATTGAGAAAAGAAAGAATTTAGGATGAATTACAAATGTTAAATTTCAATTTAGGATTTCACCTCCCCTTGCGGCAACGCACGGGTCGCTTTCCTAGTATTAATAAAAGAAACATGTAAAGAAAGAGGACAGTTATGTCTGATTCTGCTTTCTCACACCTGCAGGTAGGAATGATGTCTTCTTCCGCATCTCTCGACCATAAGGACCATTCTATTTGCACCGCGGTTATCGGGTGAACAGCATGTGCCCTTCTGATAGTTGAAGCTGAAGCTTCAGACAATCCGATATACTTTACTTTACCTTCTTCCACTAGCTTCTTCAGTTCTCCCATCTTGAAATACATAGACAAAGAAACTATTAGTTTAATCATATCCGGAGCCAAACACAAACTTGGAAACATTGAAACCATGTCATGAAGGAAGGTGAGGTTTACAGTGATTTCGATAGGTACACGAGTATCGACACGATGCTGATAATAAAGATCAATGCAAGCAACATCTAGCCGCTTCAAACTAGCCTCACAAGCAGCCCTAACATAAGCAGGATCTCCTCTTATCTCTGTTTCCCCCTCTACTATAAAGAACCCAAATTTGGTCGCAAGCTCCACTTTCTCCCTCACCCCATCTTTCAAAGCCTGACAAAGAATATTAAATTCCAACATAATCATTTCTACAAAATTTCTCATACAAAATCTTGTTGTGACTAAAGATAACAAACAAAAATATCTTTGACCTTTCCGAGGAGCAACTCGTTGGTCTCAGGACCGTACATGTCAGAGGTGTCAAAGAAAGTAACGCCTGAACGAATAGCGTGATGAAGGAGAACGATGGCTTCAGTTTGTGGCTTGGGTGCACCGTAGCGAGCAGATAGGGCCATGCAACCAAGGCCTTGCGCCGATACCTCAAGGCCTTGGCTTCCTAACTTCATCCTCCTCACTCTGCAAGCCTCTGCCATGAATCTCTTTCACACCTTTCTCTCTCGCTATCTCTCTCTCTTGTAGAGTTTAAGAGTTGAGTGGAGTGGTTGTTGAAGTTGGGTTGATGAGTGGTGTGACTAAAAAACTCTTAGATTTCCACTTTCTTTTCCAAAAGCGCTTTTACTCCCTATTTAATACTTAAGAAGTTAATGATCTTTCTAGTCTTACATGAGAACTATGCGTATGTGTATTTAAACCAAAAGAACAAAAATACGTACGTGTCTGAGTGATCTTCAAAGATGTGTCCTCATTAAGTGTTAAGTAGTCTTCAAGTAATACTAGATGATTTCTTTTTTATGGTCTTGAGTCAACAATTCATATCTTCTTGAGTAGGCAAGTTTTGTCTCGTTAGGTAGTTTTTATCTTACATGTAAGTCTTTTCTTTAGTAATACTTGGCAAGTTTTATCTTGTCTCATTGGCATTAAATGTTTAAATCCAAACCTAAGCCAAGTGGGACGTATTAAGTTCAAACCATGGTGATGGGTTCACTAAGAGTCTAAGACTATGCAGAGAAAGGTCACAGACTCACGGTAAAAAGATGGGTAGAAAATAATAGTATAATATTGGATACATAGATTATCTTTTGAGAGCATAACCCCTGTGATATTTGGGGATCCCCTATGCATAGTTTCTACACTCAGAACACGAAATATAAACTCAGAACATACTCTCTTCTGCGGTTTGGCTAGTGTTAGAGTTCTTAAAGGTTGGCATTGTGGCCATCTATCTCTGTCCCTTCACAAACTCTGGTTGGGTTATGGTCAGCAAAAATCAGTAGTTTCCTTTCTGAAGTCATTATTGTCCAGATTCTCAACAAGCTTGGGTCCGGATGCAGAGAAGCCTCTTCCTAGAGGGCTATAAGCTAAAATTCTAATCCCAAGTTCCCTGAAGTACTAAAAGAGAGAATATGAAAGAAAAAAAAACATATGAATAAGGACAGAGTATTGGCTGATTTTGCCTTCTCACACCTGCAGGTAGGAATAATATCATCTTCCACGTCTCTCGACCACAAGGATCATTCCATCTGCACAGCATTTATCGGGTGAACAACATGTGCTCTTCTGATAGTTGAAGCTGAAGCTTCAGACAAACCGATATACTTTACTTTACCTTCTTCCACTAGTTTCTTCAATTCTCCCATCTTGGAATTTGCAGACAAATAAACTATTACATTCAGGAATGAGGAATGAGTGACCCACAGGAAAGAAATATAGTCTTCCATCTATTTTCTTGGATCCTACTCATATCCCAATGTATGAAGACATTTTTCATTTGGGGAATTCTATAATCTATGCAAAAGTTTATCCTTGGGATATAATGTGCAACTGTTGCCACTTGCAAGCAAAGGCTCCAAATCACTGGCTGGCTCTCTCCTTTAGATCTATGGAAGGAGGTGAAATGTTCAAATATGATGGGATCACTCATTTATTGGCATTAGGTGACTAAATCATGCTTATATATTAGTCACTGAGGCTATGCAGAGACTAGTCAAAGTATATAGGATGAGAAGAAATAATATACTCTTTACATAAATCATCCTTTGATCAGAGCCACCTTAAACTCTTATAACCATCTGTTTGGCCAGAGAAACTATCAGGTATTTTAGGCAGCATTCCAAGAAGACAATGGTGGAGTGTCGGAGTTCTTGAAGGTTGGCACTGTGGCCATGTATCTTTCTCCTTTCACAGACTCTGGTTGAGCAATGGACTCGAGCTCAGAAATCTCTTCGGGAGTGAGTTTTACTGATAAAGCTCCAATGTTCTGGTTGAGGTTTTCGATCTTAGTGGTTCCTGGAATGGGGCAAACATCATCTCCCTGGTGGTGAACCCATGCCAGGGCTAGTTGTCCAGGAGTGCACCCTTCTCAGACATCGCACATACTTTCTCATAGAGAATCTTGTTGTGGTTTAAGTTTTCTTGTTGGAATCTTGGTAGGGCCTGCAATAATTGAGTTTGTATAAAGTCATTTGATTTACTACCATAGGCTATTTAAGGCTCATCAACAAACAAATCATACAAAGCCTATATGCTTGCCTTTCTGAAGTCATCATTGTCCATATCCTCAACAAGCTTGGGTCCAGATGCAAAGAAACCTCGTCCTAGAGGACAGTAAGCAGCAATACCTATCCCAAGTTCCCTGAAGAAGGAAAGAGATTATGAAGTTACATGACTGATGGATAGAGCATCATGAAATTGAGGAGAAATATGAATACCTGCAAATAGGGACGATTTCTTCTTCCACGTCTCTCGTCCACAAAGACCATTCTAACTGCACGGCAGTAATTGGGTGAACAGCATGTGCTCTTCTGATAGTTGAGGCAGAGGCTTCAGACAAACCAATGTACTTTATTTTACCCTCTTCAACCAGCTTCTTCAATTCTCCCATCTTAGAATTGAAAAACAAAAAAAATTGTAAAGTTTAGCAAGAGGTGCCGGCTTTCTATAAGGTCAAGAAGTTTGGCAAACAAACTAGAGAGCTCGAAACCAACCCGTAAGGAGTCTAGTCAAACGAAAAATCATTAGGGGAGATGATAAAGATCACACATTGGAAGGAAAAATGACTACCCTATCCGTAGAAGCTGGATTTTTAATATAATAAGTAGATGACAGAACCTCAAATTTAAAGATCATATAGAGTAACCTAAATTTAGCAGAAAACATCATATCCAAAACCTATCTTCTTCAACTCAATTAGTCCGAACATATACCAAGCCAAAGATGCGAAGCTCACTGAGATAAACTCAAACACCCCTGAAGTATTGAACTATGTAACTTCCAAAAGTAAGAAGGCTTACAGTGATTTCGATAGGGACACGAGTATCTACACGATGCTGATAATAAAGATCAATGCAAGCAACATCAAAGCCGCTTCAAACTAGCCTCACAAGCAGCCCTAACATAAGCAGGATCTCCCTTTATCTCTCTCTTCCCCCTCTACAGAACTGATTCCAAATTTGGTCGCAAGCTCCATCTTCTCCCTCACCCCATCCTTGAGAGCCTAACAAATTTTAAAAAAATCGTTCTTTATTGCCCAATTTAACCAATCAAATGAAACAAGATCAAATCGCAGATTTTGGGGGATTTCGAAAAATCAAACCTTTCCGAGGAGAACTTCGTTGGTCTCAGGGCCATACATATCGGAGGTGTCAAAGAAAGTAACGCCGGAGTGAATAGCGTGGTGGAGGAGAGCGATGGCGTCAGTTTCCGGCTTTGAAGCACCGTAATGACCTGTGAGGCCCATGCAACCAAGTCCTTGCACCGATACCTCGAAGCCTTGGCTTCCCAGCTTAATCCTCTTCACTCCGGCAGTCGTCGCCATAGATTACTGTAACACCTCTCTCTATCTCTTTTTACAGAGAATTTTGAATTGAGTGGAGTGCTGATGTGATGACGATGGATCACTAAAAGTTAAAATCCTGGTTTAATTAAACCAATGATTTAAACCAAAAGAAACCAGCAACATTTTATTTAACCAAAGATAACCATGGATTTAAGAGCTGGGTTAGCCTTAGCTTGTAAGAGGTACAGAACAGATCTTTCTGATAGAGATTTGGTCAAAATGTAATGAAATGTTAATTTGAAGAACTTAGGGAACTCTATACAATAGTTTAAATCTTCAAGGCATTAACACTGATACGATGGGATCACTCGACTAAACTCCTGATACTAAGCCAGGTGGGATTTATAAATAATTAAGACTATGCAGAGAATGGTAGAGCAGAAGGTATTAACAGAATGTCAGAATCTATCCGCACCATCTGAATTTGGTGTCATCCTCACTCTTTCTCCTTGTGTTGGTCTTCAAGAACTGTCTCACTGCTTCTTCGTTAACTTTGAACATAAATGTTATTCCTCTGATCTGCAAAACTTGGGAGTTTGGTTATAGAAAGATGCATAAACAGTTACACACACTTGTACAAAGCATAAGCTTGTGCTTACATCAATTGAACTACACGATGTGAGGGTTACAATCTGTCCTGGATCGATTTTTTCTCCATTTACAAGGATATGTTGCTTTCCAAGGTTCTTTAGAGAGAATGATCCGTTGTTCTCTAGCTTAACCAATGCCTTTGTAAAAAATATGGAGAAAGAAAAGTATAGCACATTAGCAACTAATTAGCAAGGTGGTGATAGGAACTTAATAGTGAACGAGTTTTAATTTGGAAAGAGGATCACCTGACGCCGAGATATCTTGCTCCTATAATTATATTTACCCAAGTCAATGTCAACATTCAAGCCATCAGATGATCTCCCAATAATCACCTATGAAAAATAAATGATCATATGTCATGTAACTAAGAGGACTTGATACGGCATGATAACATCAAGACAGAAGAAACTGATTTGTCTAACATACCTCGTGTTTTCTGACAAAATGCTTTGAATGACGACAATGCAGGACAGCAATTGCCCCATGAAACATAATTGCTCTCCGCAATGAAGTTCTTGTGCACTGTTCCAATCCAATTAATGCATGTCTTGGGTGCTTAGACGTGTTCCATTCTAGGTATCATGAAGCGAAACCATAATTGAGATAACTATAGTTTGAGAGAGACATGCATAACTGTATTTCTTTACAATCCTTTTGGATGCAACAGTGTTAACTAGTTACATGATTGACTGGACATCAAAAGCCATATGGTTTACCTTCCCTGTTGAAGCATGAATCTGAATCATCTGGGACTAGATTCAGTTTGTGAATCTGGAGATAGTTTCATGTGATGTCAGAAATCCGAAAATACATTAAAGGATAATTTGTGACATGCTAGTGTAAAGAGTAGTCAGGGGTTTACCATTGCATCAATGTCAATCTCATCTTCACCATCCACTTCTTCCTGATATAGAGTTGATGGGGTTTGAGCAAGTTCTGCGTACTTGTCCTCAGAGCTATTAACATTTACATCTAACTGTTCACCCAAAGATCTACAGGCATCTGAGCTATCTTCCATTAGAGGCAAGTTTCTGACTGCAGCTATAGAGCCACAAACTGACCAGGGCCTACTAGGTCTTTCAAGAGTTTTTGTTAAAGGTAATGGAGAGACTTCAAGACCAATATTATCATCATGACCGTTGTACTCACAGTCAATCTGATGAAGTGAACAGGTTTCTGGCAAATTGCTTTCCCAACCATTAGGAGGAACAATGCAGAGCGGTACTGGTTCATACGGCATAAGCTCATCATCATCAATGCACATTAGCTCCATAGACCCCTGCATGTTGATGACATCTCCACAACTAAACTCATTTGCAGCTGAATTATCGCCATCATTCTCGAAGATATCAGAACTGCATGGGACTACTGGATCTTCTTTGCTGACACAGCACTCCAAAATATCATCACAATCCCCAGGGACACATAATATATGATCTTCTTTCCGTTCAGAATGGAAGAGAGAGGTGTCATTGCTATGACTAAACCTTGCACCATTCTCATCAGGAGATAACAACAAGATAGAATTCAAAGTTTCTGAAGAACACTTACTAACCAGAGTTCCCTCATCCTCATCAGACCATACAGACAGAAATTTCCATCCGGTGAACAAATCACTGTCGTCTAGAACATGTTCTGATATAACATCAAATTCAGAACATTCAGATAGGTCTGTGTCACTGCCACAGCAGCATTCGTCTACAACCAAACCCTCATCTAAAGGATTATCCCCAAGATTTTCAAACCAGAAGTCACTTTCACCATCAACACCTATCTGTGCATTACTATCTAACTCCAGAAACATATCATCATCATCATCATCATCATCATCATTTACATACTTGTGCCTACAAGTTCTCTTTCTCATGACACAAAAGAGGCTTTCAACTTTTCTTTTTGGATTTGAACTCTCTGATGTTTCATCTTCACCAGGAATTATTTTGACAGAACCATCCTGTCATTGTGACACAAAGACTAAATCAGAAAAAAGGGTTTTGTGCAAATAAGGGCAAAAAAGCTTGTTCAACCACGGAGTTGTTAATCTACTGAAGAGGATGTATCATTTTAGGGTTTCGTGTAGCAGAAATTGACTAAAAAAATCCTAAATTGGGATGATGATAACATCAAATACGCAACACAGAGATAAGGAAATGTATTAGATGAAAAGACGGAGAGCGAGACGCACGACGTGGTTCTTATTGACGAAGAGATGCTGAGATTCTCGAAGACCTTCCATTGTTGAACTGGAAGAGAAGAGCTTGGTTTATGCTTTCTTCTTAAACCGAAGGAGAAGAGCTGAGACTGTCTGTATACTATTTGACTATTGAGTGGAGTTGGGTTGATGAATGGTTGGTACAATTCTAACATTCCCAATCCCGGTTTAGTTAAACCAAAAGAAATCAACCAAGTTTAACTAAACCGAAATTGAGTTTTTAGTATTATACCATTAAAATCTCTATATAGGTAATTAAGGAAACAGAAGTAATTTAAATTGGTAATTAATCTCCATCAATTCCATCCTTTTGCTCCCTGACCCTGGAGATATTTATAAACTGTCTACGCTCGTGAGGAGAAAACAAAAACTGTGTACGCTTCATAAGTGTTTCCATGATTTTGTGGATCAAACATCGGCTTTACAAGGCTGTAACACTATAAAGAAGTTCTCACTTGACCTTAGTCGAATATATAACGATAGTATCCTTGAGTGCAAGTTATAGATAGTCTTTCTTTCTTTATAGAGTTTGGTTACAAAGTATGAAATGTAAACTGAAGTTTTCACTTGGGGAACTCTATACATTATTTATTCTTCAAGCCATTATTATAGTTTTGGGTTTCCCTTGGGGAACTCTATACATTATTTATTCTTCAAGCCATTATTATAGTTTTGGGTTTCCCTGGGAGTGAACTCACCATAATCGACTCCCTCGAAGACACATCTCGTTTATTACCTTGATATGGCTGACATATGTTAGACCAGTTCAATTTCATGAACCCACCACAACCATAAAAACTTCAGCGGTTTTAAGCGGCTTTCCAAGAAGACAATGGTGGTGTCTCCGAGTTCTTAAAAGTGGGCATCATAGCCGTGTATCTTTCTCCTTTCACAAAACCTGGTTGGGCAATGGCCTCAAGCTCAGTCATCTCTTCGGGTGTGAGTTTCACTGATAAAGCTCCAATGTTCTGGTTGAGGTTTTCGATCTTAGTGGTTCCTGGGATGGGACAAACATCATCTCCCTGGTGGTGAACCCATGCAAGAGCTAGTTGTGCAGGAGTGCATCCTTTCTTTTCCGAGATTGCACAAACTTTCTCATAAACGATCTTGTTGTTGTCTAAGTTTTCCTCTTGGAATCTTGGTAGAGCCTGCAGTAATTGATTTTGTATAAAGTCCTTTGATTAATCCACAGCTGAGCTAAGGCTCAATAACAAATAAGTCACAAATTCTATATACTTGCCTTTCTGAAGTCATCCTTGTCTAAGTTTTCAACAAGCTTGGGTCCAGATGCAAAGAAACCTCGTCCTAGAGGACTGTAAGCAACAATCCCTATCCCAAGTTCCCTGAAGAAGGAAAGAGATTATGAAGAAGTTACATGATTGATAGATAGAGCATTATGAAATTGAGGACGAAATATGAATACCTGCAGGTCGGAATGATTTCTTCTTCCACATCTCTCGTCCACAAGGACCATTCTAACTGTACGGCAGTAATTGGGTGAACAGCATGTGCTCTTCTGATAGATGAGGCACAGGCTTCAGACAAACCAACGTACTTTATCTTACCCTCTTCAACCAGCTTCTTCAGTTCTCCCATCTTGGCATTGACAAACAAAAAAAAATGGTCAAGTTGAGCAAAAGATGCCAGCTTTCTATAAAGGTCAGGAATTAGAACCAGAAACAACCGTAACAGAGTCTCTGCAAAAGAAAAATCCTAAGAGCAGATGATAAAACACTTTAAGTGACTAAATGACTAATAAGCCTAAAGAGCACCATATCTTCACAGGCTGGCTTTAAATTAGGAGAGCACTTATAGATGAAAATAGATGAGAAAGCCTCAGGTTCGTTCAGTTAAAGATCATTTCACCAATCATTGTTCTTCGTGAATAAGCTAGCAACTTCAAAGCAGGAAACATCATCTCCAATCTATTGTCTTCGACCCTATTAGTCCGATATACAAAGACAAGACGTAAAGCTCACTGAGATTTCTCTTGAAAGTAGTGAACTATATAACTCCCATTTCATCAGAAAGTTGCAAAACCAGGAAGGAAGATTGACAAGAAGAGGGGCTTACAGTGATTTCAATAGGGACACGAGTATCAATCCGATGCTGATAATAGAGATCAATGCAGGCAACATCTAGCCGCTTTAAACTGGCCTCACAAGCAGCCCTCACATAGGCGGGATCCCCTCTCACCTCCCTCTTTCCCTCTGCATAGCTGATTCCAAATTTGGTCGCAAGTTCAACTTTTTCTCTCATCCCATCCTTGAGTGCCTGACAAAAAAAAAATCCGAACTTTCTCAACATCGAAATCATTCCAACATCTCAACGAATCAAAAGGGCCAATTCCCATATCTAAAATCGTTCTAAACTCAAATCAAAGATCGAACCTTGATAGCTGAAAGTCAAATATCAAATCGAAGATCGAGGAAGGGAATGATAAAAATCGAACCTTGCTGAGGAGAACCTCGTTGGTCTCAGGACCGTAAATGTCAGAGGTGTCAAGAAAAGTGACACCGGAGTGAATAGCATGGTGGATGAGAGCGATGGCCTCTGTTTCCGGCTTGGGAGCACCGTAGAAAGCAGAGAGGCCCATACAACCAAGGCCTTGCGCTGAAACCTCAAGACCTTGGCTTCCTAGTTTCATCCTCCTCACTCCACAAGTCGCCATGAATCTCTATCACAGCTGTGTCTCTCTCTCTCTCTCTCTCTCTCTGTCTCTTCGTTTCTCTATGTGAGTCTTGTAGAGGCTGTATGAGTCTGAGTGGGAGTTGTTGTTGAGGTTTGGTGGGTCTGAATGGTGTGATGATGATGATGAAGAAAAAAAAGCCGTGTGTCGCTTTTTTGGCAGGTTTGGTGCACTCTCTTACGAAAACAAAATTGAACTTGTTAACCAAAATAGTCAGATACTATGTCTGACCAAATTATTTAACTAGCGAGAAATAATCTTCAAAATTTATAATAATCATGAAGAGAGGTTATTATATATTTCTATTTAAGATGTGATACTTTATTATATTTAACTGGTCAACTTAAACTTTCTACCTCCATTAAATTAAAGTAAATCAAATGACATAGTATGATTTATTTTTGTAAAACTACTTTTTTTTCTTTAGTTTTGTAACAAAATATGTGAACAACATGCCAATTTGCCAGACTTTTATGCATCCAATATGTGCAATGAAACCCATACCCTTTTTGATAGACAACCCAAAAAAGAATGACCATCCTCTCACTCTTTTTCCTAGACAAACTTCCTTAACTTGTAATGTTTGATTGGTGGAGACCCATATATGAAGAAGCCCGGTCACTATAACTATAAATGGTGGAAGCAGGTTCAAATTCTTCGTAAATCTAATATTACTCGACCATTATGTGATTCTTGCAAGAACCGTTGTCAAGGGAATGTATATATATAGGATAGGCAACCGCATAGCATGTTCCGTGAAATGTTTTTTTTAAACTCTGTATCCTTCTCAAAATAAAGTGACATTATCTGTTCTTCAGTTTGACTTCTTGATCTGTTAATGTAATAAAAAAAAATATAAAAACTTTATTCTTTCGAAGGCACTGAATCTTTCTTATTGCAAACTCGCACACACACCTTCGGGACGATATGATAACAATTTGGCCAAAGTGCATAACCTTTCAAACAAGTTATCAAACATGTATTTTATGTTGCTTTCCAAGAAGACAGTGGTGGAGTCTCTGAGTCCTTGTAAGTAACCATGTTGTTGTCATACCGTTCTCCTTTCACGGATTCTGGTTGAGCAATGGCTTCAAGCTCAACCATCTCTTCAGGAGTGAGCTTCACGGATAAAGCTCCAATGTTTTGGTTCAAGTTTTGGATCTTAGAGGTTCCTGGAATGGGACAAACATCGTCTCCTTGGTGGTGAAACCCACGCGAGAGCTAGTTGTGCAGGAGTACAGCTTTTCTTTGTCGCCATCGCTTGGACTTTCTCGTATAGAATCTTGTTGTTGTCTAGATTCTCCTGTTGGAATCTCGGTAGACCCTGTGACAGAGCAATATCAAAAAAACATTAACATACTAATATGACTACAATGCATGGAATGTGATCCAAAGAAATCAAGTACAGTGTTGAGTTACGGAACAGAGAACTGAATCAATCAAGTACTTGCCTTTCGATAGTCATCTTGGTCCAGATTCTCGACAAGCTTGGGTCCGGATGCGAAGAAGCCTCTTCCTAGAGGGCTATAAGCTACAATTCCAATCCCGAGTTCCCTAGAGAAAATAAAGGAGACAGGTTATAGAACTAGTAAGCATGTAAACGAAGAGGAAAGTAATTATCTCACACCTGCAGGTAGGAATGATATCATTTTCCACGTCTCTCGACCATAAAGACCATTCTATCTGCACAGCGGTTAGCGGATGAACAGCATGTGCTCTTCTGATAGTTGAAGCTGAAGCTTCAGACAAACCAATATACTTTATTTTACCTTCTTCGACTAGCTTCTTCAGTGCTCCCATCTTCACCCAAACCATAAGTTCAACAGCAACATAGAGCAAACCAAATTATAAAGAAACCAAAAACAGAACAAAAAACAGAGCATTATGGAATTTTTGGTGTTGTATGAGATACATAAGTAGCACATAAGTAGCACTGTACGCAAGTTGGATTAGATATTAAAACATGAAGCCATACCGTGACTTCGATGGGAAGAGTTGTATCAATTCGATGCTGGTAATAAAGATCAATAGAGGCAACCCCAAGACGCTTCAAACTTGCATCACAAGCAAACCTCACATACTCTGGATCACCCCTGAAACCAAATTTCCCATCTTCAGAAGTAGTGATCCCAAATTTTGTTGCTAACTCCACTTTCTCCCTCAACCCATCTTTCAAAGCCTGCCACCAAAAACAAAACAAAAAACAAAGCTTGATGATTGATAATAACCCTAAACCAGCATAAACCCTAGTTCTAGTGGCTGATTTGGTTACCTTTCCCAGGAGCAGCTCGTTTGTCTCGGGCCCGTAGATGTCAGAGGTATCGAGGAAAGTGACGCCGGCGTTGATGGCGTGAAGGAGGAGAGCGACGGCGTTAGTCTCAGGTGTCGGAGCACCGTAGAAGGCGGAGAGACCCATGCAGCCAAGTCCCTGAGCGGAAACCTCAAGGCCTTGCCTTCCAAGCTTTATTCTCCTCACTCTGCAAGCTTCCTCTGCCATTGATGAATCAAATCTTTAGAAGATTTAAGAAAAATATATGTTTTAGTGAATTGAGAAAGCAGATTCGAGTGAGAATTTATAGGGGAGTGGAGTGGAGTGGAAGATAAAACAACGATCACCGCCTCGCCATTACTGACAGTGTTCTAGAGTTTTTGATTAAGTCAAATAAAGAAAGCAAAGTGGACAAAATACAAAATTGTAGTCTTCATTTGTATGTTTTATTTTTATTATAAAAAAAATTGTTAAATGATCCAAAGGAATATAAAAAAATTCTATAAACTTTGACGTCATTGGTGATTTCATATCAACACTAATCATCCTTATGTTTTCCAAAATCATTTAAGTACGTACGTTCTTTTGGAATTTTTAATTTGGACCGCTCCAAGAAGATTCAAACAAAGACAGTAGTTGGAATCATGATTAGCTATATAAAATTTGTTGTCTCTTTTGGGACGTTTTGCAATGAGTTATGTGATTTATAACGGATTGAATAAATTTCTCATGAGATTCAAATGAAACTATACTGATTGTAAAAACAAGGATGCTCGAGTAGTCATCTCACTTCCCTCTTATTCCATCCAAATCTCAATGATCTTTTAACTAGGGATCACAGGTCAACAGAGATAAAAAGACAAATAGATGAAACCGAGTATAAATTTTTTGAAAACTTGCACTTTCCAGTTTCAGTTCTGAAGCCATAAAATTGAATAATTGATCACAAAGAAAAATATATAAAAAGCTCTCACCATGCCTTTGTTCTTTATATAGATTACACACAAACCAAATTCATTAGTTCATTCGAAAATCGAACGTACGATTCTTATGCCTATGCAAAAAAGTCTTTAATCTTCAGGAGTGATTAAAAAGGGGAAAATAAAAACAAGATGATATATTAATGCATGGATGAATGAGTCATTCAACAAACTGTACTAGTAAGAGCATGCACTAAAAGGTTTGGCTCATTTGATGTGAACACATTGTCAAACCACTCGAGCGTCCCCCAAATTTCTCCATTCTGGCGTTTTTCAATCGCAATTTCCGCACACCAAATCAGTTTCTCCTTATCAACAGACACATACTCCACCCACAAAATCGCCATTTTTCCACAATGATCAGCCAATTTAACTTTTTCATAACAAATAGGCAAGCTAGGCAGTCCTTCCAAACCCTTCAAAGTTTTCCATACTCTTTCTTTCGGATTAAACCAACAGATCCCACAATCACCACCAAAAGAGTAGAAAACGTTCTCTATCACACAATAAGATAATGACCATCCCCATCTCAAGTTCATGGATAAGTCTGCCGACCTCCATCTACTTTTATGCAGCTTGTAAGTCACATTTTTTGCCTCAGACCTCACATAGATGGTTCCTTCATACCTTGCACTTCGGTAATAAGAGCCTCCGCATATCTCCTCGCTAGGGATCTGTAAGAACTCCCAAGTTTGGGTTTTCGTATCAAAAACCTCCATCCAGTTCGTTGAATCGATATTGTCACAACCTCCATTTACATATATTTTCCCATCGAAGGTGCAAGCAGATGGGCACATGCGGGCCACCAACATGCTTGGAGCCTCACGCCATGTGTGAGAACAAGAGTTCATGACCATAACTGTAGACGAAGCATTATTATTTATTCCTCCAGCAATGACATAGATACTAGGACCAACCACTGCAACACTAGGAAGGGATATAGAGTAAGATTTGGGTGATGAAATCGGGACCAAAACTTTTCTGGAGCTATTTGGTCTCTGGCAGAGAATGAACCAACATAATAGTTGGGAATCGGTACCGAAACGCAAGCACACATAGAGAGAACTCTCGGCCCGGCCCAAGAGGGTTCGAGTTTGGTAAAGCTCTGTTGAAGCAATGAGAGTGCGAAATCTCTTACAGACTAAGGAGAGAGTTGGGTAGTGGATTCTTGAGACGCAAGCTAAGCACTTTAAGAGCACATCATCAGGAAGAATCATATCTCTTTGAATGGCTGGCTCTTCTCCATGGTTCATGGTTGTGTTTAAGGTTTCTTATCTTTCAAAAAAAATTAAAATTATCTAAAACAAAGAAAAATTTATAGGGGTGCAATTACATAAATATGGAACACTAGAAAATATCCCACGCGTCACGTTGCTTTAAGATATATATAGTAAAATATGATAAATATATGAAAACATTTTAGCTGCTTTAAATACTTTGAATTTTTATATTAAACTCTAAAAAATGATATAGTAAAATTTGAGAAATCTATATTAAAATGTTTAGCTGCTTTAAATACATCGATTATTTTATAGTAATAAACTAGAAAATATCCCACGCGTCGTGTGGCTTTTAAATTGATATAGTAAAATATAATAAATATATATATGAAAAATGTTTAGTTTCTTTAAATTCATTGACTTTTTTTTATTAAACTATAAAAATATCCCACTTGTTCTGTGGGTTTAAATATGACATAATAAAAAAATATGATAAGTATATATTAAAAAATTTTTAGCTGCTTTACATACATTGTCCATTTTATATTAAATAAATTTATCATTTCTATTAAATAATTATTTTTCATGACAAATTTGCTATATCAAAAAAACTGCAAAGGTATATAAGTTTATATCATAATGAATTGTCAAATGCAGCATAAGACTATAAATCTTTGTTAAAAATGATGATTAAAATAAACAGACAACACAAATGAAGATTTATAAAAAGATGACTTGGGAATATGTATTTATAAGTATAGTATCACACTTTGCCTTGTATATGTAAGGGCCAATTCTAACATAATTAAAGACAACTTTAATACAAAAATAACTATATTAATTTATATTAGTATTTTAAAATATGTTAGATATGCTAGAAAACAAAATTGAATTGAAGAACGAATGTTTCATTTGCATTGTAGATTAAAATTAATATAACTAATAGAAAATATTATTAAATATTTCTAATAATATAACACCCATAAAAAGTAAAAAAAACCTTTTAAAATATTTCTAGGTTACCCTTGGCAATGAAAATGTTTACGTTCGAAATGTTAACCTAGATATATTGCATTCTTATGATGATGAAACATTTGCCATCGGCCCATCGCCATCTTATTTTACTTTTGAACCACTAACATTTGCCATCGAAAATCTTTAGTTTGCAACGATACATAAATGCATAAAATAATCTCAGAGAATAAACATTTTCCTACAAAGAAGTTAAACCTCAAACAAACTAATCAAATTTATAATTTAAAAAACAGATATCAGAAAAGGACCAATACCAATAATTTAGAGACCAGCAAAAAGGTTTTTATATTTAGAAGGATAAATTTGTTTAGAAGATTATCCGTGATCATTTCTTTCCAACTTTTTTACGAAAATGGCGAGCCGCAACACAATTCAGATGCACCTCACGACTATCATCGCAATCGTGATCCTCCTCGCGGCAAGCCAAGCGACAGAAGCCCGTTTTACAAAACTATGCGCTAAAACTGCATACCCAACCTTGTGTCGACCGCTGGTGAAAGGGCCAAACCCGAGACGAGCCACACACAGCACGATCCGAGCCTTGGAGGCTAAGACTAACTTGGCGCTTGCAGCCTCTGCAAGGTACAAAAACGGAAATCCAACTGTTGCGATTTGCTATGCGACTCTTGTAGATGCATCCTTCAATCTTAGGAACGCAAGAAAGAGCATTAGGAAAAGAAATGTTATGTCGCTAAAAATGTTTTTGACTGCGGCTGTGTCAGATTACGGGGTTTGTGTTAACGGGTTCATAGATTCACGTCAAGTCAACAGAGTTCAGAACGCTGTGGATGAGCTCAGGAAGATTGGGACGAACTGCTTGTTGCTTGCTACAATGATAAGGTGATCGAGCCACAAAAGAAGGAAACATACAAACTAATTCCTCAAAAAAACTGACAGAAAAAAGGCTTAAACTTAATTATGTAAATGTTCTTTTCTAGTTTTCAGAGGGTGTTCTTAGTCAACAAAATCAACCGTGTAATGTAATTATAATAGAACGTTTTAGCCATGAGTCTCCTGATTCTCAATCATCTACAGATTTCAACAAATTGTTGCACAGATTCTTTGACAGATTAAAGGTTCTATTCGCAATGTAGTAATAAAAAGAGTGATGGGAGATTCAAAAAAAACTTACTTTGCCTCCTCTTCTAGGAGCTGTGAGAATTCACAAAAAAAAAAAAAAAAAAACGAGTGATTGGCTACGCCCGAAACAATTCACAAAATACACGAACAAACTGTCTTTAGGTGAAGTAAAAGAGGCCCGTACAATTGATTTTGCCAACTAGAGCCTATTTTTTATTACCAATAAGAAACAGAGCTGCAAGAATGCAAGAGCCCTAACACGACTAATAATGTCTTGGCTGAAGGCAATTATGAAGGAGAGAGATATGGAACAGACCTCTCACTCCTCCTGAGATACTTCATCGAGCAGTTTCTTTGTCGCTTCATTAACTTCCACGTTTTCCATCTTTAGACGTCGGCGCATAGCAGGATGACTCTTTCCTGCTGCTGCATATGTTCTTATCAATGGTTCAAAGATTTCTGCACCAATGTTATCTGTTACCTTCTTTAAAATCTCCACCAAATTCTCAGCTCCATTAACATCTTTCTTTTGCTCGAAAAGGCTCATCAATGTTCTGATTGTTTCCTGTGACGGTACCCATTTGCCACCATCTCCTCTGCCGATAGAAACTGCCTTAGACATACATTCGAGTGCTTGAGCCGTATCACCTCTCTTTACATAGTAATCCATGAAGATTTCCCAGGTTTTGGCATTGGCTTTGCTTCCCCTTCTAGGAGCTTTCTCCTTGAGCTCTCTTGCCTTTTCGATGAGACCATCTTTAGCATAAGCTCCAATCAACACATTTACAATCCTGATGTCATAAGTAGAACAGTTAGCTTGCCATTCCTTGAACAGTGTCTCTGCACCCGGTAAATCTTTCAAGTTCACCAGCACTTGTATCATGTTTAGATAGGCAACATTTGAGGTTTTCGGAATAGCCAGCCTCAGTGAACGCCAAATCCTGTAAACTTCAGTCAATTTCCCCAGTCGTCCATACAAAGTAATGAGAAACTGATATGCCGTAAAATCCCGTTGCGTGTTTTTCATCTCCAGTTCCTGAAGGGCCTTCTCAGCTTTCTGAGACAGTCCAGCATCAACATATATAGATGCCATATTGCTGTAAGTAGTCCAATCTGGAGCAACTCTACCATCTCTATTCATCTCTTCAATGACTCTCTCAACACCAGAGATATCATTAGTAGCAGCCAAAGCCCTCATCCAGACATTGTACGTGTACGAATCCGGCATTACATTCTCAGCCTTCAGTTCCTGGATCATTGCTGGAACCTTCTCAGGCTGACCCGTCTTAGTGTAAAGAGTCATAAGACTGTTATAAGACATGGAACTAGGAGTGATGTTGAGCTCTTTCATCTTGTTCAATAAACCTTCAGCTTTCTCCGTCATCAATTCCTTGCAGTAACAATTCAAAAGAGACCCATACGTGAGTTCTGTCTTAGATGTTTCCGGAAGATCAACAAAATAATTCTCCCCAGCCGTAATTCCCCTAGATTTAGCAACAAGATCAAGATGGATTGCTTGATCACTCACTGTCTTGTTCATACCTCTCTCTTCCATAACTTCAGAGAGCTACAAAACCAAAAAACAACTCTACAACATAAATCCTCAAGAAACACAATCATCACACAGCAGGTACCAAATTGTTCCTAATGAGCATCAAACTACCACTTAATGAATCTACATTTCTATAAGCAAATGTTTGTACAATCTGAAAAATCGTTGTGAAGCTAATCCCTAAAAGATCGAAAATGCAATTTCCCAGGAATAAGATGGAGTTTGTTGATTTAATGAAACCTTGAGAGCTGGGTAGTAGAGGCCACGATTTCGGAGTTTCTTGATCGTGTCTCCGACCTCCCATTTGAAAACGTGCTTAGTGCCTTTGAGGAACTGATTCAGCTGCTGTCGAACTTTGACCTCTGTGCCGCCATCTTTGAAGAGACGATGGTAAAGAGGTTCTTCGATGTACTTCTTCGTCGATCTCTTCGTGACGTCTCTCGATCGGCTCAAATGTCGCATCGCCATATTTTTCCCGTCGGACTGAGTGAGTGAGCAACGACGGACGAGAAGGTTTTGGGTAAAACCCTAATTCACTGTGACGTTTCAAGCTGGGAGAGGAGTGAAGATTATGGACCTTTTAATGGGCCTGAAAATTAATTTCATGTTGGCCCATATCATTATTTACAAATATGCCAAACACCATACTAGTAGTCTATTTTCTCTGTTGTATTATCATCATTTGTTTGTGTATTTTTTTTTAGTGAGATAAAATTTGTTCAAGTAAACATTTTGAT
The DNA here is from genome assembly GCF_030686135.1 of Camelina sativa. Taxonomy (NCBI): domain Eukaryota; kingdom Viridiplantae; phylum Streptophyta; class Magnoliopsida; order Brassicales; family Brassicaceae; genus Camelina; species Camelina sativa. The sequence goes on from NC_141895.1 coordinate 29,330,704, forward strand.
CAAAACCTCATCGTATAACAATATGATTGAAGAGAAGAAAAGAAAACAAGAAACATGTTCCGTGAAGGTTACAAAGGGGCGCAAGTAAAATTACCATAGAGACAAATTCACAAGAATATGGCTTCTAAAACAAATTAAAAAGGGAAATTTGATCAGCTAACTCTTTCAAAAAGTTTTCGTTTTCTCTATTTTTGTCTTCAGGCAATCCCCCGAGGAATGTGGGAATCACAATGACATTGACGATGAAACTGAATGAGCCTTACACGAGTCTTAGTTCGTACTCACCCGCCATGGTTATGTATCTCACCCATGGAAGTGCTTGGTACCCGCTCTTCTCAATTATCTTCAGGTACCGAACCTACACGCCAAAAATAAACATATATTTTAAAATATGACACTGTGTAACGCAGTGGGGTGAGCTAAAATTGCAGAAGATGTGGAAACCATTTATGTAGCACAAGCTTTACCTGAATCCCTGAAACGGTGAAATAAGGGATCTCAAATTTGACACGGATAGGAGCTTTCCGCTCAGGTGTTGCTTCCTCTGCAGTAATACTGGGAAGATGGAACTCTGCCCTTAACATATACTCCTATATTGGGTTTCTGAAGGTTAGCACTCATACTACATTGCTGATTGTTTCAACTTGATATATGAAATATTAGGAAACTTGCTAGAGATATAAGCTTCTACCTTGTTCCCGGGGAAAGATTTGATTTTCCAGACTAACGCATCCTTTTCAGGAGCGTAAGAGGCAGACCCAAGAGATGTCCTAACGGTTGGGTTAGATGCATCGGTTGGTACAGGCAACTCAATCTCAACGTTCGTTGCGGTGCTGCAAATAGAAAGTTCTCAATCAAACGTTCAAAGAATCTGGTCATCAAAATGTTTGGATTTTAGGAAAAGGGAAAAGGAAAACAGGCACAATACCGAATATATTTACCTTCGTTCCTTGAACTGACTTCTAGCTTTGACAAGCATCTCAACACGACTTCTGGAGTGACTTTCTATTTGCGCCTCCACCCATATAAGAGGCTTCACCTGAATAAGGAGTATAGAAAAGAAACATATCTTGAGATACACTTGTTAAGGACGAGGAAAAACTCCTATAGATGCTATATCCGACATGTCAAACCTGAGTACTGAGTCTATATGTCATCAGATCAAAAGCTCCATCAGGGGGTATGAAAGATATCGTCCTATCGTTTTCAAAACGGGCCAATCGAACACACCTGCATTAAATAATTGGTTGTTGAAGAGTACATAAAACTCAAGTATAGAATCTTTTTGAATAAAAGAAAAAAGGGTTAGGATCAACGGAGACTTTCCAAGTTTTAATATAACAGAAGCTTAAAGACGTACTGATGAAATTTGATGTCCTCTAAATCAATAGCTTTTCCTTTTGTTGCTCGTCCCTGCGCTTCCAGCAATACTCTATCATTCAGTCCTAACTTACACTCTGGCATTCCACTGCAATAGAATGGATCAAAGAGAAGAAGAGTCAAATAAAACGCCAAGACAGAGATTAAAGCAAAAGGGACATGATAGAACATGATTTGACTGATTAGAAACGATATAGAAAATTTCATGTGTTAACATACGTCAAGTAAGTTCGCATCTTCAGCGCTCCAACAACATCAGACCTCACAATTTGCCCATTACTGTTGACAAGAATATTTACATTCTCAATTACATCCAAGAAAACCTGGAAAAAGGGAGCAGGTTGTCATCATTTGCAGACAGAAACACAACACAAATTTATTCCTCTCTTGCAAATAAAAGCACTCACTTCATTCTTCTTGTACTGTATTCCCTCACTCCTCCAGGAGACAGCATTTGTCACAGCCATTGGAGGTCTCTGTGTAACTTCCATTCTATACGCATCAGTCTTAATGAATTCACTGAGAATTCTTGCTTCGGTATACTGAGGGTAACCAAAGTCCATCATCTCATCAAGTAGCTCATACTGCAGCACCAGAAATCAGTTTCAGCATCTAACAAGGATAATACTTTTCAAAATTCCGATGATCTATTTGGTTGGGAAAGTAATAGAAAGTTTAATTCCAAATACTACTGTAAGAGCGAGGTCAGAAACTTAACATACCACAACCACAAAGTTATCCCTCAATGATTCCTCTTCTAACTCCTCGAAGTAATGTTTGAAAACCTATAACCAGATAATAGATACAATTTCCATTGCATCAAACATCCAATAAAAAGATGGAGACTTAAGAGAAAAAATAAAATAATTTAATAGCCATACTTACATCGACCACGCGGTGAAGAAAGAAGATAAGACTGGCAGCATTACAATTCTGTCTGGATGCTATCATCAAGTATACATTACTATGTTGTACAAACATATAAGTAACCCCATTATCGTAAGCAACTGGATCATTTGACTGTGAATCACCCTGAACAATTAAACAAAACCATGAATGACAACACTCTGATTCTAATCCAGATAGCTTTCAAAAGCTAATTCAGATCAAATCCTAATCCAAACCATTTAAGCCAATGATCAAACTTGCTCATTACTTCCAACAGTTTCAGTCGCATCAGATTACATAGACGGACACGAATCCATTATCATAGACAGAAATGACTCAATTGCAAATGACGAAACCTCTCTAAACACAAATCTACACGTTCATATATTCCCTGCTAATTCTACAGTAAACCAGTAATAACCACCGATCAATGAGCGATAAAAGGAAGAACACAGAACAAAAACCTCTTTCTCGATTAGCTTAGTGAAGAACCGCTCGGCTTGGGCAGCGGAGACATCACCACGGTAATCACGCCAAACGAGAACGCGACCCTTGATGTCAAGCAGAAACAGCGCGGAGGCCGCTCCTGCCATGTTCTTTCCCTAAAGAGTTACGAATCAGATCCAAAAATGCGGCTGATTAATCAGCGAGATCTGAAGAAAGTATCGTTTATATGAAGAAGACGAAGTAACAACATCTACAAGGAGATTGAGATAGATCTCTCCCAGCTGAGATTTCTCATTTCGCTAATTGGTTTTTTCTTTTTCTAGCGATCTGATCGATTTCGTTATCGTTCTTTGATCTCTCTCTAGCTACTCGTTGATTTTGAGCTTTCCCATATTCGCCTCAGCGTTCCATTACAACGGCGTCGTATTCACATTTTCCGTTTTAACGAAGTTCGATCCAGATAAACCGAACCGAAATATTTAATTTGAGCATCGAACCCGGTTCACTGCATTTTAACTTTGTTTATGGGGAATGATCGAATGTTGCATACCCATTATGCTCTGATATAATATAAGATGTATGCATCAATAGTGTTTTCTACTATTTAGCTTCGTCCACGGCGTTTTCCAAGAGTTCTGTAATATATATTGTTTTGATTTTGGTTCTGAGAAGTTAAGTTGTGTGAAAATCTTTAAAAATTTCTTTAGACTACTGCCACGTTCAACAAAGCTGATAAGTATAATGGCAAGTTAGGTTTGTTGTTTACAGAGGACAACGTAAACAACAAGGTGCTTGGTTTATAATGTTAATAAGGTACTTGGGGCAAATTAAATATGTTGTCTTGAGGACCAAATATATAATTTGGCAATCAAAGTCTTTGTAAAGATATCAACTAATCGGTCAACAAGTCAAGTAACGATGACGTTGTATTGAATTGTACAACATATATACAAAGTGAACTTCGAAATGCTTTATACACGAAAGACCGGTTTAATAACAAACCGCAATGTGACGATCAGATTGAATATGCAAAAATACATTTATGAAAGGGAATACTAGAAACACAAATTCATTATGTGGATGTATAGACATAGTATGCTATATGTCGTTATTTTAAATCAAACACAACTTCTTTTTTTTTTTGGGTTAAAATCAAACACAACTTAAATTATTGTTTTTAAAAACTTTTATATATTTATATATCTAGTGCAAAAAAAGAAGTGCGAACCTAATTGAAAATTTAAGCGGTTCACTTTGGTAAGTTTTATTTGTCCATTTTGGTTTAGTTTCACAGCAACATATGTGTGAGCTATTTTTCTTTATTTTTGCTTATTTATAAAATTCAGTCAAGTTTTAAATTCATCTTTTAGTTGAAGTTACCAAAAGAAGAAGTAAACGTTGACTTTCAAATAAAAATGAGGTCAAAGTCAACAATTCACCCAAAAAAAACTTTGAAAGTATACTCTCATCTCGTTACCTTCATTAATTACGTGCACTGAAAAACAAATACTAAAAAGTGGTTAAATATAGACTCCATATTTATTCAAAGTAATAAGTGCAAATTAAATTCACATGGCTTAGAGTCACGCGTTTCGTCGGGATCCCTATTTTTGAGTATGTTGTAGTGTATTGTTGTGTTCACTCACTCTTCAATCGTTTCATCAATGTATAATTCATTTAGAGTGAGTTCTAACACGTCCTGGTTATTACTTATTACAGATGTATAACTATGTAACGTTTTTCTAATTTGTAACGTTAGAACCGATGGTCTTAAGTGTTCACATACGGTGATTTCATCATTGGGTAATTGATCTTTTTAGTTCAGACTGTTCAGTTCTAAGTTCTAACAATAAGACCGGTCTAAATCACATAACTTCGACCAACATCAGAAAATCATTAGGTAGAGCACTTTTTAGTTGACTACATCTTTTGCACCAACCTTTACAACTTTCCCAATATTTTATAACCTTTTCAAAGTTCAAACTGTAAAGAATAAATTTATGATTGAATATAAAGTGATCTTAGGTTTTTCATGTTAATTGCATATATTTCACAAAACTATTTGCATGAATCACTACAAGAAATATGTATATTGTTAGCGCGAAAGAAATGCTATCATACATATTACATAGCGTTATCGTACATGCTATAACATCGGCAGCCATGGTAGATACTCCATCTATTATAACGTTTTTGACGTACTTTGATAGATCCCCACATAAGATAGCATTTTTATATTATAACGTTAGTTGAATGCTATAATATATTTTATTGTAACACAAAACTAGTGCTATTCTCTTGTTATATAAATTTTATAATTTGTATATTTGAATCTTATTTTGCATAATTTATTCAATTAGATATAATTTAAAAATATATATTTCATAAAATCATCCACATACATAAAATTTAATATTATATTAACTAAAAGAAGTCTTACATAACATAAGTCTTACATAACAAAGTGCCAGTCTCAAAATAAAATAAAACTATTTTCACATTCTCAAACTAATCTCCTCTGTTTTGGTAGCCTCCGAGTCTTTGTCATTCAAAAAAAAAAGAGTCTTCATTTATCTGAAAATCTTACAAGTATGATAGTAAAGTTTCTGCTTTTATGTACAAAATCTATCACTGAAATAATACAAAGCCTACAACCGCTTACCAATCGACTCACACCAGAATCTGGTTGCAAACCAATAGCAGCTGAAACAAAAAAAAATATTTCATACTTTGCAGAAAAATGCTTAACAGTATCTGCAAGAATTTTTTAACATCTCTTAACCTTAAGATCATTAAAGCATGTTTTGAAGTAAAATCACAAACAATGATCAACACAAATAAACAAAAACAAACGAGTGTGTACAAAGTTTCTTCAAAGAGACTTGCCTGAGTTTAAAATTTTACTTACTTTTGAGAGCCAATCACACCAAACGAGCAACAAGAAGTTAACAATATATACCAACGACTTCATAAGTAGCCACTGTCGTCTCTTCTCTCACCACATGCTCCACGTGAGAAAGCATAACCATTCCAAACCCAGAAAACACCAACAAAGCTTATTTTCTACTAATGTTCCAAACCCACAAAACACCAACAAAGTTTTATTATAAGCAATATAAATTAAATAAGTAATTAATTTACTCGAATATTTCAGCAGCTTTTTTATTATTATTATTCCATTATCATAATAGAGAGAACTTGTTTGTTATTCTGAAGACTCTATAATAGAACGGATGATTCTAAAATTAAGAGTAGTGTTCATAGCAATTTGGAAATAGAATAAGATCGATGCATGTTGTAAGTGTGACATATAAGGAGCATTTGATGTATGTTGTGTCAACATTTTGTTAAAAATTTATGCTCGACTTCTTCATTTATTTTTCTAACATATACAAGTCATTCGGTGTAGGATTGGTTCCGACTGCCGAGCCTATTCCTACCGGATATAAGAAGACTGGGGGAATTATCTTTTTCTTCCTGCCTTTAAAATAAAAGGATTCTTTCATGCAGTATACGAGTATTTTAAACCCCACTCTCACATTTAACGAAGATACAATGTACCCTCAGTTTCCACTATCTCTTTGTTCTTTTAATGTTACGATAATAAATATTAATATATATGATACTATGAATTTTGAAAGAGAAAAAAAAAAGTAAGCAAACTGAATCGACAACTAAACAATCTCGGTTGTATTAAAGGTCGCTATTGAGCATTGACTATAAGACCATCTTCTCTCAATCACATGTTCCACTCTGTTCACATTCTCTCTCTCGTTCCAAGCTAATATTAACCAAAACTAATTCTTATACTATTTCAGTATTTCCATTTCCCCTGTTTCTCTCAAAACTCCATACGAAAACCTAATAATGGGACTTTCCGACAAGACTCACCACCACTTGGACGGCAAATTTGGCGAAACAATAGAATGAAAGAAATGGGTAATTACCGAAATCTCCTTACATTCTCCGATGAAGCCGACGATTAGCCTCTCTTCCTCTGCCTTAGACAACACGGAAGACGAAGATCTCTTGTCTCCCAAGACTCCAACGGCGGCTTCTTTTAGAATACCGAAGGCGTTTACGTGTCCTCCGGCGCCTAAGAAAAGGAAAACGTCATTGAAGTTTAGTTACGGCGGTGGCGTTAGAGAGTTCTTCTCCCCACCGGATCTTGAAAACGTCTTCTTACACAGAACTACTTAATATCTGATTTCTCGACTCTCTTTCTAACCTTTTTAGCTTTTCTTAAAAATAAACTTGAAATATTTCTTCATTACTTTAATTAGCTTTTTATTAAGTGTTTAATTCGTTGTTTTTCATTTTTACACTGGGAAAAAAAATTTAGGAGTTAGGACCCTGACAAAAGTTAGTGAGCGATGTTCATGTACAACTTTGTTTCCAACTGATGAATCCATAATAAATAACATAATTTTCTTGATATATACTCCATAAAAATGTAGTATTGGAGTATAATTTTCTTGGTATATATATACTCCAATAATCTTGATATAATATATTATATTTTTAATCAAAATTCTGCATTAAAATGTGAAACGGCACTAATTAATTATTAAACAAAATTTAAGTTCTAAAACCACACCTTTTTGAAATAGAGAGAGTAATATATAGAGCTAAGCTAAAAATAGAAGTGGCATTTTAAGCTATATTTTCAATATTCCTTAAAGCTTTTTTGGTGCCACCATAAAACTATTTGTAGGGTGAGAAACTTTCACGTGTCTTCAATGGTGTTGGAAGCATATGCTAACAGTTTGGGGGCAGAGAAAGGGTTTAATTTGCTGACTCCAACTTCGTAATCGACTTGGCTAAAGTTGTGGCGGAATTAAAGGATTCAGAAGAGTGCCCATTTCTTGGCGTTTTATTGCATGAGATCCGACATTTTCAAAAATCTTTTTCCCCCAGGTGAAAGGATACTCACACTCCACGTGAACTGAATTTATGTGATCATTCTCTTTCTAAGTTTGCTGTTTTCCTGCTGTTTTCCCTATAGGAAAACGAGCTATTTCCCCCCAAGAACTATCATATTTCGCTGGATGGAGTCCGAACTTGAGCCACAATCTATATAGCCATGTCAACTATGACCAATCTCTATGTCCCCCCAAATTAAAAGTTCTACACCTATATCCCCCTGGAAATGAATTGCTTCGGTTTATCCGGTGAACCGCAGACCAAACAATATAAACTCAAAATTAAACCAATTATGACCCGATCCCTACATAGTCACGACCCGATTCCTTACCCACAAATTCCCAATTTTCAAATATCACGAACCCTACAATCAACTTGACATTGTTCTTCTTCTTTCTTATTTTCTGGGTTCCCATTATCGAATTCGAGCTCCAGAATGAGCAATTTATCAACAAAGTCGACCGGATTTTCCAGTTCTCGTGCGAGAGGAAGAGTTTTCGGTGTGCCAAAGAGATGTTGGTGCGGGGAAGCTGTTGTGGCATTGATCTCGAAATCTGATCCGAATCCTTACCGGAGATACTACCGTTGTAGTTTTGCTGCAACAAATAAGGTAAAAGTTTTTTATTTATTCTTGTTTCATGATTTTGGTTGGTTCTAATTAATGGGAAATTGGTAGCTTCGGAACGATGAACACACGTTCAAGTGGGTCGATGAAGCTTTGCTGAATGAGGTAGATGCAGTGATCTCAAGGAATGCTGGACTTGAGCAACAGCTGAAAGAGCTTAGGACAGAGAGGTTGGAGTTTGATACTATGGTTTATGAGAAGATGGAGAAAGAGATCTTGGAGAAGGTTGAAGATGGTTTAGGTGAAGCCAAATCATGGAATAAAAAGATGATGAGTGTTATATTGTTAGTCTGTATGGTCATGATTGGACTAAGCAAAGTAGTTGGTTGAAGATGGTGTATGGTCATGGTTGTAACCTTTTGTGTTAAGACATTTGTATTACAAACCTTTTGTGGTAAACATGAAGCTCCATTTGTTTCAAACATGAAGCTATGCTTTCATACAAAATAATACAAAAGAGATAGGGAGCAAAGAGATTAAATTCAATGTCATAAACGTTAAAATAGATGATACAAAAGAGATAGGGAGCAAATGCCACAATGCATTATTCTTTTCTTCTGTTTTGGTTGCTTCTTAGTAGGTGACTCATTCACACCCTTCTTCCTTTTCTTGTCAGCCTTGGTCTGGTTTTCTTCAGGTGGTTCTGCAAACACTTTATTCCCATTTGTGCGAGGCCAAAACTTTGCACTCCTTTGTGGAATTAGGCCTTCTTCATAATTTCTCCTCCATATAGCTGTTCGGAACCACTGGCAGACGTAGTCTTCAGCCTTTAGCGTCTTATGAATGATGAGACCATATGCATGCTCACATGGGATGCCACAAATTTGCCACTTCTAACACGTACAAGTCATCTTCTTTAGACAGACACGGTGAGAGTCTCCACTGACTTTGACTTCAAATGTGCCATTTGTGCTTGTTGATACCTTAGCCGTAGATGCTAGTTTGTGCTCATCCGCAAGAAACATAACAACATATGGAGTACAGATTCCTGCAAACATTTGTGAAAAACATGAGTAGTATAAACAAAAAAAAATTACATAAGTCGCAAGGAGAATATATGTTTTACCTGTGTGAGAATGAGATAAGACAGACCTCTTTGCAATTCGCACCATGGCCAGTCGTCTTATTGCTTCTAACATGGCAACAAAAGGCTTCTCTCTTGCCTTGTTGATGGAGCTGTTAAATGACTCAGTCGGGTTATTGTCGACATCTTCACAGTAATTACCAACCTTGTGGAATGCCCTACACCAACTCTTTGGATTTGTCCTCATTACATCACTGTAAACGCGAGAATCATAAGCAAATATCCTCTCCAAATGCCGCAAATACTCTGTCTCATTGTAAGACCATGCCAAATCCCATAGTAGTGGCTTCAATCGAGTCTTATTTCCATGAACCTTTTTCAAGTTACCGTATATGTGTTGAACACACATCCGATGCTCTATCTTTGGTAACTCCTCAGAAACAGCCTTGATCAATCCCTGTGATAAAAGCATAAGTCAAGTTAAATAAGAGAAGCCAAAATAAAAGCATAAGTCAAGTTAAATAAGAGAAGCCAAAATAAAAAAGCATAAGTGAAGTTAACTTGCCTTTTGCCTATCGGACATAAGGATGAATCCATCACCATCGTTTAACCCAAAGTCTTCTTTCATCAACTTAGCAAACCATAGCCAATTGTCATAGTTCTCAACCTTGACAACTCCCCATGCTATTGGATATATACCATTGTTTGCATCCCTGCCTAAATCTACCAATAGCTGACCCTTAATCTTATTCTTCAAAAAGCAACCATCAATTCCTATGATCGGCCTACAAGTCGCCATCCATGTTCTTCTAATGTTGTCAAAACAAACATAGAACCTGTTGAACATGTCCTTCCCTTCATCGTCCGTAATACACTTGACCTCTACATGTGAATTCGGGTTTGATGCCATAATCTCAGCTGCATAATCTCTTAATCTATGGAACTGCTCATCATACTCCCTCTCAATCCACTTTCTAGCAGTCTTCCTAGCAGCTTGACACTGAGGCCTAGTGATACTAATCTTCCAATCTCTCATTACGATTTCCTCAATCTTCCTAGGCATGAAGTACTCGGGATCATCTCTAATCTTATCAACAAACAACCTAGCTATATGAGGCACTGTTAACATCTCACACTCTCCATTTGGGATACAGCTATGCTTATCAACAAATTTATTGATCTTCCATACTCTATCATTTGACAGAATCGACGCATAAACCTTCCACTCACATTTAAATCCATCCTCATCATTAACACCAACGCATTTATACCCTATTTTCGATTTATCATACCTGTACTGCTTCAGATTTCTCCCGGTTTTGAGAACATAATCGAGAACCGCCTCCTTGAATGCAACTCCATTGAAAAACGCCTGCTTATAGAACAACTCCCCATTCCCACGCCTCATATTCGTACGAGCTCTTGTTGGTCCGTCTTCATCAACGTCTTCACTCTCTGGGTACACATCGTGGCGGATTGGAGGTTCGTCGCTAAAATCCTTAACTAGCTGTTCGATGTGAAATTCGTCTCGATCTTCACCTTCTTCGTCATAATCACCGCCGGGATCTCTCTCAACTAACGACATCGTCTCTCAACTCGAAAGAACTCGAAATCGCAGTTTTTAGGGTTCTTCAAGTTTTGGGGATTTTTTCGATTTAGGGTTTTGTTGGGAGAAATCTGGGGATTTTTCGATTTAGGGTTTTCTCGAGATTGAAAGGATGATATATCTGGTTAAATCGACAAATTCGGGTAAAATCAGGTTTAATCTGGTCAAATTTGGTTTAGGCTATTCGTTAGATGGTTAAGCAAATAGTAAACCGTCACATAACCAGGTCTAGGTGTAACTAGATATAGAACTTTTTTTTCATGGGGATATAGGTGTAGAACTTTTAATTTGGGGGAACATAGAGATTGGTCATAATTGACATGGCTATATAAATTGTGGCTCAAGTTCGGACTCCATCCAGCAAGATATGATAGATTTTGGGGGAAAATAGCTCGTTTTCCCGTTTCCTTACCTTCAATACCAAATTTTGTTTTTGATCTAATTCGTATTTGTCTTTCAAGCCTTGCAAGAGGAAATAGAGATTTTCGAAAAAAATTTGAAAAGAATAGTTAACACCCAATAATTACCCAACTCACCCATAGATAATATAGGAATTGTGGTCTTTCAAAATAGAATATTTGCATGCACGTGTTTTGTAGCATCTCAAGATCGGTTCGACACTTCGACTAAGATCGATATTGCTCAAATAATAAATTGAATCGCACTATCTCAATATAGAACACTCGACGATGACAACAAATCATCCAAACGTTATTCTCCAAATGCAATGCATATAAGAAGTATTGTCGAAGAGTCACAAAAACATCATCTAAATATATTTCACTACCGCAAACAATACAAAGTCAAAGGACTTAGCCTACCGCATTAGAGCATTTTCATCACTAGTTTTTTAATATTAGTTTCTTACAAATAAGATCATACAAATATTATTATTTTGCACAAAAAACAAACAAATATTATTATTTAGTTTAATGGGTTGATTGAATAGTGTAAGAACTCTTTCCAGAGTTATACCACCTCTAATGGAGGGTTATTATTTTAAAACTCTTTTTTTTTTCAGAACTCTTAATATTTTTTATCATTAGATTTTGCATTTTTAAAATAAAAACCTTTTGAAGGTTAACTAAAACTTATTGGGATTCTTATTTATCAGAAAATGTTATTTTCAAAAAAAAATATTTTAAGTAGAATTTAATTAACTTAAATGTTTAAACAAATTATATTTTATGAATTACAAAATTATTACATTTCATAAAATTTTAAACATACAAAACATAAAGCATATTAATAATAAAAGTACAAACCATAAATGGAAAAAATATAATTGCAATATATTAAATTTATCTCTTAAGTTTACTAAATAAGAATTGTCTCTTAAGTTTATTAAATAAGAGGTGTTCCCTCGCCCCAGTATAAGAACACTAGTCGGCTCTTCACTGTTCTTCGTCGCTTTTTTTTTGAGAATTGGTGTTTGGAATTTCACGGCGTTTCTTGAAACATGGAAATAGAGATGGATCGCGCAGAGAAGATTGTTCTACCTTCGAAAGTGATAACGGACGAGATCCTTATGAGAGTTCCGCTGGAATCTTTGATGGCATTCAAAACTGGTTGCAAGGAATGAAACACACGCGTGAGTGAACCTAATTTCATCTTCCAACACTTCGATATGTCGAGAGAGCATTTTCTTGGAATTGATGGGAAGGTTAGGGTTATCAACCCCAAGACCAGTGTGGTTAGATCCTGGCCAGTTCCAAAACCGTTGCAACATGGAAGTATGGTAAATTGTGTTGTTCACTGCGACGACGTTTTCTTATGGCAACCCAACGACAAGCAAGTTCTCGGGTTGAGGTTGTGCTTATGGAATCCCATAATGAAGCATTTGCAATGGATTAGGCCGAGACTTTACTATGGTTTTACTGATTCTTATGGTATTGGATACCATAAGCGTGGCCAGTTCAAAGTATTGAGGTTTGTGAATTTGTTTCCCAAGGATTTGGATGAGGAATTTTTATGGTTTAACAGATTGCTATGGTATTTGTCACCATATGCGTGGTTTTGAGAAAAAAAAATGTAAGATTTTGGCTTATAATAAAAAAATCTAACAGTGACAAAAAATTATGAGGACTGAATAGAATAGATAATTCATATTTCATGTTTGTGAGACAGACATGAGATCAATTAAAAATTCTTAAACTGATTTTGATTACATTTACATAAAAATCATGTAAATATCTAAATTTAACTACGGCATTGAGTATTGTTGTAAATAGTTATTGTAACTTTATTTTTTTTTATATGATTGATAGTGGATGTGGGTGATCATTATCTGAAACTATAATTCGTTGAGCAATAAAAGTGCAAGTTATATAATGTCATGGTTTACATTATGATTATTATACTTATTTTGTTTTGTCTTTTATGTAAATAAAATAAGATAAGAGCAACAAAAGTATTTAATTAATCTTTGTAAAGATTATTGTTAATTTTATAATGGTTTTGCAATAAATTGAGACAATTATGGATGATTTTGCATTAAAATATGCAAAGAGAGTAGCATTCGACAAGTAAAGATTTTTAATGTTTTATTTTTCTTATTTACAAACTGTTTACGGAATTGAAAACTGTTTTTGAAATTTAATTTGACTTTTGATATATATTAATATTCAATGCGATTTTGCATAAAATTAGAAAAAAAAAACATTTTTTTTTTTTTGCAAAGCATATGAAAATGTTGAACCGGTCATGTTGGCTAAATCAACGAGGGAGTCTGAATCCGCCTTCATCAAATCTTTTGACTTATCAATGGAAGCTTTGATTCCATATGTGATTATGTTCTCTCCCTAGTGATAAGTCAAGAGATTTGATGCAGTGACACATTATCTTTGTTACATCTAGAAATATTGAAGTTTGGTTCACAACACCACTCAATCGTGAAATTGTATCTTGGAGCCAATAGTTCAATGTGTCACACACTGGAGAAACAACCCAAAGCTTATACTTTACCATTTATCTCACCCTTTAAGATCTTATCTCCTCATATTTACATTGTACTTTCTCTTGCTCTCTCTCTCTCTCTCATATATATGCCTCATGTCTTCATATCAATTTATATATAGGGTGAGAGTAATTATAACTACAAAGACATAGATGTTGATATAGAGTTGAATTTATATCATGTATATACAAAGACGATAGATATATGTCGTCTTGTCCATCATATCCAACCTTAAAAGTCTCCAATGTAGTCCCGTTCACGCCTTTGGGATATTTTACTTGTTCTTGCAGTGATACAAAGTAAAAAAATTCCTTCATTTTTCTTAGGTACATTTTTTTACTATACACAAACAATAATACAAAGACAGAGGACTTTCGACTACCACTTAGATGCGAGCCCGGCCTTTAACAGTGACACATACAAGAGCTGGTTCCATGTGTCCGGTACACCAGGCAAACACCAATGGCTACAATCTTGGTGGCGCACAGCCTCTCTTTTCTCCTTTTCCGTCCTGTACACCATTCTATATATCGACGGATGACCATCTTTTCTGAAATCCGTTAGTCGACTTACGTTCATGTATACCACCGGAGTTTTCATTGTATCACGGAGAATATACTCGAGAGCTCTCATCTTCGAAGGATACTTTGCCAAGTACATCGTGTTATAAATCGGTTCCGTTTCTTTATGGCATTGTCCTCCTGAATTCCATGGCCCTCCTCTGCAAAATATCACCAGTTCAAATACGATCAAGAACACGTTTTGCAGTAAATAAAAAGTATATTTCGATTGAGAATTACCTAAAATGTGTCACAGAGTACCCTCTAAATATGACATGTGTATGATTCCGATCGATGTTCTTATCCACCCATTTCGCCCAAGTAATGAGAGCTCGTTTATAAGCTTCGAGAACCTTGAGCCTCGGATACACAACGTTTCCTTCTTGGTAATAGTTTTCTCTACAGAAAGAAATCAAAAATCGTTGTTAACTAATAAATTACACGACTAGGGCTTCTTGTTCAAGTTCTTTGTTTCAGTCTCATACCCTAGCTTTGTTTTGTCATGAGTCCACCAATGACCGGTGTTGAAAATCAATATATCAGCATCTCGATACATAGATGTCGTCTTGTCCATCATATCCAACCTTAAAGTCTCCAATTTTGTCCCGTTCACGCCTTTGAAACTCGATTCCCTAACAAAAAAGGGCGAGCCAACGAAATCCACAGTGCAATTATAGTCCTACATGAACAAGAAAGAGACCCCAAAAAACATCAAGCAAACATGCAGCTTTTAGAGATAATACTACACCAATCCACACAAAATAAATATGTCACCTCGAATCTGAAAGCGTAAAACCCTTTCTTCTTGAACTCTCTTCTCCCAGAGATCTCATACACTCGTTTCTTGTCCTTGACGCTATGTCGAAGGATGCAAACAAGAGATTCCCACATGTTCCGGTTAATCGAATCTCCCACAAATACCAGCTTCTTCCCTCTTAGCTTCTCCAAAAAATCAGTTCCATTCAACCTTTACATTTCAACACAGAGATACCAATCATTGTACTACTCATCAGACAAAACTAACTACCAATCTAATTTCAAAACTCATTTCACTAAAAAACCTCAATCAAAATCTTGTTACATACTCAAAAACCTAATTTATATCAAGAATCAGTTACCTTGGAATGTCACACCCATTTGGTTGCCACCTCCATTTAACATAAGCATCATCAGGTCGTCCATTGGCGTGACAGTTGAAATCTCTGTCTATATACGGACAAGAACCAGATGGGTAATACGGCATTGTCTCACCATCAGCTCTCACCCAACTTCCATCGTAGATATCACAATCCTCAAACGAACCTCTGCTTCGATCTGTAGCCACAGAGCCATTCTCGTTACTTGTGTTTGCAGGCACAAATCTACCTCCCAAATCAGATACCAAGCTCGAGCTGTTCGCCACACTTGTTGTAGCATTTACTTCGAGGGTATTTTGGTCATCTGTCAAACTCGAGTTCGTCGTAACTGTTTCACCAGATCTTTGTCCAGAACCAAAGCTTGGAACTTTACCCTCTTCAGACAAAGCTGTGTTCTTCGAACCAGCATCTCTTGTTTCTTCAGATCTTTGTTCGGGAGCAAAGGTTGGAACTTTGGCATCTGGGACCGTGTCGGTGAGATTTACTACTTGAGGCTTCTCGTCAACTTGCTTGACAGAAGAAGAAGATGTGTTTAGATTGGAGTTTTTGAGACCTTGAAGCAGAGGAGAGACGAAGGGGACATTGAAGGAGGAACTAGTAAGGGAGAGAAGTGTGACGAGAAGGAGAGAAGCAACGACTCCTAAACCGAATCTGGTCAAGATGTTTCTTCTAGAAGACAGAATCTGGTCTGGAAACAAGAGTTTCTTAGACGAATCCATCTTCTTTGGTTGGTTCGAATTCAAATTAGAGTAGACAAAACATGGAGAGACTTGGAGAAGAAACTTTTAAAACAAAAAATAACAACAATGGTAATTCTGGTTATTAGATTTTGGTTTCAGATGAGACTTCAGAGAGTTTGGGGGAAAAAAAAGCGGTTTACTCTCGAAGATAACGATTTCAGTTTAAAATCACCATTGATGCTTCTCAAAAGTTAAAACTCAGGCCACTTCTTAATAAAATATTAATGAAGTTGTTAATGAATGTATAGCTTTTTTAAATAATAAAAAAAAACTCAATAATTAGGAAATAATGTAGCTCTAAACTTTTAAAATCCAATTATTAGTCAAAGAATGAAAACTTTAGTTTCCAAAACTGGCACTTTTGATTAAATTCCCAAATCTAAAACATCTATGAGGATATGGCTAAGATATTACTATGAAAGTAGAGACTATAAAATAGTGCTAATTTGTTACTCCCTCTGTATTAGAAAGATAATGTTTTAGAATTTTCACCAAGATTAAAAAAATAATAAATAATATATTATTGTTAATTACTTTTGTTTTCTATTTTTTTAATACTCATTTAGTTGTGTTTTTGTGACACTTGTCATTCAATTACATGCATACATTGAATTATGTATTGTAAAAATAAAAACATTAAATAGTTATTTGGTTTTGAAAATAAAAATACATTAAAGAAAATCATTTTGTGATAAAAAAAAATATTCTAAAACATCATCTATTAGAATAGAGAGGGAGTAGTAGTATAATTTTAATTACTATAATTAATTCCCTTAATAATTATCTAAGTGTAATAATTAGAAAGTTAATGTGGATCGTGGTAATGTACCAAAAAATAATACGTGCAGAGTGGCACCGACTATGTCTAAGCACACGTGTCATAAAAAGGAGTCACGAGACTTTGGACCGACATCATTCTCGTTAACTACGATTGCTTATAGCCGCGTGATCTTCTTAACGGTCTCATGTGTGTGTGGTCTGAATCTGTAAGTGCACGCCTTCTGTGATTCTGTCGTCACAGTGGAAATAGTCTCCACGTTTACGACTCTACTTGGTCCATATTTGTTCATGTAGTGGAGAGTACAAAAAGACCATCCTAATTCCTTTTTGTTCGGTGGTTTTGTCGTGTGTGTAAGTGTGAGGCAAAGTTGTGAGTATATTCTTGAATTAAACACTTTGACCGGATTTAATTCGATTCGCTTGGACCAGGTCCTCTTTTAACCGATATGATTCGATTTTGGAATATTAACATTGGTTATGGGATGAATGTCATTTATTTATTTTGGTTTACTCAGTTCAAGTTTCTAGGGTTTTGATTTTGGCAAAAATGAAGTTAGAATTTTTGTTCAATTTGATAATTTGGCTTCAATTTATCATTTTGTTTTAAGATTTACAGACAATTCGGTTCGATTTTTATTTACGAAATAAATTAGTTCAGCTTGAATTTTTATGCCCTTTCTAAATCCAAAAATTAAAGATTGATGTGTCAGGCTAATCAACATTTTCTATTGCATTTAATATATTTTTTTTTTACATAAAAGTTACACTCAACTCCACAGTTTATATCAACATTTATAAAAAGACAAAAAACAAAACAAAAACCCAAGAAAAGAAAAAAAATGAAAACAAGAAAAAGAGTGTTACATTAATCATCATCTAGGACCTGAGAGTTCAATGGCTTCTACTACAAGAGACGATTCCTGGATATAATCTGAGTAATACCTTACACGAGGAGATGAACTCATCATCCCCGGTGGCAACGGCGGTGGTTGCGACTCCCCAGTACCGTTCTGCGTCGCTTCCCATCTCTCAGCCAAGCCGTCGCCTTCAAGCATTTTCATTACTTCTGACATTTTTGGTCGATGAGATGGATTGAACTGAGTGCATAGAAGCGCGACCTGAACGATTTCTTCGAGCTCTACTCTATCAAACTTGTCATTAAGTTCTTTGTCTATTAGTTGCTTTAGTTTCCCTTCTTGATACAGCTTCTTCACCTGCCATTTTTAAACAATCTCATTTCCTCAGACACATAAACCAAACCAGAATAGGAAGTGAATCAAGAAACATAGAAAAAGGGGCTTACCCAGTCAAGCATTACACCTTTCTGGTGTGAGGAACGGCCGAAGTCAAGAGCTTTCTGACCAGTAATGAGCTCAAGGAGAAGTATACCAAAGCCAAAGACATCGGTCTTCTCAGAAGACTGACCAGTAGATAAGTACTCCGGTGCAATGTGGCCTACAGTTCCACGAACTGCAGTTGTGACGTGTGAGTCCCTATGGTCAAGAAGCTTAGCTAACCCGAAATCACCAACAACTGCTTCAAAGTCCTCATCCAACAGAATGTTCGCCGCTTTCACATCTCGGTGTATAATCTTTGGGTCACATTGCTCATGTAGGTACACCAGTCCTCTAGCTGTCCCAACCGCTATCTTCTTCCTTCTTGACCAGTCTAATGCTGGCTCTCCCCGGATATTATCTAAACAAAAATTGCAGCAAGAATGAACTATTACAAACTTGCAAAAGAGATCAAAGAGACAAGCAAATTTGGTTTTGGAACCTGCATTACCTTTTAAGCGTGATGCGACGCTCCCATTTGGCATGTAAGGGTAGACTAATATTCTCTCTTGGTTGCTACTACAGAAACCGCGGAGCCTGAGGAGATTTCGATGAAGAGCCAAACTTATAGTCTCTACTTCTGTCTGAAACTGGACTTCTCCACCCGCGATGTTACAGTCTTTGAGACGTTTGACAGCTACCAACGATCCATCACTTAAATGGCCTTTGTACACAATCCCATATCCACCTCTTCCAAGAATGTTCTTCGAGTTGAAATGATTGGTCGCGGATCTAAGCTCTTTGAATGTATACCTCTTCAAGTGTCCTAAACTCACCTCTGGATCATATTGTTCTGCAAGAAGAAGAAACTGTTAGTTTTTCCCCGCACAAGATAAAGCAAAGCAGAGAAATTTTCAAGATACCAACCATTAACGTCAAAAAATATTTGCTTGTTACGCCGATATCTCCACCAAAGAAACATTCCACTTGTAAAGAAAACAAAAAATGCTGCACTGAAGCTTGCGGCGAATGCAAGAGCAACGTGATGGCTATTGGTATGAGTTCCTGATTCATCTAAAACAACCAAAGGATTAAGCGAAAAGGTCCATTGACGCAGAAGAATAATAGGGATCCATGAGAAGCAGACGGCTAATACCTGATGGACCATCTTGTGGAAGTGTGAGAGGCTCAGGAAAGACAGCAGAACAGTTTGAAACAGCTTTTGGGCCACAGATTAACGCATTTCCAATTACCCTTTCGTCCAAGAAACAAAACAAATACGATGCTGAATCTTAGTTTCACTTCAATGGATATAGATAAGTTCGTGGAGAACTCTAGTAAAACTTACTTGAAAGTTCTGGCAGAAACTTTTGGTAACGAACCACTAAGATTGTTATATGAAATGTCACTGCACATTAAGAATCAATAACAAATAAGTTACTAAATCTTCTTCCAATGTATTTTATTTTGGACTGTGAACATTAGAAAAAGCAGAGTTTAGACACATACACTAGAGTGAGTCCCTCAATCTTGGATAGAGACTCAGGGCAAGTTCCTGTAAGACTGTTATTATTTAACCGCCTGAAAATGGAAGTGAACAAGAACGGAACAGTGAGACTTGAACTGGAATTTTTAATAAACAAAAGAATTATTGTGAAACCGTAAAGGAGCACTCACAAGTAATTCAAGTTCTTGAGTTCTCCAAGTGAGGCCGGTATCTCCCCGGTGAATGAATTGTTCGAAAGATCAAGTGTCTGAAGCTTCTCCAACCTCCCAATCGTTTCGGGAATTGGACCAGTGATTGCATTGTTTTGCAACAACCTACACCACAAAACCTTAAGCTCAACAAGAAGCAAAACTTAAGAACAAGAATCAAATCATAGCAGAGACTAAAATAACTTACACAGATTGTAGATGGGTGAGGTTTCCGATTCTAGGAGACAATGTACCAGACAAGCTTTGGCTAGGAAGTCCCCTGTTTAGTCAAGAAAACAAAACAAGTCTCAGATATCTCTCGGGTCTTTTTGTCTTGTGTAATAGAGAGAGAGAGAGAGAAGAGAAGAGAAGAGAAGAGAAGACTCACAACATAGAGACATAGCCATCAGTGCAACTAACCATTCTCCAACTACAAGGATCAACAGAATTCACATCCCAATTCTCAAGAACATTGTACGGATCATTCAATTCATTCTTCACAGCCACCAAAGCCGTCACTGCTCATTTCAGACAAACAAAAAAAAGAAAGAAACTTCAGAGACTGATAGAACAAATCTAACCTCAAAGCTCATATGAATTCTCTTATCCCTAAAGTTGCTTGTTTTTCGAAATTGAATTCTTATCCAAGAAAAAACCTACTAATCCTTATAAATGAACTATCTGCAGGACTGTTCCACAGAGAAAGAAGTAAAACTAGTGTTGCTATTGGGTACAGTTTGAGATATGAGTCTGGTGAGCATTTAAAGCTGTGACATTTATTATCCACTAAAGTAAACAAAAATAACCCAATCCACTCCACACACAAACAAACATTCACCAGAATTTTCGGAACAACTAAGAAAAAAGATGATAAATTCACAGAGAAAACTCCAATCTGAGATGTCTCAAAGAAGAAGACTAACCTTCATAGTTTACACCAGTAGGAGAAAGTGTAGCAGAAGAGACATCAAGGAACAATACCAAAACCAAAAACCCTAATCTCCAAATCACCAATCTTACACCATCCATGACCATATATCCCTCTACTTAAAGCAATCACCTTTGGCCAGGGAAAAAAAAAAAAAAACACAAAGCTTCAGTAAACCCACCAACTCATCTTTCTCTCTCCCATATCTAAAAAAGCCTTCGCCTTTTTGTCTATTTTCAGACACAGAAACTACTTTGAGGCAGTTTGACAAAAAAAAAAAAAAAAAAACTACTTTGAGGCAATCTCACTCTTTTTTTCCAGTAATGGAACCTCTCTCTTGTTTTTGTCTCTCAATCCTAATCAAATGGAGTGAATAGAGAAAACCCAAATTGAAAAATGACGTCTTGCAAAACACTCAGCTTTAGGAGAGAGAGAATTTTCGAAAGAAGTATTAAGAGAATGAGTGCTAAACGAGCAGTGACAAGAGAGAGAGGGAGAGAGAGAGGAGAGAGAGAGAGAGGAGAGAGAGAGAGAGAGGAGAGAGAGAAGTAATAAAGTAAGAAGAGAGAATTTTCCCGAGAAACCAAGCAAACAAAACCACCAAAGTGCTCTGAAAGTCTGAGAATTTTTTCCTAGAGATCTGAGAAACAAAGGAGCTATTGAGGAGTGATACAATGACTCTTGGTTTTATTTTAATCGTTTTTGTTACTTTTGTAGTAATTATTGAATAACTACTTATCTCTCTCTCTCTCTATAACATTCTTTCAAATGGTTTGTTTCTAATTTCCGCACCACTCTTACCAAATCATCTAATCTCATCTGCCTACTCTCTCACATTATTCTCACCACCACTAGTAGAAAAAAGAAAATAAAAAGGAATTAAAAAGAAAAAAAAAAGTAATCAAAAGGAAAGGGACCAAACAAGCATAAATCCAAAATGAAAATGCCAAAAAATCCACAAACACACACAGAAAGATACTGACAGAATAACAAGAAAAGAAGAGACACTCTGTTTTTCTACCTTTTTCTTTTTAATTATATCAAAAATTACTGTGAGGGAAATAAAATAGTACATTTTTAATATGTTTTCATGATTTTCAGTTTGAATTCTTTTTCATTGTTTTTGCATTCGGACAGGTATTTCAAGAAAACTCTTTTTGATATACAAAAATGTGATTAGATTGAAGAGATGGGTCAGAGAGAAAGATAAAAGAAAAAAACATAAGTAAGAACAAGGACCTTTGTCTCTCTCTCTCTCATCTTTTTTTTTTTTTTTGCTTTTTAGAAAAAGTTACAGAGGAAAAAAAAAGGTCCCTTTTGTTGGGCAGATCACGTTCATGGCTCTGTCTCCTATCTTTGTTGGCTTTTTCGGGCTTCAATTATTTTTTTTATCCCTTTTTGAGTTTTTTTTGGTTACAAAGAGAATTATCATTTCTAATATACACTTTTTAAAAAGATAACTTCACTTTACTTTACGAAAATATTAGCGTAGACGATATTGGTTTTATACGAGTTATATTTCACCAAGTTTTATGTTTTGCATATTTCACCAAGTATCATGTTTTGCCTACTCGGGATGGCTAATTTTGCTGGTAAGAAGAACTTGGGAGGACTAATTTTTGGGTAAGAACGTGGGATAGTAATAGATATTGCGATCTCCTTTCACCCGACTCGATGAAAAAAAAATATACCAGAGGCCAGAGCTATAAGTAAAAAAAATGGGCCATGCATGGTCAATAGATGAATGGGCTATGCTCAATAAAATTAAAAAATGGTCCAAAATTGATGAGCCATGTCTAAATCCGGATTTGTCAAAGACTATGATCAAAGGCCACTTCTACATCGAGTCTGAATCGGATGCATTTTTTTGTTTTCGAATTAACCGAATGTGTCTCATACTCACAACATTGGTATAACTCTAGATGAGCCAATCTGCATATTGGTATAACACATTACGTTCGAGTAAATTGTATTTCATGGTATATTAGAGCTTTACAATTCTTCAACAATACATGTGTAATCTCTTATCATATAAATAAAATAAATGCAGTAATTACGACCTCATAATATATCTTCTTCAGTAGAAGATTTAGTTAACATTCTTGTGGTAGAGAAACGTCAAGAAATGAGAGAAAAAAAGAGTTATAAAAGTCATGATGAAAAGCCTTCCGTAAGCTTCACACTCACATCCTCGACATGGTCTAGAAAAGTGTAAAGGAGGGAATAAAGCTTAAAAGCTTCCAATCCTTGTATTTCGACTCTTCTGATTGTGTTCCTCTCGGTATTGTAGTAGAAAACGTAGAAAGGCGTGGATTGATAGGCAAATGAAAACACAATTTCGTTTGTCCGAGTCACTCCAACAACGCGTAAAAGTGCGTCTTCCCCTCCAACAATATTATACATATGCGTCGACCACTCATGCTTTTCCGCATCTTCTAGAACCCACAACCAAATACGTGTACTTCCTCTATGGATATAATCACCACAGTTTTGTTGAGGCCCAAGTAAACCTAGTTTACCATTGTAGTTTATCAGAGGTTTACAATAATGTGATTCAGTGACAGGGTCTGTGTTTTTGACAAATCTGAACTTCTCCGACCTAAAATCAAAGAGAATGATTATGAAATCCCTTGAAGACTTCTTGAGCGCTGGATAATACATAATACCATCGATGCATACATGGTTATAATCATGGTAAACAGAATGGGGTATGCAACATTCGATTCTTCTCCATAATAGTTCTCCACCAGTTTCTAATGTCAGAAATTGATGCTCCTCGGAGCTTTTCATTCCATAGCTCTTCTTCCACGTCATGGACAATACCTTGTATTGTTTGTTTATAGGCTCATACCCTAAATCGCTTCTCATTCCAATCCTCTTCCTCGTCTTGAGTTTGGGTAAGGTCAAAGATTGTCCCGTGCTTGGGTTACATATCACCGAGACCTTATGCTCCTTTCTCATTACATCTGATCATCTCCAAGAAAGACCAAGCCTCTGACAGATCTACATCTTTTACATGAAGTTGCCGAATACGGAATTTTCATAAGATAACTGGCGGCTAAAACAGAGGAGTTGTTGTCATCAAGATTTTGAGGCTGGGGTGAGGAGAAGAAGAACACATGCTTGCCTTTTCGGCAAGCAAACAATAGCTTCGGGCAAGCCAAAGATCAACTCCGTGAAGTCAGGGAGGCACAGACTGGAAGCCCAGAGCTTCGATACGCAACGACATCTTGAAATAGATTTCGCCGGCAGTCTCGAACATATCTCGACAATTAGGTCAACTGGGATCCGTTCGTTACCATTGGTTGAGGTCTTGGCTCTCGTATTGCGTTCGGTGACGGCAACAAGATCCTCCTCCGAGACGTTTTGCTGCTCTGTTTTCCTGGCGGAGATCACTCTAGTTAAAACCCGAGATTGCTAATCACCGGCAACTCCGGCTCCACAGGGTCAGGGATACCAGATGACGACGCAATCTTTACAAGTGAAAACCCTAGAGTGCGTTGCAAAAATAATAATATTTTTGTTTGGTGAAAGCAAAAATAATAATATTGTAAAAAGACTTAATTGTAAGTTAAAATTATTAAATGAACCATGCAATTTTGTAAAATTTGTTGTTTGTATTAGAACTATAAGATATTTTATGAAAATTATCGTAAAGAGTAACAATCACCATAAACACTTACGAGGTGTATTTAAAACATCATTTTGGAGGATTTGTGATTTTTTAAAAAATCTACTATTATTCAATTAGTGATTTTAAAATCACATCTCAAATCCAGTTTTATTGAATATGGAATTTGTTAAAAAGTCATTCAAAATCACTCACAATCCACTGTTATTCAATCAACAATTTGCAAAAATCATAACAAATCTACTGTTATTCAAAACCAAATTCTATTTTTTTTATAGAAAAACATAATAGAGATTGTGAGAGACTTTGGGTACATTTTTGTAAGGGAAATCCTATTTAAAAAATCCCACCTTCCAAAGTGTGTTTTTGAAGGATTGGTTTAAAAAAAAAAAAATTACGATTTTGCAATAAAAACAAATTTTGGGTTTTATCTCTATTATCTCAACCTCTGTTCTATTAGCCTCTCTCGTTTACGGAAGTCTTTGTGAACCTAAAAGCTAAGATAATATTATTCAACACAATAATATTAGGAGACGATGTGTATATTGCCCAGACAAGTATTATTGTGT
This sequence comes from Camelina sativa, assembly GCF_030686135.1. Classification (NCBI taxonomy): domain Eukaryota; kingdom Viridiplantae; phylum Streptophyta; class Magnoliopsida; order Brassicales; family Brassicaceae; genus Camelina; species Camelina sativa. Next base: position 29,355,866 of record NC_141895.1, read on the forward strand.
TGGAGACGATGTGTATATTACAGTGAATGAATCATAAAAGCAAAGATAATATTAAAAGCTAAGTTCTCTTTTATGATTCATTCACGATGTGTAATGCGGTTTTTGTAATGCTCATTTGGAGACGTGTGATCATTTGTTATTTTCATGTGAATATGTTTCGTTTGTCTGGGCTGCTCTTGCTATAGACCTTCTCAAGCGGAGCTACACAATGGATCGAGCTGTTTACGGAAGTGTATTATGATTCATTCAGGGTAAGTTCCTTTGTTCTTGAAATCTTTGAGTTATGATATATTGTTTTATACGTATTTTATTGTTTTAATCTTTGTGTTATGTTTTATGAACATCTCTCGTTTCTGGACTTGAGAATCTCTTAAAACTCCAGTTATAAGTCTCACCAAATCTTATCAAATCTTATCAAATCACAAACTATTTTTTTTTCAAAAATAGAAAATAATAATAAATCCACCAAACTACCTTAAAAACTCATTGTAAATCTCTTAAAATCTTGAATATCATAAATCATCCAAAATCCTATTTTGAATACACCCCCCCTTATTGATATTTTTATTACTCATAATTACATATTATGACAAAGTGATCCTAGGTGAGAATATCAATTGAATGATTATAATAACTGCAATTTTCCGTTAAAATAATTTTTAAATTAAAATAAATTTCATCTTGAAAATTTATCTACCAATAATTATTATAAAAATACACAACTTCTTAAAATAAAAGATTAAATAGTTAAATCCTAAAAACACATATTTTATGAAAGTTCCTATAAATAAACGTAATTGTAAGCTACATAATTAAAGTTGATTAAATTTCTATATTACTGTTTAATCTTTTCTAAAATCTTTAGTTAAATTATAGAATAATATTGGATATTGAATATTAAAATTCATATTATTTAGATTCAGCATGAAAGATAAAATTTGTATTAGTGAACAATGATTTGTTAGTTATCTTGTTAGTTATCTAAAAAGAGACATATATATATATATATATATATACATTTAAAAAAACAGAAACATTTAGATAGACATTTTAATATACAAATTTAGTATCCAATCATATTTATAATATTGGATACTAAATTTGTTAATTTAAAAACAAACAAAATCTAAAAATCATAAAGGTCTAGAAGTTTGACTCTGTGTATATATAGGCATGTCCCAAAAAATAAAACTAAAACCATTCAAACAAAATGGCTTTGTCAAAGTTTCAACTTGCAGCCCTTCTGTTCATCACATATTCTCTCCTATTTACTTCTCAGGGTAAACATCTTATTCATTTTTGTTCTCTCTCTTGTTTTTGCTTGGTTCTTTATTAAATCTCATTTTCACTTGAAAGTGTTGTGCACATAATTAATAAACATATGATTTTATTTTTCTAACAACAAGTCACCCACATACAAATTGTAGAACAATATAGTACACTACTAATGATCACTTTGTGTTTTGGGTGTGGAAATTGATAGTGTTAAAGGCAGACGACATCAGACCTGGAGTATGTAATTTTAGAGGTTCATGCCATATTGACGACGACTGTAGGAAACGATGTGGACCGCCTAAGTTCCCAGATGATACTACGGGTATGTGCATGGGCAATCCTCTTGGTACCGGAGATCTCTGTTGTTGTAGTTTTGGTACTTAAAATATTAATATCATCATTGTAACTAATATCATCATCATTATAATAAAGTGGAGTACAATATCATTTCTACAATTTAGCAGCACCGCAAGATTCTCTCTCGTACCATCTGAAATTCTAAACTTATTTATTATATTTATTTTTGATTTTCGATTTTTTGTTGGACCCCATCTCACAAATGGTTATGTTTGTGGAGAGGAAAACAGAAAACTCAATGGTAGAATTAGCACAAGACCAAAAACTGATTAACCAAACATAATGTAACTCTCTCTCTAGACCTTTACACTCATAAGTCACACCTAATCGACCAACTCCCAAGTCCTATCAACGTGAAATACATTTCTCCTTGTTCTTTTTCAAAGTCAAGAAGATGATACTAATTACTAAAGTCAATAAGAAAATGCTTGTTTATTATTAATGAATATAGTAAGAAACATATAATTAGAGAGAGGTGAAACATCATAATCCGAAACACAAGTCTCAAACTCAATAATATACGCTAAGAGTATTATAAAAGTAACTGATAAAGAGTGAACAAGGCTTATGCAGCCGCGGTGATGTACTGGATTGCCTCCTTGCAGATACCTGTCATTGTTGCTTCAGGACCATACACCTTGAAAATCAAACAGACATGTAACAAGAGTTAGAAACGGGTTTAAATGTGTTTGAGTTTTATTCATTGTGTTGTATATACCTCGATGGGGACACCAATTTCATCTCCAAGTGATCTCATTTTAGCAAGTCCCTTTTGGTAGTTTGGTCCTCCTCTCCTCACAAATATATGCATCCTTGCTGCTTTCAGCTTTGCTTCCTGTAAAAGGTTAAAGAAAAAGCTCATCTATACTTTATAGTCTAGGGGCAATAAATGATGGCTTGTGGATGATTATACTCTCTTCTTGCTTACCTTTTCCTTGAGAGCTCGGATTATGCCATTGAAAGTAGCAGCAACGTCGGTGAAGTTAGCAATTCCACCTCCAATTACCAGAGCTCTGCTTTTTCCATCTGGATTCGCTGTAGCACACTGAAGAATTGGGAAACATCATAGTATTTTATAGTCAGAAGTGTCATTATGTTGGGTTGGTTTGGTATGTTTTAATGTGGAAGGAAAAAACAAAAAAGCATCTTACATCGATGACGACTCTCGCATACTGCAAAACCTCGTCTTCTTTGGGTGCTCCACTGTATTCAGCATAATTTCCAAGCTCAGATGCATACCCGAGATCTCCAACCTGGATATAACATATTAGCACACAATTTAGACATTAGAGGCTATGCAGGAGATTCTCAGTGTTGATTAAGCCTGTACAAAAAAAAACATACGGTATCGGCATAGATGACACTTGCACCTCCTCCAGCTACCATAGTCCAAATCCTTCCCTCGGGATTCAGAACAGTGAACTTCAAAGATGCACTTGTCTGCATAAAGGACAGGGTGATAAGTCATAGAGAAACTTGTGTTTCCAAGTTCTACACAGATTGGTAATGATACCTTCTCATCTAGACCGTGGATGAAGCTCTCTGTTGAACTCATCACTCTTCCAAATGGCATAGGGAATTCAATGTCGCCCCACCTGTAAAAAATGTGTGAGGTTAAGCGTATTGCTTAAATACAGCAGCAGGAAGGCTTATCATTGCCTTCTTGAAGCTCTTGGCTTCGAACAGTTGAAAAAGGTGGAAGAGTCAAACTTACTTCTTAAAGTTTTTGAAAGCAGCGGTGTCATCAAGCTCACCCCTCATATCCAGAGGATAAGGCTTTCCTTCAACCAATGTGAAAGGATTCATCTCCAAGAATGTGAAATCAAGATCTACAGCACAAGATAAAAAAGAAGAGAATAAAAAAGCTTCAGTTACTGAATGAGAGTTCATCACTGTAAATCTGCTTTGACTTGTGTGTAGAATCAGTCACATTTGGCATACCTTCGAATAGGGTAAAAATAACTTGAATAAAATCTTCAAGTTCCCCTTTGATCTGTACGTGGGAAATTAGTAAACCGAAATTGCAAGAAGTTTGTTCAATACAAAGTTTCAGTTCTCTTTAAGTACCTCTAGAGGAAGGGTTGCAACAAGAGGTGCACAAATCTCAGATGTCAGGGAAGCACCCGTGGGTATAGATATGGTCTTGACCTATATAGAAAGTGAACTCAATTTGTTTAGCTTTACGGTATGAGAAAAAAATGACACTAGGAGGATATAAATGAAAAAGCCTTGAAAAATACCTTGTCCCAGTTCTCCTCGATATCAATTCCTCCGCACTCTGAGAAGCTGATGCTGCAGCCAAGTCTATCAGAGACAATATTAAGATAGAACTCTTCATTGTGTGGAACAAATGGTTCAACAATGAATGTTGTAATGGGTCCTTTGCATCCACTCATCTCTACCTGTAGACAAAAGCTAAAACTGTTCAAACCACAGGGAAGGAAACAACAACCAAGCTAAGGAAATGGTCTTTGGGATCATTCCAACAAAAAGGTTACCTCTTTGCCCAAACGTTCATTCACAAAAGTTGCAACGTCAGCGAAATCCAAATTCAAGGCAACCAAACCACTTTTGCCACGCTTCCCAAACAACATATCAGGTTTGACCACAAGCTTCTCGGATGAGAGCCAAGGTTCCCTCTCTACCAACCCATTCAGATCAGTCTCTTGGTTAATCTAAAACACACAAGATTATATGATTACAAGCGTTAACACAACAGAACTGATTCATGTCGGAGAAACCAATGTACTGAAGTAAAGACAAAGTTTTGTGAAATGGATCTAAACCTGAACGGATCTGATAGGCAAATCTTGACCAGAGAGCCTCTTGAAGTGTTCTTTCACCAGTCTCTTTGAGTCGTACTCTCTGATCTTCTTGCGAGCCATGTTTCAACAACGAAACTAAACCCAAAAAAAAAAAAAAAAAAATTAACAGATCCGGGTACAGTGAACAAACACACAAAATCGGAATCAGATCGTTAAAACTATTCAATTAGAGTCTAATGACGATTTGAAACACTAATGAACATCATATAAAACACACAATGGCACACGAGAAGAGACGGAGACAGGAGTATCAACACGAATTTAGTCTACGATTCGAGATGAAACAGACCTACGGAGACGGATCAGAGGAGGAGGAGGAAGAAGAAGAAGAAGATATCGTTGAAAATGGCGGATCTTACTTACCGTTGAGAGAAGAAGAAGGACGGAAGGAGAGAGGTAGCTACAGCTTTTGGTAGTTAGCGAACAAAATCGATACCTCTTCACTTCTTGTTAAGGATCGGTTTTATATTTAAACAATAATCTTTTTTAATTGAAACAGTATTATTTTAATCTATCCAATTACAGCTTTGAAAATTTTGTCCAATTATATAACCACAAACATGTCAATCTGAGTCATGAGTCATACATACTATATGCTAATTCTATTTTGTTTTTTTTGTTTTTTTTTTTTCTAAATTTATATCACATACACTACAAATTTTGGTTTTGTACAAGTAATAAATACAAATGGTATTATTCTATAAAATTAGTTGTAAAACCTTTGGAGTTACTCTTCCATCATAAAGGAGGGTGTTCGTTTGCCCATAAAAGCTACAGCCTACACCTAACGTGTAAGCAAACGTTTCAACTCCCAACCATTTTGATTTTTTTTTCTTTCATTTTTTATATTCCAATATATTTGTATCAATTCGTGTTAGGTAGTGCACCCTAGGGAAGGTCATATCCATTGGATGGAAGGTTTGAGATTACATCCAACTCCAAGATGATAGTAGTATACTTGTTAGATTATCTCCCAAAACATAGTACCGACACGATAATAAATTGGATGCCCAAGGTTTGAAAAGCTGGATTTTCACAATTGGTCACCCATATAGAATGTTAGCATGTCCAAAAATCAAAGTGTGTTTGTTAGATTGGCTTACCGTCTTTACTTGCCGAACCTATACTTTGATACAACCCTCATTGTTACCATTAGATCGATACAGCATTCTTCAGTTGATACAATAAAGAAGCATATTGCAAAAGATGAGACTACTCAGCAAAAGATTTATGATTAAAAAAAAATGCAAGAGAGAAACATTTGGCATCTATAACTATAACCAAGTTGGAAAGAACTTATGAACCTCTCGGGAAATTGAGGCACCAAAAGAGAGCTTGGCACACATACCACTGATCTATTGCCGATATTTCTGTAATCGTATAAGGGATTCATGTTTGTCAAGTAAAGTACAAAGAGCCTCCTTTTAATTGTTTGATTACCAAACCTGTAGAGGAAAAGCTATATTTCCAATAAGTATAACTACCTTCCTCAGAAACGCCTGGGGTGTTTGACAACATAGTAAAGTGATAAAGTTTCACCAACTCAACTTTGGTTTCTAGTTTCTACATTCCTGCAAAGAAAACGATCAAGAACACAGAGAAGAGAATCATCGTAAGATCTGTCATACATACAGGGAACTCTAGGCAAATAAAGAAACAATTAAGAAGCAGAGGCGAGTAGAGAAGACACGAATACAACATACAACCAGTGCCTCGTATGATTATTAGCAAAATCAGTGGCTGAATGAAGTGTAGGTTATATTGGCCTTGAGGTTGAACTTCTAGATTCTTTGAACAACTCAATTCCATTTGGTACCATTTCAATTCCTTCATCAAAATTACAAGAAAATTAAACGACAGAAAGATATATTTGCTGATGGAGATCATGAAACACATACCACTGACAAGTCTCTTACCGGATGAATAAGACCCATCCAATGAGCAAGAATTTCATCTTTAATTAATAACAGATGTGTTGTTTACTATAAACACTTTTTTCAATAGGCACTTAAGAAACTAAAGGAAGCTGCAATAAAGGAAAGATGCAAGTCAGAAAACATCTTTATTTATTTATTATTAAGTCTCAAAACATCATAGGACAAATAATAAACAGTAAGCATCTCTTACACAAATTAGTAAATGAGCCGTGCTTTCTTAACTGGAGAGCTGAATAATGGGGAAAGAGTATCAGACATAGACCTGGCTTTCTTAACAGGAAAGATGAATTGGGACAGAAGAGTGTCTGACAGAGACTGTGATTTGTTAACCAGAGCTGGAGGAGACAGAGCGCAGCAAGAAACAGTTCGCTTAACGCGAAGCATTTCTCTGTAGCTATCTTCGTTTCCATGCTCACTTTCCAATTCATGCCACTTCTGCCACACTTGAGGGTCTGCAAACTGTGATGCATACTTGTAGACTGCACGAGCTCGATCGATTTCTCCCATGCTTTTCTCCAGCTCTGCAAATCTGATGCACATCATCTTCACATCATTCTCTTGAAGATAAGATGATTCTATGGCTTCTTGGAATATCTCCCTTGTTTTGGGAACACCAAACCTCTCTGCTGCACTAGCTATGTATATCTCATACAATTCAAGCTTCTTCTTATCCGCAACTTTTCTTGTGGCTTCTTTGTAAACTCCCATGGCCCTCTTCGCCAGACCATAATCTTCTTCAAATTTTGCATACTCAAGGTACATTTGAGCAGCATCAGATGAACTTACCATCAAAACAGCATTCTCAAACAACTCTCTCACCCGCTCCACCTTTGTCTTACCATGTCGCTTTACAAACTTTTTGAGGTACGTTACCCATATATCTTTGACATGAGGATACTTAAACATCTTCACACCATCTTCACACCTCTTTCATACACCTTGAACGACTCTTCAAAGTAGTTTTTCCCCTCAAGAAGCTGAGCATAGTTCAATATAATCTGAGGTGTGGCTATCTTTAATTCCAATATCCTCTCGTACACTAATCTCGTGGATTCCAGTGTCCCTACACTTTCTTCTAAATCAACGTAAAGTGACCACAACCTCAGGGACTTATGTAGCTTTAGCTGGACTGGTTCTGGTTCGTTCCCACTGGCAGCCACTCTGTTTCTGACTTCTACCGATGGTACAGCTGTAGCACGCCTCATCAGCTCTAAAGCTCCTTTGAAATTCTTATGACTCAACTCCATCTCGGCCCACTCACACCACACACAAGCCAAATGATCCACGGTTTTGTAGTTAACTTGGACAGCCTTGTCAAGAACCACTCTTGCATTAACCAAATCATTGTGTGATTCATACAACTTGGCAAAATCAACCCACAACGTGTAAGGAGACTTGCCTACTGCTTTCATAGGATCCACAGTCCTCACAGCTTCTGTATAAGTCAGTATCTGCTTCTCTGCATCTCCCTTAAACAACTTAACTCTACGATGCCATTGTTCAACGTTGTGTGGGTTTTGCCTCAAGAGAACACTGTTTGCAAGAGCGGGTCTTCTGTTCATCAGTTCCTCCAAACGAGCCAATCGCAGATCAACATCATTACCATCGTTCAACCAATACCCACGCAAGAGTTTCCTCTGCATCTCTTCAACAGACAGAGAAGTATTAACACGGACATCTTCCTCCTCCTCCTCCTCCACCTCCTCCTCCTCTGCCTCGGTTTCATCTTCTTCCATCCTATTGGCAACACAACTCTCCTCAAACTTCGAGTAAGCGTCAAATATAACACTAAAGTCTCTCACTGTAACCACTTTCATCATTCCTTCCTCATAGATATCCCGCGCCTTCTCAAACAGATTCTTTCTAATGTAGTACTCCGCAAGGTAAGTCCAGAGCATCCCTACTTCATCAGTGAACTTTGCAATGCCTCCCCTGATGATAGCCTCCACATCAAGACCAGAAACGTCATTAGCATGGTTAGCAACAACCTCAAGCAGATCCTTCCAAAGACTGTAAACGCTCTTGCCTTTACTAGACTGAAATTGAAACTCGCCGTTCAATACAGAGGCTAAACACTCTGAAGACTCTTGCCAACGACCAAACTTGATGAGAAAGTCAATAAAATCCTCAACGTAACTAGGATCATACCTAAGATACCTTCGATAAACCCTAACCGAAGTCTCCACAGGAACACCTTCCAGACTCGCAAATTGGAGATAAGATTCCCAGATTCTACCATGTTGTGTGACGGGAAGAGCAGAGAGAGCCCGATCGAAAGTTTTACGTGTCTTAGTAATCAATCTCTGAGAAACTAGGGTTTCAAGATACAAGAGCCAGATCTTAGGCATGTTATGCATCGTAACGAGAGCTCTTTCGAAAGTATTGTTCAGGATCTCGTACTGTTGTTGAGTAACACACTTATCGCTAACGAGATCGAGACGTTCGCGGAGATACGCGTACCAAAGCTTGTAGCTACCGGGAAGAGATTTAAGAGCTCGCTCGTAGATCACGGCTCGGTCCTTGAAAGAAGACTCGGATTTCGAAATCAGATATCTCCACCATGGTTTTAGGGTTTTGGGGTTTCGTAGTATAGTTTCCTCGTGTAAGAGGTCTTCGTCAGAAGAAGAGAACACCATTATCACAAAATCTCAAAAACCTAAATCGAATAACGAAAAAACACACACACAGAGATGTTGAGAGAGAAATAGATATGTGACTGATATATATAGATAAATAGACCAATCAAAATCAATATCGGTAATTTTCCTAATAGATAATTATTTCCTTTTTTTGACATATATACATTACCAATTTTCCTTTTACCATTACCATTTCTCAATGTAATTCATTCTATACATTACAAATTCGTTTCAACTCATTACTCATCTGACATCTTAAGAGGTATATTCAATAAAATGTTTGAAACAATATCTGTTTGAAATACCAAATCATATATTATTTAATTATGAATTTTAACAATAATTGTTTCATTAAAAATACACAAAGTTTAAATTCCATTGTTTTAAGCGGGATTCAATAGCCATTTTATAACAAATCATTAAGAATTCTCAAATTCATAAAATTCACTAAAACTCAGATTATATAAAATATAAGGTTGATTACATCTTTCAGATTCTTTTCTATAAATTTCACAAATTTTGTGGGAGATATTCTTAAACGTTTTCAATTTCATGACTTTTATAAATTTATAAAACGATACCCAAGATTTTGAAATTTTGGATATAAGAGCCTTTTCATTAGACATACTAAACAAAGTGTCTTTAATTAAAAATGAAATATTATTATTGTAAAACAATTTCCTTGAAAAATGTGAGACAATAGATCTAGAGAAAAAACGCTCTCTCTTCTCATTAAACAAAAACTCACCACCAATCTACTTTAACCAGCTTTAGTGACTCTATCACCACCGGAGTCGGGTTTTATTTTTTTATTTAGCTTTGTTTCTTCCTTTCTTGGTATATCCTTCTCTTTTTTCTACTAACGGCATCAGATATAGTTTTCCAGATCTAGATTTTTAAAGCTTAAATCTTCCCACCTTTAGGTTAGTGGCTTGGTTCTTGTGTTATAGTCACAAGCATTTTCATATCTGGCCGGCTTCCATGGCAGATGCAGTCTTCAACTGTTTCTTCACTGCGTCAGATGAAGAAATCTCACCATCGTAGATCTAGATCTCCTTCCTTTTCTCCTAAAGAGTCTTTAAGGTTTGAAATTGTCTCACCGCCTCCGTAGTTCTACGCCAGAGCAACAAAAAGAGGTCACACGACACTTTATTCCGGGTCAAGTATTGCGGTTAGAAGATTCTTGTATTAGCATCTGTTTGTGTGGTTTTTCTTGTCTCAAATCTGTTTTAAGTTTTGATTTTTCAAAGATTTAAGTTTTAATTGTCTATTTTTGGGTCTCTAAATTCTGATCGGGTTTCACAGACAAGAATTATTTTTCTTGTCTCAAATCTTATGTTTTAAGTTTTTTCCCATAATCTCCAGGAGTATTTTGTGGTCGCAGGCTTATCAAATATTTGTTCAGTTCGATCGAAACTGCATAAACATTTAAATAAGAAAATAAAGGTTCTTTGGTCACGAAAACAATTCGTTTATTTATTCGAACCAGTATACATTTGGACAAAACAGAAACGAGATTTATTCTTGCTAATAATAACTTAACACATATGACTAAATGAGTCATTGCCCTAAACACAACCCGGTCATAATTAGTCATGTTCAAGCAAACCAGAGCCCTTATAAATTTCTCATGCATCAGTGCATCGATTCTTGCTGCCATATCCGGAGTCAGGTAGTCCTGCCAATCTCCGACCTTTCCCTTCCTGAAATACGCGCTATTAGACCAACGAACCTGAGGAACGTCCTCTCTAATTTTTTCCCCTTCGTTGACTTCAAGATTCTTCAATGTCTCGAAACTGGACATATTCACAATTTTCACAACAACTCCTTTCTTCACTTCCTCAGCTGCGAATCCATAGCCCATAAACTGAGCCAATCTCTTCACATACGGCAAAGGATTAGATTTCATTGCCTCATACTTGAGGAACAAAATATGTTTTGGGTTCTCTTGGTAAGCTTTCCAATACCCCAATACATGGTCTAGATAATGACCATACACAGAAGCACCTCGACAGAACATATCAAAAGACTCCTCAAGAGTAGTGAGAGGGCCATAGTCTAACCTTTGCTTTTGCAAGAAAGTCCACATGGAGATGAAAGTGTCCTTTGGGTCTCTCCAGATGTAAACCATCTTACAACCCGCTTTGGCTACGGATTTTGGTAGTAACCCGTACGGGATATGAGTCGCAAACAGAGTGTTTCCTTTGTCTTTGAGAGCTTTAACTTTAGGAAACAATGAGAATTCGATCTCAATGAAAGGAAAAAGCTCATGAGGGTTACGTTTAAGGAGAGGGTTGGAGGAATCGTCGAAGCGAGATCGATTGACAATGGCGAAAGTTAGAGCCTTGAGCCAGGTGGTACCTGTCTTTGGGTAGCTACAAATGAAGAAGTCAATGGATCGGGCTTGGAAGAACTCTTGCGCATAAAGGCAACCTTCCAGATGAGGCTGTGACATCCAGTGACCACCGTACTCGATCAACTGAGCTTTTGGAAACCAGCCTTTGGTGTGAGGAAACGTGGCGATTATCTCTTGGTAACGTTTCTGATTCTTCTCGAACTCTGTTGACTCTTTCTTGGTCTCGTCGTGGTGGCTCGGTAGGTTCATTTGTGATTCCATTAGAGATAGATAAAAGAGGATTTGAGGAACTTGTGTTGTGTTCTGTGAAGATAAGTGTTAGTTAGTTGTGTGTCCGGAAACAGCTCGGTTTGGTTTTTAGTAGTGCATGTAATGAATTTTACCCGCGTGTTGATATGTCGTATCAGAAACCATCCTCAAATGCCACACCTGTCCTTCATAATCTCTCAGCCATTAGATCTTAGGGAATCTTCAATCCCAAGACATGGGATATATTCTTATATCCAGAGATTGGGTAACTAACCTATGTAATTTATTATATTAAACTTGAAAAATAACCGGTTTGTACATAATGCAACAACACTATCAGAAATATATTTCCCGTTGAATTGAACTCCGGCGATCGATTAAGTGATCAATACAATTGTAGTCTGTGCATGAACGAATATGATAGACTTATTGTGAGTTATTTGAGACTTAATTGGGGACTCTGACCAATTATGTGCCATGCAAAGTAATATTCTTCTTTTGTATTCTTAATTAGTGTATCTCTAGAGGTCCCTCTACTCTAGAATTGACCGTGTCTTCATTTGTAAACATTCATGGTCATGCCCCAGCTGTTTCTTACTTTTTCTAGTGAATGACAATGATAAAACTTTTTCTATTGTTAAGATTGAATTGCCAATCATAGGAAACTTATAGTTCTCTCTTGTCCAATCTCGTCAGAGTAAAGTCAAGCAAATTCCAAGTTCTTCAGTGCATTGGTCATATATTTGGGATAACAAAATAGAAATTTTGCATGAAAGTTTGAAGTTGCATAAACAAATTTATTATTAAATGAAAAAAAAAAGGAATAGAGAGCTCAGACAGGCCGTATCTAATCTGATAAATCAGAAGAATGCGAAGGACCCAACCATCGCTAAAGACAATTCATCACAGCTCATAGCATCAGTCGGGTATCGAACCCTGGTCTATAACGTAGTAGAGACAAATTACACCAGTAGACCACTGATGATTTTTGTTTATTTACCATTCTTTCTTAAATATAATATAACGTAACATATTCCAAAATTTCAACACTCAAAGCGGTTCAGTTTAATATAAGCTTTTGAATGCTTCCCTTGTTATATACAATCTTGTGTATTTTGGTCTTTTAACTTGTAAAACAAATTTGAATCCCTCACCTGAAACCGAAAAGCAAGCTGTTGTTGGGCATGAAGTAAGATTTCTTCTTCTCCCTGGATATCTATACGCCAAACTCGAAGTGTCTTATCGCCCAGCTTCATCCCGTTTACAATGATGTCACATGAAATATATGTTACTGAAGGATTTTCGTAAACACAGAACGTACATCCCTTTGAATTTCCAGTTTCCGTGTCTTTGACCAAGGTGAAACCTCTTAGGGGCGGCCCAAAGCTCCCTGATATCTGCCTCTGTCAATAAATAAGGAAACCCACCCACAAATATGCGTTCAGGAACCTCAAGCCCACCACAAGACCCCTGTAAAGCTTTACGTTGAACTGCACCCTCTTGGATTGTTGTACGTCTAGCTGCAAGTGTCATAAAGCCCATCTTAAGACCGTCGAAGCACAAACAATACCTGTTACCGAAGGATCTTGGTAAACACATAACACATATCCCTTTGAGTCTCCAGTTTGCCTGTCTTTGACCAAGTTGAAACCTCTTAGTGGCCCAAAACACTCCATAAGCTCCCTGATCTGTGTCCCCGTGAAGTCATGGGGAAACCCGCCCACAAATATGCTGTCAGCGCCGTCTGATGCCATTGCGTTTAATAGCCTATGTTCTTACCTAATCCTATCTATCCGCTTCTTGGCTAAATTGGAAAACCTAGTTTAGATTTTTCTTCCTCTCTTTCTATTTATACGCAAACGAGCCGACAAAGAACGAAAACATCAAATCGACGTAGGATTTAAAGTGGTTCAGTAACCGGTTGTAAACCAAACTAAACCGAAAAAGATTTCCAAATTGGTTCAGCTTAGGAAGGCTATTGATATCCAAATTGAACCACAAACTATGTAATAAATAAAAATGTCAGAGTTGTATTTTTTTTTGGTAATATTACTACTAATAAGGAAGGAGAAACATGAGATAGACAGACAACTCAAAAATTGAATTATAAAACCACCCGGAAACTCAAAGTTCTTTGAGTACAGTTTCACATTTAGCTTCCAATATCTTCACAGCTTCAGTGAAGAGAACGTCTGGAGGAAGTGATCCGGTGGACTCGATGTTAACTGAGAGAAAGAAAAAAAAAGATAATAAGAACTCAGTTACCGTTTTTTTCATATCATGAATCGGACAGCTAAAGGAATGGTTTTATTCTTTCTCTCTTACATATAAAATGATTCTTGACACTGCCTAGATCCACAAGTTCTATCAAATCATCGTCTCTTATGCATTCCTTACACATCGTGCACTTACGTGGCTGTGCTACAATTGCCCTTTTCTTACCTGTATTCAACAAGTCAGTATGAAATAAAAAAAAAACTTACAAATTCCAAGTTCTATAATAGGTTTCATCAGATTTTGGTGTTAACAAGTGAGAAGAATTGAAGGGAACTTGGGAAGGTTTATTAAACTTCACCTTTGCCCATGTCTTCAATGTCGAAAACTTTTGGGCAGATTTTTACAAGTCGTTCAGCAAGCTCATCCTCAACTTCCCCAAGTAGATCCACCTAAGATAGTATAAACATAAGCATTTAAACAAAAAAAAAGAATAGGATGAGGCAAAAATAAAGGAAAGAGCTATATTTCCCCACAAAGTATGATAGATTTAGGTATAAACTTGTCACCTTCGGATGCATTCTATACCAAGCTGTCGCTACAGGGGACCACTTTGCATGTGTTTTACCAATGCCCTTAACCGCATGAGCTTCGAGCTCGATTTCCTAGAAATAGAGATAAAAAGAAGACGCATCTGTTTCATCTCTCATTGCAAATATAGCCCGCTTAGTTGGTGTATAGAAAGAGAAGGTATAGAAACACTACCTGACCAGGGGCAAGTTTTGCTATTAAGATTTGAAGGTCGCTCGGAGTGATAGGATTATTAGCAAATTCGGGTAAGGAATCTTGACTGCAACTAAATGAAGTGTAAGTTTTTGGCTTTGACGTTGAACCTCCAGATTCTTTCAATAACTCACTTCCATTTGGTAACCATTTCAAATCGCTGGTTAAGACTACAAGAAGATAGAAAAACATCTTTCATGAGAGATTGAGCTGATAATAAAACAAGGAATGCATCTATCTGATGCTAACTAAAGAACAGATATTACCTTGTTGACGTGTTTTATTTTTGGCACATTTGACATGGAGTTTGAACACAATGGTGTTCTTTTCATTCGGCTGATCATTTTCTATCACACAGAGATATAAAGAATCAAGCTAACAAGAAGAAATATTTGCTTATGGAGATGGATCACACGCCACTGAATATATATTCTTACCGGATAAATATTCAAAGAGCCTTGGATCTGCAGCAATTGGAATAAGACCCATCCTGTGAGCAAGAACTTCATCTATAATAACCGATGTGTTGTTTGCTATTAACACTTTTTCAATAGCCATTGTAGGAAGCTGCAGTAAAGAAAGAAAGAAACACTTCAACCACACAAAAATTACAACAATCAGGGATTGGTCAGAGGTTGTGTGAAGAGTGTAACAGACCTCAGCTATAAGGATCCTTCGGAATGCATTGGCAAAAGCTGCATCGATACCAATCATATCAAACTCCATATCTCTCTCTGTGAGACTAATCACATCAACTTTGAAATTCTCATAGAAGTTTCCTAGTTTGACACTCTCTCCCATAGAAGGAACATAGCTGGCATTCGCAGTCTACAGAAAACACAAAGACACAAGATAAAGGACTTGAATTTTAAAACCATCATCTGGATTTTGACAAAAAAGACTAAACCCATGGGAGTAAGTAATCTTGTAAAACTCTAAGACCAAACTCACAAATTCACGGCTTTTCACATGAAAAAAGAAGAACTTTTTAGTTATTACTATGAATCATGAGCACAGCAACGACAAAACTCTTAAGATATAAACTCACAAAGTCACGGCTTTTCACAGGAAAAAGATGAACCATTGAGAAAAGCAACAAACTTTGCTAACTAGATGAGCTCAGAACCAACGATAAAGAGCATAAGAGACTTGTTAATTTTGATCCAGAGAAGAGTTCGTTCTTACAAGAGGATTGCTTTTAGAGACGACGCGAGTTTGTTGCAGATGGGGAGGAAGTCCGGTAGGGACGTCGGGGAGATCGTTAATGTTGAAATTCTTGGCGAATCGCTTTTCTTCTTTAGTCGCCATCCTTGTTCGTGTCTAGGTCTACAGCAGAAGAACTAGGGTTTATCAGCTTTCAAATTGAAACAGAGAAGCTTAAGGGTTTACAAAGGAGGCTACAGGGAATGAGAAAAGCAGTAGTTTTTGGGTTGAAGGAAGAAGCTTTACCTGTGGCTGAGAGATTGAGCGATTTTGGGAGAGAGAGAGTAGGCGGCGGCGAGGGGATGACAACAAACGGCGAAGGGTTTTGAAAAAAGCCGCCGTTTTTATTACAATCCCCTTCTTGGCTTCTTCGGTTTGGTTCGAATGTTGGGAAACCTCATACCAAACAATTTAATTTTAGAAAAAAATTCATTAAAAGTTTAAAACACACCCAACTTATTTATCTATTTTCACCAAAATACAAGCATTTTTAAAAAAAAATGTATTTATTAAATTTTCAAGGGAGATTCTCAAAAGTTAAAAATAGCATCAAAATAAGTTTTTTTATGTTCTAAATGTAGCAAAACATCTCTAAAATTCTAAAATAGCACTATATTTCAAAATTCATCTTTCAAAATTAAATTCTAAATTCCAAATACTAAACTCTACCCCTCAAAACTATACCCTAAATATGAAATTGTGAACCCAAACCTAAAAAAAAAATTCTAAAATGAATTTTAAATATTTTTATGTGTTAAATAGTGCTAATTTTGGAAATTTATAGAATGTGTGTTATAATTGTCCATAAAACTTGTTTTAGTGCTATTTTAGGGTATTTCTCTCCTAAAGTATTTTATGACATCATGACCTCTAAATTTGTGTTCTTGGATAAGAGACTCTTAAGAGGCATAATTAGATGGTGTATTAAATCTAGCATTTTAAGTAATTTTTGTGTGAAATTTACAAATTAATCTATGTTATTCAATCATTGATATTAAAAAGAGTCTATGAATTCTAGTTTTATAATTCAAAATCTACTTCAAAAAATCTGATGTCATCGAAAACATTTTGATGATTTGATTTATATTGATTTTGAAAGATTTGAGAACATTTCTTTAGCTAAAATACAAAAATTCAAATATCATGACTTTAAGTACGATTTGAAAGTATGATTTAAACGTATTTACAATAAATTATATCAAATTCCCTAAAATCATCAAAATTAAATAAAAACTCATTAAAACCCAAATTATATACTCCCTCTTATAAGATCTTTTAAGTTTTTTTTTTGTTTTTGTTCAATTTTATAAGATTTTCTCAAGTTTTTATGCACTTTTTATATTAATTAAATAATTTTTGAATATTTAAATTCTGTTCTCTTTTTTTTTATTTATTATTGGTTGAATTTTGTTAACTAATAACATATTTATTGTTTTATAATTTTTTTGTGCTTTTAGCCAAGAAAAACCTCAATGAGACAGAGGAAGTAAAATACTACATTCAATACACTCTCTTAGTATAAGCTAGCTTTTAGCAACCAAAAAGAGCTTAGCAATTCGTTGAATTTGATAGCTTTAAAGTGTAAACTTAGTCAAGGTTCTTTACTTACGGTAACTTAATATTATAGCATCAATGGGCTACTCACGACCAAATACTACAACAGTTACAGTAACATGACCGACCGAAGAGCATCCGTCTCATAATCTTTGTTTTGCAATCAATCAGCTTTCTTGTTTGAACAAAAGTACTTAGTATGTTACTGACATTCTGCTAATAGAAGGAATAGCTCTTCATCGGTTATGGCTCCCATCTCCATTGCTCTTTCCAACACGCTTAATCCTCCACCATCCTCTATTGATGGACGAGCACCTCTGTCAAATTAAAAGAAGAGAGACAAGTATTACTAAAGTAAAAATGTTCCTAATGAGGTGAGAAAACAAGTATTTGGGATCACTATTAGTTAATGTGTTACCTTCTCAGTAAAACCTTTGCAAATGTGTTGTTCCCTGATGCGATACAATGGTGTAACGGAGTTCTTCCGTGATAATCTCTCATGTTTATGTCAGCCCCGAACTGCAACAACAGTTCAAGCAAGATCGGGTCACCGCTTTGACATGCCACATGCAACAACGAGCAGCCTTGAAGACAGTTTCTTGCTTCGTTCGAATCCTTGATTCTCTGACACGCATTTGGATCGTGCCTCTTCTTTACTTCATCTGGTGCATCAACATGGTGGTGGTGATATGCATCAAGGTCAGTAATATCATCGAACTTGGTATTGATGATATTCGCATCTGCTGTTACAATGAGTCGGTAGATGTCTCTTATGTTCTTGCTTTGAACCGCTTCCCATATTCTACTTGAGGCAGTTGAGTTTGCTTCCTTTTCTTCTTTGACAACCATCGCTTTCTCCAGGTACTAGTTACGCATAAACATGATCAGGTTTAGTATAATAAGCCTTTTCTATTTACAAGCATATGCTTATTTGGATGATGCACCAAGTAATTGAATCTGAGGTTCATGTATGTGGAAGCTTTGAGCTAAATCTCATACCTTTCTGTGAATGTATTTCTCCTTCATACTAAAAGAATCTTCAACAGATGGTTTCGGAAACGATGCAAGTGTATCTGTTGATCCCTTTTCACTGAAAATATTTCAACAGAAGATAGGAAAGTAAAAAAGTTCAGTAATCCCATTTTTTGACACGCTTGTAAAAGAGGGACAGATGATTTTGATTCAAGAAATGTCTTCTTGACTTCAAATTCACAAACAATCTAGTTTCCTTGAGATTTCTTACCTGTCACCGTCAAGGTGAAGTAGCTCCTCCCATACCGAATTACAGTATGCATTGCCTAACTTCCGAAATAAGTCCAAGATTGCAGGTTCCCATACTTTCACATCCAATGTGAGCGATCTCACCTGCATACATTCTTTGACATTAGCTTAAACATATAAGCACCCGGGGGAAAAAGCTGATGACTCATATACAAATGTTTACTTCAGCAAAATATATCAACACTTCAGATTTATCAAATTGAGCACTAAACTAGCTTATACGATCTCAAAGACAATGGAAAGAGGCGACATAACATCGTACCAAAAAAAGCAAGTTACCTTGGATATATGAACGCCAAGATTCCTGTGAACACCAGAACACTCAATGCACATCAAAACTCCAAGATTCAATGATGCCCAATCGGGGTCAGGCGCATTGCATTCTGCACATTTGTTATTTCCAGGGATTCCTCTGAGTATTGTAAAGACGTCATCCCCCATATTTAGTCTTTGATCATAATGTTGTTTTTGATCCAGGGTGAGTTCATCATTAGCAGGACCAGAACTAGTATAGTTTTTATCCAAGTATCTTCCTGGTGACTGCCGAAGATAATAGAATATATGTATTAGCACGAACTCTTATTTTAAATTTAAAATTAAAAGAGAGTCTGAAACTCATATTGTGTAAACCTGTTGCAGAAAATGAGAATTCAGACGTGTTGCTATAGCTGCTGTGATCTTATCGACCCACTCCATCCTATCAGCTCCATTTTCAGCCTGATACCATAGATAAATAAGTTGTGTTAGCCTCCTGAAGCTGTATATGTTGCGTGCCGTCACGTATGTATATATCTTAATACATTCAGTACCTGTAATGTGTAAGTCTTTTGAGGAGAAATAATTCTAAAACAGAGTCGAAGATCTGTGTCCTCTGCGTCTAATTTTATCAGTGATGTGCGGAGATCGATCATATTGCAATCTAAGCTTCCTTGTGAAGCTGATCGATTGTGTCTAGAACGAAATCTCCCAAAGACACCGCTGTTATGCTCACCCAAACCACTGTAGTAATGCTGAGATCCCTATAAACAGAAAAGGATGATTAGAATGATAAAAACTGAGAAAGTGAAACTTAAAATGGAGAAAACACAGGTGAGAAAGAATTGTTTAACAGACACAAATATAATAAACATGGCCAAATCATGAGAAAGAACTTAAAGATCTCTCTCATGGAAACGAGGCAGTAAAAAACAGTTTGGCACATACCGCTGATTTATTACCGGTATTTCTGTAATAGTATAGAGATCCATGATTGTCAAGTACAAAGAACCTTCTTTTCCAATCAGCTCTCAAACTCGCTGATCGCTTTAAGAGATACCCCTGCTTAATTACCTGCATTAGTATAGAAGAGAAAACACAACACATTAGCTTGTATGAAAATTGAAGCAGTAATGAGCATATATCATCACCAATTTAGTCATCATATATCTCAATGTCTACGACTCTACATAGTTGCATTGCAGTATTAAATCTTATAAGTTCTAACAAAATGCCCAACTCAGAAACTGACACTATTGCTTTAACTTTATAAGTATCCGTATCAGAGCTGGATTCATTGTGTCAGTTAGAAAACAGCAGTAGAGCAAGCAAGATCCTGTCAATCAAGACTTAACAAACTTCTTTACCAGAGAACAATTGGAAAAATTAGTGAAAACTATAGCTTGCACTTGACTACTACATGAGGGAGTTGGAGACCCTTACTTCCTTGTCCGCTGTTGAAATTGAATTTGCTTCTACGTTTTTACGCGGGATAGCTCTATAAACATGGTTTCCATCAACGCCGGAGGGATCTGCTTTAGCAGAGGCCTGTTGGCTGTCCAGTTCAGATTGAGTCCTGAATTCTTGAATGCGTCTCGCAAATCGATCTTGTTCAATCTTAGACTGTTCTTTCGATTGTTGTGCATATGTCAATACCTGTAAGAAAAAATATAGCAAGTAGCTCTTTAATGATCAAATACTTTCTCTTTATTATCACTATTGGAAGCAAGTTGACATAAAGGTTGTACCTGATGGATATAAGGCTCCAATTGACTCAAGAGATCATACCCCTGGAGCACAAAGAGACCACATAAGGAATACATCGTGACACAGATGTTGCCCTTACTTGGTCACACTTGGTGACATCTCTAAATGCAAAAATAAGAAGAAACCTACAAGCTTAAAATATCTCAAATGGGAATCCATAATTGCACTTATAGATTCCAAGAACTCGTACTTCTTTTTCGCTTCAATGGTCATCAATGAGTTTACCTGCACTCCTTAAACAAAAGAGAACACCATTAAGACGCAGAAAGGACAAAATACAATAGTGGTAGTAGTGGCTTCTGTTCTTAGACTTAGCATACTAGATTGAATCGGCTTTTCTCAAATGCCGACTTCGAGTTCTCCAGATCCTGTAGATATGATACTACAAGTTCATTAGAATTCCAAATATATAATATATGGTTATGTACGCATGCATAAATACAGATAAAAACATGTACACACATCACAATGTGAAATGGTTCTTAAATATTATATATATATGAATTACAGTGCCGATACCTCTTCCAACTCAGCAACAATGTCTCCTCTGGTATTCTTCTTTAGCGACACAAACTTTTCACGTGCCTTCAAATGAATAAGAAATTTCATTTCATAACTTTAGATTAAAAATACCATGCACAACATTGTATCTTTCATAGATTAAGCATCAACTACGATGCTTGTCAGTCTCCATGTTTGAAAACTCTTTTTTTACTATGCAGAAGATGAAAAGAAAACTTGCACCATTTTTTCTGCAAACTTATTTCACAGAAACAAATAAACTTCCATCTAGTCTCTTCTTTAATAACCAGGCACCAGCCATTTCGATATTAGTGAACTAACAAAACAAACTAAGTACTAATTATAGTGGCACCGATAACATATTTTATCAAGAGATAAGATAAGGCATACCTCTCCATGCACAATAAGTGAAGCACTAGACTATTATCAATTACCTGATCATAAGAATGGACAGATTTATCGAAACGACGTCGAGACTCCTGAAAGGTAGAAAATAGTAAAGTAAATAATTGGCAAACTTTAGCTTGAGTTTTTGATAACAGATATCATAGATCAATAGAGGGAGGAATATAATTTTCTTCTAAAATGATTCATTCACATCAAAAAAAGGAAAAGAAGAAAACACCAGACATTATTAAAAGTGTACCTAACTAGTGGCAAGGGGTTTAATTTTGATACAACTTGTTAACAGATGGATTCAGAAGATCAACAACCTAATCTTTTATTTATTGATTAATTTCGCGTCTATAATACTTGACAATCACATTTTACACTTCACAGTACATAAAAAGTAGAAAACAATCAAACTTTGAGGCACAAAAAAGGTTACCTTTGCTTCTTGTATATCAACAGTCATAAAGTCTGTCAGCCTCTCAAGTAATACATGCTCCACCTACAAAACACACAACATTCCTACAAATGATGCAGAACAGGGCAACAGCTTTGAAGCAATTAACTAATTTGGAGTTTTAAACACTACATTTTATCAATATGTTCATTTAGATTTTACATCTCTCCTCTTTCTTGATACATGTATTTTAGACTCTAAATTAAGTCATTTGAATGTATGAATACACAAGACTATTGTTCCCTACAAAATTTTTAGCGACCAAACAAATATATACAGCTTCCAATAATGAGAGATCATTCGGTTCTGACTGATATGTATGTGTATTTACAAGATGCGATGAGAGTTACCTGTGAGCGAAGAAACTCCTTATAAGAGGAGATCTCCCGAAGTGTATTTATAAATTTAGATATTACTGGGCCTGTGTTCCATCCAAAAGTATAACAAACGAAACAGAATCAGAAACAAGAACTTCAAGATTTTCTTGGATCTTCCATGTTTGGCCAACCATATCATAAGAAAAAACTGTAAAAAAACTAGAACTCATGGACTTAGAGTTCGTACATGAATATCCAGAAAAATATATTAATCAAAGGGACAAGGGGAACATGGTATTGAAATAATGAGTCAAGGCAAGAAGAGAGATCTTATTTTCAATTCATACCTTTGCTGCAATTAAGCTGTGAGCATTTGAGTTATGAAACTCTATAAAAGCTATGCTTCTTAATCATCATCCAACATTTCTAACATACCTAAGTGGGGTTTGTCCAATATCCTTCCCACTGCTACTGTCTATATCAAGTATAACCCAGACAACAAAGTCTACTTAGCTAAAAACCACGTGTCAACAGCATATTAATGGATGAGAAGCCCGAAAAGAGAAACCTCAAAACCACCACTAGGCACTAGTAGCATAGATAAGTCCTTTATAAATGGTAAGCTAAAGGAATGCATCATAGTTTTTTATATCAACCAAACAGCCCACAATCTCCTCGGCAGAGAATGTATCATAGCTCATAGTACCTACTACCTACACTAGGTAATCAACCTAACACGAGGGACCAAATCAATTGAAAGTGAAACCACAACCTCCAATTGAAACACTGACAGGATCATCATGTCCAGCACCAAACTCTTCCAGAGAATCTGCAAAGGCACTGACTCCAGTAGATGCCTCTCCCAACGCTCCCCTATGACAAAAAAGAAAAAAAATGCAATTTTTTATCAAGTTCCAATACTCTTCCTAGGCAAATAAGATTAGTCAGCCAAAGTGGAATTGTAACAAAACAAAAAGTACACATAACACCTATATCTTCCAGAAAATGGTACGAAAGTGTAAAAAAGATTAACCCTTAAATGGTCAAACAGTTCAAAGAGATAGACTAAATAAAAAGACATAGCTTTTATATAGCAGAGAAAGATGATAAAGACATTACGACAAAAACGGAAGCAACCAAAAAAAAAAAAAAAAGAGAGGTAGGAAGAGTTTACTCTTACATGAACTTCTTAACACCTTTGTACAACTTCTGACAACGATCTTTAAGCTCATCAGTTGTCCCTTCCAAGGAGTAAACCTAATAATCCATATTATATAACCACCAGAGAACAGAACACACACACACAACAAAAAGAGGATCAAATCTCAAAACTTTATTGCAAAATAAAAACTAGAATACATCCCCTAAATGGGACAACAAAAAAGAACCTGTTTTTGAAACATTGGGGAATCCTCAAGATTGATAAAACCCGCCATTGTAAAGACAAAGACACGAAGAAAGCTTCAGATCAAAGTGTAAGAATCGAGTCAACAAGACAATACAAGTGGACCCTTGATTGCTATCTTCTTCGATTCGAATTGGATCGAGACTCTAGAGAGATTCATAGGCGTTTCCCCAGCTGTGTTTATTGATAGTTTTTGATTTTGCTGCTTTGGGAAGAGACAGAAAAATCTGTTTATTTTTAATTTACAAATAGACCCCTCGTTTTTCCCATTCATTATAGAAACTGGAGAAAATAATATCAGATGACAAAATCATCCTCATGTATATTGCAAAACCAATTATGTCTTTGATCACAAGCTATCTTTTTCCAATTATCGGTTAACTGATCACAAGCTTAGTTATCTCTGTCAGATCCAACTGATCACAAGCTCTCTTTTTCCAATTATCATAGAAACCTAATGCATATTGCAATCTATTATTCTTAGTCGTCTAGAAGTTTTATTCATTCTTTTGCCAGGAAAAAAACTAGCTGACATAAATCTATTCACGAAGGAGGAGAGCTTAGGTGATAGACATTATTAGTTGGGATTGCCTATAATTATTCCCAACTTCAGTAGTAAAGTATATATATGGTTGCACCAAAAGAAACATTAACTACAAAACTCTATATATTGTTAATTTTATGTTGGCCTTGACATTAATTCATCAGTAAAGATAAACAAGAAGACGTTTGCGCTGTATTCATTACATGTACGTTCTTAATAATCAGGATTTGCGCCATGATGGTTAGCTTTTCAAGTTCGATCTTTAGACAATCCCCAACTGGATCACAGTCTTTATCTTTCTCCAATCTTGTAGAACCTTTATAGATAATGAATTTAATAAATAAATATATAAAACAAAGAAGGCAACAATGGAAATCGAACTTGTAAAAAGTACTTCTTCTTTGTAATTAACTAGCTTCTGCGGAAGTTTCTCAAGCAATAGTGATCAAACTGGGAATATAGACAGAGGACTCAAACCTACAGTTCACTCCATCTATCTTAATCTTTTTGCACATATCTCCTCCCCTAACAATATAGACCCAAGCTTTTTTAGGTTTCTTGCCATGACAACACAGAACGAAGCTCTTTCCATAGATATTATTATCCACAAAGTAACTTATAGATTTGTGATAATCAAGTACCAAGGGGAAGTCATGTATTGAGACAATCATGAACTTAATCCACACCACATCGCCTCCATCGTGGGCATTACCAATTTTCTTCTCTGTCACCCAAATCTTGATCTTTCTTGTACATATGCGCTGTTGTAACAGTGAAAACCGATCTCCCTTGTAAACCGATAGGACACGGATACGGGAAGAAGCTTTTCTCCCCTCGCACGGTAGTTTACAAAAGATCTTTATCATCACATCCGAAAAATCAAGCATTTCAATGAAATACTCGCCAGTTTCGGGCTCCTTATAACCTGTCCAGTACAAATTTCCATTCAGGTAAACCCTAGACGAGTCGCGTGAGTATAACTCTTCGCGAGAAGTGGGACGATGAGTGACCTTCCACGTATTGGTTGCAAATTCCAAGACTGCAACTCTATAGGTCGAATTAGTACTGCACTGTCCAATAATCTTGTAACTCTTTTCGGGGTTTCTACCATCGTAACCCATATCTCTGCCACATATCTCATCATCCTTGGCAATCCTTTTAGTGTGTCTCAGCAACGGGTTCCAAATAATCATGCGTTCTCTTGTAGTGTCTTCCATGAAGAAGTAACCATCGCATATCCCATTGACATAATAATGGGGAACGCCTAAATCAAAGCATAAATCAGTCACTGTTATAGTTGGATCGTCGTTGAGATCGACGCTTACCGAAGAGATATGAGAATGTGTCTTTATCATGAATTCTGCGCGAGCGCATGCAAAGTTTTTGTTGACGAATATCTTACTGTTGAAAAGAGTGTTCCATTCTGTGCAAACGTATCTGAAGCGAACAAGAGATAGAGGTGGAATTCGAATGAGTATCTCTTATTCCAGATCTAATGGAAGCTTTCTAGGCATCATCATTAGGGTTTTCTGTGTAAAGGAAGCAGGGGAAGAAAAGTATATGTGTATGGGAGTAAAATACTAGGGTTACGATACGACTCTCTCTATATATTTTACTTATTATACAAATCATCTATAAATATGTATATATATATATATATTAATTAGTAATATTAAACCGACGTTTAGAGTTTTTTTTTTTAGTTTTTAATATGTATATATATATATATATATATTAATTAGTAATATTAATCCATTTCTTTGAAATTAGGATTTTCTGATATTAGCAAAATTAGACTTGTTTGCTCTTAGCGAAATTATGGTTATTTGAATCAATAAGCAAGGTCTGTCTTTTTTATTAGGCATGATTGAATCGGTTTTATTCATCCATTATTGACTGTTTTCTATATGTTTCAGTTTTTTGAATTATTTTTTTTTTTGTGTTTGTGTTTCAGTTTTTTAAATTAGTTTGTTTGTGTTTGCGTTTCAGTTTCTTGAATTAGTTTGTTTGTGTTTCAGTTTGTTGAATCAGCTTGTGTTTATATAATCAATGTTTGTGTTCCCTTCTGTTTATGATCAATGATTTGTGTTCTATTAAATTTGAATCAGTTCTTTTAAAACTTGACTTGTTTTGTTTTCTCTTCTGTTTATGATCAATGTTTTGTGTTCTCTGTTTATTTGCTTGAACCCATAAGTTGATTTTATCTCTGTTTTATTGCTAATTTGATTCTTATCTCTGTTTTTGCTGAGGTTAATGGACTGAACACAATATTAGAGCAATGCCGATGGCGTTTTCCACAAGTTTTCAAGGAAACAACTGGAAGAAAATAGGTAAGTCTAATTGTGTTATGATATGTATTCTTTAGATAGTATGTTGAAAGTAATGTGTGAGTTTATTTGATTCACCTTTTCAGTTGAATGATTTAAGGATCAGACTGATGTCAAGTTTCTTTCTCACTGATGGCAAAAGGTCTTGAACCCGGAGCTTGTGAAAGGACCATGGTCAAAAGAGGTCTCTTGCTCACAAGCTGCTTTGATCTATCAATGTTTGTAACTTCCGCAATGGACCACTGGCTCACAAGCTGCTTCTCGACCAAAAACATGGTAACAACCTCCCTCATCTCTATATCTTTGGTTTGTTGGCATTGACAAGAAAATCTAGAAGACAAATTTTTTACTTGATTGTGTTACAAGTTTTGAGTTTCCAAAAATTTAAATTTTTACAACTTCAAAATTCTACCATTGGACTACCAAAACTTTCTAAAATCTGATTTGTATCTAAACCTTTGTTTTGGATTATTTTTATTGTTAATTACATATTTTTATAACCTAATGGTTCTAACTAGACCTGGGAATTTGAACCGAACCGATTTGTCCGAACCGAACCGAACCGAGATTTGGGCAAATCGGTTCAGTTTAAATTAATTGATATAACCGATCGGAATGATTTCAATTTTGACTCGGTTAACCAAAATTTTTGGTTAGGTTCACTAGAACCGAACGGTTAACCAAATAAATGAAAACCCTAATCTAATATATTATCTAGCCGTGATTGTTCTCTTCTCCTTCCTAGTTTTATCGATTATTCTTCTTCCTTTTCATCAAACAATCAGTTCTTTTTCTTATTCTTTTCTTCTCCTTCTATTTCATTCATTACCATTATATCTTCTCATTCCTCTTCGATCTATCATCATCTTCTTCTAATCTTCTTCAATCCATCACCCTTATCTTCTCCTACTTTGATTCATCACCATAATCATCTTTTTCTTTTTTTCGATTCATCCTCTTTCATAATCATCATCATCATCTTCGCCTTCTAGATCAGTACCAGGAACTCCACCTTTCAAACGTCGGTGTGGATCCATCAGAAAAAAAAAAAATTTTTTTTTTAACGAGCCAATTGTAAATCGAGAAAACCGAATAACCGAACCGAAATAACCGAACCGAAATAACCGATTCCGAATCGAACCGAACCGAAATCATAGTCGATTCGATCCGGAACAGTTTTCAATTTCAAAAATAACCGAAAAACCGAGTAACCGAAACCGAACTACCCGATGAAACCGAAGTGGCAGGCCTAGTTCTAACCGATGGAGATGTTTCAAATTCAGCATGAAACAGAGACATGAGTCGAAGGATGCCTTTTAAACCAAACATGTACGCCACGCCATCTAGAACACAAAACCGAGGCCAGAGAACTGATCCTCGTGTCGGATTGACATCGTACAATAGAGGTACGTATATCATTAAAATAAAATAAAAGTGATGTTGACTGGATATATATACAGTTTGAATCTGTATAATAATGAATTTAGACGTAAAATTCATATAAAATAAATAAACACAACAATGGAAATTAAACTAGTAAAACGTCTTCCCTTGTTCACTATGTCTATCAAGAAATGGTGATCAAACTGGGAACATAGAAATGGTGACCACTTTTTTCCCCCTCACACGGTAGTTTACAAAAGATTTTTTTTATCTCTTTAGAAAAATCGAGCATTTGGACGAAATACTCGCCAGTTTCAGGATACTTATGACCTATCCAGTATAAATTTCCATTCAGGGAGACCCTAGACGAAGAGTACTCTGAGCTTAACTTTTCGCTAAAAGGGGTACGATGAGTAACATTCCAGTACTCATTCATCAATGAGTCATTGGTTCCAAATTCCAAGACTGCAACTCTACGGTCCAAATTAGTACTGCACTCTCCAATAATCTTGTAACTCTTTTTGGGCTCTCTACCAATGTAACCCATATCTCTGCCACATATCCCATCATCCTTGGCAATCCTTTTAGCCTGTCCAACCAACGGATTCCAAACCAGGCCTCCTTCTTTATCTGAATACATGAAGACGTGACCATCGCAGATCCCATATACATGATAACGGCCATGGCGTAAATTAATGCATAAATCAGTCACTTTAATAGTTGGATTGTCGTCGTTGAGATCGACGCTAATCAAGTAAATATCGGAATGTGTATGTAACATGATTTCTGGGCGACCGCAAGCAAAGTTTTTGTTGGCGAATCTCTTACTGTTGAAAAGAGCCTTCCATTCTCTGCAAACGGATCTGAAGCGAACAAGAGATATAGGTGGAAGTTGAACGAGTATCTCTTCTTCCAGAACTAATGGAAGCTTTCTCGGCACCACTAGGGTTTTCTTTTTCTTGGTACGAACCATAGGGTTTTTCTTTGTAAAAGGAGATGAAAAATAAATATATATAGAGTAAAAATTATTGCATTCGATTAATAGGATATACTTATAAATCATATATATATATATACATATATAATATCAAACCGACGTATAGGGTCCGTCGACGTCATCAGCGTGTTAAGAAAAACACTTCAACGGTTTAGATTAAAAACAATCGCATCCTACGGTTAAGATTACCCATTCCTTCTCTTAAACCGTAATGCTGTTGTTGGCTATCGATCGGAGGTTGCAATGTCGTAGGCTATTGGTGTTGTCTAACTCTTTTCGTTTGTCTTTGCTCTCGTATGCTCTCTAATTTCTGTCTTAAAGATTATTTCATCTTCATAGTTGCAATTGTTTAATAACGGTTTAATTTTTGACATGTGCACGCACACAGCCCCCAAATAAATGGATCGAACTCATGAGTTTTTTTTATTTTTGGGTGTGAGCAAGCACAAGCTTTAGAGGGCAATTAACTAAATTTTAGTATGAGACACTAGTCTAACTAATAATTAAAATAGAGGGCAATTAACTAAATCTTAGACTATATATTGAAGAAAATAACAAAAAAAACTTAAGTGGGGCACATGCCACACGGCCCACACCCAAGCTCTACCTGCGTGCCAGACTCCAGAGACCACTAGACTGCACGGTCTTGCTCTTGTTCTCTCTAGCTCACTTTATTGACTCTAGCTAGTCTCATCTTATATTCAAAGTCGCTTATATATTTTCCTCACGTATTTTTTCCAAAACCAATGAGATTAATTTTTTCAATAACAATAGGTTTTGATATTCAAATCACTAGTTCAATCATTTTAGAATTCATTAAAAAAAAAATCATGTTTAAATAATATATGATTTGTTATTTTAACACAAATAACTTAAAATATTTGATTGGATACCCCCCCAAATTTCAACAAGTACTAAATAAATGACTATAAATATTGTAAAATAAATGGTGTGTTATACTTTTAGTACGTTTTCGAAACTTATTTAGCAATGTAGTACGTTCACCATTTGTAATTGAAAAAGAAGGGTGTGTGAGAGAGAAAATAATAGAGATAGAAATGAGAGTGTGGTATAGGCTTGTGTGTTAGGAATGGCAAAAAAAGAGAATTGAACAGTTGCAAACAGTGGTCCATGTACTACTTTGCCAATTATAAGTAGTAAACGTATTAGTTTTCAAATTAAGTTTTAAAAATGTATGTTTTTTTCCTATTATCTCTAAAATAAAAAGCCTAAGGAAACTTATTATCTTGTTGGCTAAAACGGTAGTGTTGGCTTATCTTGTTTTAAAAATATGAATTGCTAAACAAAAAAAACAAAAAAAAGAATAATATAGAGTGACTTGATCATATATTTTTTATTTTGGATTAAATAGTGACTTAATACTTTAGGTTGGCTGCCTAAAGTAACGGATCTTCACTATACTAATGGTAATGGGTAGCTTACCACCTTTACATTTTTTTTTACCACTCACCAATCATTTCAACTTTTGACAATTCGTCAAATATCCCCAACGGTAAAACTTTGCTCTCTGTCTCTCTCCCTCTCTTTGCCTTACATTATAATTGTCATCCCACTTGTTGCAATAAATATTCCACAAATAACAAGAATCATTCGATTCTCTCCCTTTCATCTTCTTCAATTCACCAAAAAACATGGAAGCTCTAATTCACCACTTCACTCTCCTCTCCGACCAAGCCCTTGTCGACAAAACATTCGACCCTTCAAGAATTGAAGACCTCATGCGTCTCTTCGAAGTCGATTCCTACAAAGCTTGGGCAGCTCTCGAATCCGAACAGCAACAAGAATCTCTCCTTCAAGCCGAACTCGAACTCGATCGGTAATAATTTTCTCCCCTTTATCTAATTTCAATATTCATAGATCTGGAGAGAGAGAGAGAGAGAGAGATCTGATTTTTTTTTTTTTTCATGGTTTTTTTGTTTTGGGTAGGGATATGGAGTGGGGGATGGAAGAGTATCGGAGAACGTTGGAGGAGATGGAGAGGATGGAAGCGGCTGAGCTCAAAGAGCTTGAGGAGAAAGCAGAGACTGCTAGGAGAACTGGGAACTTAATGGAGAAAGCGGCGACCATAGCCGCGAAACGGCATATTGCGGCGGCGATGGGATCAGCGGCCGCGTCGATGAGATCGGCTTGGAAGACTGCAGCTGGGAATAAGGTTCATCCATCTTGATGATGGTAGTGAGGAATATCAGATAAGATGACGCCATATCACATGAAAGCATTGGTTCCATCCCATGTTATTAGGTGGAGAAGAACGTTTTAAATAAATAAACTATTTCCTTTGATAAACATATCTTTAAGGTTATTTTTAATTTGCTGAAGATAGTTTATGTCCTTGTAATTTGTAATCATTTATGTGATTATAGGAAGTCCTGAAGAAATGTGCCGTAGGGGTGAGCAAAATCAGCGCAACTCAGCTTACCTCATCACATATATTCAGATATTTTATGATCCAGCTTATTTATCATATGAATTTCATATAAATTTGGATTCAGATAGAATATAATAATAATAATCTAAAATTTAAAATGTAAAACATTTAAAGAAAGGATAATATGATAGAATGACCATGAATATTAGTAAAATTTTTGATGTATGGATAGCCAAAAATAAATCAAAGGTAGCGTGGGTTGATGTATGCTTACCGAAAGATGAAGATGGGCTGGGCTTATGTCTTTAAAGAAAGGTAAACAAGGTTACCTGCTTAAAACTTCTCTTGGTCGATAAGTGAAAAATCGTCTCTAGGATCTCTTGGATGTGGAAAAAGCTTCTCAAATACAGAGATTTAGCTTCAGGTTTTGTCAAGCATGAGGTACAAAAGGGTATAATAGTTTCTTTTTGGTTTGACGTTTGGTCACCACTTGGGCAACTGTTTGAGATCATTATTAGGCATAGAGGCTGCAGTGATATGGTTATAAATCTTCACGCCACAGGGGCTCTCGCTGTGGAGACGCATCGATGCCACACGGCACAAATAATCTCAATCCAATCGAGACTGGTTGATCAAGCATGCTTCACCTAAAAACTCTTTTTTGGTTATGCTCAGTTGGAATGTTAGTATCGACTCTTCTTGTGTCCTCTGTCATGAACCAGTTGAAAATAGCATTCACTTTGTTCTTTACTTGTATAGAACAGGATAAAAAAATTCATTTTCTTTTTGATTTTTGAATGGTTGGGCATGTGCTTACGAAAAGATCACACATTAACACCAATTGATCAAGTTTTAACAAAAATGGAATGGACCGGGAATTAAAAAAATTATTAGGATTTTGGTTAAGTAACCCTTTAAACCGAAGTTACCAAAAGAAAACACGATAAAGAAAGAAGATATTCTGTTTGTTGGTGCGCAAGAAAACAGTCTAGGGTTTAAGGGTTTCGGTGGGAGAATGTGAGACATCTCGCACGGCAGTAGACAGAGGAAGCTAAGATTTTTGTTTAAAAATTTTTTTCCCAGGGAAAGTAAATAAATTAGTTCACTAAGAACCCAAAAAAAAAAAGGGAAAAAAACAAATAGAATAGAGTTTTCTTTGTGTACAAAAAAAGGTAATATTCGGAATCATCCGATTATGGAAAATTTGAATAAGGGAATCAATAAGATCCATAATGGGAACACACAGAAAAAGGTAAAAAAGGAATATGAGAAGAGAGAGAGAGAGTTATTAGTATAAATATAAAGAGAGGAAGCTAGCTTGCAAACAAATCTCTGTGATCTTTGTCTGTGTAATTCGCTTTCTTTCTTGTAATATTGTTTCAATATGGGAGGCAAAAAGCATAAGATTGACATTGTTGAAATCCAAAACAAATCCGCAAAAACGGTTGCTTTCACCAAACGCAGGAACGGTCTCTTCCGTAAAGCTTCGGAGCTCTGTCTCCTCTCTCCCGACTCTCAAATCGCAATCTTGGCTACTCCTCTCTCTTCCAACTCTCACGCTTCTTTCTACTCGTTCGGTCACTCCTCTGTCGATCAAGTTGTCTCCTCTGTGCTCCAAGACCAGCATCCACTTTCAGCAAACCAATTAGAGAACAGGTCAGGGTTACGGTTTAATTGGTGGGAAGACCAAGGTTTTGACATGTCGGAGAACGTGGACGAGTTGAGAGAGGCGGTCGATGCGGTTTCTAGGATGTTGAACAATGCGAGAGTCCGGTTAGATGATGCCGTGAAGAGCAATCAAAGAGATGGACGTTTAATGATTTGTAACGAAGAGACGAAGACAACGAATCAAAATCACATATTGGAAGGGGAATCTTCTGGCTCTGCAAGTACTTTGTTGGTGAACGAGGAAGATAATCT
The DNA here is from genome assembly GCF_030686135.1 of Camelina sativa. NCBI lineage: Eukaryota > Viridiplantae > Streptophyta > Magnoliopsida > Brassicales > Brassicaceae > Camelina > Camelina sativa. The sequence goes on from NC_141895.1 coordinate 29,389,212, forward strand.
ACACTTCGATGATTTTTTTACTGATTTCAACATTGATCCTTTGATGTAACATGTCCGGCTTAGCTTAATATATAACGTAGCTATAGCGGTGCATTATTTTTAATATATATTTTTGGTTCTTTGATTGGGGAGTCATGCTACCAAATACAATTGACGAACGAACGATTATGCATGTTTACAATAAAATAAAATAAAAACACACAAATCGTCTTGGAAGTTTTTTTCCTGCCTTGTTCAATCCATCCCTAATGGTACTGATTTATATCTGCTTAACCAGTAAGTTAGATTAGAAACTTGTAAAGGTAACCTGAAAAAAAGAGGATCAATAGTATATCAATACTTCTTATAATTACATATTAGTCCATTATCACGTCGTAGCCACTCTAAAGCACGAAGTCTTTCTTGGCATGCCAGAAACCATCTCCGGTTTTGAGGATGCATAAGTATATTTTGCCTCAATAGTCTCTAGTACACATTTTTTTTTTTGTTGTTTTTGATTCAGCCAGGGTTCTAAAAGATATTGTGTATGTATGCTTTACTGTTTTTTGCAGTCTCTAGTAATACAAATTAGTAAAGCAGAATATCTGCCGTTTCTGAAATGCTTTTTACAGCAGACCCGGAAACTCAAAACGAAAATGGAACTGGCCTATTCTATATTTTTTTTGTACATTCAATCTTATTTCAAAAATGGTGATTAGTACATATCTATCGTCAACCCACCTTAGCAGTAGCTAAATGGTGAGGCACAGTGAGAGAGTGAACTCATGACAATAATACACGAAAACTGATTTAAAGTATAAGATCCTAAATGTTCGTGTACATATAAATAAGAACGTTACGAGCCAGATCCCTCTTGAGTATTTTATGGCTTATGAACAGGAAAGAATAATATCGACCGAGTCAAATCATGAACCATCATCATCTGTTTATCTCTCTATGCTTTTTCTGGGAATACCTTAAGGAGGAAATCGATGAATCGCTTAGAGTAGAGTGTAGGCTCGATGGCTGAAATTGTCATCGGATCATATTTCATAGATTTGCAAGTATGTTCCACTTTCTTCTTCATGTTGTACTCTTGGAGGATGTCAATGATGCCCATGTATACAACCACATCGTACACTTCAAATAGCTCGACTGTTCCCGGCTCCTCCTTGTCTTGACCGAGTTTGTGGTGGGCTTGAGCCGGCATGTTCACTCCTAACTGCACCCGGAGCCTGAATTTGATTCCAAAAGGTATGGTTGGTGACAATTTCGTAAACTGGAAATAAGGTTATTGGACTGTGATCTTGTGGACTGAACTTATGTTTTGGCAGGAAGTGACTAACCTTGCAGTTCCAGGTAGAATAAGATCAACTTCTTGCTCGCCAACAGAGAATGCTCGTAGTGTGCTACCTCTGATGTGAGGACCCGGGGCGGTATTAACGGAATTGGGCTCGTGAGTAACCATTAATAGTCCTTTTGGAGGATTGGAAGGTTCACGTGGCAAGCTGACTGATGAAACACAAAACAAAAAACAGTAAGAGACACAAACCCATGACATGTAGTCTAGTTTACAATGACTCCATGTGTGAGCACTAGAACTACTGTGTGTAGTAAGAAACTGATCACCTGATTTATCTAAGTGAGTGAATGACTATTTTCTCTAAACTAAAAAGATATATATATATTCTCTTATAGAATTGAGGCCTACCGTCAACAGAAGCATCACTATCACTTTCTTGATCTGACATTTCATTGGGAGGATCCAGGATATCAGTACGTGGATCGGGAGCTCTAAAATGTAATCCCAAGAGAAGACTGTAATCAAGGATTTGAAGAGATTCCAAGAAGGAACAGTCTAAAATTATTTGCCTGCCATGTGGGAAACAACGAGGTTCCATAAACAATTAGAAAAACACAATTGTGAAAAATACAGCAATTTCTTGTCCTTAGGATTGCAATCAGGATAACATAAGAATGTAAAAATAATGAAAAATCCAAGTTAAAGCTAATGAAAAACAGGAGAAGTATCATACAAAAAAAATCACTAGCAGACTAGAATTGAAGCCATGAAAAGCAGAGCAAACATCTCATTTCCAATGGTATGCGTGGAGACAGCAGTGGCAGTAATACATTTTGTATAATTCTTTGAATCCTAGTTGGTTCACTAGGCTATCAGTCAGGTCTTGCAGAAATAGATTAGTAAGTTTAAACAACAATGAGAACTTGCTCCCCTAAAAAATATATACACAATTTCTATAGATGAGATTTCCCAAAAAAAAAAAAAAACTTGAATTTCCACATGACACATCCCTCACATATTCACCAGACAATAAGTGCTGGAAAATTGCGACGGGCAAGATGTTTTCAGAAACAGTAAGTGGTTGCAGTATGCAGACTTTAGAAAATAGATACAAATGGCACATAAAACCTAGAGGTCCGTAGCAAATGTATAACTAAAATATTATTCAACTGACGAAAGGGTTATTAAAAAACTGAGTAGAGAACTCACTTGAAGAGAGCTTCTCGCAGCAGCTTGTCCATATGAAGTTCATAAGCCAGATCAAGATCTTTCATGGTAGTTTTTTCTCTAATTTTATTCTTTTCTGTAAATCTCCCTTGAGTTGAGCCCTTTAGGTCATAGCGGCGATGAATCTTCAATTCTGTGCAAAACATATTCCCCATGACCACAAATCGTACCTGTCAGAGAATCACAAAGCTCATGCTAAAGAAAAATGAAATATAATGGAATTAATATATAGAAGAGATCAGACTACTTATCACCTTTTTACCCCACTTGAGTTTTATTCTGTGAACTCCAAAAAACTTCGTTATGAGCGTATTTTCATAGTCTCCTACATGTTCATAGTACCTAGGCAACATCCTGAGTAGAACCTATTAGAAAATAAGATGCCCTCAGTCATACATATATATAAGATTATTTGATATACTAATAAAAATACATACAAGGAAAGACAGGCTAGACTATTTGTAGGTAGGTCACATGCATCCTAAAAATATAGCAAAAGAAAAAGAAAAGGAGCACGAATCAGCTAACTTAACCAAAAATCAAGAAGTGTTTATAATATCCCCAAATCACAATTATGCTTACAACAAGCAAGAAAAGATGAAAGCTTGATTTAGTTCTATCAAACCTTCAACTCAGATCTTTTTAGTGTCTTTATCACAAATCTGTCGTCATGAGAAAGGTAGAAGATACTGCCACTTTTTCCAGCAGACGAAATTTCCCTCAAGCCATCATCACCACAGATAGACATCATGTAGTCTGCAGCATCTAACTTGAACATTTCCCTCAAATTCCTATGCCATTGCAAACCATGCATAGTAAATAATTAAAGATCAGTAGTTCGCAGACCTAGCAGACACTTCAACATTTAAATCTTTAACAAAAGTATTTCACATTGGTGTTCAGTTTCCAAATACATAAACGTATTGATACAGACCTAGTATGCTATTATATATGTTCTGATAGAGGCCTAGTGTGCTATTATATTTGCTGATTAAAAGCTTTTTTGGAATAAGCGGAATAAAAAAAAAAATTACCTAAAAACCATAGGGCAATAGTCTTTCCAATCGAAATCAATGGACTTGTGCGGAGGTGTATATTGGGAACCGTTTCTAGGGAAGAACATCATGATTCTGGCTCTTTCACTAAAGTCAGAAGCACGAACTTCCCGCGGAGGCACTGGTGTAATTTTCCCAACAGTATACCTGTGAACTTGAAAAGATTTGTTGTGTAAGAGAAAAACTACTACAAGCATGGTCTGACTGTTTGTATTCTGGTCTGACTCATTAATCAAGTCAATAGTGTGCAGAAATAACTGTGGTTAGGCTACTGAGAAGATCATATGAGAAATGAAGAAAATGTTCAGAAGTGACTTCAATAAAGCTCTCTTGTCATTTTGATAACTAACATCTATTAAAATCGGTTGTTTACCTGATTCCAAGTTGGAGATTAAGCATTAGATAATGGTTCCACCTTCCCCCTAGAAAGCTCACACAAGCGCTAACTGTGACTTCTTTAGTAAGATTCAAAGGTCTAGCCCTGTGTGACATGTCAATAGAACTCATAATTCGTTCTTTGATCAAAACTCCTTGCATGTATTCTCTTTCAAAAACGATAGGGTTCTTATCCCGTCCCTCACTTTGAACAGAATCAACAGACCGTGCAGACTTGGATGAGGGCCCGTGATGCATAAAGTCTCGTGGAGGATAACTGGTACTCCAATAATCATCAGGATACCTTTCAGAAGTTCTCGTCAGTCCACTTGTTGTGGTGATCTCAGAAAGACTTCGTGACACAGCTTTCGAATTCCGTAAATCATCAATATTTATTGTTGAATTATGAGATAGGAGGAAGTTACCAGTGTCATCATAACCAAAATGCCGATGCCACTTTTTCAGAGACGGATGTTTACTTCCAGCAGGATAAAAGACTCCACTCCCATCTTTAAGGCCACGTGACCAGGTCCCAAAATAAAAACCGCCATCAGCATACTTGTAAACTCCAGAGCCATGTCTAAGACCAATCAACCAAAACCCATTAAAGAGATCACCATTAGCCCAGCTCATAATTCCTCTGCCAGACATTTTACCCTTTTTCCAGTTCCCAATGAACCTGTTTCCATTGTACCAAGAATAACTACCACTGCCATCTTGTAATCCTTCTCTCCATGAGCCATCATATACATCCGAGTTACAATACTCTTTCCTACCTAGACCGTGCCTTACATTCATTCTCCATGCTCCAGCATAGACAGATCCATCAGGAGAAGTCAATGTGCCAAAGCCATGAAGGTATCCCCCAGAGAAATCCCCTTCATATTTAGCTCCAGACGACCACATAAGTTTACCTCTCCCGGATATTTTCCCTTCTTCCCAATCACCCTCGTAGATGATTCCATCAGGCCACGCATACTTTCCTTTCCCATAAGGAAGTGTTCCTTTGAGTTGACCAGAATAAACATCACCATTTGAGAATTCTCTCTCTCCAGCCCTGAGGAAAGACAAAAGTACACCCACAGATCTAAGAAATTGAAAATAATTTCTTTAAAAAAAAACAACTAGATAAAGTCACATGGTGAAATGTTTGTTGACAAAGGGAAGAATAATAACACAAACACACCTTGTTTCCATCTTGACAAGAATCTGGCGATTTTCAGAACATAGTATCCATCCTTACATTTGATGCCTTACCAGGTTCAAATCCATCAATCTCAGAGCACATTAGTTATCAGAGTTGAGATCACTTCAGAAACTCTTGAGTTTTCAAATCACAATAGAGATACAAACCAATCCAACTAAGAATTAATCGAACAACAGTCCATTTCTCTGCAACTCAGATCCTTAATTCAGATGCTTCCACACAAATTGTGCTGAAAATGACAGATTTCTCCTGGAGCTAGCATTCACCAATGATTCTGATTCATCCCTCTCTCTCTCTCAAAGCATCCCTTTTCACTTAAAACCAAAAAAAAAAAATCTCAGAATCAAAATCAGTGGCTTCAAACATGGGAAAAATCCTATATTATTCCAATTTTGCCAAACATAGAACAGACCAGATACTCAAAATTAAGAGCACAATGCAACTCACGCAACAAGAGCTAGTAAAATAGCTCATGTATTAGCCTTAATCCGATTAATTATACAAGTAATTAGACAAAGCGAACAAATCACTGAAGTAGAGTATTGAATTCGCAGAAAATAAAAACTGAAACAACAATAGAAGAAACAGAGAACCAAATTGAAAATGAAATCAAAATCAGATCATCTCAGAATAACTCACCGAGATGAAGCTTAGAATCTCTCCCTGAAAGCTGGAGAAGAAGAATAAAGAAGAAGCAAAAGGAAGAAGAAGATGATGATGGAGGAATAAACCCTAAATTAAGCTGTAAAAAGGATGATTAGTCTTCGTCTTCTTCTTCTTCTTCGTATGTTGTTGATAGAGAGACCTCGAAGCTTCTGGTTCAATTCGGAGAATCTCTTCTTCTTCTTCTTCTTCTTCTTCTTCTTCTTCTTTGTATAATAAATGTAGTTCCCATGCACGCTAAGTCCCTTCTCTCTCTCAGTCTTCTTCTGAGTCTACTTTTTTTTTTTTTCCGATCTGTTTGTTTCTTTTTTTTTTTAATTTTGTAAAATTTCGAAAAAGTATTGTTTTTTTTTTCTCTTTATTGCAGTTTTCATTTTTTTTTTTTTTGGGATTGTACGGTTCAGACTGAAAAGGCCTGATAAAGATAAAAATTCATATTTCTTCTTTTTCTTTAAACTTATATATTACTATTTTTTCCTCTTAAGTTAATAAATTATTATTATATACTGTATTACTCTTCATCAAAATTAAATATTTATTAGTATTATTTGCGAACAATCTCTTGTCTTTTCAATATTTTAACACCGTAGAATTTATTTATCTTAAGCAGTCTATAGGTGGTACAATGTTTATGCTATTTATTTTAAAGAATTGTATCTTCATATTCTAAATTATGATAGTTTCTTGGTCAATTATAGTTTTATTTTTTCGAAATAATTTGTCTGTTCTTTTTTGTCAACAATAATTTGTATGTCACATTTACGTTTGTATTGCTCTCTGTTTCTATTTTTTTTTTCTTTGCAATATAAGGCGGTGACATATCAATGACATTAAGTTAATGTCATTAACACAAAACCATTATATTACAAATCAATGAAATTCTATTAAAATTTGTACTTGAAGGTTAAAATATGATTTTCTATTTTTTTCTATGAGTTTGTTTTATTTTCTTATATTTGTATATAGTTTTAAAAAGAAAAACATATTCCTCTATCGTGATTCAGCAGTTAAGTAGTTCATACTTCATACTAAGTTTGGGAAAAGATAGATAAGTACACACATTTTTATACTAAGTACACACCTTTTTTATTTTGACTATAATTGCATGTTTACGTTTTGAATAGCAAAAGAAAATAACCTCTACAAATGTACACGTTCATACTAAATTTGGGGAACTAAGATTAGAGTCCTCTCATTTTTATTTTTATTATGATAGTGAAGTTTTGAATAGTAAAAGAAAATAATTTCTAAAAGTTTTTGGAATACAGAAATCTAATATTTATAAGTTTTTGTTTAATACTACCTAACTATTTTTTGATACAATTTTTTTTTTTTTGTTTTTTTGAGATTGGTTTTGGACTTCTGGCATCTTCCACCTATTATTAATATATAAAAACCCAAAAATATACTACAGTCAGATTGAGACTTTTCCCTATATTGTTAACTTGTCTCATTAGATGGTTTTAAACTTTTTAATTAACTCACATATATCAATTACTTTTTTATTTTTTCTTTAATAAATCAATATCTTGATCAAAACAGACATTTATATCAATTATAAGACTTTAGGTAAGCATATCTCTTCGTATTTTATTTCATTACGAGCTTGTTCCACACCCAGGGGGGGTCACATCTATTTCTATGCATAATACAATTCGTAATGACATATTTTTTGTCATTTGACTTTTATATATAAGAATCAGCCTATCATTACGAAAAAAATATATATATATACGATTTGAATTTGATTATATATGATATTGTGGACTATATTAGCATGGTGCATGCATATGTAGATGTTAGGTACTTTATCAGGTCATTTTAGGTAATAAATATTCTTCTTTTTTGTTGCAATTATTAGATAAAGGCATAAAGCTATATATATATATATATATATATTATTTCCATTTGGTTAAATAATAAATGTTATAGAGAATAATCTAGAGCATAGCAAGTGGAAACATTAGAGAACAATTATTTTAGACAATCAACAAATATGATATAAAAATTAGAATATGTCAATTTATATAGTGTTTATTTGTAATGATTTTCTGACTTTCAAATCAGCATTTTGATGATGAGATTAGTCGGAGAAAAATGAGTTAGATACAAAGACAAAAATAATATAAAAGAAATAAGGTATCATTCACCATCATATAATTTCTTAAAATATGATCAATGCGCTTTTTCCCTAATGAAAAGAATGTTGTATTTGTATATATATGCCATCGAAATAATATTAATATGATATAAGGATCTATATATGATTTTTAATTTACCATGAAAGATAAATTATAAAAATTTATGACGTAAAGTCTGATATGAGATTTAGATCACGAATCGCATTACGGGACATGTTTATCCAACTGTGGATCAGTGGATGGTTGTCATATATATTAGCCAAATTTATGAACATGTCATGCTTATCCTAAACCTAAAACAAATGACGTGTATATATTTTTAATGACACATGTTGCAGATGATGTACGTTTTTTTTGTTTTTTTAGAATCTCTTAGAAGTTGAATGTGCTATATGAGTTGAACTTATTCATGTTGCTTCTTGCACAATAATGGAATCCAGATCTAGTGTTTAACAAAAATTAATGCTTTAGAAAATATTTTAGCAACGTTTTACTATAGGTTTTTGGATTAGCATTATAGCATACGTACATATTTGTTTGTCATTCGATGATATCGTGGCGAGGTTGATTACTAGAGTAGACAAAGTTTTGTAGAGTAGGTCCAAAAATATTTTTTGGCAATTAGTAGACTAGAAAAATGTAATAATTAACCGTAAGTATACGTGTTAAGACAAAACTCGTTTGCATTTGATGCGATTGACGGGCCAAAACATGAACCTGAATTTTGAATCTGTCGCCGCGAGATATTTTGATAGGAACATATAATTTAAAATATAGAGGTGGATGGTGTAATTGGTATGAATACAGATATGAAAAATCTGGACTTAACCTAACATGGCCAGACAAAAGAAGACAAGCATTGACGCTTACGAATATTATATTTTAGTTTCTTTATCACGATTTGTTTTGTTCAACGTTCGAAGCATCCAATGAACTTTCTAAAAAAGCTATAATTAATTGTAAATTTGTAAAATCATAAGCGTCGCTCATCATCGCATGCGAGAAACGTAACTACAGTACAAAAAAAAACGAAATCCAGCGTTGTGGTTGCTCATCATCGTCTATGAGAAATAGCTAGAAACCAAACAAGAAATTGACATTATAAAAACTTTGAAATGTCTAAAATTATATGATGCATTAGCTGTCATAAGAAATATACATGAAATGCGACAGCGAAATAAAATTATACTCTTCTCTTATATCAATTAGATCGTCTTATTATTTTCTTCAATCAAAAAATATTGTACTGAAAACAAAGACCAATTTTTGTTGGTTTTGAGGTCATTCTATGGCCAAAATGTAAAAGATTTGTGGAGAAGATTTTGACTTTGTATAAATATTAAGAGAAACTTTTAAATATTTTAGAATGGATCCTAATTCGTTTGTAGGAAGAATTTTCAGAAAAAAAAAAGTTAGAAACCTTTCTAAGATTTTTTAATGATATTTTCAAATATATTTAAAAATTTTGGTATATCATAAAAAGAACCAAACCATAAAGTGATGTTTTACGGAAATTTCTCTTAAAAAACACTTCTCTTTTTTATATTTTGGATATCATCGAAGAGACATCCAAAATAATATCACGATCATCATAAATAGTGTATTACTTCCTTTATGTTAACTCGTCCATAAAATCCCTATCTGCTTTTCTCAAAATTTGCAGTTTGTACGAAATTCTTTACATTATGTTTTATTTATTCGTCGACATATACATCTACGTACGAACAAGACGAAAACTCTAAAATTAAAAGGAAACGTTAAACAGTTAACAAATATCAATATTCCTTTTGTGATATAATAAACAATTATCTAACACCTTCAGAATTTGCTTTAAAAGTCTAAACAGGTTAAACAAGAACAGTAATACTAATAGTTGTTGAGACAAAAAGGACGAAATAATGAATTGAAAACAGAAGAATTGCATGTGATTTTTAAAAGAAGAAAGTAATAAAATAGGAGATGATGTGGTTGTCACGTAACGCACATCGAGACAAGCCAAAAAAAAGTGGTGTGTGTGGCCCTTCTTCTGTTCTCTTCTACCTTTTTTATTTGTCCATCTCCTTGCCGTACCCCTCGTTGCTAAAGTATCAAAGATCTAATTACCTTCTTTAATTATCTTTTTAAGCTATCATTAACCTAGTTTTCTTTTTATTAGTTAACTCTCTGCATGGATCTGATTCGTTCCCCATACACCACACGAAGAATCGATCCTATCCACGATGACCCATCTCTAAAAAATCAACACATGTATTTTTCTTTTTTATCATAGTGATTTTCAATCTTTGCCTTATGGATTCGCAATTCAAGATTGCATAGTGGATCTTTGTCAGCACAACACAACAGTTGAGCTTATGATTAGAATGCGAATCTACAAAACTATCGACATTTATTAAGCTTTTAATGCTAGTTATGCTATGAGGGTTTCAATTTCTCGAGTTAAGGTTGTAATAATGATAGCACAATATTTAAAAATTGATTTATATAACAAGCACTATGTATAATTAAATGCAGAAAGTATATATTTAAATAAGAGGGAGGTTGCACTTAGAATAAAATAAAAACATAATAACAGGAAACATAGAACTGTTTAAGAGAATAAATACTTTTAAGTTTGCCTTTACTAGGGCCCTAGCCATTATTATCTCTTCAAATTCACCAAAAAGAAACTTATTAGATTTTTTTTCTCCTTTTTTAAATATTTTTTATCATTTGTCAATGTCACATCACCTATCATCTATCAAACTATCTCTCTTTTTCCACCTCTCGTCCTTTTTTTTATTCATCACTTTCATCATTCATTCATGCATCTCTGCCCTCATTCTCTATTTTCTTCTATATATCTCTCTAGTCAACCAAAAATTGCCTTAAGGAAACCAAAAGAGAAATCAAATTGAAAAGGATGTAAAATTTTGTTTTTTTAATCGGGGCCAAAACCAGCGCGACGGGCTTCTTATGTTTTTTCTAAAGAATACGTAATATCATATTTTGGAAAAAAGTAAAGTAGTGATCGTCGATTGTTTGACAAAAAAAATATTAATTGAACTAAAACAGTGGGTCAATATGGTCACAGCCTCCCATTTTTGAATATATATGCTTATAGATTTCAACATTTGAATACACTGAAATAGTTTTTAAATCAATTCATATTTTTCACATATATATATATATATATATTTCAAAACATCTGGTTTTGTAAACTAACTTGGTATTAAGATTAAGATAGAAAGTTTTAGAAGATAGACTAACCCAAACCAAAAAAGAAACTGGCATTTATGAAAAAGCATGGTAGTTAATGGAACGAACTAAGTTATTGTTTACTTGACAGAGTGAACCATATTAAAGGTTTTATTTAAGAAATTTGACACTTAGATGGTTTAAGTTGGGAGTATAATAATTTGAAGGTTTAAATCTGGAAGTGATTGTCACTTTTGTCAGTTTGTGGTTTTTTATGGGATTTTTTTTTATTATAAAATTATATCAGTTACCATAGTTGAAAGTTAATATTTAATTTGTTTGGTGATTCATGCATTTGATTTATTTTTTCGAGTCTTTGCATAAATAATCTTTATAGCTATGTGTTATTTCTACAATATCATGGCAAAAAGATTGAATTGGGGTTAGACTAGTAATATTTGGGATGCTTCTTCTAATCATCTTCTACCGGTAAAGCTTGGTTGTGTCAAAATGTATAGTTTCGGACACAAGAAAATAAAAACAAAACTATTAAACCCATTAATCATAATGAAGCTATGGTTTCTAAAGATTAATGGGCTTCGAATATCTTCATAAATAAATCATTCTGTATTATCTACTACTCCATTAATCATATGCTCTCGACGAAGATATTATTTGCATTTTACGTTTTTGTTTGGTGTACTTATGAAGAAAGCCTTGGACATCTCTGTTTCACAGCAGGAAGTCTCATGATCTTGAAAAGGATTCTTCAAGAAGCACGGAGTAAGACAAATGTCCTATGAATGATTGATACATGTCAAAATTGTTTCAAACATATAGAATCCTGAGCTCTTTATTTGTTTTTTTTTTTTTTTTTTTTTTTTTTTTTTTAGAATTTTATGTGTCAAGGACAAGGAAAACATTTTGTGGACTCATATTGAGTGGCCATGAATGATATGGTCAAGTAAAGATAAGGGATAGTGTATGGACCGGTAACTACTGTTAGGTTGACTTGATTTCACTAGAAAACGTACTATCTTCCAATCCGTCGGTCCCTTAATTTAGCTTCAAACCAACATATGAAAACAACTAATTCAGTTTTTAATATTTTTGTCAAAAATTGAGTTTGATCAATGGTGGAAATCTAACTCATCTTAATACTTAGGATATTTTTGTATGATCTTTCCATTTTCAAATTGCTTGCTTTTCATTCCCAAACATTCATTTTTTTCCCAAAAAAAAATCGTTAAGTCCTGCTCCGTCTTAGCTTAGCTTGTAGTCCTGTTTTGTGTTTACTTTATTTTTGTTGTTGTAATTTGGTCTTTTCCTGTTTATATATATTTCTGTAACATTCTGTCAAAAATTTGAAAACAACATAAAGAAACATCTTGCAAAAGATTATTTTTGTGTCAATATATGTTGTATTTGGAGTAACGAACAACAAAACTCAAATGGCCCAACTATAACTGATAAGCCCATTAAGTATAGTAAGCCCGTTTACATCAAATACTATGTTCAAATTACAATAATACCCTTAACCTTCTTCCTCGTGCTAGAAGAATCTTCTTCTTTCATAATTTTTAATTCATCCTCCATTAGAATCCCTTAGGGTTTTTTTTTTCTTCACACAATCAGACTCGGCGAATCGACGAAGAGACTTCTACGAGTGGATGATGAGTTACGAAGGTAACGGAGATGGCGTCGCTGTCTCCACCGCAATCAACAACAACAACAGCAACAAAAACGAGGACTACATAGCGCTGAAGAGTTCGCCTTTTCAGTCCCTTGGTGGCGAGGAGGGTCACGAAGACTCCAAGTCTCGAGTATGTACACTTGATCCTTTTTAGGCTTCTGTTATGTTCGGAGGGGTAGTCAAGATTGTCCTCCTCTTTTGTCTTACTCCTCTTCTTTTATGTTGTAATTGTAATTGGGTACAAATTTCATCTTCTGCCTCTTTTGTTTTGTTGAAATCTGGATTTGATACTGTGATTTAAGGGATTTTTCTGAACTTAGGCGATGGTTTAGCTTTGTAAAGAGTTGAATTTGAGTTTATATGCGTTGGTTTGAGCCTCTGGCTTTATAGACATTATAGTATCATGTCAAGTGTTCATATATGCTCTTTCGAGTGATATTATATACATTTTGACATTTGTTTCCAGGAGGAATCTGATGATCTTGAAAAGGATTCGTCAAGAAGCAAGGAGAAAGACAAGGAAAATGGACGTGACAAAGATAAGGATCGTGAAAGGGAGAAGAGCAGAGACAGAGATAGGGAGAAGAGCAGAGATAGAGATAGGGAGAAGAGTAAGGATAGGGAACGAGACCGCCATCATAGAGATCGTCATAGGGACCGTAGCAGAGAACGTAGTGAGAAGAGGGAACGTGAGAGAGATGATTTGGATGATGATCATCATCTTCGTCGCAGAAGCCGAGACCGTGACAGGTACTAACTGTGTGTTGCTATTTCTTTTCAGGTTTTAGATTGTTTTATTTTTAATGTTGATGGTGTCATCATTTATTTTATAGGAGGTCTCGCGATCGAGACAGAGAGGAGAGGCACAGGCGACGGTCACGCTCTCGGTCAAGGAGCCGCTCTGAACGTAGGTCAAGGTCAGAACATAGGCATAGGTCTGAACATAGATCACGTTCTCGCTCACGATCACGGTCAAGATCAAAGAGGTACCTGGTTTCTCTGTTATTTTTATTTGTTATAACAAATTCATTTTGTGGCGACATTGCAATGTCATACATATCATATCAAATAAACTGTATAAGCTGTATTGATCTAGATAAAATCTATATTCTTGAGGTTTATTTGCAGTTGTATTATCATATTTGGGAATATACTTATGTACTAACACATATATTAAGTGTGATCTGGGTTGTTGTGTTTCTTAGGTTTAGTTGAGGCATTATTTTTTCGTAGTTGCTTCGACTGATATCTTACCGCTTATTTTTTGCTCTTTCAGCAAGAGGGTAAGTGGATTTGACATGGCGCCCCCTGCTTCTGCAATGTTAGCTGCTACTGCTGTTGCTGCAGCAGGTATATGCTTCATCATCTACTCAACATTATTATATTTCTTAACTGCTTGTTGTTTTTGGTTTTACGTAGTTTGGAAAGATCATAATCAATTACACGCTGTGATCTTGGTAAGCTGCGTTTATTGTTTACTCGTGAATAGAGGACTTTAAAGTCTTACTTTTCTTCGTAGGAAGTCTTGTTATTTTTGTTGCCTGGCGAAGTGGTTTTGGAACTGAAAAGTTTTTTGTTTTGTCTTTTCTTTGGTGGTGTTTGTTTGTTTCTGTGTCTTGTCTTTTTGTAGTAAGAAGGCTATGTTGGGTTAGTTGCCCCATTATGCTGACAATGAGCCGGCCTCTCTAGCTTTAATTGTACAAGGAGGAATCAGTGCAACGGTTGTCATGGGTATTTTTCATCTTCAACTGGCAACTATATGCCTGTTTTCTAGCCTTACAAATTTTGACAACTCGAAACGAATACAGCATTAGACATTTCATCTTAATATTCATAAGTTGTTGGGATATTTTTGCTGGTAGGAAATTGTTATTTGTAGCTTTGTACTTATTGGTAGGTCTACTCCTCCGGGAAACATAATAATGGTCTAAAAAACAGTAAATGACACGTACCCCATTACCTAGCAGGCCAGGTTCCTAGTGTCCCAGCTACTGCTACTATTCCAGGGATGTTCCCCAACATGTTCTCCATGGCCCCTGGTCAGGTATAAATCCGTACTTTTTGCTTTTCTTTGTTATTTAGATGTTCCTCTTTTCTTCTGTTTGATGCGAACATGCTCATAATTTCTCATATTTTCATTTCATGTAGCAACTTGGCGCTCTTCCTGTAATGCCAGTTCAGGCAATGACTCAGCAGGTAAGATCTATCAGTCTATCTTATTCTTAGCTTCCTCACCGTTTGTCATGATTCCTCTCCTAAAATGTATTATGATCGTAGGCAACTAGGCATGCTCGGCGAGTCTATGTTGGTGGCCTTCCACCAACTGCAAATGAACAGGTTCGTTATTATATGTTTTGTTTTAAGGCTTTGTGACTTTTTGTTTATAATGGTCTAGCTAAGACATTGGCAATATCCATTTTATGAATTACTAAGAATGGGTTTCCATGTTCTAGTCGGTGGCAACGTTCTTTAGCCAAGTGATGTCGGCCATTGGGGGAAACACTGCTGGTCCAGGTAATGAAAAGTTCTTTTTTTCTTTGTTCAAGGTTACTGCCATGTCTAGAACGCTCATCCTTTTTGGGATTTCTTATACATAGGTGATGCAGTGGTCAATGTTTATATAAACCATGAAAAGAAGTTCGCTTTTGTGGAGATGAGATCTGTTGAGGAGGCTAGTAACGCAATGGCATTAGACGGCATTATACTAGAGGTGATTCATTATCTCTTGTACAATTTGGCCTTTATTAGTTACAATCTGTATTGTGCGTACTGAAATCATAGTTTTGAGCATCTCCAGGGAGTTCCTGTAAAGGTGAGGAGGCCAACTGACTATAACCCGTCCCTTGCTGCAACTCTTGGTCCGAGCCAGCCTAATCCCAGCCTCAACTTGGCAGCTGTTGGATTGTCTTCGGGGTCTACTGGTGGGCTTGAGGGTCCTGACCGCATTTTTGTGGGCGGGCTTCCTTATTACTTCTCAGAGACACAGATCAGGGAGCTTTTAGAGTCTTTTGGGCCCCTAAGAGGTTTCAACTTGGTCAAAGACAGGGAAACTGGAAATTCGAAGGGATATGCGTTCTGTGTTTACCAAGATCCTTCAGTAACAGATATTGCATGTGCTGCTCTAAACGGAATTAAGATGGGCGATAAGACACTTACAGTTAGGCGTGCAATCCAGGGAGCAGTTCAACCTAAACCCGAGCAAGAAGAAATCTTACTACATGCCCAACAACAAATTGCTTTTCAGGTGAAGGATTCAAATTCATTTGCTTGATTGTCTGTTTTCGTTACAGTTCGTTTTTGTAAACCTTTTTGTATTCATTCTATCAAGAAGATGACTAATTAAATCTTATTGTAGCAGAGGCTTATGTTACAACCAGGAGGTACTCCCACCAAGATTGTCTGTTTGACTCAAGTGGTTACAGCTGATGATCTTAGAGACGATGAAGAATATGCAGACATAATGGAGGACATGAGAACAGAAGGTGGAAAATTCGGTAAGCAATTCGACGACATTTTACCATAGCACATACTGAGGCTTTTTTACATGGTCCAAATCAACTTAGATAATTCTTTGTTGTGTCTGTGCAGGTAATTTGGTGAACGTTGTGATTCCAAGGCCTAATCCAGATCATGATCCAACACCAGGAGTTGGAAAGGTTCGGTTTCAATTCCCAGAGACAAGGCAACGTCTAGTATATTCATATAGAAAATGCATACTCTAATGATAATATATATTAATGCAGGTATTCTTGGAGTATGCGGATGTGGATGGCTCATCAAAGGCCAGATCGGGGATGAACGGAAGAAAATTTGGAGGAAACCAAGTGGTGGCTGTGTATTACCCTGAAAACAAGTATGCGCAAGGCGACTACGAAGATTGAGCTATCTAATTAACGTCTTCTTCTTAAGCTTTAGTTTGGATCTCTTTTAGCAGCAAACAAGTTTGGATGTTTCTGGTTTTTGTTTACATGTTAAGATCTCTCTACTAAATAGAGATTTGGTCGTATAGAAAATGACTGCAAGAGTATGAATGAATGTACTAGTACGTATCCAGGCACCAATCAATCGTGTGTTTTTGGTTTCATTAATTACTAAAGTTTATTGTTTTTGTCTAAGTTAGAAGATCTAACAACAAGAAGTTATAATGTTATATACAAATTGCATAGCATAAACCAGAAAAAAGGTTAATAAGTCCACTCCATTTGCTCAACCTTCACCTGTTTGTTTGACTTCTACTTTGGAATATGTCATTTCATATCATAAATAAATTAAGAAGGACCAGTTAAATAAGTAGCACCAGTGGTCTAGTGGTAGAATAGTACCCTGCCACGGTACAGACCCGGGTTCGATTCCCGGCTGGTGCATTGAGCTGTGAAGAAATTGGCAAGCGTTGGTTGGGTCCTTCGCATTCTTCTGACTTCTCAGATGACAGCCTCGACTCTGAGCTCTCTTTTTTTCTTTTCTATGCAAGACATAAGTATATATTCAGGTTCATTCCCTTATGTTAATTAGTAACAGCTTGTGGGACGTGGTGGCTTTGAGGCTAAAAGTTTACTTAACCAAGTGTCGCAAGTGGTCATAACCTGGTCCATACTCTTAGTAAAGGGTCCTAGTGCCAACTCTATCTACAGTTTCTTGACACATAGTCTCCTTTTGTCCCAAATATAGAATGTGTTCTAGGCATTTTTGTCTGTTTCAATTTATTACATATTCTCAAGG
Source organism: Camelina sativa (assembly GCF_030686135.1). Lineage (NCBI taxonomy): Eukaryota > Viridiplantae > Streptophyta > Magnoliopsida > Brassicales > Brassicaceae > Camelina > Camelina sativa. Next base: position 29,406,748 of record NC_141895.1, read on the forward strand.
TTTTATTCATAGTTTCTATTAATTTAATAGTTTAAAACTATTTGAATTAGAGAGTTTTTTTTTTCTATTGGTTGAATTGTATAAGTGATAGAATATTTATTATTTCTTAATCTTTTTCCTTCTAACCAAAAAAAACTATTAAAATTGGACATATTGGATAATGTAACCATAAGTTACACCAATCTCTAGAGGTAGAGACAAGTTTACCCAAAAAAATGTCTTGAAATTGAAGATTCCCTGAGACTTATGGCTGAGATTAAGGATAGGTCTTTGGATGGTATAGTTGCATATATATATATATATATATATATGTATTATCCGGACACAAACCAAAATTCATATTCAAGAGAAGACAACATGAGTTCCTCAAATCCTCTTTCTCTCTCTCCAATGGAATCACACAAAACAGTACCAAGCCACCACGACGAGGCTGAGACAGAGCTAACAAGTTCAAGAAGAATCAGAAACGGTACCAGACCTTATTGCCACCTTTCCTCACATGAAAGGCTCGAGACCGAAAGCTCCATTGATTGAGCACCGTACTGCTGGTTCGTACAACCTCTTCTGGAAGTTTGCCTTTACGCGCAAGAGTTCTTCCTAGCACGGTCCATTGACTTCCTCATTTGTAGCTCCGCAAAGACAGGTACCACTTGGCACAAGGCTCTAACTTTCGCCATCATCAATCGATCTCGCTTGGACGATCCCTCCAACCCTCTACTAAAATGTAACCCTCATGAGCTTGTTCCTTTCATTGATGTTATTAAAGACAGAGGAAACACTCTGTGTTGTTGATTTCATTACTAACGTTTTATTTTTGTCTTACAACTTAAAAGACCAAAATACATCAGATTATATAAAAAATGTATATATAGAAGGAAGCATTCAAAAGCTTAAAGCTTAATTATATTTGGTTTCCTTTACTTCCACTGTAATTTTGGTTGGAATATTGTAGCCTTATAATAAATAAACGAAAAAGAAACAATGAGACAAGTAGCACTAGTGGTCTAGTGGTAGAATAGTATTCTCTCACAGTGCCAAGCCCGGTTTCGAATTGTGGTTGGTGCTTCTTTGAGCTGTGAAGAAATTGGTTTCAGCGTTGGTGGGGTCCTTCGCTTTTCTCTGATTTATCAGATGAGATATGGCCATGTCTGAGCTCTTTTTTTTTATCATTTACTTGGCTTGCGCATGGGTTTACTTAACTAAAAACTTGCTTCTCAAGACATCAGTATATACTTAAACAGCTCGTTGGACTTGGTGATTTTTATGACTAATCCCCTGCTTTATACCTCTAATTAGCTTAGTAATCTGCTTGGAGCTCGTTGATATCAATGTGATATAATATATGTACTATCAAGAGGGTGTAAACACATGCATGAATATACGTTACCTAATCTCTTAGAGATAAGTTTACCCAATAAATGTCCTTGAATTGAAGATTTCCTGAGATCTAATGGCTGAGATTAAGGATAGGTGGCATTTCGATGGCTTACTTACGTTACGTTATATTAGATTATTAATATAAGTGGTGATTATAGCTAGCTTCAAGACTAAACCCAAGCCAAATCTTTTCTGGACACATGCAGACCAGCATTCATCTTTAACATTAAACAACATTAGTTTCTCAAATCCTCTTTCTCTATCTCCAATGGAATCACACACTGTTACCCCGAGCCACCACGAGGTCGAGACAGATCAGCCAACAGAGTTTGAGAAGAACCAGAAACGGTACCAAGACCTAATTGCCACCTTTCCTCACACGACAGGCTGGAAAGCAAATGCTCCGATGATCGAGTATGGTGGTTACTGGTTCATACAGCCTCATCTGGAAGGTTGCCTTTACGGGCAAGAGTTCTTCCAAGCGCGATCCACTGACATCCTCATTTGTAGCTCCCCCAAGACAGGTACCACTTGGCTCAAGGCTCTAACTTTCGCCATCGTCACTCGATCTCGCTTCGAGGATTCTTCTAACCCTCTCCTAAAACGTAACCCTCATGAGCTTGTTCCTTACATTGAGAGCGAATTTGCTTTCTTCCCTCAAGTTGATGTTATCAAAGACAAAGGAAACACTCTGTTTTCGACTCATACCCCGCACGAGTTACTACCAAAATCTGTAGCCAAATCGGGTTGTAAGATGGTTTACATATGGAGAGACCCAAAGGATATGTTCATCTCTATGTGGAATTTCTTCCAAAAGCAGAGGTTAGACTATGGCCCTCTCACTACTCTTGAGGAGTCTTTTGATATGTTCTGTCAAGGTGTTTCTGTGTTTGGTCCTTATCTAGATCATGTCTTGGGGTATTGGAAAGCTTACCAAGAGAATCCAAACCATGTTTTGTTCCTCAAGTACGAGACAATGAGAGCTGATCCATTGCCGTATGTAAAGAGATTGGCTCAGTTTATGGGGTATGGATTCACAGAAGAGGAAGAGAAGAAGGGTGTTGTTGAGAAAGTTGTGAATATGTCCAGTTTTGAGACGTTGAAGAATCTTCAAGTGAACAGAGGGGAAAAAATCAGAGAGGACATTTCTCGTGTTCAATTTTCGAACAGCGCCTATTTCAGGAAGGGTAAGGTCGGAGATTGGCACAATTATCTGACTCCGGAGATGGCAGCAAGAATAGATGCACTGACGCATGAGAAATTTAAGGGCTCTGGTTTGCTTGAACATGATAAATGATCGGGTCTGTATTCAGGGCAATGACCCATCACTCATCCTTCTATGGCTTCGTCTTCTCAGTTTTAATTATATATGGGTTAAGTTATTAATCGGCAAGAATAAATCTCGTTTCTGCTTTGGCCAAATGTACTGCTTTAATAAACAAACTTCGTTGGTTTTGTATCCATTATTCTTCTTTGATAAAATTGATGTGTTTGCAAAGTCTTGATTCTTTGCAAAATACTAGTAGACTAGTAGTATCTTTCTCTTGTTATAAATAAATAATAGTAAGTATTTTACGCGTTTCTAAATTTTAATTAATAGATGGTTGGTCCTTTATACAGTTCCTTAAATTATTACTGACAATACCTCAAGAAATAATTGATAACTAAGTTGTTCTATAAAAAGCGACGAAGAAACCTTATTTATGTATATCAGTTTCAATCAAACTGAACAAGATTCTTGTTTTAGTTTAGTACGTAGCTTCATTCCGAACCAACAAAATTATATAAAAAAGAAATCCAAAAACAAAATGATTTGTGTAGATTGATCGAATCAGAATGGATCAATGTGGAAATCAGTAAAAAAATCATCGATGTGTAGAGTGTCCTCCTCGTTCTTTAACAAACTCGCAGAAGCAGAAGTTTCGCCTTGTTCGAATTTGTGAATCTGATTTGTGTCTTCGTTGCCAAGCCGAAGAACCTCCTTCCCCTTCTCTTGATGAATCACTAAATTCCTACCTCTTTGATTGCTCTTCACGGCATCATCTAACCGGAGCCTCGCATGGTTCAACATACTAGAAACCGCATTGACCGCCTCGTTCAACTCGTCCACGTTCTCTGATACGTCAAAACCTTTATCTTCCCACCAAAACCCTAACCCTGATGAACTGTTGTTCTCTAATTGGTTTGCCGGAGGCTGTCCGTTGAGCAGAGTAGAGACAACGTGATCAACAGAGGGATGGCCTAACGAGTAGAATGAAGCGTGAGAGTTGGCAGTAAGAGGAGTCGCTAAGATTGCGATTCGAGTGGCTGGAAAGAGAAGACAGAGCTTTGAAGCTTTACGGAAGAGACCTTCTTTGCGTTTTGTGAAAGCAACCGTTTTCCTATCTTTCCTTTCGATGTTCTCAATCTCGATCTTACGTTTTGTGCCTCCCATATTTGCTATTCTAAGAAAGAAACACAATTACACACACAGACAGAGATTGTTTGCATCATCCTCCTCTTTATAGGAGGAGTGCACTCTTTCCATCTCCCATATCTACTGATTTGATTCTCTATTCGGAAAATTTCCATAATTGAATGTTTCCTAATTTAATACCTTTTTTTTTACTAATTTCGTAAATACACAAGAGTACTTTTCTATTTATTTTTTTCCTTTTACTTTACCTCGGAAAAAAAGTTAAAAACAAAACCAACTCTTACCTTAGAGACAGATTCTTGCAAGCCAAGAAATACTCTAATTTGTTTGGAAGAATCTGATATGTTAACGCAGCCCATGGGACATGGTGGCTTAAGTATAAATATTTGCTTAACCTAACCCTGGATAACCCGGTCCATAATCTCTCTCTGGCTAAGGAACTATAGGCAAATCTGTTGCTTGACAGGTGGTCTAGGTGCATACCTCGTGGACAAATGGGAATTAGCAGCGTGCCATTTACAACAAAATTATATCCCATTGTCATATGGCCTTGGCCAAGTCCTCCTTGGCTAATCATATGCTTCACTCGAATCTGAGCGAATAACCACAAACATGACCATGAGTGTCATGTAGGTATTCTCCGGAGTAGTAACTTACTATAGTGTCAGATTGATCCAACTTACATAATCAGTATAACTGTAATACAAAACACATGATGACATCTGGCCGTCTCTACCAGCACGACCACATTCCTTGCATGAGAACAATGTAAGCCTATCTGAGTTTTTAGCTGTTATAACGTTGTACACGATTGATGTATATCAGTTTACAAGGATATTCATAATTAAATGTTCAATAAACACCTGATGATAGCCTTCTATGGACTTTGGTAGAGAGTGGTGAATGACAAATCGAACATCAGGCTTATTGATTCCTGAAAAATCAATGTTAGCATGCAGCAAACTTTAATCAATCAAAGTGACCGAGACCATTCATTACCCATTCCAAATGCACTGTAGCACATATTATATTGATTTCATCCTTGCTCCATTTTTTCTGTACAAAGGCACGTTTACCAGGATCCATATTGCCATGGTAGAAAGCCGCTTTATGGCCAAACGCCTGAAATTGAAACACAATATCTAAACATTTCCATATTAACAAGATACGAGAAAGGCAAATAAACGACCTACCCGCAATGTTTCTGTGACTTTTTCACAGTCCATTCTTGAAAGACAATAAATGATGCCACATTCATCAAAATGGTTTTCCTTGATAAACCTGTCAATATCTTCCAGACACTTATTTTTCTTGGGCACAACAGAATACCTGCAATGTGTTTTAGTAAGCAACACGAAGAATTCGTATTAAGCTATTTTCAGTACATTACCATAGATTTGGGCGATTAAAACTTTGCCGGAACACAACACAGTTAACCAGACCAAGAGCTTGCACAACATCTTCTTTTACGCTGGCTGTTGCAGTAGCTGTCAAAGCTAGGACGGGAATATTAGGAAACTTCTGTTTCAGAACACCAAGACCCTGCATGTTGCAGCATTGTTTTTGGAGTAAAAAGAGGAAGGTTATGTTTCTTGAAAACAGTATGAGAAATGTAAAGGAGTGTCTGTTTTAAGCTTTAAATAGGCTTAACCTGGTAGTCTGGTCGAAAGTCATGCCCCCACTGACTCACGCAATGAGCTTCATCAATAACAAATCGAGCAAGCAAACTACGGGAGTTTAAGCTTTCAAGGTGCCTTAAAAGGGAATCGCTTCTGTAGTCAAGAAAGAGAAGCTTCTTATTAGCAATACTTTCCCACAATCCTAGAATTATAAGATGTACGACTTATATCGAAAAACTACAGCACCAGCTAGTATAATTTAATCCAAGAGAAATCTAATATCAGGAGAGAATCTGATGGGAATTGAGCCAAAATCAAGCCCAGAGACTATTGAGCAACATTCACCAGTCACCACAAAAGCTATCTTAAGGGTTTAGATGTTTTTAGGCCTTCTACGGCTTTGACTTGTTCTCCTATCCGGTGTGGGATTTTTCAATACCCACATTTTTTTGAGAATCAACAACAAAAGAAAATAATGACTCACTTTGCCACTTTTTCTGGTGTGACATACAGTAACTTGTATTTAGAATTCTCAGAGCTCAGCTCCTGAAGTATCTCTAGTTGTTCAGCCCACTCCATTCCAGCACTTAAGGAAGCAGCAGGTATATTGGTCTATAGCCATGAATTAACCACAGTGTAAATTAGGACAAAATTTGTGAGTACAACTATTAAATAAAATGGACGACAGAAACAACATATCTGGGGTTGCTGAAGTCCTCACCTGCAATAAGTTCATTATATGGTCTTGAATTAGTGAAACAAGTGGAGAAATGACTAAAGTTACTCCTGCACAGATCAGAGCAGGGAGCTGCAGAGAAACAGGTGTTACGAAGGCGTTTTGAGGTTCTAAAGTATAACTTCCACCAGGACAGATACTAGCTTATAGTTTTACCCTAGGACACAATTCGAAACTGTCATCTCTTTTTTACAGGATGTAAGCAAAAATCTGTGTTTAGACTAAAAACCAGAAATACTTTTCAATGGCATTTCAAAGTAACAGTTAAGATGTCGTTACCTGGTATGTCAAGCTTTCCCCCCCTCCAGTTGGCATTAAAACAAAAACATCACAACCACTCATTGTAGCATTAATAATCTCTCTTTGGTTGGGTCGAAATGAGTGGTTTCCAAACACTATTTTGTTATAGACCTAATCATTTCAATGCAGCACATGAGTACACAGGAGAGATGTAAATAAAATAACTGCGGAAGACAGATAACCAATCACCTCAAGATTTTTCGTCCAAGAAAAATCACGACTGCTCCACTTTTTTTCATTTGAACTCTCCGTATAAGTGACGTCTATAATCTCGGGAATTTGTTCCCTCTCTACAGGACCGGATGAAATACCATTCCTATCTTCAGAAAATAAATAGCCTTCTGGCATATTCCAGTTATCAGTTACATATCTTCCTTGTTCTTTTACGTAAGCTCGAGAGTCTGTCTGAGCATAAACCATCTGAAGATTTGTTGTTTGAGATGTTTCATACTGCAGAGTCTGAGTAGCTGTCAACACCGAACACTGAGATGTTTTCCTTTCTTTATTTTGGATAAGAATTTCGAGTTGCTGAATTTGCTTTTTCAACAGTAACCTAGCAACAATACAAGTCTCAACAGCTTAGAAACTACGTCAGAACTCACAGCATACTCTCAGTTGTGATGCAATTAACGAAATAAATTTAAAAAGCAGACATCTTATCAGAATTAGGCCTAATTCTTTCTAGCTGGATAATTTCCTAATAAGTTTTCTGTGTGAATGAATGTGTCACAGCCTCTGAAAGAAGCTAAAATATTGTCCAAAAAGGACAAAGCAAAGAAAAAGGGAATATTATTAATGGGTGATGGGAATGCAAACCTCTTTTGACGAAGCTGTTCAAAATGATCAGGGCCCAGGCCAGTAGTATTATTGAGGATTTCATTAGATATTGCAAGCAGCGTGTCCTTCATTTGTTCCACATGGGTGGACGCTTCAGGACAAAGCCCTAGCTGCGTGGATATTAAAGCAAACAAAATGAGACACCTAATTGGTTTATGAAATAATTGGATAAAGTGAGAGAGATGGTAGGCATACCTTTATTCCATGACTACAACTGGAACATAATTCAGGAGGCAAGCATTTCTTTTCTTCTCTTCTGGAAGCAAATATATCCACAGATGGAGCTATTGGTGTAAAATTAGATACTGATGGTTGAACGATACACGTTGACTGGCAGTGTTCCATCAAAATTTGGTCTACGTCAATAATCTGCACTCCAAAGTGCACACATTAAAGTTTATTCTATCATTCGGCACAAGTAAATATGAAAATATAGATGGTGCAAACTCCAAAGTTAGCTGTCTAGAGTATCCAACTAACTTTGTAATAATGTTACATTTTCGGCTAGGGCGGAGAGTTACTACAAATCCAAATTGAGATAAAGTTTCTTGCTCACATGGAAAAGTACTTATAGATTTCAAAGAAGTTCCCTAGTTGTATCGAGAACATTACCTCCATTATGTCATCATAATCAATCTCATCAAGACTAGCTGGGTGTGTGGAATTTTTGATTGGTGGCATCTTCATACCATTGGTATATTTATAACCTGTTACTGAATCTCTAACCTCATCCTTTACCTGAAGAACCTTGCCAATAGTTATTTTATCATCACCTACGGAAGAGGAGGAGAAACTGTCAAACGATATTGCAGTGCCTCTTACACGCCGTTCACTATGCTCTGGATGATTATGTGCGTAGAAAGATCCATCAGCAGTGGATGTAACTTTAACAATGGATCCTTTCGTCGAAGATGAACAATTAGTGTTGCCATCATCAACAGCAGGAGTAATGCCAGGTCTCAGGTAGGTATTATTTATTGAGAGATTTATAAGAGTACACCAAGCCTGAAAACAGTGGATAACAACTCAAGTTATATATATGTACAATAATTCAAATAAGGTTTCACTGCCAGTGGAAGCTCAATCCGACAAAAAAACAGAATTCATACACTACGGTGGCCTAAATTATTTACTCAGAGACAGGGAATGGAAGAAAATAGACTATGGAAACATTTCCTCCACAACAAACATGCCGATAGGTTTCGATAAATCAAAAATTTAGTTACCATCAAAGGTTTCCTTCAATTATACCTTTTCAATTTGTGCCCGTGCCAAAGTCTGCACAGTTAGAGGACAGATGTTTTCAATTGACCTAGACATAGAGGGAAACAACTTTTCAGATAACGTAGACCACTTCAGCCAATAAATTGATACCTAAAGGCAACTGAGAAAACCTCAAAAGAGTTTCAAACATTGACATTACTAGGAAGGTGAAAGGATGATATCATGAGCAACTAGCTCTCTTTTAATTGGAGGTGTTGGAAGTAGCCGAAGAATGAATCCATACATTTGACTAGGGGAATTTCACATATTCTCGCTCAATCTTACCTATATCCAGAATTATAACAAGCAGTGACACAGATTCAAACGATGCTAGAAAAGCTAGATGATACAGCATGGTGGAACACTATCCTTAAATTCAAGGGAGTTAGTTATAAGTAATAATCTTCAGTAGTAACCAAATAACAGCAGAACTGGACCCAGGGATACGAAAAGGCAGGAACAACATCAAAAAGATAGAAAGAGCTGATGGTTCCTCAAAAGAACATATTGCAATACCTTGTTGCAGCTATATCTCTATCTCTTCCAGGCTTTTGACTTTCTATAGAGTAAAGGAAATTGGAGCCCATAAACTTATTCAAGGATGGTATACACTCAAAAGCCTTGGCATGTTTCGACCAATTTGTTTTAACTTGAGGGAGATGATGACTCCCACTGCATTTAAAACAATCAGAAAGCAAAATTATCAATCAGAAAGATTAAAATAAAAGATCCGTGATAAAAACCCAAAATGGATAGGGATAAGATCAATTTTGCCTCATTTTATTAGCACCGATCATAGATTTACATGCCAGAGAGCTTCCAACAATTTTATCTCCTCTTGTCACCACCATTTACTGTACTTGAATTGAAAAAACAAAAGAAGTGGCACATTGTGATTAGTTAAATCTGACGAAATTGAGCTGTGATCGTTGGATCTGCTATGAAAATTACAACGAATTTGAAGAATAATTTCAAAATCTGCATAGGAAAACCGAAAACGAAGAACTCTAACCAAATCCAGAAGTTATCTAACTCGGAGATGAAGCGATCTTACTATGAGTAACGAAGATTCATCTCTTAACACACAATCACAGAACACCGAACAAAACACACACAAAAACTTAGCAGCAGTAATCATAATCGCAGCAGGTGGCAAAAAACGCATCGGTCTGAGGAAAAAAAAAAAGCGAACCCTAGAAATAACTGGGAAATTGGGAAGATCGAGATTACAATTTCAAATCGATGGAAAACTCTCTTGCTTCTGCGGCGGAATAGCGAAACTCCGGCGACGATGAAATCGAGCGGCGAAACTTTTTTCCGGTAAGATCTCGAAGCTAGAGAGAGAAGGAAGGAAGAGCGCGTCTCTTCAATTACAGCATTCTTCCTATGGCGGGATTGTTAAAAAGCTTCACTCTCTCTCCCCCCCCCCCCCCCCCCTCACAGTCACCAGTCAGAGTCTCAGAGACATCAAAAACAAATATATTTTGAATTTCAAGGAAATTTAATTTCCATATCTGCTTTTTTAAATCTCTATGCAAAATTGTTTATGGGCCTAAGCCCAAAGCCCATGTCATAGAGAAATTAAGGTCTGTCTCCCTGGTTCCTCCTCTTACCCAAAAAAAACACTGCAGTGTGGGAGAGCGAAGAAGAAGAAGAAGTGAGCGATTCTACTGAAGGAAGAAGATTTCTCAGCTAAGGTTAGGGTTCCTCCTCTCGATTCTTCGTTTTCGCATGCTATAGCTATTTCTCCTTATATCCCTTCTTCAATCACGCTCAGTAATTCTTCTTATTATTATTTTTATGATTTGTGAATGTTTCGTCTTTGATTTGTAGATTCCGGTAATAAAAAACAAAAAAAAACAAAGCTTTGGAGTTCTTAGTGAGAATATATATTATGGAAGACAGCTTTAGTCAATTAACTGATGATATGCTCATCAGAATATTATCGTTTGCCCCAATTAAAGATGCCGTGGCTACTGTCGAAACGATGGCGGTTTCTGTGGACACTACTGACAAGGCTTAACTTTGAAGATAGATTGGTGGTATTGGTTGAGGATTGCAAATTGTCGTCGGATTTCATCTTTGCGGTTTTGCTATTACACAAGTCACCAGTTGTAGAAAGTTTTCATCTCACCAGACGTTCTGAATGTAGCGCTTTACAAATGGAATCATGGGTTAGATTTGCTGTTGATCGTTTTGTGCGTGATCTGAAGATAGATTTTGAGTATCTCAGTGAACATTGCCGTATAAGGTTACCGAGTGGACTGTTTAGATGTGAAACACTGGAGACTTTGGAACTCAACAGGGTGATTCTTTCGGAAGTTCCTTCTCGGGTTAGCCTTCCATCCCTCAAGACGTTGCGTCTTATATGTCTGAAGTACACAGACGAGGGATCTTTCATCAGGCTTGTATCCAGTTCCCCTGTTCTTGAAGATTTGGATGTATGGAATTCTAGTAAGGACAATAATGGGAAGACTTTCACCATTAATGTGCCTTCCCTTCGGAGTTTAAGCGTTTTTCATATGATGGAAGACGCTGATACGAATGATAATGTTTTTGAAATACATTCTCATTCTTTGAACCACTTGGATATTTTTGAAGAGTGTGAAGAGTGTGGTAACTTTAATATCATCGGTGATTTTCCCAAGGTTGTGGAGGCAAGTCTTGAGATTGATAGCCAAGGGAATATTTTGGAATCTCAAACCTTTGTCAAACGTCTTTTTCTGTCCTTATACTATGGGGTAATTCTCTCTACTCACTTTGATTTTTTTTTTTTTTTTTGGTTTTCTTTAATCACACTTGCAAACCGTCACTATATGTGTCTCATTTGCAGGCTCAGTATCCTATTCGTACCATTTTCTTTCAGCTTGTATGTTTGAAGTTCCGCCGTTTTAGTGAGAACTGGGCGAATTTGCTTGTGTTTATGCTCCAACATTCCCCTATACTACAGATTCTCAAGTTTGAAGACGACCATCCGGTACTTTCATTCCCATATGTAGAGGCTTTGTTCATGTTTGGTTTCCTGTATAGAGGTTTGATCTAATGCGCACTGTATCATTTGATCGCAGGGTTGCTGGGATCCTGACAAGGGTTGCTGGATTCCGCCGAGTTGTGTTCCTGAATGTTTGTTGTACCATCTCAAAACCTTTGACTGTAAAGACATTGAAGGAACACCAAGACAGAAAGAAGTTGCTATTTACATTTTGGAGAACGCAAGGCAATTAGTTACCGCTACTGTGAGCCAACATGTCTTTGAGGAATTGGAAAATGAAACCAGGGGTTCAAGAGCATGTGAGCTTACAATGGGCTGAAGAGAAAAAATAGTGTTCAAGGTGGAACTCGTTTCAGCTGTCTTTCTTCAGTAGTTCAGTCCATGATTTAGACCTGTAAAAGTCTGAAACTTGTTTTTCTGTTGATCATTAGTCAATATATATATGGTATTTAAGATCCAACTTATGATTAAGTTTGTTACGTAAATTTCATTTATTCTGCATTTATTTCGTAATCAAGTGTATATGTGAATCGTGATAGTAAGCAATGAGTTGACCGAACTGTATGGCTGTATCTAAAAGAAGAAAACTGAAACTGATCAATTGTCTATAGCTTAATGTTAAATATATATTTTCAAGGGTGGAACATGTTTTGTTGGAAATAAAGGCTGTATGGTCATGTCTGAACCTTTGGGTTATAATGGATTCTCAGGTCAATTATTTGTTAGTGTTATTGTGTTTGTCTTGTTAATCTGTATACAAATCCGGAGTCCTGACAAGGTTGGCACTTAAACAGAGGGATTCAGGTTTATGAGAAATCTGAAATATAATAGATAACTTTGCAAGATACAGATTCGACAGAACAACGAACACCGTTTCTTTTTGGGTTTTAGAAACTTTTCTTGAAAAGAAAACCAATCTACCAATCTTTTTTTTGTTGTTGTTGTGTTTAACTGACTCGGACTTCTCCCATGCTAGCATGCACTTGCTTCACCGTCTTATCATACTCATCTTCTTCGTCTTCGTCGTCTTCTTCTACTTCCTCAACCTCTTCCTCTGCGTCTTCCTCTTTGCCCTCAGCATGATCTACTCCTCCCCACCCAAATGCTCCTATGGATCGAGAGACTGGAGCAGGAGTTTTCGCCTCTTCAACAATCTTCATAATCTCTTCGACACTCTGGAGAGAGAATGTCGGGTTTTCTTTCCTAAAGTATGCAGCTTGTGCTGTCTCTGTAAGTTCCCTTGGAAGGTTCTTTAGGAACCATGGATGTTTCTTGATTTCAGCTATAGTAATCCTCTGCAGAAAAAACGAAAAGTTACTATACAAGAAATTATCTCACACAGGATGAATTAAGCTTTTTGAGAGAGTGATGTATACCTTGATTGAGTTGGCGACAAATATTCGGGAGAGGAGATGCTTGCAATCTTGTGAGATATGGACATAGTCCGGGATCTTGTACTGGACAGCCATTATTCTCTGTAACAATGTGGCTCAACAATTAGTGGGTCGTGTCATTTCTTAAAAGCAAAGAGTGCAAAGGCAAAGAACCTACTTGTATCGTTTTTTTGAAGTTTTTGGGATCCTGTTGGTCTTCAAATGGGTATGCTCCCACCAGCATCACATAAAGAGTCACACCACAAGACCACACATCAGCCATCTGAGTGATTGAGAACATATAAGTACAAACCATTGATGATTTCCATGAAGATGTTCCAAATCCAATCAAATAAGATCATAACAATTTTATAGTCTTTGCTTCTGTAACATTTGGGATACTTTTCAGTTAAAAAAAAGCCGTGCAGTTCTTTAATATGAATGAATGGCTCAGGGTTACAAAGCTTACAATTATCATTGACCAAATATACACAAGAGTCAGAAAATGCAAGCAAGGGATGGCAAGAAGGTTAGATGATAAACACATGTGGTCATGGATAATTAAAAAAGACAGATCTTTCTAAATCGCTTAGTAAATGGCTGATCAAATCTACCAAGGCCACAGCAGATTTCTTCTAAGTTGGGGCCTTATCTGAGCTTTCTTGATGTATCAAAATATTATGCATGAGCAGAAGTTGACAGAGCTACATGACTACACTAGATATACCAATACTTGCAAATCAATAAGATTACCTTGCCATCATACTCTCTGCGAGAAAGAACCTCAGGAGCAATATATGCAGGAGTTCCAACAGTTGATTTGGGCCTAGAGTGCAACAGCGAGGACTACAAAAGAAGAAGAAAACAGCTCACAGGAAAGTGACAAGTTTCCTCGCAAATAGAGGGAAAGAGAAGAACAAAAAGGATCTTATTAAGACAAAAGAAATAAAGAAATCAAGTGCGTGATGCCACAGACCTTGGAGTAACCAAAATCACAGATCTTAAGACGTGGAGCAGGACTTCCATCCAAGAGGGTATTTTCAAGCTTCAAATCTCTGTGGCATATTTGCTGTGCCAATAAAGGAAACAATATGAGTACAGCAAGTGGATACCGCAGAAGATTCTGTAAATCTCTGAAGTTAAAAAGATAAAAAAAAAAACTGCGTAAGCCATAAGCCATTTCCATTCCCGTTACCATAGCGTGGCAATAGCTAACTCCCGATATAAGCTGCTGGAAAAAGTATCTTGCCTGTAAAAACAAAGATGCACACAACAAAAAAACTATCATAATCTGATTCCAACATAAATCTTTTTGTTTCCTATTATACATGTTATCCTATTTTCCTTTACTCTCAATCAATCAATCAATCAATCAATCAATCAATCAATCAATCTAAGACCAATCTAGAAATTGATCAACTGAGTACACCAACCCACTATGACATTTAAAAATGACAAAGAGAAGCAAGAGCGCTCACCTCATCCTCACTAAACCTTCCAGCGGTACATATACGCTCAAATAGCTCACCACCAGCAGCATATTCCATAGCAATGGCGATATGCGTTGGTGTCAAAACCACCTGAAAACAATATACAAAAAACTTTGATTTAAAAACATTACCACATTACCATAAAGAGAGCAGATATATAGGTTACTAACCTCCTTAAAGCGGATGATATTGGGATGACGAAGTGATCTATGATTAATAATCTCTCTCGCCACGTTCTCATCAATCTATATATCAAATCCACCCCAATTAAAACACACAAAATTCAAAACACTCAAAATCTTTGATCCAACAAGACAACAAACAAGTATATGGGGAATTTAAACCTTAGGGCCACGCTCGATGTACTTCATAGCAACGAGGTCTTTGGAGTTTTTGACTCTCATGAGCCTAGCCACTCCAAAATTACCAGCACCGATGTCTTTAACAAGCTCGTACTTGTCCATTTTTTCCAAAGAAAAAACCCCTAATTTAATTTACTCCACAACACAACACAACACAACACAACAAACCCAGAACAAAAAAAAAAGAAGATGCGATTTCAGATATCGCGATTTACTTAAAAGAATAAAAAAAAAAAGGCAGAGAATGGGAATGATAGAGAGATGCGAAAAAAAGCAAAAGCGATGAAATAATAATAGTAAGGTGTTATTTTTTTTCTTCTTCTTATCCGTGAAGAAGATTCTTGATTTTTGGAAGAGAAGAAGATATGATTACGATTTACAATGATGATTGATGATGATGATGATGGTGATGATGATGAATCCATCGTGACTTGCTGGCTTCCTCTCACGAAGTCACGGTGGCTTTTTTTTTTTTTTTTTTGTTTAATAATAATTAAAGAGGTATATTAATAATTTAATAATATTATTATTATTAAATTAAAGTTCAATGCTTCCTTTGCTGACTGAGACGTCGTGAAAAGGATTTATTTTTAGAGTTTATGGTCTTTAGAATTGCGTTTTATACTTCTTTTTCCTCTCTCTCTCTCTCACTTCTTTTTGTTTAATTGGTAACGAACCAAAAAAGAATACGAAAACTACTTGTACCAAATCTTAAAGAATTGTGTTCATAACAAATAGAAAAACTCTTATCATTTAGTGATGTGCATATCCCTTTTGATTCGATTAAGTTGGATTTAGAAAATTCAAACATATCTCTCGATATTTTATTTATTTCGCCTCGGATTGGTTTTCTTTCGGTTTGGTTTTTTACTTCTGGTTTGAAAAAGAAACAACTTGTATTATCCGTATATATTAGTAAAAGAGAAATACTAACTTCTCATTCGGACAAAAATACCCCCAACGACAACGTGCAGAATCAACAACGAGAAAGTCAAATGTGACATTATAATAAACAAATGGGTCGGGTTTTAATTCTAACATTACTGGGAATTCATAAGTCGGGTATTTTCAAAACAAATATGAGTATTAATTGGGCTCACCTGCTTAAATCGTGGGTTTAAACCCAAAAAAACTTACCATACTAAACCAACACCGAAAACTTTTTTTATTGTTTATATTGTGTATGCCATATTAATTACAAAAATATTGATCGATCCTGTAAAATTTAGGAAACTAGTAAACTTAACTTATTAGCGTAAATTCATCGTTTCAAATTTTCATTTAATAAAATCTTAAAAATAAAATCGAAAATTCGATCAATATTAAATCTTACCAAAATTATCAGACGAAATATATTAATAACTGATTTACGCAAATAACAAAGATTACAAAGATCTAAATCTTTTGAAAATATCCTCGATACCATACCAAAACGTATTATTATTCCTCAAATCATTGCAAACGATTAGGAAATCTTATAAAAAAATTTCTTAACTGATTCAAATCCAAAAATATATATGGTAAAGATTTAGTTACCTGCTTAATCATGTATTTGCTATAAATACATGCTATTCTTGAAGACTTGATTATAATACCTTCATACTTCTTCACTTTGTTTGCGGCTTCAATCGAAAATAGATACACTTCCTGCAATAACCGATTTAAAATCCATCAAACCGTTCAAAACATTCATATCTGGAGAATTAAAGATCAAAACATTCATACTTGGAAACAACATATCACTTACCCTGGAGAAAATATGAAAATGATTTTATCCGATGCTTCGGTAAGCTTATAATTAGTTTTTTTATTATTTATCGTTCCATGTGCTTCAATGTCTAATAACATATGTATTTGGATTTGGTGGATTTTCAAGATGTTCTAAATGATGCCGCTTTGACTGAGTTTAAGGTTTATTCTATACATACAGCAATTTAGATTTTTAAAACATTATGCTACAATGGTCATAATGGAGGTTGCCTAAAGATGGAGGTCTTCTGCTGAAAAGATCCTCGCACAAGAAGAAAACAACATGCATACAATGGTCATATGTTTGTTGCGATTTCCTAAGATTTTTTCTTTCCTGAAAAGTAAGATTTTTTTTGGATCAAATCTATTTATTTATTTCAAATTTTACCAAGTGAAATTAGTCTAATTATTTGTGAACTTTTAGGTTGCCTAAAGATGGACTAGCTTTAACAATTAAGTAAGGTGTTCCTAAAGAGCAAAAAATTGTTTAGAAGGCTGAGTACTAAAATCATTTCTCAAGTAAATCCATTGCCGAACAACTTGACTAGATTGAGGTACATTTTGTTTGTACAAACTTACAAACTGTTAATTCAGTTGTTATTTACTAATTTTTTTATAGTACATTTAAATTAATAATTTTTGAAACTTTGCTAATAAAACAAATTGATGAGAATACAGACAGCCCAATAACTTTAATAGTAAAAATCAGACAATTTTTTATATTTGTAGAAGTGTAAATCATGGAAATTAAAATAAGTTACAATAGTGTTAATTTTCTTATAATTAGAAATATATTGCAATACAACATTGCTTATCCAAAAAAAAGAGTAATTCAAAAAAAACTTCTTACACATTTTTAAAATTAATCAGTTTATACAAAATACTAATTGTACTTAACAATTATACATATGCCAACATTCAAAACTTATTTATTTAGTTAAATTTTGTTTTTTTTCATATTTTGACAAAATACCAACTCATTCGATTTTTATTGGACTTTAGTGCAATTAATTTTCATATTGAGCTAATTGTTATACTAATAATCTCACTCTTCTATTAGATATGAATGCATATATAAGTATATAACTATAATATCATCAAATTTCATAGCACACATTACAAATATTTCCTACTCATCATTAGCGACCAAATAATATTTACATGTTATGAATCGAAAATATTCCCCCTCGCTGAAATTGCTTTCATAATTATAAATGAATATATAAAATATAATATTACACACTTTCTTCAAACGATCTCAAATACGCACATGAACCGGTAAGATTTGCTTATGCTGTTTTTTTTTAATCTTTCCATATTATTTTTGAAATCAGTGAAGTGTAACGATTCTCATTGGTGTTGAATCAGGTGGGTTCAAGCGTTTCATCAAAGTCTGTGAACAAAACACACTTTTTTTTGAGCAAACTAATAGAATAAAACTAAGCTATGTAACTTACACACTCTTCTCAACTATTCCACATATAATTTAATATTTTTGTATATTTGTTTCTTTCCTTCCAATACAAATCGAATATATATGTGATTTAACACAAATACTAGATTTATGGTAATCAACTACACTATAGTGAAATTAAAAAGTAACATGATCCAATTCGTTAAGAACTGACAATATCCGTAAATATTTCTCCGCGCTGTAGCGCGGATCTGTTCCTAGTTCACATTATAAAACTTATAACTTTAGAAAATCCAATTAACAAAACATTCAAAAAAAAAATCATCATCACCAATCAACTTATACTTGAAAAAAAACAAGTTTAAGGAAACTTCTTTTACAATTTATAATTGAGAAAATAGCAACATGAGTTTTTATATATTGGATCTTCTAAAGTTAATAATAAATTTTTTTTTACATAAATAACGTTTTAGTTTCGATTCAGTTAAAATGTCCATATCACATCACTAGTAGACATATAAAATTCTTTACAACCGAGAGTGTAATAGTCAATAAGACTTTATTTCGATTCTAATCACAGTAAACCATTTATTATATATATTATTAAGATGTGATAAAAAAAATAAAACTTCTACTTTCTTTACAAGATTTTGGAGATTAGTTTCCGATTTTGTAGTTTAAAATATCAGAACAACGAGATTATTTAGGTTTTCTTTTTACCTGAAAATATTCAGTTACCGCAAAACAAGGTTTTATATTTAAGAATAAACTAATTGCAATAACGGTCAAAAGTTTAGAAAATAACGAATCTGAAGAACATGACTGTTTTACCTTTTCTGGGAAAATTCGATTTGGAACAACAACGGTTTAAAATAAGATGAGATAAAACGTACCTAAACATTGACTTGTTGGTGGTACTGAGCTAGAATGGTTGGTTCATACTTTCCCAATGTCGCTGGGATAGATAGAATATAGCTAGACGTAAATCTTAAGTTTGTAAAATTTGTTAGTTTTGTTAAAATGAGGTGCAGACTACTTGAACATATTTAGCTCGAAAAGCAACAAATTTGCATCCTTCACATTTTTACCAAAAAAAACAACAAATTTGCTAACGTTAGAATGATACAATACATATAACAGGCTAGAAGATGTTTACGATTAAGAAGATTCTAATAATGGGCTTTCTGATGTTAAGACCCAATTGATGAATTCAAACTAAAGCGAATGCACAAGTAGTCTATATAATCTACGAAACGATATGTTAAGAAATGAAACTGTAGCCAACTAGCAAACTGTGTTTTGTAGGTTTCTTGTGTTCGTGGCACTATACAGATATAGGTTATAATTTGGTTTATAAGTTTCGTTAATTTAAGTGACCAAGTCCAGATCTTGCTTGTGGCAATTTGTTTAATGTGCAAGAGCACTTACATCGTTACAAAACTTATATGTCATCATGGGTTTGGTTTTGATAACGATGAGTTGGCAGTGAATGATAGTGTGATTACTTGTTTGTTACTTAATTTGCTACATGTAGTAGAGAGGAATGGGACTGCCATATAATCTTGCAATTCTTTGTTATATCTAGCTTTTGCTTATGATATATCATGTGTGTTATCTAGATAGATGGATATATGCGTTTTCTTAGGAGATCTTACCTACCTTTTTCACCCAAATAAAATTTTCAGTTTTTTTTGTTGGTATCAAAATTCAAAAGTTTGAATTTATCCTCTTCTTCTCACAAATTACTCATGTGAATCTCACCTAATGTACTACAATGCCATTAGAAGCATGATTAAAGTGGACTATAAAGTATTTTGTGCAATGCATCCCAACCAATGTCATATTGGCTCCTTGGTTTGGTGTATATTCCATCTAAACTACGTTCAATCTACATTATGCGTGGAGCAAGCATTTTAGTAATTTAGCTTTCTATTTCAAAAAAATGAGATCTTAATTTGACTGAAGAATTTTAGACGTTAAAATATATATGATTTTCTTAACGACATTATAAAACTGGTTCGAAGATTCGGTTAGGTTAACTCGGTTTCGAAACCGCCCTAGATATGTTGTTACAAACTAGTCCACACTTTTTTTTTTTTTGTGTGTGCAACAAGCCAACAACTAGTCCACATCTTTTACGATTGATATTTTAATGGAACAAATAAGGAATTATTTTAGCGATACAAACAAGGTCGGAACAGTGCGTGAGCTGTTCCAAGTAAGACCACGTAATACTCACCACAACAAGATAGTGTGCCAAACACAATCACACACACCAAAAGCAGAAACAAAATCACCACAAAAGAAGATGATAATCCAACAATCCACACAATGAACGCCACGTGGCAGATAGGATTATCACTGGAAAAATCTCACCTTTTAAGCTTTCTCTTCTTCCTTCACAACTCTCCACGCCATTTCCACAAGCCATAATAACCTCAAAAAGATCTCAACTTTATCTTCCAAAACACACAAAAAGGAAAATGGCTTCTACTGCTCTCTCAAGCGCCATCGTCGGAACTTCATTCATCCGTCGTTCAACAGCTCCCATCAGCCTCCGTTCCCTTCCATTAGCCAACACACAATCCCTCTTTGGTCTCAAATCAGGCACTGCCCGTGGTGGACGTGTCACAGCCATGGCTACATACAAGGTCAAGTTCATAACCCCTGAAGGTGAGCAAGTTGTTGAGTGTGACGACGACGTTTACGTTCTTGATGCCGCTGAGGAAGCTGGAATCGACTTGCCTTACTCTTGCCGTGCTGGTTCTTGTTCGAGCTGCGCTGGTAAAGTTTCGTCTGGATCTGTTGACCAGTCTGACCAGAGTTTCCTTGATGATGACCAGATGGCTGAAGGCTTTGTTCTCACTTGTGTGGCGTACCCTACTTCTGATGTTACCATTGAAACCCACAAAGAAGACGACATGGTTTAAGCTTAGCTGCTTTTGATGGTTTAAAGATCTCTATGCCTTTATAAAATTTTACATTTTGGGTTGAGTTTGTTGTCACTAAAACCTATTGTTATCTGTTTGTAATTGTTCCTGGTTTCGCCCACCGTTTGGAAACACATCAATGGATGACATTTTAAACTATGCAACTGCAAATTTCTTCAACACTTTTATGAATCATCTTTAACCATTGGAAATATTGCTTTTGTCCATGAAGAGTATTCAGCTATGAATCTTAGTAAAGACCAAAACTTTTTTTGCTGTATACGATTGCTTGAAGTCTATGTAACCTATGAGTTTGTGGTTCTTGTTTAGACCTCACCGAGAACAATCATCAAAGAATCAAGTAAAAACCAGAGTTGTGTGTGAGCAATTGTGAAATCTTAGATTGACATACTCTAGACAGATCTATACAAATTGTTTATAGCTATAGTATAGAATCTATGGAATCTTACAGTCTAATCAAGCCCAAATTGCAAGAGAAGACATGAGTCCAGCTCCAAGGAACAACATCATATAAGATACAATTTGAAGCCTAAAGTTACAGCTCATTTTAGTACTCAAGAAATCAGCAGCGATGAGATCCACTAAGGCCATATACACAAGAATCCCAGCAGAGAGCGAGTCTAAGATACCTTCAGTCAGCAATGCTCCAACGCTGTGAGAATTAAATGAGGACGCCACTGCGGTTCCAATACCGATCCCAATCGGTGTTGTGAGGGCGAAAAAGAAAGCCATTATGGTTGCTGATTTGTTCCTGAATTGTGCTTGGGAGATGCATCCACCGAGTGCAAATCCTTCAAAGAATTGGTGGAAGGATAGTGCTGCGATTAAAGGCCGGATTGTGCAAGGTGACTGAGATACTCCAAGGGATAGACCGATGATGATCGAGTGTGACACAATACCAAGCTCCAGAACCTAACAGTATTAGTAAGGTGAGATTAATAAACACAACTTTTGGATATACTTCTTGCAGATACATAGTGTATTTAAAACTCTAAGAATCAGGAAAAGTGAACAGAGGTTTGTACCTGAGAAACAACAACATGCCTTGCTCCACTTCCTAGCTCCAAACCTCCATGTACGTGTCCATGTCCGTGTCCGTGTCCGTGACCATGTCCGTGGCCATGTCCATGACCAATGTCGATTTTACGGTGTCCGTCACATGAACCATGACCATGAGTGTGACTATGAGTATGGTGAGCAGCATGAGCATGAATACCAACAATGTGAATCCCGCCACTATCTTCTTCTCCAAATACTTTCTCATCATCCATTCCTTCCTCAACCACAGGAACAACAATACCCGGTGACTGTTCACGGCCAGGTTCAACAGACAACTCACTAGCTTCCCTCTCTTGCTTCCGTTCATAGTACTGTGTCCCCATAAAATCCACAAACAGAGTAATCAAAGCAGCAACCATAGCAAAGAACCCCGGGAAAGGAAACTTAGACCAAGGGAACTCCGGTAAGCAAGGGTTGCTCAGCGCTTCAGTGCCACCAGCCAACATATGAACAAAACCCGTGGCGAGGATCACACCAGCTGCAAAGGCTTTAGCAGTCACAAAGAGGTTACCATCAGTTTGAAGGAAGCGACGGTTCCTGCCAACGAGTGGAGTAGCTACACCCGCAGCTCCAGCTAAAAGAATCGAAGCAATGGCTACTAGTTTAAGTAGAAACGCAGCGGAATCATCACGACAAAGGTCTGACTCGCTAGCATTGCAAAGTACGTTAGCAGCCATTGTCTCAGGAACTATCTGCAATATGGACTCTGTTGTTGCTGTTTTTACAAAGCAAATCCAAAACGGGTTGATTAAAAATCACATTAGCCAATGAACCCAGAGAAGCCATACTCAAATCAAATCGAAAAGGCAGAGACTTTGAACAAAAAGTATGAATCTTTGAATCCAAATGACAAAAAAAGACAGTTGATAAGGTGTTCGATGAAATACCTGAGAGAGAATCTTTATCTGATCCGAACAAGTATAGAGGAAACAATTCCCAAAGAGCCTAAATTTACAAAAACCCATGATCAGTCTCGTCACAAAATTGTCAGTTGAATACAAAAAATTCACACAAAAGGGTGGATTGAATTTGAATACGAACATCGATGAAGAACATTGGGTGTCTAAGATGATTGTCTTGGGATCATGAAAGAGATGAGAATTGCGTAGAGTTCTCTCGCAAACCCCAAAAAAACATAAACCGCGATTAAATATGAGAAAATGAAAGCACGATTGGGATGGTGTGTTCAGACAAAACACCAAGTTGTTGAAAATATACAAGTAATGACGACATCGTGAGGGAAGTTTGCAGTTGGCCAACAAGGTTTTAGACTTTAAGAGTCTTGCCATTGAAGATACATTTCTCAGAATATTGTAGCCACACGCCAAACTAATGTCGACATTTTCATGTAATTTTACTATATATATTTTCTTTTCGTAAAAATACAATGTTGCCCCTAACTAATTTTTTTGGATTGGGAAAAAAAAGAAAACAATAATGACATTTAATTTAGATTTGAATAACCAATAGCAGCATCTCAGTTGACCTTAACCAATTTGGCAGATTGCAATAATGCATTCTACCTTCTTCTTTTTTTTTTTTAACTTATGAACATCTCTAACAGGTAGATGTTGAATTTGTTTAATACTATATTGTTTTGGATATTCTTATTATGCGTATCCATTTATTGGATCTTATATATTTGATATACATGATTACATTAAACAAAAAAAAAAAAAACAATTTTATTTGAGTCCATTCATATCTAGAATAAACTAGCTTGAACTTTAACTACATCATTTCTGTTACCATATTGAATCGTCTTAGGTCTCTAACTTAAGTCAAATTATGAATTTCTAAGATCATGTGTAGAACTACTCAAATTATTGTGTATGAAACATGAGAAATATAGAACGAAAGATACATTTAGTCAAACTCTTTGTGAAAAAGAGTGAAGAAACCACCAGAGAATGGTTTGGCCATCAGGCCTTTAGAGCTGTAACTATCTTATAAAAGTCCAAAGTCCAAATTGTAACTTCTATTTTCCAAATCACGCAACCACAAGAGACAAAACGCACATCTGTTTCATTATATATTGAGACGATGACGACGACGACAACAATCTATATGAACCGATATGATATAACAGATCGAACAGCAACACCCATATCATTTCAGAAGTGACCTTGTAAAATGCTCTCTTGCTGTCGCGAGTGCCTGACTTATCGTCTGAAAGAAAGAAAAAAAACGCAGAGAAATGTAACAAGTTCATTAGTTATGGTATTACTTGACAAGGTTGGACTAATGTAACTTTTTCAAGGTTTGTATCAAGAAAAAGATGATCATGTTTTCGAAACACGGTACCTGCTCGGATAGAGGTGCGTTAGGGTCAGTGCTTCCAATCCCTACTTTTCCTGCGATCACAGTTGCGTCTGTCTCTAGAACAATACTGAGATTACATAAGATAGTACTATTAGACTATGTAACATATGAAAACAATTCATTTATGTAACGGAAATGTGGAAACCAAGAAATTTTTATACCCGCCGTCGATAATTTCATCAAAGCATAGAAAGATGAGATCTAGGTTGTCCAGTGCCTCTCTCTTATCAACATTGCCTCTGTAATTTGAGTTAAGAAGAGAGGAAGCTAAGGTCGGAAATATAGAAATACAATACAACAAAATCAGAAGCTATGGTTAGACAAACCTAAGGAGAAGGGTCACTGCATCGAAGAGTCCCTGAAGCACACTAGCTAAGATAAGCTCATTTTCCTCTTGACCGCCAGTAACAAAGAAATGGAGATCTTGCGCAAACTTGTACACAATAATGTTGTTTTCTAGTTCCGTTACTTCTACTGCATATCAAAAAACTAGAAAACTGTAATGATTGACTAGGCCGACTTGAAAAGATTTGATGAAAGAGATACTCAGCTGTACAACACTAAGTGTTTTTAAAACATGACTCGATTCAGCGGGAAATCTACCTTCAGTCCGGGCACTTGTTTTCTGAGTCTTTGTGAACACGGCTTTTTCGAAGGCTTCCTTTGCTGTATTTGTTGGCCAGTCATCTGAGTAGTACTTAACCGCAACACGCTTTCCTTCAGAATCCAAAAGCAATATGTTTTTCACTTTTGGGGGTAATTCCTACATTGCAAATAAAATTTTTTAAGATGTCCTTAATTAGGACACAAGGAATGGAGCGAAAAGTCTTAAAGATAGTAGTAATTGAACATGAGTCAGTTAACACTAAACAGAGTAACAATCTATATCTTTCTTGTATAAACAAAACACTCTCCAGGCTTGTTTCTCTATTCCAAACTCATGATGCCACAGACACAGAAATTGATGAAAGCACCATTACAATTCTAAACCATTAACCGTAACTAATCAGTCAAACCAACTCAAACTATTTCCTCTGCCTTCAAATTAAAAGCCAAAAACAAAAGTCCTAATTACGATCATCCTAAATTCCTATCAAAGTCAAGATTTTTAATATGACAAGTTTTTGAAAGATATTAGATGATGGTATTTACGAAATTTGTAACTATAAATTATCTCAAACTCGGAGATAAATCCATAGGAATCGAATCAGTACGAGATGATATATATAAGCATGAAGAAAACTCAGGAAAATAGAATTATACCATCGCTTAAGGCCGGAAGGAGAAGAAATCTGCAAGAGAATGCCCTAGAAATTTACAAGACAAGAGCCCTCAAACGTTACAAGATTCATTATTTTTTAAAAATAAACTTTACTAAACAAATCGCTTTTTTTTTTAATTATTTTTTTTTTTTTGCTTCTTCTAGTCAACTTAGTACATTTATTTAGGTGAACTTGATTTGCTTTGATAGTTGTGACATGAGTCAACTTGAGACTGGAAGCGAAGAATCCAGAGTTCCAGACGTCAATCTGTCTGGTTTTCTCTAAACCGGTACCTCAATCAGTCATATCGCTTCCAGAGCGAGAGATTTGAGATTCTTACTAGGCCCGGCCCAATCAGCTAAGATTATGTCAGCCCAAGCATCCGCCTCTGTGTAATAATGCATAGTATACATAAAATTAAGGTAAATTATATTGATTAACTTTAATTTTTAGTCAATTTGTGGCAATTGTTTGTGGATAATTATTGTTGAAAATGAATATTCAACAAAAGTTAGACTCAATATTTAATGTAAGATCAAACATGCATTCTCTTGTTTATATCATATATGTGTAGCTACTATATAAATATATATATATATAGAATATTAGTGCTTATTTGCATAATATACTCACAAGTCACAAAAAACACTTGCAAAGAGAAAATGAAATTATCTGCAATTTTCTTGGTTTCTTGTGTCTTATTCTCTCTTCTCCCAAGTCCAACTGTTGCCGAGAAGAGGCCGTGGTGTCCAACCAGAAAACAAGTATTTGATGGTTCATGCAATAGAACTGATTACACACAATGCTTCAACGACTTGAGAAATACATGGGACAATATTGGAGATCTTGGTCCAACTGATTGCACTTGCACTCCTCAGCCCCGGAATAAACGTCTCTGTTATTGTCGTTTTTTGCCATGTCCCTAGTTAAATCTTCTAATATGTTTAGAGGTTGTTGTCATATTTCCTATATATTAATAATAATGATAATAATAATGATGGTTTAAATTTTTGACAAGAACAATCTATTCACATCTTATTATCAAACAATAAAATAAAAATGATATGATTTTAGTATGTTTTAGTTTGAGTGGGTGATACAACAATATTATCACAAACCATAGACTACATGTTGTAGTAAATAAACGACGACTTATAATTAATTGTTTGTGTCAACTGTCAACCAACAATGACATATATATCGGTTCGGTTTAACTTATTGGCAATTTAGAAATAAGTTTTTTTGTTCTTCTCTCATGCACCCAGGCCAACTTGTATTGTATGAGTTTGATTAGTTTGAACATGAGTAATTATTTAGTTACAACATTAGCTCAAATCACTAAATTTTATGTCTCGGTTATGATCAATATTTTTCTATGTTGGGTTCTTCTTTTTTTCTTTTAATGTTTCGTTGAAAAAATTAAAGAGTCTTTCTATATACATTTTTCATTTAAAAAAGAACAAGTACTAGTAAATGTATTCAGATTTATATTTTACAAAAATTAGTAATATTTATTTAGTTTGATAGCAAATAGACTTAGATTTTACAAAAATTAATTTAAAAATTCAATAAATAACAAGAATTAGTAATATTTATTTAGTTTAATAGCAAATGTATTTTAGTTGAAAAAGATATATCAATATATAAAATTAAGGTAAGTATACAAACCGAAATCATTGCAGCGGAAACTTATTATTATAGCTTTTCATCTTACATTATCACATTTACTTTTTTGTAATGTTTAATTATATTTTGGTTAAATATTTTCTTAAATGAAAATAATATGTTTTCATTATAATGTGAACATCTGAACTTCTTTTAAGTTTGACCAAAAAAACGAAAGATTTTTAAATGAAAATCAATTATTAGAAAATAATATTTGAATGAGTGTATGTGAAAACAATTTCTATCAATAACTTACTCTTATTTTTATATCTAACTTTCCAGAAAATGATAGTTTAAGTAATTTACATATTTAAACTAAGTTTGTAAAGAAAAAACATATCATTTTGAAAATTATTCTTTATTGAGTAGCAGATTCAAAGTTTATCCATTTTTTTCTCTATTTACATGGCTAAATTTTGATATTTTTCTTAATAAATAGGAAACCAAATGTAGAATAAAATATTGATATATTAAAATTAAAAGGGCACATTTAAATGAATTTCCATTAGGCCTCTGAGATGTTGGATCTTCCCTGTGTATATATGTAAGAGATAATTTATTTCTTGAAGAAAATCACAGGTCATAAAAACATACAAGCAAAGAAAGAACGAAAAAGAGAAGAAACTTACAAAAATAAAATATGAAGTTAGCTGCAATCTTCTTGGCTACTTGTGTCTTATTCTCCCTTCTCTCAAGCCACCTTGCGCAAGGTTCCGTATAATTCTACTGAGATTACTATTTTTCTCATGGAACCTAAACCAGTTTGGCTTCAATTAATTTTGTTTTGTTGTTGCTGTTGATGAATTAGGTGCACAGAGAAGGCCATGGTGTCCGTCAAAGAAACAAGTGTTCGGTGGTTCTTGCGGAAAAGATGGAGCGCAACAATGTCTAAATAACTTATTAAGTACATGGGATCCAAGTGTAAGGCTCAGCCCAGTCTCCTGCAATTGCACTCCTCAACCTAACAACAATATTCTTTGTAGTTGTCCTAATATGATATGCCCCTAGAAAACGTCTATTCAAGACCCTATACTGTTGTTCTGAATCATTATATTCTGTGTATCAATAATAAAGTTTCAGTTTCCATTGAGAACTCCAAAGATGATATATATATACTTGGATCTCAGACTTCTCAAATGTTCGAAGGCTTAAATCACTGATTGGTATAACAATGCAAACGTGTTAAATGAAATGATGTTGTATAGAATACAATGACGAATGCATCCACCAAATAAGATTCTTACCGACTTCATCATATTAAGCCCGACAACCTTTTTTTTTATGGGTCAAGACAAAAACACTACGCAGTTGAAAGCGACCTAGAGCCTCTGCCAAGACCACTTTAATAGCTCAGTGCATTCCGCTTTTGTATTATTCAGAACGTGGTCCAATGAGACTTACATTTCCACTTATAGATCCATAATTATGTTTGTTGATTAATCATGTAAGAGAGAATGTAGACAAAAGTAAGAAATTGAACAAAAAAAAGGTGTATGTAGTTAACTTAACTAACATGTGTAGAAAAAATGAGCCACTGTAATCATTGAAACATTAAACAATAATATATGCAAAGAATAACATTATAATTTGTGGTGGTCCAAATGTTGAAAAACTTGATTTAGAGAGATCAAGTTTCGAATTTGCTCACTGTGATTTCAATAATAAGATAAGAATATCTTAATTCTACAAGTTATAAAATAAAAACAACATATCTTTTTATGAATTATGGCTACGGATTCCGTTTTTTTAGTCTTATTTTTTTTAGGACTACCCAAAACGGAATAAAACTCCAGGATACAAATTATGCACAGTCCAATGTGTATATCGTCAATATTTTAAATGTTAGTGCTTGTTTGGGGACAATCACATAATCATAACAATGACAATATATAGAAAACAAAGATAAGAAAGAGAGAAAAGAAACTTACAGAAAGACATATGAAGAAGTTGGCTGCAATCTTCTTGGCTTCCTCTGTCTTATTCTCCCTTCTTCCAATCCACCTTTCACAAGGTCTTCTTTATATCATTCTACTGCGATTACAGTTTTGCACGGTTAACTCAAAACAGCGTCGTCTTGATTCTTCTTTTCGCTTGATGAATTAGGTGAAGCTGCTGGGGAGAAAAGGGAGTGGTGTCCATCAAAACAACAAGTGTTCAGAGGTTCATGCTCAGATGATGGAGGACAAAAATGTCTAAATGACTTATTATGGACATGGAACCCAAGTGTAAGGCTCAGCCCTGTCTACTGTGATTGCACTCCTAAACGTCACAACAAGCGTCTCTGCGATTGTCCTAGTATGATTTGCCTCTAATAAAGGGTCTTATATATAAGACCCCAAACTCTTGTTCTATCTTCCTATGTATCCATATGTATCATTAATAATGTTTCTATTTTCCGAATATAATATACTATATCTCAAAATAAATGCGGAAACAAGTTTTGTTTTCGTTACCAGTGTGTTGTCCTTGTGTAGTCTCCTTGCATCATAGCGTATTTTCTTCTACTCAAGAACTCGAGTTGGCTGATGGAGGATGTTGCCGCGCTAGATAAGGAACTTCAGATACTATCCCAGAAATATCTTCACCTATAGTCACTGTGTTCCCAACTGAAGCTGCTTGTTTCTTGATGTAGCCTAACCCAAAATGGCCAGACCCGTTTCTTCCCGTAGTGTAGCTTGTTAGTTTCCCGACCTGAAAATAACGTTTATAAACTAGTTAAGGAATAGCAAAACAAAATTTGGCTTTTCTTCTTTGTTTTTGATCTACTAAGGTATGTACACAAACGCTCAAAACCTTTTTCCCTTCGACTGTGATGGTGCTGCCGGGTTCCGCTGGTGCAGAGAGATTAAGTCCACATAACCTTTGTTTGATTCCATCATATGTTATGAGTCTTGCTATAGTCTCCTGTCCCTTATAACATCCTGAGATGTTTGAAGATTGTTTCGTCAAGGCGTTTCTTGTATCGCTTTAGTTCACTGAACAAAAGCTTCTCAAATACCTTTGTTCAGAGATATCGAGTTCCATAGACCCGCCTCCAAAACATTAAATTCCTTGCTAAGTTCTCTCTCCGGTGCTGGTCTTCCTGCAAAACATAATGTTATTGGCCTGAGAAATACATTATTTCTCCGCTTATTCACTAAATCAATATCTAAAAATTCTGATTTCGCTAATGCCAAGAGAAAGATCTGAGAGCATACTTGTAAGTTATGAGCTTCTTGCCTACATAAGGTAAATATCGAACAATCATGCCTTTAGTAGGACTAGAGGCCACAAACTCATGACATTATATTTTGTAGGTTATCAGGTGATAGGTGATCATCGGTGCAAAACCAAATCGAGAATTTTTTACTAACCTTGAGTGATTCTAAGTTTCTCCCAGGCTACAGAGCCCATCGGAATGGCACCTTCAGCTAAAAGGGTTTTCCAGACAGAAACAGCACCCCCTGGTGACATTAACATGGTAAAGCCTTCATCTGAAATAAGACTTCCAACCGCAACTGTTATTGGCATTCCATCAAACTGACAAAGAAAGGAGCTTGTTACTTCATGTCGCTTCACAAGATCTGTTTCGATATTACAAAAAAAGGCTTACACTATAATGTTGATGCTGCCCATATGGCTGCCCAATAAGATCTCCCAGGTTCAGTTTAGACATGATCTGTTTGAAGTTTTTACAGCAGCATAAAAAACAATGTATTCGAACTACTAGAAAGGCTAACAGAGAACATTTTACAAGGAATTGTCAGTCTGCTTGAAGATTTATCTTACTTGGTTGCTTTTGGGTCCTGCTAAAGCAAATAAGCAAGTTTGCTTGGTAATGTCCTTGATCTCTACCTTGTCAGCAAAAAAAATGTACCTGAGAAGAGGAAAATGAGAAATAAATGATGTCAAGGTTTTCCAACGAAGCCTGATTTTCAAAGGAACCAGCAAAATATTGTATGTGAGCAAGGATGAAACGTTTTGACATACTTGTTCAGCATCTCAATTATGCTTTGGCATGTCGTTGGAGAAACCGTTAGCAGTATTGCATTTTTCTGAAAAGAAACAAAGAGTAGGTTAAACAGAGAAGTTGCATTTGAAATATATATGAGCCACTTAAAGTGAACACAAGGAATGAGTATGATTACCATGATCCAGGCATGTGCGATATCTATCGTTCGAGCTGTTGGGGTAACGAATACAGTGTCACATCCCTTCAAAAACGCCAAATAGATCCACAAGTAACTACCAACCACAGAAACAACAATTTACACTCAAATGCATATATCCCCAAAAAACATTAACCTGTCCTTCATTAAGGCTTTCAAAATTCGCGGTAGTTTGGTTGTGAAGGAAATGAGCGCGGTCATCTCCACTAACTTGATGGCAAAAGATGTAGCAAATATTAAAAACAACAAAAGATTAGGCAGAATCATAGGGAGAATCAAAGCGAACCAGCTCCATATCGAAAAAATGTAAAATAAGACAAGAGATAAATAAGGATTATACCTCTAATTCTCCCAAAATGTGAGAGGTCCACAACCTATAAATCAAGTTTTGATCAAACAAGAAATCATAATAATGCAAACAGCCAAAGAGCTTTAAAGTTAAGTAATATACCACAACTCCATTATCAAATGCATCTAAAGCCTCATCGTCGTTATCAAAACTCTCAACAACACCATCTTCTGAAACTTTCCCTCCAGCAACACTAATTGTATCCTTCATAAAGTCCATAAAACAATGCATTAGCATGATTACTACTAGAAACATCCAATTCACAAGAAACATAACACAAGCAAGAACCCAAAAATTGTTCGCTAATTTCTCGAAAGCTCTTCAAACAATACATTCCAATAACTGTTTCATAGAGCTAGGACTCGTAAGACTTTTCTACTCAAAGCAATTGTAATTCGAAGCTGCTTACATGGAGATCGTGATCAATCGGAGGCGGTGAGAAATCGAATTGCAACGAATCGGAAGAAGCAGAGACGCATCGGAGCTGAAACTTCCGTTCTCGGAAACCACTGGTTCGGAGACTAAGCGAGCGGCGGCGAAGAATTGTTGCGTCGTAGAGACAACATGGAAGCAGATCAGTATTGGTGATGTGGCTAACGCAATCTATCCTCATCATCGCCATGTCCGTACAACTCTTGAGAAGGTTCATATCAAAAAAAAAAAAAAAAAAAAAAAAAAGGAAAACAAGAAAAAAACACTCTTGCGAATATTATTATTTGCAAATAATAACTACTTTTACGTTGTAAATTCATATTTTCCAATTAAACAAAATTATAAAGCCAAGGCAAAGTGAAGTGTATATTCAAGAGTCAATGTCATATACATTTGCTTTACCTAACTTTGTTTGTTCTTTTCCCGTTTTTTTACCAATTTTTGTTTACCTTGTTTAATATTCCCAAAAGTTTGTCTCTCTGGCCAGTGGACTATGCAAGCAAAATAAGAAGAAAAAAAACAAATATACAGCAAACAAAGGAATACACTTTATTCAACTAAAAGAGGATCATGATGAGGGTTTTGAGTCGAAGTAGTAGTAGTATCTGCAAACACTTGAGCTTCATCTTCATCTCTCACATCTCTAAACATCGAAAGAAACGAGTTTAGTCCTTCTGACGAAGCACCGCCTAATATCCAGAGTAGCATTGAGCTGAATGAACTCATCGCGCCTGGTTGTTGTGGGTTAGGCTCTGCGGGGTTGGTGTTTGCTGCATTCTCTACTTGGTGCCCTTGACGTTGCGTTGGATTCTCGACTCCTCCGTCCCCTGTTGGAGATCTTGCTTCAGTGTTTGGGTTTGTGGTGGTTGTGTTGTTTGGACCAGATGGAGCTCGGTTTCTTGTCGTTCTGTTTAGCCTTGTGATGTGAACAGTCGACGCTAGGATTGTTGAGGAAGTGATGTGGAAGTCTGGGTGTTGCTGAAGGTGTGACTGTCGGCTTTGGAGGAATCTCTGAAGTGCTGGTACCTGTGATTTTTGTGAGATATAAACTTTTAATTGAAGCTTATCTTCTCTGGATCTGGCCAATATTCGAGTTGTTGGAATCACATGCTTACCTCAAAACGGTTCCAGAAGTACAGAATTAAGTGTTGCATGAATGCAGCGGTTGTCATTAGGGCGAGATAAGAAAAGCCTGTTGAGAGTTTCCCAGTAAGTGAACACGTCTGAACTTTCAGTACTTAAATAGACAAAATATAAGGTTAAACCCAAGTTCTTACCATATGCATACGAGAAGAAATATATATGGAACACCAAGAAGTATAGTAAAAAGAAACGCGGGAAGAACTTCATCGATATTGGTGTCCTGACACTGCAAGGAAAAGACTTTATTACTACTATTCCATTGAACAGGTAAAAATAAACTTCAAAGATGGAGCTTGATAGTGGAAATACAGATGACTGAGGCAAAAGAGGAAACCAAAACCTTATCAGGGTGAATAATTCGCATAGCCAGACGAGAACTAGAACCATGAAAGCCAATAGCTGATCGTCGTAAAACTCAAACAGGAAGAACAGAATCCCAATCATAATCTGCAATTTCAAATAGATATATTATGTCCGGCAAGGAACCCTCTGAAATATTCGAACGAGGTATGTGTATGCATACCGGGACAAAAACAAGCGATTCAATCACGTGAACGAAGATCAATTGAAATGTTGGTAACCGATGCTGGGCATGGTGTTGAAGCTGCACTGCAACAAATTTAGATCGAAACAAATATGATTGTTGAGAAGCAAAGATAACAAACCATCAGCTATTAGAATAGAAGAAAGACGAACCTGTGAACTTCAACATGCGAGTTTGTGTCTCCCGCAGTGTGAATGACACAGACATTGTGGTTGTGAAAAACACAAAAAGTGACATCATAAGCACACCACATTTCGTCACCAAGTAATCTGCATGCACCCCGGAATAATAATATTACTCAATAATTTAAAGCAAATGCTTACACTGAACTACAGATAAACAAAGTTGCAAGAGCTAATACAGCAGCCTTAGTGAGATCTTACAGTCTTATATAGCACTCATACTCAATAGATGCGAGATGCAAGGGAACTTTTTTTTTAACATATGGAGTTCACAAGACAGAACATGACAAACCTCCGAATTGCGCAGAACCTTCAGTAAGTTCTTGGGAGTAACTAAGATTATAAAATTCTCTTGTCTGGTAGTTGTATAGATAACCTGTCATGGAGGAAGTTGGCAGTCATATAAAGGGAAAACAGCATCTTTCACAACAGCACATAGATATAAACAGTTAAAGGGACATGAGCAGTCTGAGAAGAACAGATGAAAATCATGTAATAGCTACCAACAACAAAACTGGTTATTTTACATTTTGCATAGTCATGCATGAACCAATTGATAACAGCACACTAATCTCCGATAAGAATTATTAAAGGATAACTTTACTGAAGTACCAATAAGAGATAAATAGACAACCTCTGTTTAGTGATAGCGTGACCTTTTAGAAAGAAGCAGTTTGCACACAAGATACAACAGCAAAGGCAAACATATAGTTGTGGAATCAAAGGCCCCGAAGGAAAAGACACACAAATTGTGAAAAATGCGTGGACATTATTAACAGGAAAAACAGCTAATACCTACCTTGACCAGCAGAGTTCTGTAAGCTATTCATTATAATAGTATCATATCCTACAACTCTGTTTATAAGAAGTTGCTGCCACCTGCAAAAGTAATCCAATTTTAAGAAGCTTAAGCTTATCATTAGGATACAGCCCTACCATTCAATTAACTGTTTCAAAACTGAGGGCCAATAACATGAATATTACCTGTTGCCAAAGCAAGGATGGCGTGCCGATATGCTGACATTTGCAGTACGAATGTTATGCCGTGACTTTGCTTCATCAGGCAGCAAAAAGTAACCCTATATGGAAGTAAACCAAAGCAATTCTAAGACCGAACCAGAAATTGAACTGACGAATTCCTCATTTTTCACATCTTCATTATTAAGATGCTCAAGCATGTTCCACTTGTCATCTTTAAATTCTTGAGAGCATAATGTTTACCTTTTCCATGGTATATAGATATGTTGGCTCAAACTCTTGGGTTCTTTCCTCAAGCCATTGAACTGGAAAAAAAATCAACAAACAAATTGAAACATAGAAGTTCATGCAGACATCTCCCTACCCAAAGCAGAGTGAAAAGCCAAACCTGTGTGATTTTACTCATCTAATAACTAAACCTTCTTAAATGAAAAATTGTAGAAAGCTTATTAAGAAGGGGGCCCATGACAGAGTTTTTACATAGCAGCTTGCGTATCTAAAACAAGAAATGCTTTTCACAAGGAAAGGTATGTATTCAGATTCAATTTTACATTTGTGTAAACGGTCAATATAGGCTGAGAGTGATAGGTTCATTCAGATGATGAAGAACAAAACCAGAGTAAATATAAAATATAGTGGCTTTTACCTGCATAGTAGTTGACTCTATCCATATACAGTACATGCAACAATTTGGGTACATCAAGATTCAACGGTACGGCGATGATGTTCTGCATTTAAATTTGAAGAGCAAAATAATTTGTTTTCGTAAAAATACAAATAATCAGGATTGTAACCCATCAGATGACCTAAGTAATGTGGCACCAAAATATATATATTTTTAAAAAGCTAAGTCCATTTTTCTCACAAAATAAAGTGAAAAACTACTGAAAAAATTACACACCCCATCGATTGAGTCACATGCCACTTCAAATTTTCAGTAACATATATTTCCGATCAAAAGAATGCAGCGTAAGAACCATGCTTTAAAAGAGATATACCAAAAACATCCAACAGAAATCTCGCATAGGAGGTACAACATCTATATATATATGACAGCCATAAGCACTATCTAAGTCAGAATTTGAGAAACGGGAGGAAATGTAACATATTCTAAGTCATTTAAAAGACAACTCACCCATATTTTTCGAAAACCTCTGAGGATCCGTGCTGTATGCTGTAAAACAAAAGAAATGCGCCTATAACACTTTTTGAGAAAGCGAAGAATAACTGCTTTGACAGTCTCTTTTGCAGACACTGAGAAACTACTGCGGGGTTCTTCCTTATCAACTTTTACAAATATCTCGTCAGCGTTCTCTTCATTGGTAGAGCTTTCTGCATGATTGCAAAAAAAGGCAGTATCAGTCCCTGCAAACTACACATTTATTGCGCTCCTACATGCAGTCTATCCAAATCAA
The DNA here is from genome assembly GCF_030686135.1 of Camelina sativa. NCBI lineage: Eukaryota > Viridiplantae > Streptophyta > Magnoliopsida > Brassicales > Brassicaceae > Camelina > Camelina sativa. The sequence goes on from NC_141895.1 coordinate 29,443,126, forward strand.
ATTTAACCACAGCCTACTCCTAAACATAAACAAATCACCTTGATCAGTCTTTGAGACTTCTAAACTATCAGTTGTAGCCACAACTTGAGGAACATTGGCAGCAGTACTCTCATCATTACGTGACCACAACCCTGCACTTGTTATCTATATACCAGAGAAATCAGTAAATTAGACAATCAAGGATGAAATTTATATATTTATTGTCAACTGATTTCAAGAAAGAGACTTTCAAAGTATGAGTAGCCTAATTCTTGCAATGAGGAAGAAACAAGCTCATGGGCCTGGAAAATCTAGAAATATCCACTAGTTACACAAGCTAGTATCAAAACGGATAAGCTACATACCTTAATTTGCATAAGCTCTGCTTCAGTTAACTCAAATCCAGTCAGCTCGCTTGAACAACCAGGCTTTCCAAGAAAAAGAAAAAAGATTAACGAAATAAGTTAGAGAGAAACAATAAAGGTCAGATAAGAGAAGCTTAGGAGAGGCTACATGAAACTCTCCATGGATATTTCCAGGTACAAACAGTAGAATCCTAACCAAGGATCATCCCAACATCTTCGAAAGCTTTAGCTCCAGAATTTTCACATTAATGTAGTGACATAAACACAGAAAACCCAATGAAAACTGCTACCATCATCCTCTTCAAATTGTAGTATAACAGTATAAAAGGACCTAAACCTGTCCGATAAACCTAAAGCTAGATTTTCGAATCGTTCTGCACATACAAAAGAATGGGAAAAAATCAAAATCGAAAGAGAGTCAAAAAATTTCACCTGCTGAACATAATTGGCGTGCATAACAACGAGGATACAGAACAGAGTGATCGCGACGAAGAGATAAGTATACTCTAAGAAACCTCTAATCCTAGGCGTTAAGATCTGCGAAAACCTCTCCTGAACCCTAATAAACGTCTGCTCCGGATCCATAATTTTTCTGATCTCCTCCTCCGATGCACTATCTTTTCGTACGAAACTATCTACCTGCTTATTATAATTATACTGAAAGATTTCGTCGACATCGATTTTCGAATTGTGCGATTTCTTCTCCTTCTTCTGGGAGTTTTTACAGAAACATCATCAATCCACACAGATATATTGAAAGAAGATTGCAAAAAGCACCGCGAATGATATTTTTATTCACATGTTTTTTTTTTTTTTTTGTGGCTTTTATACATCTTTGTATTTAACAATTAAGAAGTTCGATAGTCTAGTGGTGCTTTTACGTTTTTGTTTTTGTGTTTGAGGTCACGAGTTCGATTCTCCCTCGTCAACATAAAAAAGTTACAACATTTTCCAAGTATCAACATAGAATCAAATCTCGATCTAGATAGTGTCCACCTTGGATTCATTCTCATCCACTATACACCAAAATGAATGAGGTTGTTCCTTAATCTCCTTGACAGAATTCCGTGAAGTACGAACAAAAGTGATAAACACCTAAGACTTGAAATCCTCTTTCTCTAACCAAATGGTAGTAATAGTCTAGAGTTTTCATTAGATACCTTTTCATAAACCTCAAGAATGGCAATCTTTTCCTGAAAGCTTCCACTGCTGATTGCTCAGCAATCTTTGTTTCCCAAAGTACTAGCTTCTCCCTGTCTCAATATCAATATTTTATGTTTTCGTTGCATCAACTCCTCAGCCTTTGGTTTTATTTTATTCATTTTTGAATCTCTGGTACATAAAATAATCATGAGAGCATCAATTTTGAATCACTAGCACAGGAAGAAAGAAGATATGAGAAAACATGAATACACTAAATGATAGAGAACTTGTAAAATTTGGCAGGGAGGGAAAGAGTAATATGTATTCTCATCTTATAATGCTACTTTCTCTGTTCCTTCAATAAATACTATGTGCATTGCAAAACTCCTAAAAAAAAGAGCCAATCAGAAATTCAAAATATTTGTACACTTGTTACTAGTACTTCAATTTGCAGAGGTATAAGCTAAACTAGGAGCATGGAAAAAAAAAAAAAGATACTGTAAGCAAGAAGGCCATGCCTGTGTTACTGTGTAGAGCATAGTTCACAAGTGAACTGATGAAAAACTCGGTCTGGGATGGTCTGAGCATAGTTCACATCGAATCTGAACTATGTGACAGAGTCTTATAAAACTCCTTACTTGATAACATCCATTTAGAGTTAAATCATCATCACATTAAACTCAGAAAAGCTGAAAGTTTTATAAAACACGTTCTTAACAACATCCATTACACTTAATCATCACCATTAGTAAACTTGGAAACATAAATATCATTAGATGATTAAAAGAAACCTCAACGATGACTTTATTAAAAAAAAACAACTAAGAAGAAGCTGAGAGAGGGATTGGTTTCACAGCGCTCCGAATCCGCTCAAAAGCTACTCTTACTCTTTCCTTAAGACCTGAATGCTCACTCTCTACCTCTCCACTCTCTTTATCAAGCTGCGCCACATTGCCATCGACCCTGATCACCAGTTTCCCGTTCTCTCCTAGTTTCACATCCCCGAAGAGCGACACGAGAAGCGCGTATATCACTTTCTCAACTTTCTTCCCATTCTCTTCCTCGGATTTCACAACATCTTCTTCTTCCACAACGATCTTGGGGACTTCGCGGCTGATGTTGAGAACCAGAGCTACAATGGAGTCTGAAACCATGTCGCTTATCGGATCTGATGACCACTGCAGCGAGATGTGCTTCTCTGATTCTTGTTTAACCGTTACTCTTTCATGTACTATCAGTGCCGGAAGCCCCGATTCCTCATCTGTTGAAGATTCCACGCTCTCGAAAATTTTCTCGAGGCGATGTTTTATAACACCAAAAGCTCCTGCAAACGGAATTGTTATCCGCTGAGTTACGGTCGCTGTTGATAGCTGTGAGAAAACATGGAGTTCATCAGGTGCCATTATCTGATAAGTGAACCCTTTCTTCACCAGAATCCCACTCACTGAATCGCCAACATCAGGTGTCTTTTCAGCCAATCTCCCAATGGTTTTCGCCAGTTTCTCAGAGTTAAAGTACATTTCAACAGACTCACAGTTCTTCGGGGTCATGATCCTTGTGTTTCCATCAGGAAACTCCGTGAAGAGCTTCTGTTTGAGCCTCATCATCTCGTTAGCTTCACCGTGAACAAGTATGATGTTAGGAGGCATGAGCTCTTTCAAGAACGTGCTCGTCTGCGCGTAATCTGCGTGAGCAGAGAATGAGATATAGTGCACTTGCATGTTGAGAGGAGCAGTAAGTCCATTCATAAGAGTCACCTCCTTCGGTTCATTTATTATCGTCTTCGCCAGTGTACCTTCCACCATGTAACCAGGTATAATACAAGCATTTTTCTTATCTGAACACCAGCTGTCAAAGAGTTGCCTTGAGAGACCACTTTGAAGACCTCCAGGAGTAGCCATAACCACACATGGACCGACATCGCTAAAATCATCGATGCTGTTTAATGGAGAAATGTGCTTGAACACAAACGGATTAGAATTTGCAAACTGGTTGCGGATCCTGTCGTTCATAGATAATATGTAGGTTTGGTAAACTGCCATACACTTTTTGGCGAGCGGTGATGCATAGTAGATTGGGATATTGTTTAGATCTGGGTGGTTCGCCCAGTATTCATCTAAAATCAAGAGAAGTTCCTGTGCACGGCCCAGTGCAAAAGCCGGGATCAGCACACGTCCTCCCTGAGCCACCGTTGAATGGATTACATCAGTGAAGCGTTTCTCACGAATATGACGAGACTGATGAAGCTGGACACCGGATGTGGATTCAATGATGCATATGTCAGGGGAGAACTGAGGAAGCTCAGCTGCTCTCAGATGTCGGTCTTCCTCACGTGAATAATCACCTGTGTAGAGGATCCGGACACCAGCTATATCTACCATAAACATGGCTGCACCCAAAACATGGCCTGCCGTGTAACACCAGAACTTTATGCCGTTTACTTCAACCGTTTGATGGAAATCAATTACCTAGAGAGGAATCAAACATAAACTTTAACTCAACCATGAATGATCTAATATCTTTTGAACTTATCCCAAACCAAATGGAGTGATTAAAGTATAAACATAGTCATATGATACAATGCAGGACTAACCTCAATTTTGTCCATGGACTTGTTGATGTCTTGTTCATCGAACAACATATCTTCCACTGACACTTTGCTCACTTTTACATAATCTGTAAGCAACAGCTTGTAGATGGCCTTTGTTGCATGTGTCATGAAAACCCGCCCATTGAATGTCGTCTAATCAAACATCAATAACCTGAATTAGTTCCCAGCTATATTTTAACACATCAACACAACAAAATCATTCGGACAGAGAAACAAACCTTCTCCAGAAAATAAGGTAGCGATGCTGCATGATCTATATGAAAGCTGCAACCAAAAGCATCAACCCATGGTTTGTTATCTTATACTAAAAAAACCTCTCACCAAACTAAATCAGAAGAAGAACGGAATTACAAATTTGTTCAAGTAGACAAACAAACACATCTATTAGCTTTAAACTAATCCAAGGAAGGTTTCCACTACACATCAAAGCTTCTGTTTTTTTTTTGTACTAAAAAGCTTAAAAGTTTGAAGATTTGCTTTAGTAGCCTCCCAATTTTATCTCTTTACATGAGAAACAATTATATAAACATTCCCAAATCTACATCAATTTCTCAATCCACTCAAACCAAGACACTAAACCTTTTCAACTGATTAAAGAGCAAGAAGAAGAAGAAGTAAACATACTGAGTAATCAAGAGGACATCAATGGTGGAAGGATCAATCTCATCAAAGTAAGGCAACGCAGCCATGCCCGAGTAGGCAGGATGAATCCCACAATCAAACTGCACAAAAACACAACCAAGAATCAACAACACAACAATAAGACATGCCCTGCTCCCAACAACACCAAATCAAACACACATTAGAAGAAAAAACGGGGAGAGAAAGAAACGAAACACACACCAGAATGTTTTTGCCTCTAAAGGACATGTAAACACAGGAACGACCCACTTCGCTTCCGGCTCCCAAAGGAGTGACGATAAGCTGATCTCCATCTCGCGTAGTTGGTTGCTCTCTTCTTTTCAGAGAAATAGAAGAAGAAGCCATGTCTCTCGTTTTCTCGATTCCTCCTCGAAAGAGAAGAAGAAGAAGCCCAAAAACGAAAAAAGTTTCAATTTTTATTATCTCTCAAACCCTAAAAAAAAAGAAGGAAACTATATAAAAAAGCGACCACAGTGGGAGTCGAACCCACGACCTTCTGATCCGAAGTCAGACGCGCTAATCCACTGCGCTATGCGGTCAGTACGTAACACCTTATAACTTTAATTTTTAAATACGATTAATGTTCAATACCGAAAATACCCTTACGCCGGTTTTGTCACCTAAAGTCTGCGCCAAGGAGAGAAAAGTTCGAACGAAGCTTTCTCGGCGATGACGGAGCGAACGTACAGACGACGCAAACCGGGGATGTTAAGGACCTATTCCGACTCTTTAAACGACGCCGTTTCATCTCAGGCGGAGTATCTTTCTTCATCTTCGTCTCCAGATACGGAGCCACTTGAATTCCCCACTCAAGAGTCGTCCTGTCTCTGGAATTATTCTTCAAGATCCAATTTTTCGGACGATGATTTTAATCAGAAGAGGGCTAAGAGACCCAGGAGGAACGGTGGTGGAGGGTTTGGTTTGACTTCGAGTTTGATGGAGCCAGCGCAAGAGTTTGGCGAGTTAATGGAGAATGAAGACGAGGTTAAGTTCGCGCTTGATGGGTTAAAGAAAGGACATCAAGTTAGGACCAGAAGAGCTGCTCTGTCGTCTCTTCTCTCGAATTTCGAATTCAAACATCAGCGACGGTCTTTGAGAGCTTTAGGGTACGTAAGCTTTCTTTATTTACTTTGTATTTGAAAGTTTCTGAATTTGGTTGTGGGTTTCGTGTTTAGAGATTTGTTTGAGCTTTCTGCGTTTTGGGTAGTAATGATCGTCCAGATTGATGAAGGTTATTAGGGTATGTATAGGTAGAAGCTGATTTTGGAACCTGTAAAATTTGTCAAAAGGTCTAGAATTTATCATTGGCTAGTCGATTTGTTTTGGAACAGTAGATGAGATGTCCTTAACAATGAGCATTGTGGTATCTCACAAAAAAATTTCCCCTATTTTCCTGGGAGTTGGTTGTTTCAGGATCTCACAATCCATAATTGATGCGATTTTGGGTCTCAGCCTTGATGACATACCAAGCAATCTTGCTGCAGCTACCCTTTTCTTTGTGCTAACTGCTGATGTAAGTGACCTGCACATTACTTGCATTGTGAATATTATGCTTGTGATGTTCTTTTCTCTTTCTGCAGTGCAATTTTTAGCTTGTTTACCGTTTTACTTTCATGATTCTAGGGTCAAGATGGCCACTCTATGGAGTCATCCAACTCCATCAATTTTTTGATAAAGCTGTTGAGACCTGTGGTTCCCGTCAGTACTAAAGGGAAGCCTCGAAATATAGGATCTAGGATCTTATCAATAATCAAGGATGCTGATGCAGTGTGTGATGCAGCCAATATGGATGATTCAAGCTCCTGTGATATACTGTCTAGAGCACAGGACATTCTTGTTAATTGCAAGGAGTTGAGATTGATTGATAGCTATAAAATTGAAAGGATGAGGCCTGAGCTAAGTTCAAAATGGCTAGCTTTGTTGATGATGGAGAAGGCGTGCTTGTCCAAAATCTCTTTTGAAGGTACTTGAACTTGTTGTCTGTTTTGTTGGAAACATTGACTAGCTGACTTCTTAAAGGCATCTGGTGTATTCTATAGGGTTATAGAAATTGAAAAGTCATGTTATCTGCTGTGATTATTTGCTTCCAGTGATTCAGTTTAACAAATGTGTAGCCGGTTGTAGATCCTAAGACAAGATTATAATTGATCTATATTGTTTCTTCCTAATTATTTATATTGTTCTTCCTTATCCAGATACCTCTGTGAAAAAAACTCGAGGAATGTTCAAGGAGAAACTGCGAGAACTTGGAGGGCTTGATGCAGTCTTTGACGTTGTAATGGATTGTCACGCTGTAATGGAGGTGTGGACCTATTTGTTTCATTTTTTTTTCATTTGTTTCTTTGTAGGATGTCAATAACTTCTGTAAAGTGTCGTAGATTGCTAGCTTTTTAATTGTTCGGTTATCTTCAGGATCATATTTTATCTGATTCCAATTTTTTTTTCTGAAAATCGTTGCACAAATGTGTAGCCGGTTCTCTGTTAAACTGGATTATTTGCTTCCAGTGATTCAGTTTAACAAATGTGTAGCCGGTTGTAGATCCTACGACAAGATTATTTGCTTCCAGTGATTCTCTTTAACAAATGTGTAGCCGGTTCTTTACATGTACCTTGCTAAATATATCTAAAGAGAATTCGTATTTTGTTGTAAAACAGTTTAATGTTACTGTCACTAGTCAGAATACTTTTGTTGGGGACAAGAAAGATTTCTGTCTTAGTGGTGGCAAAGACTGTGTACTTAAGTTGTCAATGGTTACTGGGCCTTTGCAATTGTATTTAATAAGAGTTTCTAATGCATATTTTGTTTGCAGAGCTGGTTGGAACATGACATATTCTCTGTCGAGGATATAAAAGATGACTTGAATAAGCAGAGTCTGATGTTGCTCCTGAAATGTCTAAAAATCATGGAGAATGCGACGTTCCTCAGCACAGAGAACCAGGTAGCTTTATGTATTTTGGATTCCTAGCCTCAAGTTAGCTTGTATTGATTAGTTCTGCACCTGGAAAAGTAACTTCATATATTATTTCTTTCAGAATCATTTACTCGGATATAATAGAAATATGGGTTCTCATGGACTCCGACTGTCTTTCACGGAGCTAATGATAAGTGTCATCAAGATACTTTCAGGTACACAATGCTTTGTTTTGGATATGTTACATTGTTACCAACTTACCATGACTTCCTCCCATGTTATCATCTATTAGACAATTTATTTCTGATGGTTGGTTCAACTGTTTACACCAGATCTTCAGTTACGTGCTCTTGGGAACAAAAAGCATCCTCGCCCTCACGGTTTAAATGGTGTTAATCGTGAGACTATTTCAAGAGCAGATTGTAAAGGTATCCCATTCTGATGGCCACAAACGCATCTCCACCTCTCGTTACTTTTGTCTCTCTATCAATTCTCTGTTTCTTTGTATGTTACTCTCTGTCCAACCACATCTTTTTTCTGCAGTTAACATGGAGGTTATCAGAATTAGTTCAGATACTTGCTCTGTCACTAGCTGTAGTTCCATAAGAAGTGCAAGTGTATCGGAGAGACCTCACTCTGCATTCCTGTTAGGTTGCTCAGCGACACCAAAGTCGGAGTCTCAATTAAGTGTAATATCAATAAATGATCCCTGCAAGCTAACGACAAGAGCTGGTTCCAACACTGGGTCGTTCTCAAGTAGATTAGCCTCATTGGGTAGTGGCATTTCCAGAAGCAATGCGAGGAATATTCAAATTGGAGAACCCAATTGTAAAAAAGTTGAAAACTTTACATCCTTGGAGGATAGTCAAGATCCTTTTTCATTTGATTTGGAAGAGTCAGGACCTTCCGAAAAACAAAAGAAATCTAAAGCTCAAAAGAGGAAAGGACGCTATAGAGATAAGAAGGATGAACGCTCTCATCAGCTTTTCTCGAGCCAGGAGGAATCAAACCATGGGTTCAATTCTCAGGAAGAATCAAGTGATAGAGATCGCCATGTAACAGAACAACCTTCTTCAACATATGAAATTGATAAAGGATGTCTCTGTCTTATATCTGATTGCCTTTTAACAGCCGTGAAGGTAAGAATCTTCTTAACAGTATTTTTTCTGTTCTGTAACATAAGTTCTGCAGCTGGAATGGAATTAATTTTGGAACAGAATGGAATCTCACCTTTTATGCTAATCTGTTTAGATATGTGGGTATATCATGTGATCCCTTGCTACTTTCTGATACTATGAACATATTCTCAGGTGTTAATGAACTTAACAAATGATAACTCCGTTGGTTGTCGGCAAGTTGCTGCCTGCAGAGGACTGGAGAGTATGGCTGAATTAATTGCTGAACATTTTCCTTCCTTCACCAGATCTCCCCTTTTGAGTGAGTTGGAAATACCGGGGTCATGCCACAAGAAAGAGAAACATCTCACAGACCAGGAACTAGAATTCCTTGTTGCCATTTTGGGGTTACTGGTCAACTTGGTGGAAAAAGACGGAATAAACAGGTACCAAACTCTCTACTCTTTTGGGAAAACATAGTCACTGGTTGTCTTCTATAGTTCTATGCACATTGGAAAACTCTTGATTTCATCTTTCTATATATGATCTGACTCTTACCTTATGTCTTCAGAAGTCTTGGCTAACCAGTTATTACTTTTTTGTAGGTCTAGGCTCGCGGCAGCTAGTGTTCCGATCACCAATCCAGAAGGGTTGCAAGTGAGTGAACAAGACATGATTCCTCTTTTATGCTCAATCTTTCTCACCAATCAAGGATCCGTAGACACCATAGAAGAAACAAGTACTTTTACTTTGGTTAGTATCTAATCATTGTATTCTTATCGATTTTGAAAGTCCCTTAAAAGAAAGTATGTCTTATAGAGTTAAACCTGCCCCTTCGTAATATGTCAGGATGATGAAGAAGCTGTCTTAGAAAGCGAAAAGGAAGCGGAAAAGATGATCGTGGAGGCATATTCTGCCCTTTTACTTGCATTTCTATCCACAGCAAGGTTATTTATCCATATCTTTGTTTTGCCTTTTAAGTAATCTAGTTCTCAGAAAAAGTTGTAACATAATCTCTTATTGTTAGCAGTAGAAGTATACGCAATGCAATCAGAGATTATCTCCCAAAGCGCAGCCTGGCAATTCTGGTACCGGTGTTGGATAGATTTGTGGTACGTGTCTCTAAACTCTTTCTTTATCAGTCTTAGAAATCGATGTGGTATGCAGACTGAAACCTTTTGATGCGACCACGTACTTGTCCATGTTAGGCGTTTCATACAACACTGGACATGATTCCTCCGGAAACGCATAAAGCAGTTATGGAAGTTATCGAGTCGTGCAAATTGCCATAGGACGAACAAAAAGAAAAAAAAAACAGGCGATATCTTCGTGTTCCTTTCACTGTACAGCTTGTGCAACACATTGGGTTTGCTCCACACTTATAGTTAGTGATCACACAAATGATAATGTTCCATGTATAATATATAGATAGTACAAATAGAGTATCTTAGAGATTTCTTTAGAGGTTTTAGCTTCTCTGGTTCGGCTTGGATTTGTAATGCACGTCCCATTCTTTTGTACTTTTGTCATACAAAGAAAGAAGAAAAAGATATATAAAAATAACATGCTTCATGAGAGTCTTATCTCATCACATTTCTTTGATATTCAAAAATCAAGATTATCAAATATTGGACCACGAGGCTTCTTTCAATAGAAAAGATATCTTAGTCGAATTGGTTCATATAACTCGTAAAACTCAAGAGGTCTTCCGTTTTTAAGAAGCTGATAGAACTGTTGTACATGAAATTTGGAAGCCCAGCCGACCTCACCAGTTCTTGCTTTTCCGACAGAAGGGAAACTAATCTGGTACTTGCAATTAGAAACGGGACTCAAGAAAGAGGAAATACTACATGTAATAGTACATGTAAATAATGTAATATTTGGTGTAACTTGTACGAGACTAATTTCATAGTACATGTAATATTTAGATCTTTTCCCCCTCTCTTGAAAATATAAGAAAAATACTGTTTTAGAATACATTACATGATCTTTGTCCAAAAAAAAAAGAAAGAATATATTACATGATTATTGTAAATTTATGCTAAATAAATTGTGAAAATCCATAATTAACAAAAATTTTGAACATTTTTTTAAAAAAATATGCTAAAATATTGAGAAATACTAAAATTCAAATCGGAAATTTTGACTTAATTTTGAAACTTTTGACTTTAATCCTCCATGATCTTTTGATGTTGATTTCAATGTTCACTAATGGGGATTAAGTTAACTAAATATTGTAAAAATAATAATTTGATTAATAAAAATATCTAGAAATATATATATATATATATATATATATAATTCAAACTACATGTCGTTTTCATTTCCTGCGTATCAAGCTTAAGGTTCCGGAGTTATCTTTGTTTTGTGTCGGCTTTAGATTTTAAAAAATCATTTCATATTTCATGTTTCTATCCCACTTTGTATTATATAATGAAAATTTTTGAGTGGAAAAAATATTTATATATATGTATATCGTTTTTTTTTTTTTTCATTATTATTGTAAAGCTCTCTCTCTCTTCTTCTAGATTTCATCTGCTCCTTCGACAATCTGAAAAAATAATAAATACTCTTTTTGTTTGTTTTTCCAACCCTTCCCCGTCTGCTTTCGCCGCCCCCGTCGTCGATCTCTGCAACACTTTCCGGCGATTTCTCCGTCTCATCCCAAAGTGAGTCCTCCTTCAACTTTTCCCTCTTCCTTCTTTGATTTCTTCTCTCTTTCCCCCTTTTTTCCCTTTTCTTTTCTCCGTCGCGAAATCAAGAGTGACGGCTTCTAGGTTCTCTCGTTATAGGCCTTACCGAATCGAATTTGAGACACATACGAATGGTTAATCGTTCTCAGGCTCTGAATTCGATAGATTTGAGCTCAGAAACTCTGAGTAGGTTTCGCAAAATCACGATTTGGCGTTTGACCTTACCGTTAACCTGATTCAATATATTTTTGTTCATTACTCCAAATCCTCTCTGATTACGACATAAGCAAGCAGAACATGAATCCTATTTGCAGCTTTTATCTATTGAAGTTTTTATACAAGGCAGCTTAACTGGGTGAAAAGTTTTCTTTTAACCCTTTTAATGGCTTCTCTAGGGTTAGAACCTAAAGGATGGTTTTTTCAGTAATTGAGTTCAAGTTAGTCTGGTTACTCAACACACTTTCTCACTTTCTCCTTGTTTTGTTCGTGTATTTAGCTGGTGAGGTCTCAAATTCTAACTGTCAACTTCTGATAATTTTCAGGTGATAGTGAAAACCATATAAACTCTGTAAAGAAACTCTCGCTCGGGAGCCTCTTTAGAAGCTATGGGTGATTTAGAGAACTTGCTTTTGGAAGCTGCTGGGAGAACGAATTCAGCTGGGAGGAGCCGTCATTCTCATCCTCCATCATCCAGGAGACGCGAGGGTTCTTACTCGGATGGCAGTAGTGATTCGAGGGATGATTCTGATGAAGAAGATCGTGGCTTTGCGAGTAGGAAACCTTCTGGGTCTCAAGTACCTTTGAAGAAGAGGTTGGAGGCAGAGAGAGAAGACCGAGCTGCTCGAAATGAAGGTGGTTATGGTGATGGACCATCTGATCATGAAGGTGACAGTAGCGAGGAATCTGATTTTGGGGATGACCTTTACAAGAATGAGGAAGACCGGCAGAAGCTTGCTGGAATGACAGAGTTTCAGAGAGAGATGATTCTGGCTGAACGTGCTGATAAAAAAGGTGATAAGAACTTCACTGAGAAACTTAGATCGAAGAGGGAGAACGAGAAGACCCCTGTTTCAAAAAAGGAGACCCAGCCTCTTCCTGCCTCTCGTGGTGTGCGTTCATCTGCTAGATCTGCAGACAGAGCCGCTGCAAAGGATGATGCCCTGAACGAATTGAGGGCTAAGCGTAAGAAGCAGCAGGACCCTGCAGCTCTCAGGAATCTGAGAGATGCATCAAAAGGTGGTTCAGGTAGTCGAGATTTCTCATCACTGAAGAGGAAACCATTAGCTTCCTCCAACTTGAGTAACTCCAGCCAAAGTGACAGTGATAGTAGGTCGCAGAGTGATGATGAAGGCTCGAATGCAGGAATGGATAGTGACGATGACAGGTCAGATATGCCTACGTTTGAGGATATTAGGGATATTACCATCAGACGGTCTAAGCTTGCCAAATGGCTGATGGAGCCTTTCTTTGAAGAGGTTATCGTTGGCTGCTTTGTTAGGGTTGGGATCGGTAGGTCAAAAAGTGGTCCAATCTACAGACTGTGCATGGTGAGGAATGTAGATGCAACTGATCCAGACAAGACTTACAAGCTAGAGAACAAAAGTACGCATAAGTACCTTAACGTCATTTGGGGAAATGAAACCTCGGCAGCTCGATGGCAGATGGCAATGATCTCAGATGGCCATCCGCTGGAGGAAGAGTATAGGCAGTGGATCAGAGAGGTCGAGCGAACAAATGGTCGCATGCCCACAAAGCAAGATATAGCGGAGAAGAAAGAGGCGATCCAAAGAATAAATAGTTTCGTTTACTCTGCAGAAACCGTCAAACAGATGTTGCAGGAAAAAAAATCCGCCTCGATCAGGCCAATGAATGTTGCGGCCGAGAAAGATCGGCTTAGAAAAGAGTTGGAAATCGCACAGAGCAAAAATGATGAAGCAGGTGCAGAGAGGATCAAAACGAAAATCAAACAGCTTGACGCATCACGGAATAAGAAAGAGGTAGATACAAAAGCGCTCAAACTTGCCGAGATGAACAAGAAGAACAGAGCCGAGAATTTCAAGAATGCATCCGAGGTAAAATCAATAACAGCTAGTCTCAAAGCCGGTGAAGCTGGATATGATCCTTTTTCAAGGAGATGGACCCGATCATCGAACTACTACAACGGGAAAAACAAGGGGAAAGACGGAGCAGAGAACGAGGCAGCGGTTGCAACAGCTGTTGAGGCCAATGGTGCAGGTGCTGAAGCGATAGAAGCAGCTTTAGAAGCGGCTGCAGAGGCAGGAAAGCTAATAGACACAAGAGCTCCAATCGGTCAAGGAACAGAACACAATCAGCTTCATAACTTTGAATTGTCTGTATCCCTAACCGCGTTACATAAGTACGGAGGACCTCAAGGAGTACAGAAAGCGTTCATGGCGAGGAAACAGTTGACTGAAGCAACTGTGGGTTGCAGAGTTGCTGAGAATGATGGCAAGAGACATGGCCTTACTTTAACTGTTAGTGATTACAAGAGAAGGAGAGGTCTTCTCTGATTTATGGATTTTTTTTCAAGTCTCAGTGTTTCATTACCTTCTGGAGACTGCTTCTTGGTTCTTGAATTCATATTTTTCTTTCTTTTGTACTCTCTTCTTCTTCTACATGTTTAGATCAATTTGTTTTTTTTATCCTTCATATATTTTTGTGTACTCGTCTTTGTGTGAACTCTCCTGATTAGTGTATAACTGCATGGAACTAGAAAATCAACTATTTTTAGTTTTGTTTTGTACAATTTTAATAAAATGTAACAAATACTTCGAATTTTGTAACATTAATTTTTAATTATTTTGTAACTTTAATTTTTGTAAGTGATTGATTATGCAATATCCTAATTGACGCTCATATTGGATAATGTACGTGTATGGATCGTGGACGATTAAAACAAATTACTCAAACACAAATCAAAGAGAAGTGTTGACTTATCAATAAATCCAATATCTGTCATTTTAATGCATATATAATATATAAATTACGACAAGTTTTAAAATACATTTCAACCACCAAACTTATTATTGCATATGGTCAGTCAATAATTAGTGTTTCAATTGCTCAAGAAACCGATTAAAGTCATGGTTATGCTTGGAAACTATCTTGCATATGTCATAGCTCATAAGCAACAATCAGACATTTTTCTTAAAAAATAGTCACCTTATATATGGTTTCGTTAGTAAAAACTTAAAAGTGAAAAATAATAAGCCAATAACTAGTTATATAAACGATTTTAATAAAATTTGATGATATTTGGCCCTCAAAGTCTTGGAATCAGATTAATAATAGCAATGCTTATGTAAATCTATTTATTTTTTGTAGGTAGGATTAACACATATATTGGGATTGGTCCTAATTTACAATTTTACTTGTACTAAAGTATTAAATAGCTAGTTACCTTATTATATTATCTAAAAAACATAACACAAAACTTCTAATTATTTCAAGAACTTTGATCATCAATCAAAACTAAAACTCTAACCACACTCTTTAAATGATAGTTTAGTAAGTCTTTGCACTTATTATATATTATATATTATTTTGTATTGGTGATCTTTCTCTTTCGCCATTTTTAAATAAACAATTACATTCATAAATTCAAAATATTGATACATGTATGTATCTGTATGCCAAAAACAATATAAATTTAATAAATTTTCTTACTAAACAAACATGTATCATCACATTAATTCACACACCCTCTTGCCTAAAAAAGAAAATTCTCTTACAGAACAAGTCTGTCTTTTGCAAACATTGTCTGAAGAAATCAAAAGATGGAACAGAGCAAAAGAACAGAACAAGTTGTGTTATCGCAGAGATTAAAAAGATTTATCGTCTCCTTTGTTTGTTGTCTTCCCATGTCTCTTCTCGGTCTCCTTCTCATGCTTCTCTTAATCTACAACAGCTTCTCTGTCTTCTCTTTTCATCTTGATACAATCCCACCTGTTAAAGCCACTCTATCACCAATTCAACACCAGATTCTTCATCATCATGCATCAACATCATTATCTGAGGCAGACTCTTCATTGTTGCTTGTGGTGAAAGAAACCTCTTTAGGTTTCGTACAGAGGCAGAATGATTCGTCGACGAGGACGGAGAGAAGGAAAAGGAGATTCAAGAGAAGAATCGATTCAACTTCTGCGATAACACAGCGTTTACAAGTCAAACCAAGACAGAGATTCAAGACGAGGGTCAAGTCTTTCTTGTCCAAATCTTCTTGCGAGTCACTCTTCTTCATGACCTGGATCTCCTCCATTGAGTCTTTTGGTGATCGAGAGCGATTCACCATAGAGAGCCTCTTCAAGTTTCACCCAAACAGCTGTTTGATCTTGGTCTCAAACTCATTTGACTGTGACAGAGGAACCCTAATCTTGAAACCCTTTATAGATAAAGGGCTTAAAGTGCTTCCAATTAAACCTGACTTCGCTTACATCTTCAAAGATACATCAGCAGAGAAATGGTTTGAAAGATTGAAGAAAGGAACATTGAGTCCAGGAGGGATTCCATTAGAGCAAAACCTCTCCAACCTGCTGAGATTAGTCCTGCTCTACAAATACGGTGGAATCTACATAGACACAGACGTTATAATCCTCAAACCTCTTACCGATCTCCACAACGTAATCGGAGCACAAGCAGTTGATGCAGTCACAAGAAAATGGAGCAGGCTCAACAACGCGGTACTCATCTTCGACAAAAACCATCCTTTGCTTAAGAGATTCATTGACGAGTTCTCGAGAACCTTCAACGGTAACAAATGGGGACACAACGGTCCATACTTAGTCTCGAGGGTCATAGCAAGAATCAACATCTCCCCATCTTCAGATTTGGGATTCTCTGTTCTTCCACCATCTGCTTTTTATCCGGTGGATTGGAATAGAATCAAAGGATTCTACAGAGCGCCCACGAATGAGACCGATGCTATTTGGTTGCGGAAGAGGCTTGCGCACTTACGTAAAAATACATTTGCTGTTCATCTTTGGAACAGAGAGAGTAAGAAACTTAGGATTGAAGAAGGAAGTATCATTCATCAACTCATGTCTCATTCTTGCATCTTTTGTAACTCTTCTTCTTTACATTTTAACTTAGAACATGTAAAGTAAATTTTCACAAAAGAGAGAGAGAGAGAGAGAGAGAGAGAAAGAAGGACATACAGATTTGCTGATCTATCTGCTACTCTTAGGAGACGTACAAATAGGCAATGTGTATTTTGTAACTTGTACAACAAAAGTCTGGTTTTTTTGGTTATTTACTAGACGCGCTCCAAAGCCATTGTAGCATATGTATTTATATTTTTCTTATTTATTATGTGTTCAGTTTTGCATATCATGCGATTCATGCGGATGAAAAGTTGGGTTTCCTAGTTTTTTGTCACAACGACCAATTGTTGTTGATGTTGTGTGTTTTGTGTTTACGATAGTGAAAGAAAAAACAGAGTATGAATGTAAATAATTTTATTTATCTGAAAACTTGATTGTATACACTCTGTTATGTTGTGTTACAAAGACTCCATCTATACTACTTTATACTTATATGAACCCAAACATTGTGTTGTGTGATAACTGCCAGACATGACTCTTTGATCTAAAGACACAACTGTAAAACAAAATAATTTGTGTCTCAATCAAATAACCAACTTATGTAAATGTGTTATGTAAATTTGTTATGATGCCAGATTTGATTATGCTTCAACAATTGTAAGTCTAGTGCTAATTTGCAGGCACTAGACTTGAGTCACTGTGACCAGAGGCTAACAAGTAAATACTAAAGAGACATAATTTACATAAGCTTAGAACTTGAATGTATGTCTCATATACAAAACAAGAACACATTGATTCAGACAATAACAGCACAACAACAATGGCCTAATTCTGAATCAACCAAATTTCTAATTCTAACAATGGTCTAAGATGATAATAACAATGATCCTAACAAAAAAAATATTCTAATTCTAAAGCAGGTGGTAACTGGTAAGTTCTACAGACTACAGGCTACTCATTCGGATACCGGGATCTCTAGGAGGCTGAAAGTCTTTGGCCCTCGAAAGGGTCACATAGTAAAGCTCGGAGACAATCCCTGTGAGCACTATGAATGCTGCTCCAGCCCCAAACACACCTTTCCTCAGTGATCGACAAGAAGGAGAAGTGTTCCCAAAGTAGACACGGTACTTTGTATGGTAAGCGTTTCGTACAGAGCCAGCAAGTAAACACACTTCTGCTATGAAGAAGAAAACCCTGAAACAACCATCATCCCAATCCATGACATTCATATATGACAACAACATAAGAAAGATTCAGCAGGGAAGAGAAGAGCATATTACCAGGTGGTGATGAAGAGAAACACTGCCCAAGATCTAGATCTACTTGGTGTCAAGGCTCTTCCACAGCATAAACATCTGCTGGCCACCATGATTAAGAGCTGACTCGCCAATAAGATCAAGAAAGAACCAACTCCGAGACCTGTTGCTATATCCTTATCATACACACAGTAGCTTAAAGCTCTTGACTCTCTAGAAACTTGCCACTGCAGCAAAAACAAAAATCAACACAATGAACACAGAAACAGGACAAAATCAAGAAATGGTTTCGATTGATTTGATCTCTAATCTCGTCAAATCCCTCCCAAAGTTTTCAGCTTTCTATGAAACTAATTGAATTTTACAAAACCCAAAAGCAAATCAATGTTCGAAGAAGTAGAGAGAGAGAAACTGACGGTGGTTCTACGCTGCTCTGCAGCAACAGCAAGACCAAAAGCTAAGAGATCAAACACGAACACCAGAAGCAATAGCAACACGGAAGCCATTGATAGCAGCTTAAGTCGAATCAACAACACTAACAAAACCCTAAACTCAAAATCTCTTCTTTCTTCTTCCTCCAGTCCAGACTCTTCCTGGATACTAACGCCGAGGCGTAGAAGTCAGAAACACACTGTGCTAAGGAAAGAGGAAACTTGTGAACGTAGGGGACATGTGTTTTATATTTTATTTTATTTTGTTTATTTTTGAACAAATATTTTTAATTATTTTTGTCGACCAAGTTTTTATGCTTTAGTGGTAGAAATAAGATGGAATTTCAAAAATAATATTTTTTCTTTATCTAAATTGTATTTTAAATACTGCCCCTTAAAAAAATTAAGATATGAGTATAAGGGTGTAATTTTATAAAAGCATATAAAAACTATCTTTTTATGTGTGAAAATATCTTATAAATATCCTATAAGTACTTTTAAAAAATTTATAAAAAGTTCTTTAAGCCTTTTAAAATATTTTGTAAAACCTTATAAAAACATTTTAAAATCTTAGAAAATTTTACAAAAACTTGATCGAGTCTCCAAGTTACAATTATCATCAAGAATTACCTTCTAAACTTTATAAACTTATAGCAAATTAAATGATTAATCATCCTAAAATCTAGTTCTAGAAAATATAATATAGTATGATTAATAGTTATTATACTTTTTAATTTATATAATTTCTTTCGTATGAGTTACTAATTTTTTTCTTTTGAAAACTAAAACTGTTGTAGTCCCAAGCTCTGCTGTTTTTTTGTGTTTGTAGCCTTGATCTCCGGTGGACTTGCTGGTCTTATAGTTTATCTAAAAAAACACCCCCTCAGTCCCGGATATCTGGACCCACGGCCGCCGGTGCGACCGGAAATAGAATTAGCTTCTATGGATTTCACGGTGCTCAATATTACATAGACACGTCTTAGTGCAAAGTGGGACTTGTTGATAAGGGTCCCTTACAATCTTCCTGATAGCTATATTTGTCTTAACGGAGATGTTCAAGCTTCCTTGTTTTACAAGAATTTTACTATTGCTACTTCATCCCGGCAAAAGTAAGCAAAATACCCTTTTTTTCTTTTTTTCCTTTTTTCTCTATTCATGTTTTAGAACTAACTGAATCCTCCGTAAAATCAGATACAGCGGTCTCCAATATCAATCGGCTCAGCTTCTTAGGGTTTCAGCGGTTGTTTCTGATAAAGATATCAGTGGATTGATTGGGAAAGACTTAACGGAAGATGTCAAAGAGAAGAAGGAAGTGCGTTTCGGGTCGCGGGTTTTTCTTACGGATTGCAGAAAAAATAGGGCAGAATTTATGGGCTTTAGGTGCAGGGCCGGCCCGAAGGTCTACGACGCCTAAAGCAGAACCGGAAAATGATGCCCTTAATCCCAATTAATTTTTTCTTAATCCTAACTAATTTTTTTTTTAAACTTTAAAAATGAAATTTCAGTATAAAATAATATACCAAAAACACAAGCAATCCACCAAACAACACATCATCAAGTAGACAAATCGTTAGTGTAGTGAGCAATCTACGGAGATTATATAGAAAATTTAGTATAATCACTTTAATCTTTGAATCTGTGAATCCACCATATGCTAAGTTTGACTGACGTTTTGCTTACAAAGTTTTTTTCTTTTTGAAGAAGAAAGAAAAAAACTTAAGAAAACAGAGAAAACGTAGGATTGTAGAAGAAAAAGAAAACATACATGGGGGAGAAAGCAGAGATTGACAATAATATTGGAAGAAGAAGAGGAACGGCCAAAAGGAAAGACGGGGATTTTTTTATTCACTAGTTCAATTGCTGTTTTAATTATTATTTAGTTCATTAGTATAATTAATATAAGGAAATGTAGATAAAAAGAATATTTTGGATTAGACAAAATAAGGAAAAAGATCGGTTGTATTTAACGTGGGGCTGGTTTGAACCCAGCACAAGTGACTGAAAATCAAACAAAAGAAACCACTACACCAAAGGAACATTTAAAATTTGTTACCCTAAAATACTTAAAATATTTGGCGCCTAAAGCCCTTGCTTCATGAGCTTTAGGTCAGGGCCGGCACTGTTTAGGTGCCATGAAGAAGCCACCTTGCGGTTCCAACCTGAATCCGAGATGAAGGCGACTATGTTTGGGAAACACTCAGCATGCTTCGATTTTTAAACAATGTTTAGTTTGTTTTTGTTTCTTTCACTAATTAATTTTTTTCTTTTTACAACTTTACTAAGGTTTTCTTTACGGAATAACAAAGCCACTATTAATCAAACAACAACAGGGAGATTTAATTCTTAAAAAAAAACAGAAGATGATGGAAGAGATAGAAAAGATTAGTATTGATTATTTTTTGAGAATAATTCATGATCATATATAAATAGATCATCAATCAACACTCAGCAGGGTATGTTGCACATACAACGACGACGGAAACCACGGCAGTCACCATCTGAAAAACCTTCAGTGTGGCAAACATTGGCGCAATTGCTTGCGCTCAGACACAGTCCATTGAACAATTGGCTACTCGTTTCACACGTCCGTGCCTCCACCGTGACTGGACTGACCATCCCTACAAGACATGGGTTAACGTTATAGATTATTCGAATGTGTGATACGTCTACATAAATAACGTCATATGGGCATATCCACAACCACAAGCATATATTATGTGACATCAAATATGTTGATTACTCGCAAAATATATAATGTTGATGAGTTTTTATGTACATGTATCATGATGATATGAATTATGAACCTGTGGTAAGGAGCATAAACAATAGGAGAACGGCTGAGATAGAGACCTTCATTATTTAAGAGACAAAGAGTGAGAGATTGATATCAATGTTTTGTAGACCTAATAGGCAACAAGACGGAAACTTATATATATGGGACTAAAGATGGATAAGATAGGGCTATATTTGTATTTTGAATACATTATATATTAATTCATCATCTTGGACGCCTTGTTATAAGATAGAGAGTGGTTGTTTAACCACGATATTGCCGTTTCTTTGGATCATGCTTTTATCACGTTTCTTTGGTTTGGTTGTGAACAGAAATATAAATTTTGGTAATCAAATGAAACAAAATTTGACCTGTCCACAAGTTAACTAAGTAAAGATGTAAAACTTATATACATATAGTTTGTGAAATAGCTAATGATGTTATGTCAAGTCTGGAAAAAACAGAGTTAAGCCTTCTAGTGCCGTCATCTAAATAGACTGAGACATTTAGTTTACAAAAAAAAAGTTAAAGAAAGAAAAAGTTTATAACAGCAAAAAAACAATATTACATATTGTGGCAAACACAAAGGTTTATAGAGAGCCTTTCTATCAAAAGACTCTGCATCTCCAAGCTCCCATGAAACTTCTAAATCCTAAGTTTTTTTAGGGGGCTTCGGAATTACAAGCTCAAAAGTCAAAACAACAGTTAAAGTTTTATACATATACATAAACTCTTTATCATTTGGTATCGAATGTATTGGATATATTTTATGTTTTTAAAAATGGCAAAAAGGAGTATAGTAGTTGGTAGTGCAGATGATGATATATATGAACGATGGAATCATCATGGGTTCTCAGGATCAGTTTGGATCTCATGAGCCAACTCTCTGGTTAAGGAATCAGCGCGATCGTCGTGTCCTCCGGCAAATGTATAGACTTTGAATGCAAACTGAAATGCCCTCCAAAGCATTTTAGCACTACCTACTGCCTTCTTCAAGCTCGGTTTCGCATCAGGCGACACAAGCTTTTCTTCTCTCTTTTCCTGTGAATTTGATTATGACTACGGTAAGAAAAAAAGGATACAAATGAAGAAAGTATTTTAATATTACTAGCTTTTAGTTACCTTCAATGCAAGTTCCATACAATTTGATGAGATATCAACCATCGTCTCCTTGATCTGAATAAGTATATTAAAGTCAAAGTGGATGTTGTGGCTCTGAAACTTCTTGGCTTCTTCATCTTTGGTTCGATCAAGAGTGTCAATGTCTCCTTTGATCTATTTAATTAATCAATAAATCAGTTTTGGATCTTTATGTTACAGAGTGATATTGAAATGGTTTTAAATTAGGTATGTACCTTTGTGAAGTAACGTTCAACTTTATCTAGAAGCTGATTCAAAGGAGCTTCTATCTTCCAGTTCTGTAGCTCGGTGATCATACCGTGCAGCTTCTTGTACAATGCAGCTGCCATTCTCATTGCTTCGAGTTTCTTCTGAGGAAACCCTTCACATCGCGCAAGAACCTAAAATATTTAAAAACATTTTTACTAATCAAGAATCACAAAAACAGAGGATACAGAAGTGAAGATAATAAGATGTATGAATGTTGCTGACCTGTGACTCATCAGTTAGGTTTTCAAGAACTGATTCTATGCGGGCGTGGAAGCTAAGAAGCTCAGTCATGTCTTTAGTCTGAAACTTAGTGATCTCAATCTTCAGCTCATTGATTGACTTCATGTACTTTGCAATATCATCTTGTATTTGCAGGAAATATGCAGATTTCTTTGTGATCTCAGCAAGTGCATCAGCCATTCCTTGTTTTCCACCAGCTGGAGCGCTTCCGGCTCCAGCTTTTCTTCCGCCTCCGCCACCGTTTTTCGCTGCAGGATCACGCCCTTCTACTTTCCCTTTAAGGATTCTGTAAAGGTTTCCTAATTGGGTTGACCTTTTCAGTTTTGTAGCTGCTTTCTTGGGACGCAAGCTTCTTGCTGCTCCTGGAGGGGGCGGTGGACCTGCTGCTCCTGGTGGGGGTGGAGGACCGGCTGCTCCGTTCGCCATACCCATTCGAGGTGGTGGCGGAGGCGGCCCTGCTGCTCCAGTTGACTTAGCCAAAGGAGGTGGTGGCGGTGGGGGTCCTGCTCCATTAGCTAGAGGCATAGGAGGTGGAGGAGGCGGTGGTCCACATCTTCCATTGTTTGTCATAGGCATTGGTGGTGGCGGTGGTGCTCTGTTCTGCATTGGCGGAGGAGGAGGCGGTGTTGGTGCCGCTGCAGTTCCTGGAGGCGGAGGGGGCGGTGGTGGGGCTTCTGAAGTTCTTGGAGGTTGAGGCGGTGGAGGGGGAGGTGGTGGAGCAGCGCCTTTTAAAGGCATAACTGCTGGTGGCGGAGGATGTGGCGTTGGTATTGCCGTGTCAGAGATACGCGGTGGTGACGGAGGAGGAGGGGGAGGAGGTGGTGGCTGTGAAGGTAAATAAGCAGTTTTAATAATAGATAGTGGAGGAAGAGGCGATGGTGGCAAAGGTTCCGGAGCAACTACAGATTCTTCTGATTGATTGAGTTTGGTTTCAGATGTTGAATCCAGTGAAGCTATCTTAATGACAATATCTTTATCTTTATCAAGAACAACAGATTCTTCTGTCTCCATCTTCACATCAGTGCTCTCTATATCATCCATTTTTGGCTTGAACTCTTCAACAACACTAATCTCAGCTTCTACATTGCTTTGGTTTGGTTCCTGAGCTTCTTTCTGTGACAAAATGTGTATAGCAAGTCGCTTAACATCGATAGGACTAAGCTTCTCAAGTGCTTGAACTCTCATATTCCACAGAAGATGTGACGCAGAGTTTGCAAAGTCTCCAACTCTTCCCGGTGAACCCATCATTGGTTCTGGTAGAACTGATCTTGGCGTGATTGGTGACCCGCAAAACGAGTGTCTGCTATCGAAAGATGATTTGCTATCGGAGAATGAATCAGATGGCGATAAAACTCGACTGCTCGAGGATTTAGCTGTCCGTGGACTAGTGGCTTCTTTCTTCTCTTCTTCTTCATCAATCTCCATCATATCAAACCTCTCTTTCGACATCTTAATCAATCCATCTAATGCAGCTAACACCTTTTCAACTGCAAAGGAAACAGAACATTTTAAAGAGGTTTGCAATTCAAAACATTCTTTTAAACATTTTAAAGATGATTTTTCTTATTACCTAGTCGATCAGACTGGTTCTTTCCGACGCTGCTACTCCAATACTTAGATTTAGCTATCCACTCGGGGTTATCAATCCAGGAGTCTCCAATGGATTTCAAAGCATTGAAGAAATGGTTAAGAACCTGTGGGAGACACATTTGATCAGATTCAAGGAATGTGAAACAGCAGGACAGGGGAAAACATATATTTTGGATCATGTTTTGAATACCTTATCGACATTTGCACGTCTTATTTCCGAGATATGTGAGCTGTGGATGATCTCAGGACAAAGTTTCTGGAGATCTTTCATCGTATGCATCACCATCTACACAACATAACAAGCGAGTCATAACATATATATAAAGCATCTTGATGCAATTAATAAGGAGAAGACTTTGTGGTTTACGCACATCGGTTATGGAAGGTGAACCGTCAAGAGAAGAAAGATCAATGATGTCTCTAAAGGTAAAGATCTTCCTGCGAAGCTCCACCATAAGGATGAAATTACCAGTCCATTTAGGTGAGCTGCTTGCCTTGGGGCTTTTAGCTTCTTTGTTGGAAACATTCTTGAGCATGCCTATAGGCGAAGAAACACGTCTTGATGATGTGCTCCCCGATAATATTGACTTAGATGATCTAATCGATATGGGTGAAGAAGAGGAAGGTTTAGGTGAAGAAGAAGAAGTTTTAACATCCTGCTTGCTATTCTTGCTAACTTTAGGCGATGCTTGCCCTTTTACAGGCTGCAACAAAAAAAATAAAGAAATATATTTAGAATCAAATTTTGCACTTTGGAAACGTTATAATGAAAATTTTGTTAGTTCTTTTATGTTTCATATAAGAGTATTAGAGTATATATATATAGAGTATTAGAGTTCACTCAAGTTTCAAGAACCATCATAACAAACAAGAAACCATAAGATGCAGAACTTATCTGGTTATATTGACAAAAAGATGCAGCTTTTCATGATGGTATATATATGAGCAAGAAAGATCTACCATTAACGATTATAAAAGACTACATGAGAATTTGGTATGTGTTTTTGGAATTAGTTCATATAACCATAACTCCTAGAGACAAGAAAGTTATTAAGAGTTTTGTATGAATCATATGAATAATTTCCAAATATATCAAATGATTTTGTGGATAATATATACATGTGAATAATCAAAATCAATCAAGAAAATTATAGCATAAAATCAAGGATATATGTGAATAATCTATGTAATCAATCAAGAATTAAGAAGAAGTGTTTTACCTGCAACTTGCTTGATGATTTACGACCGAACAACATTGTCGTCGTTTGGATACCAAAACAACCTCCGGCTGTCATGAGTTGCCGGCGACTCCGGCTTTATAATGTCAATAAAATATTATACTATTTTTTTTTTCTTTTTGGTGTTTCTGTTGAAAAATTCAAAATAAAAAATGAATATTTACAGACGTGTTCAAAGCCTTACAGCAGAAGATATTAATAAAGAATAAACATCAAAATCATAAAAGTTTCAGAATCGTGCAGAGCAAATCTAATTAGTTAGGGTTTGAGGCCTTTTGTGCTGATGAGACTTATGGAACTTTCTCAAGAGAGAGAGCCAAAGGAAAACAAATGTTGAATCTCTCTTTTTTATGGGCAAATCTCTGTAACCCCTTTCCTAAAACCTATCTCTCCTTTTTTTAGTTAATTACCTGTGTAAGTACTAATTATCTCCTCTTGGTTTATTGTTACACCCATTCTGTTTTACTTGAAGGATCAAACCTTTTTCTATTTTGATTAATTGGTAACAGAAAAATAAAACATCTTATCTTGTTCAATGATAAACACAGACAAAAAAACAAACCAAGCTTTATAGTTTTAGAACCTACACAAATCTGCGGGTACTATACTACACAATGCCTAAAAAAAGATTATAGTCAAACAAACTTGGATGCAAAATAAATTTTAACCAGGGAATATTAATTGTAGAATGTTTGTTTCCACCATAATAGACTTTTAAGTTTTAAGTAATGAAAATATAGTTCCTACTGATTATAAAATGACGCAATTGTTCAACTAGGGTTTTGCAATTTTTAATTATAAAAATCTGTATATTTTAATACTTTTACTTTTGTTCAACCCTCTGTTGTATACCATTTTTTTGTTTGTAAAATGTGCTAAGACATAGTCTATGTTATTGTTGGTTGCATCTTTATAACATGTGGTTTGCGTAAAAGCAAATCATATGTCAACTTTATAAGTTAACAATTTTTTTAATATGATTTTACATGGAATAATATTATAAGCTGTTTTGCTTAATACTAGTCAAAGTTTACAAATACAAACGGAATTATAGTCATGCATCCAACTTATATAATAATAATTCATGCATCAAACAGTAGCTTTATCAACTAACTAATAACGATAGTTAAACGCGTTGTGGACTTGTGGGTAATCTTTACAACCCGATTTTAATGTGCACTAATAAATTGAGGACATTTTTATCTTTTATTTTATCATAGGCCCAACAAAAAACCCATTAATCTGTCCATCAGAATTATGCTTTTACAGAATTATTTTAATGCTTTTACAGAATTATCACGCATCCATCAGACACTAGCTAGCTAATCTGTAAGATACATCTATTTTGACTAGTCATTATGTGTTAATATGATTATTTCAAGCATTAAGCCATTAATAATAATAAACCACTCTATTGATTTGGTGGATTGCATTTGGAATTTTGGACTATGAGATAAAGACACGAAACAATCACAAAAATGCTCAAAATACTATAGGTTATTAGGTTTTGTCAATGTGCAATAAGAGATTGAGTACTTATCTTTGGTTTATATAATCAAAAAAATTACAAATATATAAATCTCATTGTTTAACCCAAATAAATTACAAATCACTACTCAGAAACAGTTTGAGAAAATAATAAATAAAATAATCGGATCACCACCACCTGACTTATTTATGAATGTATCAAAAGAATTTTTGAAGTGACCAAAACAATGCGTTCTGTTTCCAATGGTTTTAACTGTAAACTGAATAACCGTTTTCCTTTACTTACTTATGTTGCCCTTTCACGAGGCGAAGGAGCTCGGATCGAACCTTTTCGAGATGCAGTCATGGCTGATCTCTCAGCGATTCTTTTCTGCCTTTCCATAACAAGATTCTCTATTCTCATCCGCATCTCTTCTTCCTACAATCCCAAAGATTAACCGGCAAAAAAATCTAGGTAAGAAACTAATTCAATTCTATCGGATAAAGGAAATGCAGTGTTAGAACGTTTTCTTACCTTTTCAAACTTGTTCTTTTGAGCCATTGTTCTGCTAACTAATGTCGGTTTCTTTGCAGTCTTGGACATGGCTTCAGCTCTGGTTCTACTTGGAGTTCTAGACTTACGAGCTTCTGGGTTCTTCACAGTGGTTTTCTTCTCACCGCTTGAGACGATCTTATCTTCTTTCTCCTGAGCTGTTCCGTTACTTGATAGCCTTGCATTCGCTTCAGCAGAGAAGTCGATCGAGTAATCATTAGCCAACGAGTCTCCTGAATTGCGTTCAGGAATCATACAAAGATCATTTGGTTCCCATGAATCACGCTTTTCATTCGTGTGACCATTGTCAATGTCGGAGGCTAAAGCAATATCTGCAGCCATGTCTGGTCTCCACCGAGAGTCATAAAGATCATCAGTAGCTAGCGATGATGAATGGACCATGAAAGAATCATCAACGAATTCTTGTTTCTTGCTTTTCTCAGATACTTGAGATGTCAAAATGCTGTCATCAAATGACATTCTCCCATGGTTGCTTTCTGGTTTCCGATTGGAAGAAGTAAACCAATCCTCTCCACTCCCTGACTTCTTCACCAACGATTCACCCCTAGCATTATACATGTCTTTGCTTTCATCTCCATACATGTCTGATCTCTTTAACATCAACATACATTCTTCAGTCGAGTCCCTCGTTCTTGGAAGCCTACGAGCAGTATCCTCACTTTCAAAATGATCAAAGGCCGCTCCTCCTCCATTTTCTATATTTTTCTGAGTTGTGGTGATGGAATCACCAGAGGCAGTGTTCTTTGTTTGCAAGCCATTAGAATTCGCACCCACACTAGCGCCTCTATGGGTGAAATGCTCCTCACTGACGACATCCATCGAATGTACATCTGAGCCATCGTCATGCCTCATCAGGATGTTCTGAAAAGAATCCCAATTCTCATTGCTTCGTTTTTCTTCACCAGAGACTTCTCCCTCATGAGCTATTTTTTCCTTGAGCAATCCAACAGCAGCATCTACAGTCTCTTTGATAGAACCATTGTCCGTAAACTCATTTCCCTCCATTTCTCCGTTTCGTCCCTCGGGGGTTATGTAGTTAATATTACGGATGATAACAGTTTTAGATGACTTCTTCCGGTTTTTCTTTGATCTACGAGAGTTTTTACTCGTACGAGAGTGTCTTTTACCTTGATCTTCCAAAGAAGAAGCAGAATCATCGCTGGCCGAGTCAGATTCACTAGATTCACTTGATCCACTAGACCCATCTTCATCAGAATCCCCTTTCCCTTTTTTCTTGGAAGTTTTGCCCCTTGAAGGCCACGGCATGTTTCCTTGGTGTTGATTTGGCATAGGTTGCATAGGAGGGTATGGATAGCCTTGGTATGGAGGAGGGTAGAAGTACTGAGGCATATGGTTCGGCCATCCCATTGGTGCTTGAAAGTTTGGAACACCGGAAGGATGTTGCTCTAAACTAACTGACTTGTCATCTACAAATCAGAACTTCTTCATATTAGATATGGGAATTTTTTAGCCATCTAGCACTAAAAGAATTAGGATCTCTGATCAGCTACGACAAGGTACCTTTAATTTCAGAGTCTGTCCCATTTAGTGATAGCGCAGCACCTTCATTGGTGAGAATGATCCCTGAGGAACCCAACAGTGACATGTCCACTGGAGCACACGCTTTCACAGCTGCTAATTCCGCCATCCAAAGCCCATCACCGTGCTTCTTCTTCCATAGTTCCTTGTACTTTACACATGCTTCCCTGCGTAATGATGAACAGTACAAGAATATTTCAAACTAATCTCACAGCAAATCAAACTGAAGGAGGTTACGAAACGATGACATTACATACCTTAACCTTGACGCCCCAAAAGCATCAGCAAAAGAAATAAGATCATCAATACTATCAATATCATAACCAGCAACAACGCCTCGTGCATAAGCCATCGCTTGCTCTCTCCGAAGCAATGTTCTTCGGGTTTCAAGAAGACGTTGAAGCTGAATCCTGGTAAATGACACAAACAAAAAACACAGGTTAGTCAACAAAAACTTATCCAATTGTGGAAGAATGCGTGAAAAAGAAAACTGTATTAAGTTCCATAGTTAGAAACGTTACTTTGAGGTTTCCTCTCCTGCAAACTCATTGCCATTCTCAGATCCCTTCTGTAGTAATAAAAATAAACACTAAATTAACCAAACAAAACCAGTAACTGAAAAGCACAGTTACAACTTGGAAACCGCAAGTTTACCTTGGATGACTCGTTCGACTTCTTTATGGAATTAGCTTTACCATCTTGTGTTTGTAATTGCTCAGCATCAGTAGCAGCATTGGCGATTTCGTTAGCTTGAATGGAATGCTCAATCTGCAAGATCTCTTTCTCCAGAGTAGCAAATCTCTCGATAATCGCAGGCGTGTTTACAAATCTCACAAACCTACAAAAAAAAAAAAAATCAAAAATCAAAGAAACGTAATTTAGCAACAACTCATTACAACAAGATCTCATTAATCGTAATTCGAATCTGAATTTGGAAATTGTCAACAAAAGTAGAAGAATCGGGATTTCAGGGGGGAATTGAAAAATACCGATGAAAAGTGGATTTGGTGAACCAAGGAGAGTGAGAAGAAGGAGGACGAAGAGAGATGGAGTAACCGCCTTTAGAGATCTGATCTCTAGCGAATTTGAGATGAGAGACGAAAGGTTCGAAGATTCCAGAAGCTAGCTTCTCCTTCTTACTCCCACAGAAGAGCACCAGATCGAATCTTCCAAAACACAATCAAACACAATTCAACAAAATAAGATCAAGCAAAGCAAATCGAATGAGAAAGTGTGAGAGAGAGAGAGACCTGGTGCGAGTAGGAGTGAGTTGAAACAAAGCGGAATCGAGTATAGCTCGAGAATCCATGGTGGCGGTGGCTGGCTGGCTACGGAGAGAGAAAGAGAGAACAACAGTGAAGCCTTCTTCTTCTTCTTCTTCCTTCGTCGAAGAAGATAAAAGGGGAGAGACGTGAAGGAGACATGTTGACTTAGAGAGAGAGAGAGAGAGAGAGAGAGAGAGAGAGTTTTATATACTCTGGATTCGAAGCTTTCGGTGACAGCAAAGGATGAGTTAAGAGTTTTGTGGGGGCACATGCTTCCTTTGTCATTCATTAGTGGAGGAGGAGACTAGTAGTGACTGACCAATTACATTAATTTTTGTGGTCCCTTTCAATTATGCTCCTCCTCGTCTTCCTCTAATTTTCTTTTTTTTTTTTCCTAATTAATCCATCTTCTTATAAATTAATTGTTAAATGATTTTATCTTGTTTCATTTTCCTTGTCGGCTAGAGATAATATATACTCATAGACAACCAAAAAAAAAAAAAAAGAGAGAGTCAACATATATAAAAGCATGCATTTGCAGCTGTTAAGCAAACATAGTAAAGGCAAGTGGTGTTTATTTTAGAGCCCACCTCAACGGTTAGGAATTTAAACTCTTCCTTACTGGAGTTAAAGTAGGTACGATTTACAAAGGAAACCTAAAAAACGATTTTGATAAAAGGCTCAAAATACAACTAATTTAGTGATCGCCTTAATATTTGATCTTTTGACTATATATAGTTAGTGAAATTAATATCACTCTTGTAGATGTATAATGTTAACACGGTACTTGTCTCCAACAAGGGTACTTTTTGGCGAGACATTAATTAATATGAGAAAAAACTCGAAAAATACGCCATCTAATTTTTTTTGGCCGTTTAATTTTTGGTTTAATTTCCGTTGTCTTTAAAAACCTTCATTTAATTAATAACGGTAGATCCATACTTACGACATAACGACTGTTAACTCTAATGACGAAAATGTTAATTAGGATTAAAATATAACCCCTCATGGTTAATTAGGGGGAACTAAAGACAATGTTGCCCTTTTCTTCTTCTCCCAAATCGATTTCGAGTTTTAGAACCCTAGAACCCTAAAAGCGATTTTTCTTCTCAAACTTCAAATCCCAAATTCCTTTGATTGCGATGATAGTTGTCGTCTGAGTAGTTGCGGTTATAGTTGATTGTGTGGTGTGTTCATTGCAATAATCGACTGAGAGATGAGGTATGAAACCGTTGTTAATTTCAATTGTAATGTTTAGGGTTTTAGGGTTCAACTCGAAATCGATTTGGGAGAAGAAGAAGATGGCAACATTGTCTTTAGTTCCCTCTAATTAACCACGTGGGGTTATATTTTAATCTTGGTTAATATTTCTTTCATTAGAGTTAACAGTCGTTATGTCGTAAGTATGAATCTACCGTTATTAATTAAATAAAGGTTTTTAAAGACGACAGAAATTAAACCAGGTAATTTTTGGGAAATGTAATAACTAGAGTAATTAAACGGCCAAAAAAAAATTAGATGGCGAATTTTTTTAGGTTTTTTCCCTAATTCATAATGATTCATACACGAGTTTGGTTGGATGCCCTACACAAAATGTTCACTTTTAGTTGAATAATTTCTTCTTTTGAATTAGTATTCAAGCATTGTGCACTAATTATATACAAGAGCATCCAAAGACACCACATCTTTTTTTGTTTTTTTTGTTTCTTTTGTTAAAGAAACCATGGACATTTGACTAATGGAAGGGTACATTCAAGAAATTCTTTCTTATTTATGTATGATCATAGGTTACAAAAAAAAATCCAGTTTCTGGAAAAAAAAAATTACAACTTCTTACAAGAATGAAGTTATCTGGAAAAAAATGAGTATGTAAAAAAATACAAAGTACTTTTTCAGTTTATTTACTATATCTATCAAATTAAATTAAATTAAAATAGAATGAAGGAGAAAATAACACGCTTTATATGTTATTGAGCAATTGATTGACCTAACTAAATTATGTGCTTGTACGTGGGGTTAATGCTCATTAGTTTCTTCTCTTCAACTTCTAATAGGTTCTTCATGACTGCATCCGATGCCATGGCCAAGAGCTTTGACCAGTCTCTACACAATAGAATAAATAAATTAGTCAAAAAAATTAATCACATTTACATTTTTACCAAATACAAATCTATATATGAGATATAAGTTTTTGTTTGGTGCAAAGGAGATATAAGCTTGTTATTTTTCTGTTTATCTTATATTTATTTTCATATTGTATAACCATCATAAAAATATATATATTCAAATTCCTTACTAATCAGAGATTTTTCTACTCTATATAAAAATAACAAAAATCTGCTGCCAATGGGTTTACTATAAAACTTGTCACGCGTAAAATCCAATAAACACCCCCACTCTTTTGATTGCAAAGAAAAAAAAGGTGATTTTATGAGTTGCAATATCCTTTTCTTGTTAGATAATTAATTTTTCAGTTAAAAACTGTGTTTGACTGTTTCAAGTGTTGTTGACTTGTTGTATTGGTCTGCTTAACGTTTCAATGAGAGCATCTTTCCAGTGCTTTTATAGAAAAAGATTGCAAATACGAAATGTCAACGTAATTTTCGTTCATATTTTTATATTGCGTTTAAGATTTCTAACAAATTCGTTAAAAAAAAACCTGTGATCAAAGATAAACCAATGTCCATATTCGAATGTTTCATAAGAGAAATTCCTAAGTTTTCTTTTAAGCTAGGAAAATATATAAATATGTAAGTAAATGAACTGTATATTTAAGAAATCATAAATAAATATTGATGGAGGAAAAAAAACAAGAGCATACCCAGTAGATGTATCAAACGTGAGCCCTACGGTATATCTTGCTTCCTTAAGAGCCAATTGATACCTCCGGATCTCAGAAGCTGGACGTGTCCCGTCGTCTTTAACGCAGAGTTCCGATGGCTTGACATCCCAAAATATAGGGATGACTCTTTTCTTGTTCTCCATGAGCAATGTGAGTTCATGGAGACAGAAGTAAGAATCGCAATAACGAGGAGAGAAAACCGCAATACCAACCTCGCAAGTTTTGATCGCCGCATCGATCTCCCCGAAAATCTTGTCCCCAGGCTTTAAGCTCTTACTATCCAAGAAAGTATTCAAACGTAGGCTAGTGAAATGATCATACAGTAGGCCTGAAATACTCTTCTTGGTATCGATCCCACGATGATTGATGAAAATATCACATGGGTTTGGGCAAAGTAGGGTTGTATTTGCTATACATCTTGTTGTGTGTGCGAGTTTTGAGGATGGGGCTAACAAACGTTGCATCGAACAGTTTTGAATTGATAAAGAAGAAACAAAATGATTCTGCCAAGTGAAAGAGTGAGTTAGCGATAAAGACTGGTTTTAATATCTTTTTGATAATTGTGTAAGAAGAACTGGTTTTAGATTGGTAATAAATAGATATGTGTCTTGCTATATATATGATGGTTATAGGCTTTTTAGCTGTGGGTTGTGAATTGAACCAAAGAGAAACAATTTAAATACGCGTCGCTCTAAAACTTATTTGTGATTATTTTTTATATATAAAACTAAGATAGTTTAGAAAACAAATTGTTTAAATTTTGAAATTCGTATATAAAAAGGTTTATTAATTTGATTTTCATAAATATAACATACTTCTTCAATTAAAACAAATATATAAAGGCTATTTAAAAAAATATCATTTCTTCTATTTATTATATATATACTTTTTCTTTATATCTTGGATAAAAACAGGTATACTCTAAATCACGCTAATTTTAAAAATCTTCAGATTGTGATTCTTGTCACGCTAATACTGAAGGAAGAATTCAACGTTCTTTTTCTAACATATGGACTTCAAGAAAATACCTCAAGAAACGAGTAAAATCTATTCTTATCTTTGACTTGCTAGCATTTTTTGTCTTTTCTCGTGTAGGTTGTAGGAAAGATTAGAGAGAACCCTTCAAAGACGCACATATACTTTAATTATATCAAAAACTATTTAGTAGCTAGTTATACCTTTCCTTCGGTTCTTTTTAATACTAAAACCCGTTGAAGAAGGAAGTAAAAGTGTAAAACATCCTATGAGACGGTCATCATCTCCCAAAAAAATAGATAGTAAAATGTACTAAGAGAAATGATCAACTGTATCTAGAATCTAATACTCGAACTAGAGGACAATATTGGATTCCTAATATAAATCATACATTTATAGCAAAAGCAGGAAATTGGTAAATAAAAAGATAGAAAATCATTGGTTGACATGATACAAACTTTTATCATGCATAGTTCACGTCGTTGCTTTCCACACATCAGATTTGTGATCGTCCGTACTCATAATATTTAAACAATTGGTTAGTGGCGAAAACAGTGAAACCATAACCAAAAAAAAAAACTATATATAGATTGATCATTGATATTCCGTCTCTCGTGTGAAAACGTGAGGCAGCTTGGTTTCTTCATCCTTGGAAGTCTTGGTCATCATCTCATCCACCACCATCTTTACCAGGAACTCACCGCTCCCGTTCTTAGCCAGAAGCTGTTCGAAACCCTCGCTTAGCCTCAAACACTGCATGCAGAGACAAAACACGCAATTGGGGAGTCTGCAAAAGTCGAAGCGGTAAATAAAGGGAGATATGGTGCTCTTTTTCGTGTCTTTAAACTAGTGATTATAGTGCAACATGTATATAGTTTCATTACTTCGGTTTTTCTTATGTTCTAGTTAAGTTTTTGTGTGAACATACGTTAAAATATACTTAATTATATGAATGTTTTGGTGTTAAATCATTATCTGCCTTCACTATAACAGTATTACTTAAGTATGAGGCTATGAGCCATATACGAGGACTAAATATTTTTGGACAAAAATTTAGTGAGAGTAAATTTTGTCATTATCCTCGTAAATTAAATAAAAATTCCATTATCCTCATAAATTGTTTGAATATTTTTTTTACCATAGAAGATATTAATCAATTTTTTATCAATATGAAAAAGCCACTAAAATGCTAACATTAACATTAATATTCAGTATTATAATCAAAAGAAAAAAGTAAATTACCTTATATTTATATTTATTGCAATTTATCAAAATATAAAAAAGTATTTTTGTAAAATCATAACATAGAATTCCCTTTTTGCGCACATTGGGGTATTTTTGAATTTAGCATTGAAAATCCAATGATAAAATTATAATTGCTCACTGAAACAATAGGCTCAATGGGCTTATGTTCCCAAATACTATATACATATATATAATTATATAGAAGATTGTGTTTAGGTTTTTGATTTTTCACTTAAAAAAGCATGGGTCAAACATATTTATATTATGTACACAATATATAGTCTACAATAAATTTTATCAAACTTAAATAATTAATTATAACAAAGTATTTCTATGAGGCACCTTAGAATATTTTGATAGAATTCCTTTATAAATAAGGAACAAAGATGTTAACACATCCATGTTCAGCAAGGCGGAGATGCGGTAATAACCCGACCCACAACCATATTGAATATTAGTCTCGTCGAATACGCTGAACCGTCCAAAGAATAAGTCTTTTGGAGACTCTGATGACAACCAGTCAATCATGCATAGTGTCAAAAAGAAGTATCACAAAAAAAATCTAACCATATTGTAGGCCAAAAACCCTAGCCTAATGTTACCCATATCTCAGAAGCAAAACCTCAATTCAATCAACCCAAACTCTTAGGTCAGGCTGGTATACGTATATAGCATCGTATACTCAAAAGGCAGGCCCATGATCCTTTCATTAAAGTTCCTTTGAGGCCCTAGCATTTTTGATTTTAAGGGGAATGCCAAATGGCCTACCCTACCACTTCAGCATGACGCCCATTAGTTAAGATTATAGGCATACCTCAATGTGAACTCATGTGATCTTTTTATATTACCACGTCCTAGTGACGTCCACCGGAATGGAAGAAAACATCCTAGAAAACCCAGAACAATAATCTCCTGAATAACGTCCTTCTTCTTCGACGAAGAATATTAGTACATACACCTCGTGTAGTGGCTGCATGCAACGAGCTGATTCCAGTGGCCACCGTACCATACCTTCCGACGACAACTTAACCCTATATCATCAAAAGACCGCTCATTCGCTGTCCTGCATAAGAACACATGCTGATAAATGTTTTAAACTTGTTTGTACTCATGGCGAATCCATTTGTTAAACAGCTTAGACAATTTGGACTCGTATAGCATAGGGCAACTCGCCATTACCTTTGGAACGATAAATAATTTGAAAGTTTTGGATTAATGTACTTATATATGTTAAAAATGTTTTGAAAATTATCAATGTAAAAATAAAAATGTTCAAAAAAATAGGTATTTTGAAAAGAGGTATCCATTTCTAATAAATTCTTATATATATAATCATAATGGTCTAATATATATATATATAGATATATGATCAATTAGACTAAAAATATATATAAGAAATAATTCTTCAATTTATAATTTTTTATAAAATCTAACACAAGAAAATACCAAAAAGAAGTATGTGCGTGATGTGTAGCATAAGAAAGGCATGACATAAGGCAGTTCGAAAAAAACCTGCCTTTTCTCCAAAATTTAATGCCCATTGGCCGCTGATTCTGGGCCCCACGATTAGCCACGTGTCATTTTCTCGTCAAGGGACCCACCCCTGTTCGGCATATGCTCACACAAACCTAACACCTACTATAATATTTCTTCTCGCCTCTTCTTACGATAGATTTAAACTGATCTCTTCCAAACTTATTAATCTCTCGAGGATCATGAGACTGATTTCGTGATCTGAGTTGATGGAAAACATGGGGGATTCGAGCATAGGGCCGGGCCATCCGCATCTCCCTCCCGGGTTTCGGTTTCACCCGACTGATGAGGAACTAGTGGTTCATTCTCTTAAGAAGAAAGCTACTTCTGTTCCACTTCCGGTCTCAATCATTGCCGAGATTGATCTTTACAAGTTTGATCCTTGGGAGCTTCCAAGTATATATGCTATATTATATTGTTCCAAATTTATGCTTAATGTTTGGATTAAAATGTACTAAACTAATTTTACACAACTGAAATCTATAACTATTATTTAAAATTTGGTGTAAATAACTATGATCACTTGGCTGATGGTATTTAATTTGTGAATGATTATAGGCAAGGCGAGTTTTGGAGAGCACGAGTGGTACTTCTTTAGTCCTCGGGACCGGAAGTATCCGAATGGGGTTAGGCCAAATCGAGCAGCAACTTCCGGTTATTGGAAAGCCACTGGAACAGATAAACCAATATTTACGTGCAATAGTCACAAGGTTGGCGTCAAGAAAGCGCTTGTTTTTTACGGTGGAAAACCTCCTAAAGGGATTAAAACAGATTGGATCATGCATGAATATCGCCTCACCGATGGTAACCTTAGCACCACGGCTAAGCCACCTGACATAGCCACGACGAGGAAAAACTCACTACGGGTATGTACAACGATCTTAACATCCACTAAAAAAATTTGGGTTATCAAATTTGAGTCTCCGTATATAGATTCTAAGGTACCATTCAACACATGAAAAATGTATTTTGTTCTGAGTAATGAAATGTTTAGCTACTATGCAAAAAACCTCATAAGGAATCTAAAATAACCCTAAATATATTAGCACATATTGTTTCAGTAGCCTAAAATATGAAGTTCATCAATTTAAATATGTGATATTTTCCACTATTTTAATTGAATTTTTAGTCTACAATATTGTTTCACGTGGGAAACTTATATCGAAATCTATTTTGGGAAAACTAGGATACTTTACTCGTTAAATCAATGCCAGCTGACGTTATTATTATACATACAATATGCATAGTTTGATGTGTTGATTAATGTACCACAAATCGAAACTTTGCAGCTAGACGATTGGGTTCTATGTAGGATCTATAAGAAGAATAGTTCACAACGACCAACTATGGAGAGAGTATTACTAAGAGAAGATCTCATGGAAGGAATGCTCTCAAAGTCATCTGCTAATTCTTCTTCCACATCAGTTCTAGACAACAACGAAAACAACAATAACAATAACAACAACAACGAGGAACACTTTTTCGACGGTATGGTCGTTTCTTCAGACAAACGTTCGTTGTGTGGTCAGTACCGGATGGGTCACGAGGCCTCGGGATCATCTTCATTCGGATATTTCCTATCGAGCAAGAGGTTTCATCATACAGGTGATCTCAACAATGACAACTACAATGTTTCTTTTTTATCAATGCTTAGTGAGATTCCTCAGAGTTCGGGGTTTCATGCAAATGGAGTTATGGATACGACGTCGTCACTAGGTGATCATGGGGATTTAAGACAGGCGTTTCAACTTCCTAACATGAATTGGCACTCGTAATCTATATAGATATGTATGTATGTATTAATTCACACATAATATAGTTTACGCAGATATATATCATCTCTGGGAATATATATATACACACATACACACACGCGATCTTTCATATGTATACGTATGAGTGGCGGAACCAGAAAATCTATCCACTAGGGTCATATTTTTTTAAGCAAAAAATAAAAATAATTAAAACCATAAAATTGTCATTACAACTACAACAGATGCACTCGACGTTCACTCATATCTTGGAATCGTCTTATCACTGATTCGTTTGTGATAGTGTTAAGTATCTGTTTTTCGATAAAACAAACAAGACAATCACTTAAAAATACATCACCAATACGATTACGCAAGGTTGTCTTCACAAAAGTCATTGCAGAAAAACATCGTTCGACGGTTGCAGTTGCAACAGGAAGAATCAGAGATAGCTTTAGAAGACGATATACCAAAGGATGTGAAAGATGTTTTCTTGTCTCCACCATCACACGTGCAAGATCACTAAGACTCTTTAAATCTGTAAACCTTTCATCTCTTTGCACATTGTCAAGATATATCTCAAGTTGCAGATCAAGAGATTTACGCTCCATAAAGCTAAAATCTTCTGGATAAAACTCAGCCAATCTCATGAGCAATGACTTATCAAACTGCCGAAAAAAATCTATTGGACTCAAGGATGATATGTAAACAAGTAGTTCAGAATTTACCTCATCAAAACCATCATTAAACTCTTGAAGTTGCATATCTAAGACATTGTAGAAACAGTCCACCTTATAGTGATGCAAGTTGGTTATGCCAGTCTTTTTCCTTGGTCTTCTTGAGTCAACAAAATCTTCCTCCATTATGACCAGCCCAATGTCATTTTGCTCACAAAATGAACAAATTTTAGCCATAAAAGCATTCCATCCATCATCTCTAAGCTTTTGCAACTGACTTTTAGTTGATTCCACCAATGAAATAGCATTCAAGATATCTTGGTCTTTTCTTTGTAAAGCCTTTGATAAACTATCAGTGAGACCCATAACAAACAGCATCAAGTGTAGATAGAAAACAAAATCAAAAGTGTGAAAATACTTGAGAATACCATATGCTTGTTGTCTTTTGGTGGAGTCTGTGCCTTCATCCTGAATATACTCAAGAACTTTAACTACAGAAGAAAACAACTCAAAAAGTCGCAGTAAAGTCTTATAATGTGAACCCCAACGAGTATTTTCAGGCCTTTGAAGAGAAATTTCTTGATTCAACCCAGTTCCAGTCTTAATTTCACCATTGTTAATCCCTTCTTCCACTATTTTTCTGTAGTTTTCCCTGATCATATCTTTTCTCTTGCAAGAAGCTCCAACCACATTCAACAAAACAGAAATCATGTCAAAAAATTCTCCAACTTCAAAATGCTTTTTTGCTACTGCCATGACAACTAGTTGTAGTTGATGAGCAAAACAATGAACATAATAAGCTGAGCTGCTTTCTTTCAAAACCAATGATCTTAGTCCATTGAATTCTTCTTTCATATTACTAGCTCCATCATATCCTTGTCCTCTCACCTTTTTCATACTCAATCCATACTTCGCAAACAAAGAATCAATAGCACACTTCAAAGATAAAGAAGATGTCTCCTTCACGTGAATAACACCAACAAATCTTTCTTTGACTATCCCATACTTATCAACAAAGCGAAAAACCATTGCCATTTGCTCCTTGTCTGATACATCAGCAGATTCATCTACCAGCAAACCAAAGACATCATTATCAATTTCTTCAATAATAGATTTAGTTACCTTTTCTGCAAAGCAATGCACAATGTCCTTTTGAATTGGAGCATTATTCTGACCAGCGGTATACTTCAGAAGGTCTAAGAAATTACCTCTATTGGCTGACTCATCTGACTCATCATGACCACAAAATGGTAATCCTTGATGTAACAAATGTCTAGAAACATCAATGGAAGCATACAGTCGAATTCTGTAATCATTCTTCACAACATCGCTTTGTTTATGAAGAGCATGTTTGATAGACTGACCTTGCCTCATCAAATACTCACATTTTCTTTTGGCATTGTTGTGAAAACTGTTTACATCAGATCCCGCATGTTGATTCAACCCCTGCAACCCCTTATTCCAACCACAAAAAACAGTTGATACAAAACAATCACTCCCACCTTGATTTTGAGCTTGATCTCTGAATAAGTAACAACACAAGCAAAAATCTGTATCTTCCTCCACACTATATTCCAACCAATCACCATACATATCAAACCACTTTAGATTAAAACGTCGAAGCACCCCTCCAATTGCTGTTTGTTTAAAACGGTGACCACGAGGTTGACAAGGTCCTCTAGTCAAATATTTGCGCCATACTTCATCTCTTTGATTGGGATGATAGCTTATAATTCTTTTCCTCTTCGCTGGATCCCATGGCAAATCATCCAAATCAATATCAAATGGTGGAGTTTTTCTTTTCACGACGAAGCGATCCATTATGTTTATTGTTTCCTACACACAAAAATCAAAATCATATAAGAGTGAGTGACGATTAACACAAACAGAGCTATCAAAATCATATAAAGAGTGACAATTAACACCAACAGATAGGTAAATTTACTAAAGTATAAACTAAAACAAAGCAAAATCACAATTTTTTAGAAGATTAATACAAATAGAGCTTAGGAAATTTATTTTTAATATTAGACAGTATTAAACTTAGTTAAGGAAATTTAATATACAAAAAAAATATATTCAAGTACTTGGAAATCTAATCTTAGAACTCTTGAGTTTTGGAACAAAGAAGAAGAAAACTCATATCACACTATCTGAAATTTGAAAAAGAACAAAAAAGAAGAAGCTGAACAGTTTTTCGTTTTTATGCTCACGTAGGTAGACCAAAAAAAACAGAATATTAGATGGGCTCTTAAACAATCAGTTTGTATATTTACTAAAATTAATTGGGCTCAATATTTCATACCGAAAGCCTTAAACTTAAAGCCTTTTTGTGTTTTAATATTTCACGTGGATCAATTATAATATTGTACAAAATTTCACCTCGATCAATTGTATTATTGCATAAGGGTCAATTTTTTTTTCATAAAAATTCCACTAATTTTTAGAATTTCATCTGGTAATGCTTCACTGGCTCCACCACTGATACGTATCTGTTTACAGTTGACGTAAGAAAGGTGTATATGTTTCTTTCAACTCCATAGTTGCAAGATGTATACTAATAACAGAAGCTAATACTGATAGTATACTTTTCCCTAGCTAAGTTTACCTAAATTAAATATGCTACACGTTTATGTATTGAGGTACATCAATCTGTTCTTCCTTTAATGCAACTTGGTTCAAAATATTCTCTTTTTATTTTACGCAATATATCTATCACGTCAAAAAAATTAGGAAAGATGGAATGAAGAAAATGTTTGATGAAAAAAAAAAAACACTTTCTAGAGACTTACAATGCAAACCAGCCGAGATTTAAAGCATGTAACAGTTTAATTTCCCCAAGAGAGAAGAGAACAAAGTTGATATTTCAAAGACCCAAATAATTCTATTTCATCCCATCATGCAGGCAAGTTATTCAAAAGGCCCCAACATCATTCTTTATCTATCACCTTATTAATATTCGCAATGGTTCGAAGTAAACTACTAAACTAGACAGAGACTATGCCATGTACGAAGTTGCTGAACTTTTTAGCTTTTTTCTAACCTCATTTGCAGAGTTATTTTTTTGGCTTCTCACTTAGTGATGTTAAACGGACACACCCGGTCCTTCCAAGCCCTGTCTATCAAATACTAATTGACTAATCCATTTAGGCTCATTTATTTACTGATCCGTTTAAACACTGTCCATATGAGTCTTCGATTTTATGCGGCCCTTTTAGGCCCATTTATTATTTACGATTATTTTTTTTCAAAACTGTTGGTTGTTAATTGTTTAATATTGAAGAATCAAACTTCCTGAAGAAATTTTAAACCAATTTTGACAGAATTTGTTAAGAAGTGTAAATTAATAATGACAAGTGCAGGAAAAAGCAATGCAAGTTGCTTTTGTTGCAAATCAGCTTAATTTAGCATAGCTAGACGTAAGATATAATCTAAATTCACTTGTCACAAAAGGAAGAACCAAAACCTTTGAATTGAGACCTAAGACCATCTTCGTTGCTTATTTTTGGTGAGTGTCTAAACATTTTTTTAAAGTAAACAACGCACGAGCTTTGTTAACAGAGTTTGGTTTTTTTTACATCCCCGGACCTAGTACAGAATAAATTCACTAGAACAAGATAACAATCTGCATATGATACAAACACTATTATGCGTATCATTATTTTCAAGATGAATAAACCATCAAAATATCTTTCTATCTGGTTGATGGGACGACATCACACATCTTGTGTGTATTTCTCGAAAATACCTTGAAGCGTGCAAGTCTTTATGAAGCCCCTTTTTGGTATTTTGCACAACTTATAGGGTTGCCAACTTTTCTGTTGTACAACAAACAAAAAAAATTGTTATAAAACAAATAGGAATTGGGAGATTAACAATTGTATACAATTTTCCTATTATACAACAAATAGAAATTTTCTATTATACAACAAATAGAAAAGTTTCTGTCGTGATCCCATCTTGAATGAAAATTCAAGATGTTCATCCAGCTCAGCAGTCGCTACTTGGCTTGTCCAAGTCGGCCTTAAGCTTATGTACTCAAACTCTTCAATTCAGCTTCTTGTACTACTTCCTCTATTAACGCCGGAACAAGTACAAGAAATGCTTCAGACGTTTGACATATCCTTTGATATATCTAACTGCAGGGTTATTGATTCAATCTTATCTTCTCTGCTTTGTGTCAATCACTATGTCAACATGATCACCAAGTGCTACTTAAGGTTTGATGTACCTGCACTTTTATCAAGTAATACTTCATTCTGTGTGTCAACTCCACCAACATTTGTATCATGTAATGCATTAGCCTCAATGTTAGTTTTGTCTAATATCGTTGTATGACCTGTCACACCATCTATGACGATTCCATGTCTGTATCTATGTCTCATCTATTTACTGCCACTTCTTGTTTTAGTATAAATTCATGACATGTTCTTGAACTTATAAAACTTGAGTCAATACAACACCTTCAATCTTTCTCTTGGTGATTGAGTTTTATAATCCATGCCCGGCCAACACAACATCTTCAATCTCTCCCTTGATGATTGGCTTTTCAATTCCATATATTTTATAAAACCAGTCATCAAAATATCTTCATAATGATCTAAGAAAAATGTTACGTTTTCAATTTCATAACAAAAATAATCAATTGATTATTCTTGATCATTATATTTTCATAACAACTCTACTCTTTTGTCTTTCCGAAACTACTTTATCTTGAACATTATATTCTTCAATTTTTGGAAAAAGAAACTACACATGTATTAACTAAATTTCCTTAACTAACTAAATCGGACCAGGTCTTGATTTTGAGCAGCATTTATAGGAGGAGAACCTCATTAATCTGCTTTGGCACTCCAGCCGGACCGCCCTAATGACAATATATTTTAGGTTCGAAACTTTTTAATAACAAAATTATATCTGATTATTAGTCCTTTTTTTCAGTGGATCAGATTA
The DNA here is from genome assembly GCF_030686135.1 of Camelina sativa. Lineage (NCBI taxonomy): Eukaryota > Viridiplantae > Streptophyta > Magnoliopsida > Brassicales > Brassicaceae > Camelina > Camelina sativa. The sequence goes on from NC_141895.1 coordinate 29,487,384, forward strand.
ACTAAATACAGCTTAGCATGAAACAAAAACCAATCACGTGTTCTTAATTACAAAAAAAACTATATATCTATTCATTATCAGTCCTTCTTAGCATGAAATAAAAACTAATCACGTGCTCTTATAGTGATCATTAAGGCCATGAATGGAATGGTTTTTCAAATTGGTTTTTAGATTTTAGTTTTTGGTTTTTAAAAACCAATATAAGAGTGTTTTTGGTTTTTCTTTCAAAATGGATTAAATCTTTCAAAAACTAGATTTTCCATTTTTTAGGAAATCCAATTTTGTAAAATCTTGAAAGACTGTAAAACTGGTTTTTAGGTAAACAAGAACCAAAATCTAGCCAAACACTATTAAACATTCAGGGCCTAAGTTTGTAACTTGTTAGTCACAACCAAACAAGTTACAACCAATAGAAAAATATTCCCCGAAAACCAATAGAAAAAGAAAAAGAAGAATCTATTCGTACTATTACTTTAATTCCATGTGGAGATGTTCTTATAGTTTCTGGATCTTTGTACCAATCAAAAATTTAACCCATGCATTAATTACATGGTCCCCAAAATTTCACAGTAGAGTACGATAATAGTATTCTTGATATATCATACATCGTATTTTATTTATTAATGGGCTAGGAAAGGTCGTAAACTCCTAATGTATGTGTGGTTCTGCTTCTTCACAAGTTGTACGAACTTATATTGATATTTTGTATATCATCAATGATATAGATTGAACATTAAGACATGAAAAAAAAACATGAGGCGTAGAGATATTCAGGCCAGAGTCTCACAAGGACATGTTTTTGTCTATATTTGTAGTTTATGAGTTCTCTATATCTTTCGCGTTTTTCACATGATTGATTTTATGTCATTATGGTAACAATGTGTGAATTGTTATGTAATTTAGCTAGAGCTTGCAAATTGATGCAGCATATCTAGGATAATTATTTGTTATTTATCGTTTATTTATATTATTGTCTAATGCTTATTCTATTTTGGAGTTTATTTTCCTACTAGAAACCGATTGTGAATGTCATGATTATGGCAAGATCTACCCTTTCATAGTGAAAGGTCTATCTGTGGAGACAAAAGAGTGACCATGGTATCGACAGAGATATATATGGTTTATTGATAAATTAAGTAATAATGGTGAATTGAAATTATTAAGAACTACAGTTTTATGTGAGAATCAATGCATTGATGCGGAAAATTCTGAACGTCAATCCATCAAAGGTTCAAAGACGAATTTTCTGACCAAAAATTAGGACACCTGATACATCGTATATTTCAGATAATCTCACTTTAATTTATTTTTCTTTCTATATTTATATTTTAGCGCTTAACAAACTTAAATAAGCAAAAGAAAATTTCAGGCTTTGTGTTGTGTGTGTTGTTCTTACTTTTTTTGGTCAAGAGGCTTTTGTGTTTTTTTTTCTTGGTTTTGGTAGGTCTAACTAAAGAGATTTCAATTAATAAGAAGACTTTGTTTATTCGGAGATTTTCGAGCTTAACGAACAATCTTGCAATCATCGAATCACCCGTACGTTTATACCATAAAAATGTATGTGGTTCTCAAAATTTGAACAAACTTTTTCTTAATTAATACTCGTACTAAGACATGACATAAACATTGGGAGGAAACACTATCGAGAAGGACATATGTTTTTGTCAATATATGGGGGTTTCTATTTTATTTTTTCGTGAGGCTTTTTAATCTCATTTTCACATTATTGATTATGGTTTTTATGAAAGCTCATCGAAGCCCTCTAGACTCTCTATAAAGACCCAAAATGTCGTGAACAATCATATACGAAGCTAAAAAGATTTGTTTTTGATAAAAGCTAAAACATTTCAAGAAGGAAAAGCTAAAACATTTCAAGAAGGAAAGAATCTAGAAACAATGAAATTCAAGAATCATTTACTTCTGATCTCTACTTTATAGCTGAGGAGATCAAGAGAGGTACATTTGAATTGGATAACTTTAATATGAATCCTTACTCGTTTGTCTCGCCCTCAGCTGTTAGAATATATCCCACATTGGAAGAAACATAATTCCTTGGGCAATATATATAGTATGTGGCAATCCTTCTCTCTTGAGCTAGCTTTTGGGAGTGAGTTAGGCCCATTACTAATATGGTATCAGAGCAAAGGTTCAAACTTCTCGATTGTAGTCTACCACCCGTGGATGTCCAGTCCCACAAACTTCACGTTTCAAATATCAGCGTGAGGGGGTGTGTTAGAATATATCCCACATCGGAAAAAACATAATTCCTTGGGCAATATATATAGTATGTGGCAATCTTGCTCTCTTGAGATAGTTTTTGGGAGTGAGTTAGGCCCATTACTAATATCAGCTTATGACACAGCTTGGCTAGCCATGATTGAAGATGACGGTACTCTACAGCCAATGTTTCAAGGTTATGTAGATTGGATTCTGAACAATCAGAACGTTGTAGAAGGATTATGGGGGAGGCCCGGAGATGACAATGGAGACGAAACACTCGCTTCTACACTTGCATGTGTTGTAGCACTTCGCAAATGGAACATTGGAAGGCTTCATGTCCACAAAGGTAATCGTCACGCTGACTTGTTTCGCCATGGGCTTAGTTATCTTTTTGGTTTGCACGTGGTTGATTTGAATAAAACCCTTCGTACATTTCACATTGCATCCATTACGTACGTTTCACATGCACACGTGTGACGTGTCTTTGCACAAATTCTAAATACGTGGAATTTTTTTATTTTCTTTGTTAATTGGGAAAAATATGACGTGTCTTTCACCAATTTTTCCTAAATTTATTTGTTTGGTTCCAAAACTAAAATTCAATATATTTGTCTGTAAGCTGTATATCAATAGAAAATTACTTCATGCTAATCATTTACTCCTCACTATTAGAATAGATGATGTTTTAGAATTTTTTTTTTATAACAAAAGATGATTTTCTTTAGTGTATTTAATGCATTTTTTTAAAATCATATAACAATTTAATATTTTTACTTTTACAATACATAATTATTAAATGTATATATGTCATATTGCAATTGAATAACATGTCAAAGCTAAATTAATGTTCACCTTCTGCTCTATATCTATATATAATATATAATAAATCATCATGTGTTGTTTTTATTTATTCTTTTTTCCTAAAACAAAAATGTATTATTGAGTTAACAACAATATATCATTAATTAGTTTCTTAAACTTGGTCAAAATCCTAGAAATTCATCTATTCTAATATTGAGAAAATATTAAATATATATTTCAAATCCCCAAATGAATTTTATAGTAATATTTTTAGAGATTTGGGGCATTTATTTATACATCATGAATTAAATAGGGAAGAGATACATAGAAAGACGTTTGGGGAATATTATTGGGAAATATATCAACCCTAACATGAAGGGATCTTGTCCTCGTTGGCTGGTTCTCATGTTCACTGGACTCCTCGAGATTGCTGAACAACTTGGCCTACGACTTCTCTTCTCTACTCGAGCGAAACGAATAATAAATAACTTGTTATTCCAGCGCAAAGAGATTCTCCAACGGTACGTGCCAAAATCTAATACTCCTTCTGTTTAATTTAAGTGGTGTTTAAGATTTTTACACATAAATTTTAATAAAAACATCATTAAACAAAATATAATCAACCGATAAAAAAATATTTTGTAAAATATAATTGGTAAAAAAATTTAATACATTTATTTTTTGCATAGAAAATTGAAAACATCATTAATAATAAAAAATTTTTTTTGCTAAAACACCATTTTGAAATGAAACATAGGAAATACAAACTTACAAATTAACATTCTTAACGACATAAAATTATCAAGTCATGCCTAAAAGTAAATGATATATACATGAATGAAACTAATGTGAGGAATCATGATTCCCTATCAAGAAGATATCTTATATGCAATCATTTGGCTTCGAACTCAAATTATTGCAAATAAATTTCCAGCTTTAAAATCAATTGATTATTCTTGGACCTTTTTGGATATGAGATTCCTAACACTTAATTACTAACCAACATTTGTGTAGAGAAAAACTTGTGAATGACCGTCACAGTCAGCAGTCCCTGCTCGCATATTTAGAAGTATTGCCATCTACGTTATACGCCAAAAATAAAAAAATACCTCATTCAGAAACTTGGTGATTCAGATGGCTCTTTGTTTCAATCACCCTCAGCAACTGCAGCAGCGTATATGCTCTCAAAAAATACCAAGTGTCTGGCTTATCTGAAATCTCTCGTACAAAGATGCCCCCATGGAGGTTAATTAATTTAAGTTTTTTTGTTTTTTTTCAAATCTTTAATCAAGAAAAAGGTATTAACAGCTTGATAATCGTTTTTGGTATTCCTTATGGCTATTTATTAAATACAGTGCCACAAGTTTACCCCCTGAGTGAAGAAATCATCAAGCTCACTATGGTCAATATAATGGATAACTTTGGTTTAGCAGAGTACTTTGGTGAAGAGATTGATCATTTTCTTCTTCAAATTTACAAGTGAGGGATAATTACAAACACTCTTACGATCGTTGATACTTTATAATTAAGTAATTACCTTAATATATATATATATATATATATATATATATACACAAATTTAAATTATCTTTTATGTTTTCTCCTTAGGAACTACGAGAAGGAGAATGTCGAGACAATGCCCATAAGTTCAAAAGTAGATCAGTTGCACAAAGCCTCTCTGGAGTTTCGAATGCTGAGAATGAACGGATACTATGTTTTACCTAGTAAAATAACTAATTCTCAATATTATTTATATATATAGCTTATATCTATATTCCATCAATTCCAAATCTGATTTTTTTTTTTTTTTTTTTCACACAAACTTGATTTAGGGAGCTTTTGCTGGTTCCTGAGTGATGAAGAAATCCGACATCATCTAGAGACGAACACTGAATGTTTATTCTTTGTGATGTTAAGTGTTTACAGAGCAACTGATCTCATGTTTCCAGGAGAGTGTGAACTGGAAGAAGCAAGAGAATTTTCTCGGAAATTACTCAACAAAAGTCAGTTTACTGATAAACAAATTGTGCCTAGTTTTCACATTAAACATGAAATAAGTTCCCCATGGATGGCTCGACTCAAACATCTTGATCATAGGATGTGGATTGAGGACAAGGACTCAAATGCTTTCTCAGTTGGAAAAGCCTCTCTAATCCGGTATTTAAGCAATATGATAAAGATACTTGCAATTGAATATTACTTTGTATGTCTAGCGACAAACTTACTCATACTAAGGGGTTTTTTTCTTTCTTATCACTGGAAACTTATTACACAGTATATATAGGGACAAACTTACTCATCTCGCTCTAAGAAATTTTGAACTTCGAGAAGCTGTATATAGACATGAGATGGAGGACCTGATTACGTAAGTATTGAGAGCCTTATACACCCTATATATCAATCATGGAAAATAAAGTTGATATTTTAATTTGAGCTAGGTGGGTAAAGAAATCAGGACTTAACGATATCGGATTCGGAAGAGAGAAGACAACATATTGCTGTTTTGCAGCTTCATCAAGCACTCCATTACCTATTAAAACCGCAACTAATATTCGTAAGCTAATGGCAAAGAGTGGGATCCTTATTACAGTTGCTGATGATTTCTTCGACGAAGAAGGATCGTTTGATGACTTGGGAGCACTTACTAAAGCTGTTATAAGGTACATTGGTTAAAGAAAAATGTCATGCACGTGTGATTATTATAAACTATATATCCGTCTGGGAATCAATTACTCAATTGATTGTTAAATGAAATATTGTCTACAACTAAATGATATAGATGGGAAGGAGAAGAGCTTAAAGGTTACGGCAAGATCATATTCAAAGCACTTGATGATCTCGTAAAAGAGACTGCAGAAACTTGCCTTCAAGGTCACGGAACTGACATAACAGACCATCTACGCAACATTGTAAGTCTTTCTGATTCAAGATACTGTTAGTTTTAATCATGTTTTATATGTGTGGAATAACCTTGATTCTTGAAGTAACTATAGAGCCACGTATGTAATCGATATGTGATTTCTTGTTCAAACAACTACATAGTTTTAATATTAAAACAACATCAATATTGCTATTTATTTGTAAATACTAAATAGTGGAGTACAAAATTATATTACCGTTCTCATACGTACTAAGGGGTGTATTGAATTTGATATTTTAGGAAATTTTAGAGTATTCTGAAATCTACTGTTATTTAATTAATGATTTTTAAAAAATCATCTGAAATCCTATGTTATTAAATGTTTTCGTCAATATAACAAATCTAAATAATTCAAAATCTTACCGGCTTCTTACTTTAAAATTATTATAGGGGTATTTACACCGCTAGTTTTATGGAAAAGATTCTTAACTTTGATCCAAAAGTCTAACTAAATAAAAGCAAGACCAAATTATATACGAATAACTCAATTTTCAGAATAGATGAATTAGTGAACTAAATAATGACTATGCAGTGGAGCGAAACATTTGAGTCGTGGCTACGTGAAGCCAATTGGAGTAAGAACGGACACATACCGTCGATAGAAGAATATCTTCAAAATGGAATTATCTCAATCGCAGTACACACCATTGTTCTTCCTACTCTGTGTCTCATTGAATCTTGTTTTCCCCAGCACAAACTCAAACCCGGAAATTATGATGACATAACAGCATTGCTCATGACCATTACCCGACTGCTTAACGATCTACAGAGTTACCAGGTAATGTCAATCTCTATAATACCTGAATTAATTTATCATACATGGATACATTTTATATAGTATTACCATGTATTATTGTTGATTAGACATTCCAATTAGAATACCATGTTATATTGCTTATGAGACATGTCAACTGATTGATCAAAAAAAAATGGATAATGTCAACCAGCTTTCGGGACAGCCAGAAAAATCTAACCAGGCTGAATTTACCAGTTTGAACTATTTAAGTCTATATCTACTTAATAAGGTGAGAAGATATTGTAAATCTAATTGGGGTATATCTATCGAATTCAAATATAGTATAGGGTTATACTAGTTCTTTTCTAGTTATTATCAAATTTTGGACGAAACTGAAAGCTATGTGATCTTTATCTTTAAGGCATATATATATATATGAGGTGCTCGTCTTGTACTTAACTTCTTGTAATATTAAAAATTTCAGAAGGAACAAGAACAACGCAAGATCAACTCCGTTCTGCTCCACATGAAAAGTCACTGCGGTTTGAAGATAGAGGATTCGATTACTTATATTGAAAAGATAATTGATTCGAAGAGGAAAGAATTTATGGAGCATGTCCTAATGGATAAATTCAGTGATTTGTCTAAACCGTGCAAAGATATTCACATGTCTTTATCCAAAGTTTTTGAGATGTTCTTCAACAAAAAGAATCGCTATGACTCAGACATGGAGATGCTTGAAGACATTAAGAAGGCTCTTTACGATCCCATAAACTTGGAAATAATTAGTACTCTCTGAGATTTATCCAACGTTTAAGCGAATTTCTTATTAATCTAAATTTTATGAATGTAGTTATTACTGAATAGTCTTCATAATGATACATGTAAGTTGTTTCCTCTATACAGTATGGTATATTTTTCACTGGTGTATGGTTTTTCTATCTATTTTTTAAAAAAATATATATATAAATAGAGTAACCTAAAAGAAAATATTTTAAAAAAATTTGGTGTGAAATTTTTTGGTATCCGTACGTTTTTCCAGTCTTAATCAACAAATGTACGTTAACATTCGGAAGATATTGAATCTCACATAATTTTTTGGTATCCGTACGTTTGGTGATTTAAAAATATTAAAACCATTTTGGCCACATTAAAGACTCATATCGAGTTTTCAATAGGGTTTTGGTAATACTGCGTACGTAACCCCAAATTACATACGTAAAATAAGTAAAAACAATTAGAAAATTATATGGAATAAATATACAATAAGTAACAAAATGTTAGATATTGAAATGAAAACTACATAATTTCTTTCAGTTGCGCAATGCTAATCGTCAGTACATGAGTGGAGTTATATATTCTTCATGATCCTGACAACTTGGAAAGGACAAGGCTTAATTAATATCATCTTAGCAGAATTATGATTTTGGATTTTAATGGTAATTGTGGTCAGGGCGGGCAAATCCGTCTGCGATCTAGACCGTTCTATTTTTAAAGCGGATAACAGACTATTGCGGACAAACTCAATTTGTATGCAAAAGCGGTCCACAGTTGGTCCACTGTGGTTTTGTCTCTGCTTTATTTAGACCGTATCATTGCGAACAACATTTGCTAAATGATAAATAAAAAGCGGTTTAGTCTGCAGACGGATTTATCCGCCCCAACCGCTGCAACCATTCACATCTTTCATATTGGTTATGTATTGTCTCCCTAGATTGTGAAAGATGAAAAACAATTGGAGGTTCTCTTATTTTTTGTTGGATCATTGTCTTCTTATTTCTTTCTTTCGATAGTACACAGATGTGAATTTGATTGATAGCCTCTGACGCTGGTCACAGTGGCCAAATCAAATCCCACTTTGACTGGTTCCACGTGATAATGAAATTAGCGTGTTTGATTTTTCCAATTTGAATTTGAATAACTAGCATGTATTATGCTTACTGGCATTTTTGCATGACTGGTCATTCTTCCATAAATACTGTATAGTGTTCAACGAGTTATTAATTCGTCTACGGTAAATTAATTAGATAATTATTGGATCTATCACTATTATCATCGCTTTAGTCATTATCCAATACACGTTAGCAGTTAATAATCATCTATCTATCACTCCTTCACAATCACGTAAAATATAATATTTTCAGAAGATAAAAAATTAGTACCCACACAACTATTTTCGATTAGATCTTTTCTTTCTCTGTTAAAGGAAGGTACGTAGTACAAAACAAGAATTGTCATATTTCTAACTCCGGGAGACAATCGTCCTGAACTTATTGAGAACCATAGCATTTTTGTTTTACGTTAATATGTTTCAAGTATTATCTTCTATTTTGATTTGTTTTTTTAATAAAAATGATTCCTGAAAGGCTGAAAGCAATGTTTGTATTCGCAATTTCCGTAATATTAGAAACAAACTATTATCGGTAAAAACATGACACGTAAGTGTGTGACTTTAAAAAAATTGTGTAAGTAAATGAATGAATTTGTTTCTATCATCAAATATTCAAATAGATATATTTTTTTTTTCAAGAATAATACAGTAGCTAGCGCTGTGGAAAAAACTTAACTCAGTATTCACATCATCGATTTATGCAGACTCCCATCTGGCTTCATAAAGAGATGCTTGGTGCAACCCTCCTCTTATATGAAGAAAACTTTTGTCCCCTACTGCACACTACTTTGTGTAGGTTGTCATGAGCCGGCGAGACTAGAGGTTATGGACCCGTCTACAATGTCAAAACGTCTATCGACAATGATTATTCTCTCATTTCGCTATGTGCTCGTGGATGTAGCTCCGATTTACCTTTGGCTCCCATGTGGCAAGTTGTCCTACAACTCTTTTCTCCGACATCTCGTGGCGCTTCCATAGAATTATCCTATCTATCCTTATGTTAACTTTTCCAATAGATTTAGCAATTTGTATTAAACTTTTGAGTTTACCGAAACTCCCAAATCTTGTAATTATTTTTTCTGATAAATGAAAACAAGGCACAAAAAAAAAGAGGGAAAAATCCTACTAGATCCGAAGACAATTGTATGGTTTGACTATCCTCGTCTATCTTTTTTTTTTTTTTTCATTTAGAAACAGAAATTATGATTAAAAAAAAATGGTGTGATATACTTCTACCAAGGTTTAGAATGTATAGTTCAGTAAAACTATGCTAATTAATTAACATATGTTAAATATTCTTCATCCTCCTGAGTGTTTTAGATTACAAATTGCACGCTACAGTTTGGACAAGTATTCTCCCGAGGTTACACGGTCAACTTATAGTAGTGTATATGGCCACCCTTTGTCTATCCCATACCACTCCTAGAATTAAAGGCAAGCCGAACTAAATATTTTCAGTCGTACTAGTACGTATTTCATGATGAATTTTGCATGTTTCACGTTTTCTACGGTTGACACCATAGAGACACATCGTTATTCGAGCTCGATCAGTCTATTCATTTGTGCTATAGCTATACGCAAATTAAAGAACGTATACTATTAAAAATCTTCTGGGATTTGGGATTTGGCATTTGAAGAGTCGATAAATATTTAATTTTACAGAAAAGTCAATAGATATTTTTAATCTTTTAATGTTATAGAACTTCTTTTGAACTTGTATTCTGTGTCTCACGCATATAACGCCATTTGTTTTTTTTTTTATTTTTTGAGAAAACATACAACGCCAATTCCCTTTTCTTTTTGATCTGACTTTTGACTATCCCGCAACTAGAACGCTATTGGATTTCGGTTGGTGCATCCTTAAAAGACATGCAATATGAACACGGTAAGTCGATGGTCGGGCGAACGTATTGCTAACAATCTTGAAGATTTTGGAAACTATTTGACAGTAAAATTAACAATCTTTGCTCCATACAGGGGAAATGAAAGCATAATTCCTTCGGATCCTTCCACATGTTCAATCTTTTTTTCGAATTCAAAGGTATATCAAACTATTTTTTAAAATTGATATATTAAAACGATATGAATCTTTTTCATATGTAAATATAGGTTAATATCTTTTTTTTTTTTTTAACTCATTTCCAATAAATCAATGAAATATTCTGAAGGAACAGTAAAGTTATAAAAATTAAGAAAAGCTAAAAACTGTAAAAACAAATGAAGCCATGAAAACCAAGGTACTAACTCATCCTCGTCGTTCATTCTCAATTTTCTCATGAAGCCATGCTGGACCGCCGAGAGCAAGATATGATTGTAACCGTCCATCCTTGGTAACACTAGGGGCAATCGCCCTAGCCAACTCATTGGCTTTCGGTGAAGAGAGCTTAAAACAGAGCTCTCCCATCACCTGTATCCCTCTAGAAATGTTGGCCAGTTCAGAACGGTACCTTGGCCAATCCTCAGGCGTTTTAATCGCATCCAACGCAGCCTTACAGTCTATCCAAATCTCGCATGAAATAATATGAAGTGCCTGTAAGCTTTGTAGACACCATGTGATACATGACAGTTCTACAGAAATCCTGTTTGATCGAGGTAAAAAAGCATCCCTAGCATGATATAACACATTCCCCTCATGATCTCGTAACAACCAAGCCCCACCACAAAAAGAAGAATCATTCACCCAAGCCGAGTGAAGATTGCATTTAAGATGTCCTGGAGCCGGTCTAGACCATCGTTTTACGACACTTCTCCCTCTCTGAACTTCATTAATTCCAGCTAAACTGATCAGATGTTGCTGCTTTATCCATTCCTCTGAAGTTTCCAACGCAGTAGCAATCAGGATATGGTGATTTGTAACACGCTGTGAGAAAACAAATTCATTCCTGGCTTTCCAAATGCCCCATAAGATCCATGGTACGGCCATCCTTGTTTGTTCCGGCACACCAGGCTTGTTCATCATGTTGAAAACATACTCAATATTTTCGACAATAGAGTTCCTAAAACCATGAGCAGGTAAGGGTACAGTAGTTGCCCTCCAAACTTTATCAGCTAGCACACAATTAAAGAGAGTATGAGAAATGGTTTCCTCTGCATTTTGACAAACTTGACAAATAGGATTAACTTGTAATCCATGATGCTGCATACAATCCGCTACTGCGAGTGCACCAGATAGAGCTCGCCATAAGAACATGCGGATCTTTGGTTCTGTAAGAATACTCCAAATCTTCTCTTTCGTTCTGTTCAAAGCTGCAATATTCTCTGTGATAGGATTAATGAGCTCCATCTCTTTCGAAAGTAGCCAGTTCCCACTCTTCACCGAGTACTTGCCATTATTTTTGTATGCCCATATATATCTATCCTGCAGATGTTGTGCTGGTGGAAATGATCGTATGCGGACAACATCTTCAGGAGTAAACAATTCCTGTAGCTTTAATACATCCCAACTACCCTCAACAGTGATTAGAGAAGATACCATAAGGAGAAGATCAATTGTCAGTATAGGTTAATATCTTATAAACCTAATTTTTTATTTCCGTTAATACTATTTAGCTTTAAATCAAGAAAACTGTTTAACAATATCTTCTCCATTTAAATCAAAGACGATTAAATCAAGAAAACTATATTGTTAATTTATAGCATATATAAAAAACTGATGCACTAGTAATTGATTTTGTATACTCTTTCAAACACACAAAAAACTGATGCACTAGTTGTACCAAAGCTCTCTTTTTGAATATAATTTAACATTACATTAAAAAAAAAAAAATTATAGCATATAAACAAAAAAAATTACAGACTGGTAAAATTAAAGTTTTGCAGGTTTTAAAATTATATCTCACATAATAATGATACAATTTAACGTGATTCAGTTGAGTTGGGAATACTTTTGATACTATCTCTAACAATTTTTGCTTACATGTATTTTATCACTAGATTATCATACTTTCTCATTTAAAAATTGAATATGAATCTCTGTAATTTTTTGCCAATTATATAAGAAAACTCGCAGTTATGAAAGTGAATCAAGCGATAACACTTTTAAAACTTAAAACTACTCTCTTTAATCGTTGATTAAAAACGAAAAAATTACCAAGAGCCAATAACTTAACTAGTAAAGATTTCAGGCGAAAGTCTAGACGTAGCTGGTTTGATTGTTCTTAACACCACACCATATAACTTGCTATGGTCTCGGATCTCAAAAGATGTTGGGTCATATGTCCAAAACCTGTTATCAAAATAAAAAAAAATTGAATAAACAAAAATTTCCAATTCTTTATTTCTAATTTCGACAGTTTTCTATGTTTCTCGATAGCGATTTATTTACTTCTACTTACAGATCAATCCTCCTACCTCACAGTCACGACCAACTACTCTAGTGTCTTTTTTATATTTTATTTGTTACTTTTTTTTTTTAGTATATCTCTTCTTTTCTGCCATTTGAAACAGAAAAAGAGATTCGTTACGACTGACTTATCCGAAACAACCAAACAGACTTTATCACTTTCTAAGCAGTTATATAGTTATTTGATTTTCCAAAGATGGACGAACACGAAGGTTCTGTTTTGTGATACACCATTTATTGTAACAACTAAAACATGGCAATTTTATGCTAAATTATACAGTAAATCTTGTTTCAACTACAATTTGCATTAAACAAAAAATATTTACATCATCATAAATCTCCAGATCAAACCAAAATATTGTGGGAGAAAAATGATTATTCTGAGAAGTACAAAGGTGCAAGTTGTAACGACCCGGAACCGCCGGGTCAGGGTGTTTTAGAAATGACCGATGCCAATATATTATAGGTCACTTCAGAGAGCATCCCGATGAAGCGCTTTTGACGATGGCTTTGAAAATGACTTCCCCGTACAGATGAGAGGGCCGGTCGTTCTAACCAGAAGCGGGGGAGGATGAGACACAATTGAAGAAAATGTGTGGAGGAGACCTAAATATTTCTGGAACAAAAAAAAATATCAACGAATAACATTTGATTAGGTTTTTACGTTGAATTGAGTTTTGTTAATTTGATTAGGTTGAAGTGATATACACTATGTAAATTTATATATGGAAACATCTTTGTCATTAGAGTTAACCGTCGTAAGTATGGATATATCATTATTAAATAAATTATTAAATAAATAAAGATTTTTAAAGACAACGAAAATTAAACCAAGTATTTTTTGGAAATTTAATAAATAAAGTAATTAAACGGCCAAAAAAAAATTAGATGGCGTATTATTCGGATTTTTTCCCAAAATATATATGGATATTAAAACAAACGGTAAAGATACCGGACAATTTTTGACGAGATACACATATTTTCAGTATTGAAACAAAAAATATTTACATCATCATAAATCTCCAGATCAAACCAAAATATTGTATATATTTAAATTTCAGTATTGTTTTCTGATTTGTTTTTTTTTGACAATTTTTGTGAGGTGTGAAAGAGATATACGCATAATGATACATTTATACGTGATATCTGGGATCACATGGGGATGTAGTATAATTCCTTGTATGCATTTATTAATTGGAAGACCAGGCGAGGAGTGGACCCTTCGTATGATAGAGGAGAAGACCATTAAAATATTCAAACTATGCACATTTTTCACATTCTTACATTTAAACTCAATAGGCATACTCGCTTCCTCTATATAAACACAACCAGATTAGTGACCCATACATTATATAATACACACAATCTAAAAGACTATCCTCCTAGACAAAAAAAAAAAAAAAAAAACAACAACAAGTACAAAAACAATGAAGTCCTCTTACGGTTCTTCCTCTAATGATCTCCACGCTTTGGTCAGTGAGATCAAGAGAGAAATACAGTTGTCCAACATTAATCTTGATCCTTACTCATTTGTCTCTCCTTCCGCCTACGACACGGCTTGGTTATCCATGATCGAAGAAGACAACAACGTAGGTGATGATGAGCTTAAACCGATGTTCCAAGATTGTCTAGACTGGATTATGTGCAATCAAAACGCAAGAGAAGGTTTCTGGGGAAACTCCGGTGGTTATACTCAAATGGCTGATGCCGAAGCCGAAGACGGCGAAGAGGACATGTACATTCTCACCTCTACTCTTGCTTGTGTTGTAGCACTTCACAAATGGAATATTGGGTATTTTCATCTCCAGAAAGGTGCGTAATTAGCTTTTTGACTTTGTATTTTTGTGGCTCTTTGAAAAACGTTTGTACATGTAAAACGTAGCTCACTACGTAAGCAGACTCCGACACGGTTGGTCTACTGCGTAAGCATTTATCAAAAAATCTCATTACGTAAGCATCACATGCATGGCCCATGCGTTATTCACGTGCTAATATATACAAAATACGTCTTTTTTCTTTTTGGTCAAGTACAAATACGTCTTTGGTTTTTTGTTCCAGCGAAAATCATATACTTGTGGTTTATCACGTGTTTTTTTTTTTTTTTTTTTTTTTGTATGCTTTTGTGAAGCTGATAGTGAACATACAAGAGTACTCACACGCTAACAAACGGCCATTTCTTTTCAGCCGTATGCATGGTGTTTACATATACATTAATTTAACAGTGTTAACGACTTTTTGATTAAAAGTGGTTAATGTTATCTTATACTTATACATGTGGGTCATAACTATATAGAATCTTACTTATTTCAGTTCACTTGCATCGTCATCTTGTAAATGAAACAATTTTTTACTAACTACTTTACTTTTTTTTTTTACTAGGGAGAAGATATATCGAACGAAGTACGGAGATGATAATTGGCAAACAGATCCACGAAAATGGATCTTATCCTCGTTGGTTCGTTATCAAATTCACTGGAATCCTAGAGCTTGCTCAACAACTTGGCTTACACTTTGTCTTCTCTAGTCGCTGCGTCAAAATGATCAAAGAAATGTTTTATCAACGCCAAGAGATTCTCAAAAGGTAAAGTTACACAACTCCTCCTCCAAAAATTTCATCATAAACATATATATTTTTATTTTTTTAAATCAATTTTTTTGTTTTCTGTTTTCCCAGAGAAAAATTGATGGGTAATTGTAACCATAAACCTCTACTAGCCTATCTAGAGGCATTGCCATTGAAATTATATGTTGAAAATCATGAAGACACCATTGTTAAGAGCCTCGACAATATCAACGGCTCTTGGTTTCAGTCGCCTTCAGCAACTGCATCAGTGTTTATGCTCACTCGCAACACAAAATGTCTAGCTTATCTTCAAAATCTCGTTCAACGATGCCCTAATGGAGGTTAAATATATTGAAATTTTAGTTATCCCAAAGCTATGGATAATTTGTATATTATTTTTATTTAATTTCATATTTAATAGTTAAGTAACAAGCTACGTGTAATTTTTTTTGTCTCAGTGCCACAAAAGTACCCTCTCAATGAAGATCTCATAAAACTCTCCATGGTCAATCTAATCGAGAATACTGGTTTAGGAGAGTTCTTCGGTAGAGAGATTGAACATGTTCTTCAACAAGTTTACAGGTGAGAAAACATTTTATAGTCAACTATTTTACTTTTCTATATATAAATATATAATATGTAAGAAAAGCTTATCTTTTCCATATAATTTTAAGGCGCCACGACGAGGAAGAAGATGTCAAGAAAAAGCCCATGAGTTACGTGGCAGATGAGTTGCACAAAGACTCTCTCGCATTTCGGATGCTAAGGATGCATGGTCGACACGTCTCACCTGGTAAGAATTTATCATTGTATGTCTTCATTAATTGATTACGTTCTCTACAGCTCCATGCATATCAGTTTGTCACTTATTTTTGTAAATCGATCTCAAATATCAACGGTAGTCCTTTCAAGGCAGAAAGCACTACATTTATAGTTCTAATTTAAGTTTCTTGTTCTTTGGTAAAGGCAATTCTTCTAGTTTGCTACATAAACATTGTGTTCTGTTTTTTTTTTCTGAAAATTTTTTATCAAAAAAAAAAAAAAAAAAAACTATTCTCTGTATTGTCGAAGTTGATGAAAAATAATTCTTTGTCCTTTTCGATACTGAGTCTTTTTTTTTTTTTTTTTGGAGTTTAAAAGCCTTAGTATATATACATTGCAGGAAGGTTTTGCTGGTTCATGAAGGATCAAGAAACCCGATATAATTTAGAAAGAAACATAGATTCTTTCTTGCCTGTAATCCTAAGTGTTTACAGAGCTACGGATCTCATGTTTCCGGGAGAGCATGAGCTTGAAGAAGCAAGAGAATATACTCGGAGTTTACTCGAGAAACGTCGCTCTAGAATGGTACACGACTAATATTTCTTAATAATTTGATGTATTTTTAGTTTTTTAGTGATTTAAAATACATTGCTTTATAATTATACTGAATAGTGATTGATCTGTAGATTATTCATGAATTAAGTACTCCATGGATAGCTCGACTCAGACACCTTGATCATAGAATGTGGATTGAAGACAAGAACTCAAATGTTCTCTCAAGCGGAAAAGCTTCCTTTCTAAGGTATATACTATTTATATGTAATCTATAGGGGAAACGTGCTATCTCCCCCCCGCCCTCTCCGAAAACTATGGGTTGGTCTTGGTTTAGAGATTAAACCAATGTAATCAGGTCACGAGAGATATAGGTTTCAAACTTTTAATTTGGGAGAAATATGTTTCAAACTTTTTTCTCGGCTACATATAGATCGGGTCAAAGTTTGAGCTCTATCTACCTTAATATATATGATAGTTCTCGGTAAGGGGGAAATAACATGTCACCTATTTATAAATTAGATCCCATAAAAATAAGATAATTTATGGGGGATTGTGTTTTTGTGTTGTTGGCAACAGACTGCATAGTTCATATAGCGACAAAGTAATTTATCTTGCTGCAAGAAATTTCGAGTTTCAACAAGCCAAATATCGACGCGAGCTGGAGGAATTGACAATGTAAGTAGACTTTAACTAGTTTACACTGCATAGTAATCGTAATAACAAAAGAGACTTCAGTATAGGAAACTAGCCTTTTGGTATACAAACTACATTCCATGAAGTGATATATACCTAACAATAGCGATTTGAGACAGGTGGGTAAAGAAATGGGGACTTAGTGATATTGGTTTCGGTAGAGAGAAGACAACATATTGTTACTTTGCAACTGTCACTTCGTTGCCCTATGAATATGCCATCAAACTTGGTAAGCTTACAGCAAAGAGTGCCATCCTCATCACAGTTGCCGATGATTTCTTTGATGAAGAAGGTTCTTTCAAAGATTTGGAAGCTCTAACGAAAGCAGTCTTAAGGTAAATTATTATTTAAAATTCGGTTATGCTGGCTGGCGTGATTAGAACATACCTGGAGATAAGCTATTGATCCATTGATTCTGAGAATATTAAGAACACTAAGATAATCCCAATTTACTTTTTAATTTATAAAGAAAAAAACTATAGAAATTAAACTATTAGCTTGAACTGATTGAGATCTCTGTAAATTCATGAGAAAGAATGATAGAGAAATAAGAAATTCGTTTAAAAAACCAAAAAAGAATGATAGAGAAAATACTATCTTTTCAGCTGTTTTATTAGTCATTAAAAAAAACAACAGCTTCATAAAATCAAAAGCCATACTGACTATTTAAAAAAAAAAAATGAAAAAAGAACTCTAGAAAACCGCACATGGGATAATTAGTAAAGTAAAGGGTAATAATGTAATATAAATTATGGATAATAAGCATAATTTTACGTTTCATAAGCACTTAATTATTTTGTTGATTCTAATTGATTCAATTATTGTTTACGTATAAATGATAGATGGGAAGGAAAGGAGCTTAAAGGTTACGGCAAGATCATTTTTAAAGCACTTGATGATATTGTCAGTGAAACTGCAGATACTTGTCGTAAGCATCACGGAACCGACATAATCGTCCATCTTCGCAACATCGTATGTCTCTTTAATTACTCGACCCAATCCATAAAAAAAAAGGGCAAAAACATACATTTTTGAAGGAAATGACATATCTTTCGATAAATTTAGGTTCACGCGCGTGTTAAAAAGAGAAAAAAGAAAAAAAAAAATCAATTTATTAAGAGTCAACTAAGGATTATTATATATTGGTCTCTGTTAATCTGTTATAACTATATATGTAGTGGGGTGAAACATTTGAGTCATGGCTACGTGAAGCTGAATGGAGTAAGAAGGGACACACACCTCCCATGGAAGAATATATTCGAAACGGAATGATCTCAATCGCAGCACACACCGTTGCTCTTTCCATATCATATCTCGTAGATCCTTGTTTTTCCCAAGACAAACTCAAACCCGGGAATTACGATAATATGACAACATTGCTCATGATCATACCTCGACTCTTAAATGATCTACAAAGTTATCAGGTGATTCAACGTTTTTTTTTGGGGGTCTAGTCAATTGAAATTAATTTAAGGGGGTTAATCCTGTGACTTGGATAGTGTGAGGTTAAAAGAATAAATTTCTAATTTTTTATTCTCACTCTTGTACTTAAAAGATCAAATTTGTCATGCAACGTTATTTTGCAGAAGGAACGAGAACAAGGGAAGATCAATTCCGTGCTGCTCCACTTGAAGAATCATCCAGACCTCGAGATTGAGGACTCGATCGCTCATATCGAAAAGATAATCGATTCGAAAAGGAAAGAGTTACTGGAGCATGTACTAGTAGATGGACTAAGTGATTTACCAAAACCATGCAAAGAGATTCACCTGTCTTGTTGTAAAGTCTTCGAGATGTTTTTTAACAAGAAGAACCGCTACGATTCCGATACGGAGATGCTTCAAGACATTAAGAAGGCTCTCTTCGATCCTGTGAATGTTTATGAACAAGCAGAGACCGAGCCTTTGCCACTGATGTCACATGGTGATGACTTTATGATTCTTCCTTTGCTTTTGACCAGCATGCCAAATATTCTTGAATATAAGGAGGACGAATACGGAGCCATGAAAACATCTATGTGCTTGAGAAGAAGTTATCGTGTTCAAAAACGCTTTATGGTCTCACAGATTGATGATCATCGTAAGCCTCTCAAGATTGTCGCCTCGCAGCGGAATCCGGCACCAATGATCCAACCAATATTCTCACCATGCTTCTACTAATTAATCTCTTATCATTATATATTATTATGTATAGATTGGTAAATAATCATTACTCTGTTACATGTTAAATAGTGTGTATTTGTGTGTGTTTGTGCATACTGTTAAGATAGATGTGAGTGTGAAAGATTTGGAAACTATGTTGTTTTCAAATTGATTTATGATAGCTATATGGATTGTCTTTAAAAAATGTAAGAATCTCATATTCAAAGTGAAATGGATCTATATATATTAGAAAATTTTAATTTGTTATAAGATATATTTTAATATACAAAATGGCATTGGTGCATCTCCTCATTACCAGTTAGTTTAGATTTGGAAGTATGACTCCTAAAATAGTATAAAATCTTGGATGATCCGGTGGACTATTTCCTTATTATTATTATCAATATAATTTTCAGTATAATATAGGTTTTCTCTATCGCGATAAAGGAGGATTAACTCCATTTAGATAGGCCGAGAAAAACGCAAGGGATTCGCTGGGTTTGAACGAAGGTACATCATGTCCTGCTCCTTTGAACGTTGCAAACGTTAGACCTTCATATTCTTGAAACCATCCACTTACCTAACAATCATAAGACAAAACATATATCTGATCACACTTCCATTAACTCGTACTATATGATGAGATATCAATTAATATCATTTTTGAGTGCGATCATTTTCACCTGTTTCTCGTGATACCACGGCCTCCAAGTCGTCTTGATGGGTAATTCTAATTTATTTATGCAGTACCTTGTCCCAAGTACGGGAACTCTACCGTCGGTATCTCCGCTGAGCCAACACCAAGGAGAAGATTAAAAAAAAAAAAAAAAAAAAAAAAAAAAAAAAAAAAAAAAAAAAAAAAAACACAATATCGGATATCCAATAAATTTTAGAATATACGGTTTGGTCCATGCATTCATCTTTTGTATTTTCTTGGTTAACTGTTAAATGTGAAAACGGGAAATTTTAGAAGCAAGTTTACCTGTAAACCCATATTCTTATTCCTCCAGCGATTAGTTTCTTATATATGGGCAAAACCGAGGGCTTTGAATCAGCCCAATTATCAAACATATCATCGCTGTTTCATGGAAAACGAATGGAGATTATTTTGAGTGACTTATATAACGTGAAAGTAATTTAAATAAAATAAATGAATATGAGAAGGTAGTGTACGTACTTGCAAATACTCCAATTCTTAAGATGAACACCATCACTTGCATGAAGAGCTTTCTGAACATCTGCCCTGTTGAAGAATATTCTTGAGTAATCATCCAAACACGGGTCGTATCCACCCATCAGCCTTGGTATCTATTGAGAGTTTCAAGTAAGCTTTCTTAGTAACACACAGTATTGTGACATATATTCAAACGCAGAGACAAGTCTTAATTAATTACCATTTTGGAGTTGGCTAGATTAGTCTTGAACCGGGTCGAATCAACGGAAGAATTAAGCGTAGAATTTTTAATGCATGTAGGAGTATAGAGACTGTACTGATCAATTTGGTGATATTGTTTTATTATTTCGTCTACGCCTTCTTTGCATTCTTTAACATCCCAAGTAGTGTTACTACTGAAATTGCAAGTCCTGCTTATGACTCCATATGTCTCGTCTGATATCACGGCATGACTCCATGCGTAATCCACATATCCTTTCCAATCTTCAGCTTCCGATGTTTCAGGATTTCCAAGCTAACCAATGAGAGAAGTAATAATAAGGAAATATCATCAAACTTTAGAGAATTTTATCAAAAGTTAACACATAAATAATTGAATATTATTAATAAGAATCTCACATTTTTACCAAAAAAAAAAAAAAAAAAAGAATCTCACATTTGTAGTAAGATAACACATGTCAATATATAGACTTGTTTCGAACATTTTATGTTGGTTTTGTATGTTTTATGAGAATTAAATGTATCAAAATACTGAACTCTTGAGTTATGATTTATTTAGTTGATAAACTGAATAATATAAAATATAACTTCTTATGGTGTTATTAAAAACGTATTGAAATGTCAAATGTCCATAAACATCAGTGAAACTTGGTATCGATGTTTATGTATGTAGTGAAAGAAATAAACATACCAAAATGCCCTTAAGCTTAATGTGACGTGATGAGTTATCAATGTTCTTGTCATAAACGACCTCTGCAAGCTCGGGTATGTACTTTCCTGCATGCGTTTGTTTATATAAATCAAAACCATAGACGATATATAATACATATAATGTTTTTTGTACTGATTAGTCCAAACCTGCATAGCTCTCTCCTGCTATATAGAAATCGTTTTCTCTGTAAGCTGGGAATCTCTCTAACCACTTTTGGATAAAGGCGTATGCGTCTCTTGCTGTTGATCATGTTATAAAAAGTCGTCAGTCGTCACGTTCGTAAAGTACATGCCATAATAATATGTGACTAATATTGTATTTGAATACCCGAAAAATTATGCAAAAATTGAAAAATACACTGACTTTTTTTGTTAACTTGAAAAATATATTTTTTAAATGAAAAGTACCCCTCAACACTTATAATTAATGAAAAAAAATTACGGATAGCATTGTTATCATCATTATGAAACGTACTTCTTCATTAGTCCAGAGATAGAAATAACTAGAAATGTGATAATCAAAATAAACATGATTGTTGACTTTTGACTATATGTTAAGTAAGTTTATTGTCTTAGTAGATCAACGTAAAAAAATATAAGCCTGTATTTTGGTAATATACCAACCATCTTAAAATATAAATCGACAACGTATTTAAGTCTACTTATTATATTAAGGCAATAAAAACGACTCTTGTGTTGCCAATATATAATTCAACCAAAATGAATATAAGCCGACCGACAAAATAATTTACGTGAAGATATTTTATCAATTCAAAACAGTAAAAATCTAATGGGGATAAATAAATCGAGAAAAATAAAATGTGAGTCGAGGAACATGAAATATAAGTTGACAGTGTAAATAAGTCGTTGGTTTTAAAAAATCAATGAATTAGAATTTAGAATATAAACCATTTGTTTCTAAACAGGTTAACTTTATTTTAATTTTCAGTTGACCAACACAGAATATAGGTCAACGATTCAAACAAGTCAATTTTTATTAATAACATGAAGAAATCTATTGACCGAAAATGTCAACTAAGAAATAAATAATTCAACCGTTAGCAAAAATGTGTAAACATGAGTATAAGCTATGCTCTTTTAATGGATCACAAATGTCATAAAAATTCGGATCGGATATCGATTCCATGGTCACACATAATCTAATATATACACTTAACAAAAAAATAAGTAGTACTGTACTTACCTGTAAAATCATCGCCAATTTTTTTGTAGTCAGTAGTTGTGTTAGAATACGAAAACCCAACACCAACGGGAGATTCTAGAAACAATATGTTGGCCACTGCATCAGCAAATTTAAACACATCTATTAACCTATTAACCTTTATATATAATTAAAATCCCTAACTGGAAATTAAAAGAACATGACTAGCTATAAACAAAAATCATTCTATTCATTACCATGTGAGATGAAAAGCCCATAAACTTTTGTATATATGTAGTACAAGTTATATATATATATTGTTAATGTAACAAAAAAAAATTGTGTATACCATGATTCCATGCGTGGGGGTTAAATTTAAGACTGTTTCCTTTGTTATCCACAAGAAATGGACCAATTTCTTGTATTGCTCCGTATCCCACGGAAGAACATCCAGGGCCTATACTTAAGAGTATAGATATATATATCAGAAAAACAGCAATATAAGTCTCCCACTAAATTTAAAAAAAAAAATATTATATGTGCAAATTAACATAATATGTTTCCTTAGAAGTCAAATGTTGAGTTTGATTACCTCCATTAAGCCACAGTACTAAAGGCTTCTGGTTTGGGAGTCTCATAGCCTCGAAAAACCAATAAAACATAGCCCTGCCATTCTTTTTATCAACTGGGACATAACCGGCATAATGTTTGAAGCTCACACTAGATTGACCAGGCAAATCCGTGACGAGATCTCGCATTGCTTCTTGATTATCAGATGAAACAAACATGGAAAGAGTGCAAAGACATAGCGCACTCAAGAAACTGTAAATGTTCATTTTTTGATGAGTCATTAGGGAGTGAGATTATATAAAAAATAAGAGAACAAGAAGTAAAATGAGGTGGTTGAGAGATAAGGCTTGGATTTTCATATAATTTATATGGATTTCATCTAATTTATACGGAAAGATTGTGTGAATTGATTTTTTCTTTTGCCTTTTATTTTAAGAAGGAAATAAATAAATTAGGTAGATATGAAAGAATAGTCCTTTTGGGCAATGAATAGATTTAATGTCATAATGTTAGTCAACTCTTGATTATTATTAAGAAACAAAAAAAATCTGAACGAATTTCCATTAATATGAATCAAGATAATAATTAATATGAATTAATATGTAGCTAATAATTTGTGAAAGTGTTGTTGATTTGTGAATCAAGATTGAAAGCTGTTGACAAGGGAAAAAAAAAACGTTTAACTAACATACCGCGGACAATTCTAAGTGGTGAAACTAACAAAAAAATGTTGAATTCATATTATCGTCTACTTCACTGCTCAAACGACAAGCATAAATCACCGATTTTATCGACATGTTGTATGTTTATCAAAATTTAACCACTATTTGATACTATTTTTAGTATTTTATAAAATCAAATAGTACAAAATATAGAGTTAAATTTATTACAGGTATAGACGTGGTTGCAATGAGTCTGGCACAAGTAAGCTAAGGTATACTAGCATTACATGCATTCGTTTATAACTTACTCTACCGTGAACACGAAAAGGTAAACATAAACTTGGATAGCGTCTATATGATCACTTTCTGAGAAAATTTATCACTTTTTCTATTTTAAATTAGCCACAATTTTAAATTTGTTTCTAACTCTGTCGCAATGAAGGAGGAGGAACTCCGTTGAGGAAGGCAGAGAAAAACGCGAGGGATTCACTGGGTTTGAAGGAAGGCACATCATGCCCTGCTCCTCTGAACGTTGCAAACGTTAGACCTTCGTATTCTTGAAACCATCCACTTACCTATAAATCATCAAACAAAACAAAAAAAATCACGCTTCAGAAACAAATTGCGGTATAAAATAACATTGACTAGTAATGATATGATTGTGATTATTTACTGCATGTTACCTGTTTTTCATGGTACCATGGCCTCCAAGCTGTCTTGATTGGTAATTCCAGTTTATTTATGCAGTACCTTGTTGAGAGTACCGGAACTCTTCCGTCAGTATCACCGCTGAATCATTACATAAAATTTAATAATTCAGCAGGTTATTACAATAGAATTTATTTTTCTTTGGAACCAATAAGATAATGGAAACTAGATGAAAATTCATTTAGCTTGGGTGGCAAGAAACTAAGTTGACAACGTGTGTTTCAGTCCATTGCTCATATGTTCTTATTGGGTTTCGAAGTATCAATGTAGAAAACTTAAATATAATTGTTTCTTTTAATTATTTTTGTCAAAAATATAACCTAAAATTTACCTGTAAACCCAAACTCTAATTCCTCCTGCGATGAGTTTCTTATATATAGGCAAAACCGAAGGCTTTGAATCAGTCCAGTTCCAATTATTTAGAATATCAGCACTGTTTCGACCAAAAAAAATAAGAAAAAGAGATTAATTTAGATATTCATATTCTCTATAAGATATAATTATTCGCAGAAAGAAATAAATTATAATAGGAGTAATACATACTTGCAAATGGTCCAGTTCTTGGGATGTACACCATCAGTGGCGTGAAGAGCTTTCTGAACATCAGCTCGGTTGTAGAATACTTTTGCGTAATCATCCAAACACGGGTCAAATCCATCGAACAGCCTCGGTATCTGTTTAAGAGTTTCAGCTAAGTTCTTGTAGCAAACTATAGCACACATATTTAAAGGATGTATTGTAAACTTAATTAGTTTACCGTCTTGGAATTGGCGTAGGAATAAAGCTTTGATGAATGGTGAATGCAGGTAGGAGTGTAGAGGCTGAATTGATCAATCTCTTTGTATTGTTTGAGTATTTCGTCTACGCCTTCTTTGCAATCTTTAACGTCCCAAGTAGTGTTACTATTAAAATTGCAACTTCTTTTTATGACTCTATATGTCTCGTCTGATATCACTGCGTGGCTCCACGCATAATCCACCCATCCTGTCCAATCTTCCACGTATGATGTCAACGGATTTCCAAGCTGCGTCAATAATAAGTAAATAAAAAAACAAATATCATGTCTTGAATGGAACATGCGACAATGTACGCGCGATGTGTTTGTTTTAGCGTTTATCGCAATTAGACGTATTATTAAAATGTCCTTAACCTTCAATCATCAACTCTAGAATATATACAAAGATTGGTCTAATTTTAAACAATGTACGAATATGTACACTTGTTTAGTGGTATAGGAAAATTTGAAAATATACCTAAATGTCCTTAAACTTCAATTATGAGGTCTATAATAAATAGATTTCATCAAATTGTTTAGTGTCATGCATGCGAATCAAACATACGGGATTGTACGATGTTTTTTTCTTTTGTGTCCTATGAGAACCAAATGAGGTAAATACCAAAATGCCCTTTAAATTAATGTGAAGTGACAAGTTGTCGTCGTGTTCCTTGTTCTTGTCGTAAATAACCTCTGCAAGCTCGGGTACGTATTTCCCTGTAAATTCTTTATATAACTCAAAACATGGATATATAACACAATCTTAGATGACGTATTATATAATTTCGATTTTTCTATGAAATTTAAAACCTGCATAGCTCTCTCCTGCGATATAGAACAAGCTTTCTTTGTAAGCTGGGAATCTCACGAACCACTTTAGGAGAAAAGCATATGTGTCTCTCGCTGTTGCTTGTAAATAAAAACAATCAATTGAGACTTCTAAGACCATCATTAGTGGAGTAACCCATCAAAGTTACTCTCACATTAATTTATTATATAAATAATCATAAATTAAGTAAAGTAACTCTTAAAGAACTAATGCAAAATCATCCTATTAGTAGAGAACCCCAAAGAAAATTATTCAAGCATTTAAATAATAATTTTAAAATTTATGTTTATTAATTATCAAATTTTAATTATCTAAAAATGACAAAACAATTATTCAATATGTTTAGTTTCAATTTGTTCTTGTGGTCTAATATCAATACAACAACAAAACAAAAACAAGGATCTCCAATTAGACTTTGTTCTCCAATTTCTGGTTTTGAATACATTGTGTAGTTTGGATCTTTGGAACCCTGCAAAAGTAACCGCAAAACGCTATACTACCACAATCTGATTTGAAACAGGGGGGCTGCAGGGGAAATCACATAACACAGTCAAAGGGATATGAAACCGACACAGGATCTCAAGCAAGAAAA
Source organism: Camelina sativa (assembly GCF_030686135.1). NCBI lineage: Eukaryota > Viridiplantae > Streptophyta > Magnoliopsida > Brassicales > Brassicaceae > Camelina > Camelina sativa. Next base: position 29,514,410 of record NC_141895.1, read on the forward strand.
CAAGCTGAGAAAGAGTTATATGAGACTAAAGAAGCTTACTGTTAGTTATGGTTCTAGCTCCCTTCACTCTGTGGCAATTGTTGTATATTTAATTACAAAAGAATCTTGGCTTCTACAGTTTACTTTCAACTCCAGAACCCTGCAAATTTTTTATGTTCTTCATATTAGAATATCTTGAAGCACTAGTTTGTGCAGCGTCGAAGCTTTCCTGCAGCCATCTGATCTGGGAATTGAGACCAGCATCACGCAAAGCATTCAAAGCTGAGGTGTAGAGCCTCGCATCAAGCCTGGTTCCTTCAACTTTCATGTCCTGCAACAGCCTCATTAGCTCATCGATCCAGCTGGTTTTTGAGAATACACCAACCATGACTTATACGTCCACATACGACTTAAGTGGTCTAGTACCAAATTGTGAAAAGAGCATAGCTTTCTTAAGAGGTGAGATTACCTTCACCAACCACTTGCAAACGAATAGACAATCCTCTCTCATCCAAACACTGCTCCATTCCGATCACGAACAATGCACTCACCATGTTCTCCCGATTTGAATGAGCAGCCTCTTGAATTCATCTGAGGCACAGAAATCACATAAGCGATTGTCTTCTTCTTCCGTCCCTTCATCACCTTCACATCTCCAATTCCTTCTGCCATGACCACCGTTCCATCCACCAAAGCTTCACATACAGAGTCATATGAATCGTAGCATGCCCATATGTCACCCATTGATCCTCCTCGTATGTGAAATCACTCAACTCCGACTTCGCCAACAGTACATCATCAACGTTCTGTGACGGTTCGTTTCCAATCAAAGCTTCTTCTTTTACTTCTTCTCCAACGGAAGCAACCACATCTTTGTTAATTTGACTGCAAACCAAAAAAAACATTCCAAATTAAGAATTTTAGATGAGTAAAACTAGAAACCAATTGATTTAATAGACAAACACAAGAGGAAGAGGAACGAATCAACACAATTACAAGAGGAAGAGAAACAAATCAACACAATTACAAGAGGAAGAGGAACGAATCAATACAATTAGAAGAGGAAGAGAAACGAATCAACACAATTAGAAGAGGAAGAGAAAGAAACTCTAATCGGATTAATCCGAAATCCTAACAATCAATCCGATTAATCTGAAACCCTAAAAGAAAAACATGCAATCAATCAGACATGAGAAACGAACCTTCTCTCTCCGATTCGTTAGGGTTTGCACCGGTAATTTCAATGGATTCGACGAGAATCCATTGTTTTCTCCGACTTCTTCATCAATCGCCGTTTCTCTCGCATGCGGAAACAAGAGAGAAGGGAGAGAGACAGTCGGGAAGAAAGAAAAAAAGAAATGAGAGAAAAAAAAAAACCCGGTTTTATATTTATTTTCCAACCACTCTCGTCACGCCACATATCGTTCTTGGGGTGTTGCTCGGAATGCTTCCGGCAGTAACGATTCTCGGCTAAATGGACCCATTTTGGATTTTTTATTATTTATTTGGGCCCCAAAAACAAAAGAAACCCAGTGAGAATCGATCAGTAATCATGCTCTAACAAGTAACAACAAATATATATATATATATATAACTTTATACGTACATAAAATATAATTTCATATAGATAAATTACCTGTAAAGAAATAAATTAAAAAAAAAAAAAGATTACCTGTAAAGTCATCGCCGAGTTTTCTATAATCACTACTTGTGTTTGAATACGAAAACCCAACACCAGCCGGAGATTCAAGAAACAGTACGTTGGCCTCTGCCCCAGTATACCAAATTTAACTCAATTAGTGTTGTTTATGATGAATGATGATGATGATGATGATGATGATAATGATACGATGGACATAATATAAAATAAAATACAATAGCATACCTTTATTCCATGCGTAGGGGTTAGACTTAACACTGTTTCCTTTGTTATCCACGAGAAATGGACCAATCTCTTGTGTTGCTCCGTATCCCACAGAAGAACAGCCAGGACCTATTATTAATTATTAACAATGACAAATCCAAATGTGTCCCCCCATACGTCCAATCCAAACATAATTATAACTAAAAATATGTGAAATAGCATAAATATAATGTGTTTTCCATGCAAGTCAAAATTGAGTTTGGTTACCTCCATTAAGCCATAGTAATAAAGGCTTCACGTTGGGATAATTAGTCATAGCTTCGAAGAACCAATAAAACAAAGCCCTCCCACTGGGTTCATCGACAGTGACATAACCGGCGTAATGTCTGAAGCTAACTTTTGGTTGGCCAGGAAAGTTTGTCACGAGATCTCTCTTTGCTTCTGAAGTATCAGATGAAACAAAAGCGAAAAAAGTGCAAAGACACAAAGCAATGGATACACTGAAAATGTTCATAGTTCGATGATTCAGATTTTTAGTGGAGATAGTGAGAAGTAACGAGGTGTGAAATGGTGTCTCTCTAAGAGATAAAAACAAGGATGAATGAAAACTACAAGGGATTTTTTTAAGATATGAGATGTATGAGACAGAGGCTTTAATGTATCCACTATTTATAAGGAAAGATCCTCACACAGTTAATGAGAAGCTGGTAATTAGCTGTAATTAGGTGATTGGGACCTAAACCAACATGACATTAATGTATCAGCCTATTAATTTTATCAAGAACTACCTTTATTTAGTTAATGTGGCATTGTATTTGTAGTATCTTATGATTTTCATAGTGCGCACATTGAAGTTTAACATGATATAATATGGATTTATGTCGACTACTTGGTTCCAAAAGTTACGAATAATTTCAGAAAAAAGAGTCTATCTACTTTTTCCCAAACTCTTCCCAAAATTAACAACTAATAACCCATAAATATTATATTACAGGTATTTCATCAGAAAGTCATCGTAAAATTCTACAACTACAAGCAACGTAATATTTCAGTAATAAGAAATTATGGTGTACTTTTAACCTTAAGATAGTTCATATTAATATTTCATTTAATATTACTATGATCCATTACCACATAACAGGTAATTCTTCGATCAAATCATTCTAACTAATTTTCTAATATAATTACGAATCTCTTTGAATATAATGGCATGACTTTATGGAGCGGATGAAGCACTTTCTCTTTGATGGGTTTTAAATCTTTAATCTATGAAATTGCAAAAAGAGATGCAACTTTATTGTCGTATCAAACCTGTGAAATTACGATACCTGGTTCCCACAATAGCATAAGAGCGATTAAAATAGGTAGATAAAACGAGTGGTTAGAATAAGTGGTTAAGAGGTAATTAGAAGCTTAAACGAGGTAGTTGGTAACTGCCTAATACGTATGTATGCAACCGCTTTGTTTACAAAACAGTCGGTTGAAATTTTTTTATATTTTTATATTTTGAAAAATATTGTGTATTTATATTATTTACTAAAATAGTTTTTAAAATAAAATTGAATTTTTAAAAAATAATTTAAACTTAAGTTAAAATGTTGTTGCTTTTTACAATAATATTTTTACTATTCAACTGCTTGTTACCAATTGTGACTATTATTTAACTGCTAGTTTTAATTCAATCAATTTTTTTTCCTTATATTTTTTCTAACCAACTTTTCTTTAATCAGTTTTTTTGCAACAACTAAAAAATTTAAGTCTTTTTAAAACGGTATTAAAAGTATACAAAAACATGACACACCGATATCAATAGGTAATATGTTAGCTTGGGCATCAAGCTAGTAAGTATCAACAAATTGTATATATAGTAACTAGTAAGTAACAACAAATTGTATATATAGTAAGTAACAACAAATTGTAGCTAGGATGTGGTAAACGAGAGTCAACATACATAATTTAGATAAATGAAACTCAAACACAGAGGAGGTAAAATATAATCTTGGTAGTAAATTTTTTCATAACCAATGAGCTCGGAAATTTTCCAACAACGAGAAAAGAAAAAGACATGGCACGTTGAAATGTATTTAAACCTATGGTCTTTGCGAAAGGAATTTGAGGTAGAAATTCTAAATTAAATTTGATGTTGCTTTCACTTTTAAAAAAATGGTTTAGCTAGTGCGTATAGTTTTTTGAATTTCTTTATTTTGTTCAATCTTCTGATCAGTTAAAAATAATAGATTACGTTAAAATATAAAAAAGAGAACAAACTATAAATAGTACTGTTTTCTTTTTCAATATATATATATATATATATATATATATGGTGTTTATTTGAATGGTTATGATTTATGACATGGAATTCAACTTACCATATTAAGGAACTAGAGGGGAAATTTATTCGCATTAAATTTTCCGTGTGACATTCGGTATTTTCTCTATTACTCAATATATTTTTATATTTTATGGAAAAGTTAGATGTATAATTTCTCTTTTGTTTTTGTGTAATAGAAAATTGGTTTAAACAGTTCGATGACATCATTTGGTTTATAATAGAGAAAGACTTATGCAGTCTTATATACTAACCTTTCCATAGAACTCTTTAGTTAGTGAATTGCCACTAGATTGTAACTTATAGGTTATCGTTGGTCTATATTTAGAATGCGTGAATATAATAATTCTCCTAACATCTGAGAATACGCGCGTGGATACCTTATTAATCTTGTTTTCTCCAAGAACCTTTTTTAATAATCTTCATATGGTTATAATGCTAACGACTTTATTGTCATTAGCATTACTTAAACGCGAATTGAATATATTGAGAAAAATAGCAAATGATAGGGACCTCTTCTGTTAGTCATGGTTCTATTTTTGCATGGATGTCCACCTATTGTTTCTATAAAAGACTCAGTTTTGTACTAACATATCAAAATATGTGCATTTGTATTTGTAATAATCTTATTGGCATAACTAAACGCAAATATATTATCCTCTCCGTCTCACAAATAATGTTACTTTTAAATGTTACAGAGGAAGTCTAGAGACTAGAGTACCGATTGAGAGATACAAAACAGAAAATTTTGAGATAGATAGTGACGGTTTGATAATGTGAAGTCAAAGAAATGGGAAGTATCAGTTTGACCTTTTTTGAAATTACTTGAAAAAAAAAAAAGGATGATATGAGCATATGGAATATAAATAGAGCACCAAAGAATAACTAAAATTGTTCTACGAAGGTTTCGTTCCCATCAATCGATTTGACCGGTTTAGAATTTATTGGGTATTGTGTTTGCGTTATATAACCATAGATGTGACATAACTCGGATTCTCTATCTGACATATGTTCTATTCTATGTAGTACAAGTCTTCACATTTCACATGTGACGTATGGCTATGTCTGGAAAAAATTGACGATAAAAGTGTCCACAAGCGAGACTCGAAGCCGATAGATAGAATATTTTCAATGACATATCAAATTCAAGGGTGTTGATAAGACTTGTGAGTAAAAATATTCCGTTCCAAAACATAAAAATCAAAGTTGCGTCATCGATAAATATTTGGGAAGATTGAATTTATTGTGTGAACGTAGAGGTGGTGTAAGATTTTCAACCATTTCATATTACTTACAGAAGAGATAGGATCTTGAAGAAGTAAGCTATTATAACTCGCCGGACCAATCCCATTGTGATCTTACAATGAGAAATTCAATAGCAGATGCTCCTATATTGTCTTCTTCCATTAATTGTAAATACCTAAAGTCTAATTGGAACCAATAATCAAATACGATCAGCTTTCTATTTTTATATCCCAAACCCCCAAAAGTCTTTTCTAATCTTTCTTTTGCACAAACCCTGTAGTCAGTTTAAACGAAGAGTCTCTTCCTCCTAAAACTGCACAAAAACCGAAGAAAATCCTATCATATGTACCCATCCGCAATGGCAAAAAAAGAGCTTGAAGCTCGCTTCTCATGAATCTGCCATAAACAGATAGCTCAAGTCCTCTACGGTGAGGTGAGACTGTCGGCTTCCTTTTTCATCTTCTCCAAACGCAGAGGCTACCATCATTCTCTTCTTTTGCTGCTTCCACAAACGTGTTAAGAGATTAAAATTGAAATTGCTTGAAACTTATAGAGAGAAGCAAATGAGAATCAAGTCAACCAATTCACATACCTGAAGGGCCAATATCCGATCTTCGACTGTATCCTTTACTGTGAAGCGAACCACTGTTACTGGTCGTGTCTGTCCTATACGATGTGCTCTATCAATTGCTTGATCCTCGGTTGTTGGGTTCCACCATAAGTCCAGCATCAGAACATGACAAGCAGCCACCATGTTCAGTCCGAGACTAGCAGCCTTGAGAGACATAATCATTACAGTAACCTAAAAGGTAAAAAATAATGCCAAAAAAGGATACCATCATTTTGTTATCACAGACGGCAAGTCAACCCAAGTCCTTAAAATTTAATTAGTGGCCATATATGTACCTCAGGAAGAGTATTAAAATCCTGCACTGCTTTATCTCGAGCAGCAACTGACATTGTTCCATCAAGCCTTCTATACTGAATACGCGAACTAACAAGAGAAGCTTCAAGTAGGTCCAGCATCTTTGTCCATTGGGAAAACACAATCGCTTTTTCTCCAGCTACTTTAATCGGATTATCAATCCTCATGCCCTCACTCTTAATTACAGGAAGACAGGAGTCCTCTCTGTTTTGAGAGATCTGATTCGTATCTGTCAAATCCTGCGGTTTAGGCAGTGATTGTAAGATCTCTAGAGCAGCCTTGATTTTAGATGAACCATATGGAAGATCTTCATCATTGCAAGGGTCAAGGCTCTCAACGTGATTCGAAGTGACAAGATCCTGTATGCCAGACTTAGGGTCGTCCAATCTTGTTTTGGAAGACAATGATGAGATGGTGAGTCTGACATTGCAGTTTGCAAAGGGGCAGTGATTATTATCACCTGTAAGGCGCTCATAAATGCACTGTTTACAGAAAACATGACCACAGACTGAAACAACAGCATCTTCAGGTGCATCCTGTGGAAATAGAAGTGATATAGATTAAGAACTACTAGTCAAGAAAACTATATGATGGTTTGAAAACAAAAGGCAATATGAAAAAAGATAACTCAAGGATATGCATAATAATATGATATTCAACATCCACACAATGCTAATGTTTCAGAACTCCTCTTTAACGTTTGTCACGACCAAAAAGAAAAAGAAAAAGAAAGAGAAAACATGTGGTCAATAATTTAAGAGAAATGAATCTTACATTGCAGATACCACAAATTGCCAGTGAAGCTTCTGAGAAAATCTGCTTCTTAGCTAATCCAACGGAGGATTCCCAGGTAAAACTGTAATCACCATTCACGAGAAGAGGGTGATCACAAGCTTGGCGAAGGCGCAAGAGCATCAACAAGATATTGACATAATTTTGCTTCACTGTTCCGGCTTCTTCATATTCCTGATATAAAAGAAAAAGATATATTTTTTTGTAAATGAATACAAAAGTAAAAGCATACCTACAACCAATTTATTCATACCCTGAATTGACTACGAGATTCGGCCTCTAATTTGGAGTAGAAATCGCGTTCCTCCATAGTGAAATCCACTTTTCTCAATTCAATGGACTTCGGAGGTAAAGAGATGATGGGTTTCCCATCAAGAAATGAACCTAATGTGTTTTACCAGTTAGAAACCATGAAAATCCTCAGATAAACATTCCAAGAAATTTATATTCATTATCAGTAGACTGACCTTTAGTTCGGCGAAGCATCACTGTTTTAAGGATAGCCTGCAGCTTCTGATATCCTTTCACTGGGTTCCTAGAAATAGGGTTTTTAATCGTGCTACAGAACAATACGTAAGAAGAATAAGGATCATATTTGAGGAACCGAAAGTAGCTGTAGAGGTCATCGATTGAATTCTGGATTGGAGTGCCAGACAAACACCACCTCCGTTTGGCACGAAGGCCCCAACATGCTCTTGCAACTTGGGTTTTGTAATTCTTAATGCTCTGTGCTTCATCAAGAACAACTCTAAACCATGAAACTTTCGCAAGAGGACCAGAAACAAATTCAACATGTTTCTTCTTCTTTGAGCCTTTCTTCTTAGAATCAGGAGGATATTTTCTTTTCTTGTTTGAGCAAAAGCCATTAGTTGCAGATTCACCATCATGTACCCCACCCTTCTCTTCGTCATCATTGTCTACAAGAGGCTGCTTCGGCACTTCCATACTTACGATAGAAAATGTGGTAACAACAACATCATATTTAGCCAGCTCATGAGGATCCTTTGTCCTGCTAGACCCATGGTATACCAGAACAGAGAGATTCGCTTCACTAGTCACCTTCTTATGTAATTCATCAGCCCACTGCCGCATAACACTAGTGGGACAGACAACAAGAGTTCCAGCAGCTGGCCTTCCCCTCACTTTACCCACACTATCTCCACCAACTTTGCTTTCATTGGAAAGCAATTGAGAGTGTTCAAAATGATCGCTTTTACCACTGGGTTTTAAAGGCGCACATTCTCCACTCTCGCTTTCAAGGTCAAAAATCTCTTTCTTCGTACTTCCTTCACATGCTTGAGCAGGTTTAGACCGTTCCTTCAATATAAGAGCTATAGTGGAAACCGTCTTCCCAAGTCCCTGCAAAAGATAATTATCAGGAAACGTTTCTTAATTATTGACAAAAAGATTACAACAGAAGACAAAATTAACCTGATCATCAGCCAGAATTCCTCCCGAACAGGGGAAGCCACTTGTTTCCTTCTGGGCCATCCATGACAGTGCAATTCGCTGTCCATGAGTAAGATACAGTCAAGTGGAAACAATGATAATTATCTCTATTCACATTAGCCAAAAACGTTCATCCATCAAGTTGGAAAATCATATCAACTGAAAGAATTCCATTTCTCATTTCGGGGCGAAATCATCTTTGTTAGGCATACAATACATCAACAAAGTACACCACCCGTATAATTTTTACACCTAGTGTTTTTTTTTTTTTTTTAATTTTAATTATTACATACGTACCTGATGTCTCAGAAGTGGGACTGTCAAGACACCATCAGGCGGACTTGCCTCAGAATTAGGCTGAGAGAGATCCTGTCAAATTAGACAATGTTATTAGACCTAAAGAGTCTGAAATAAAACCACTAATAAAGGTTACTACGGAACTGTCATCAACTGCACTAACTCAGATGACACATCTGATAACAGGGACCGTCAGGAACCTTTAAGTCCCATTACAGCCCCATGCAACATTCTCAACTTAATCATGCATAGGGTTACAAATCAAATATTTCGATACAGACAAATATATATCCGCATATCAGCAAAAGCTAAGATGTTGCACTGTTGGTAATGGTGCCTGAGGGATACATGGGAAAACGCCTACTCCTTTATAAAGGTAAGAGCTACTAACCTGCAATGCAGCTTGGAAGATCATATTTTCTTTATTTGACTGAAGCTTCAGGCCTCCAGGTTGATTAAAATTATGACCAATTGTAGAATATTCTGACGTAACCACTGGCTTTTTCATAGCTACAGGTCGAGGTGGGATTGCAGATGGACCATTAGTTTCTATTATGCAGACGTCAGAATCATCATCACTATCGGATATACATTCTGAAGAATGGCTTTGAACTGATTCGAAGCTAGAATTTGAGAAATTAGAATCAATGCTCCTTGGTTGAATATGTTCACCGTCTCTTTGATGTATTTGAAAATCTAAATGCTCATTGATTTGTGTCACTGGGCTGAGATCTTCTGCCACATATTGCATACATGCATTTGAATCATAAAAATTACTGGAGTTTCTGTTGCCACTGTCTTGGCCAGGAAAAACAGTTTGTGGTGCCATAAATGAGTATCCCTTCTCAATATCTGTTTGGTAGGAGACTGCACAGCTTGATGCACCAGACCACCAATGATTGGTTTCTACAGGTGCATATGAATCGTCCCTGACACTATAGTCCCCTGGAACTGAACTGTATACCACTTTCTCTGACTCAGCCTCTGGTTTAGCAGTCACATGAACAGCTTCGTTTTCCTGAAAACTGCTTGAACAATTATCAGGCCGGTCAAGATCATTATCAGATAAATGACTGTTGAAACTGTTGTACAGTTTGCCACAGGCAGGAGAAACTGAAGGATAACTTTCACACTTGAAACTGATCCCCCTTGCAGTAGAAGAATCAATAGCAGGTTTCCTTCCATTGTCTACTCTCCCGTGTCTATCAAAAATCATCCGGCTGGCACCATCCGACTGAGACTCACTTACTCCACTCTCAACATCATTTACAGCTTCTTCTTTATTAGGAAAGAACTGAAACGAAAAATTCTGGACAAAATTGGGGGTATGTTCTAATAAAGGTGCACCATTTGTATTGTAGCAGTTTTGTGCAGAAGAGACATAGTTATCCGCACTATCACTGAGAGAACTGGAGTTATTGAAAAATCCTGACATGACGGAAGAAGTATGATCGGCTCCCAAACAACGCTCATCGAAATATGGGGTCACCATTGTGGGGCTGCCTGCAATTTGATGTAACAAAAAATGAGGAATATGGAAATTAGCAACAGACAGATGAGTTGAGTCAAACTTTACCAAAAAAAAAAAATAACCTGACATTTAGTAGATAAGGTGCATACATTTGGAATCAATTATCTTGTCATCCAGCTTGGAGACAGTGTCAACGTCACAATTCACTGGATTGAAGGCCACATTACCATCATGATCAGAGAAACTAGACGATATACTACAACTAGTCATCTCAGACTGAGATACTCCACATGTTTCCACAGGCTGCTCACCCTGGCTTAACGAAAACCAATCTTTAAGACTTGCAGAGCAAGTATGAGCAGGTGAAGGACTTAGCACAGGTTCCATCTTCATATGTTCATCGAATGAACCTGACACCCCAGTCCCTGGTTGCGAGGCTCCTAAGCTATATGAATCCCCAGAAGGCATCCAATCAACCATCTGAGAACCTAAACAAGAAACATACATAACCAAAAAAATTCAAATTAGCGACTGTTAATATGATGTACCAAAACAAAGAACTGTTACGGGGTCTATGCAACAAAAACTACTAACCATTTTGCAAATGTGAATTCTTGAGCTCGTCGGCAGATGAACCAGCTGGTGATGAATTATCTTGGCTAGCCTAATAGTAGTAACTCACAAGGTTAGATAAACAAAAACAATCCCATAATCCAAAACTTAAGTTTTCGTTAAGAGTTAAGTATAGCAACAGAATTGTGAACCACAATTCACACACACAAAAAAAAAAAAACAAATCCAAATATCATTAGCAGGAGGATTCAAATAAATGTTCTAGCAATTGTAAACAAAACTGAAGCCAAATCAAGTTATACGAAGCGTGTGAAATCGGAAATATCTCAAAGCTACCTCAGCAAAATCAGGCTTCTCATCTAGAATACGATAAATCGTTTCGATATCAATAGTCTCCTCATCATCTTCAAACTCAAAAGCACCGTCACAATCATCACCCGGCAATTCATCTCCCACGCCAAATACTGAACCTTCCTCACCCATCATGACGAATCCACAAAAAGAACCCTAACCCGAGAAAGACGAAGGAAGGGGAAAACAAACCCTAAATCGGAAGAAAAAAAAACCCAAAAAGTCACAAAATTTTCTTCCCGGAAAAAAAAAACCAATCAATCGAATTGAGTAGTTGGAGAAATCACGGAAGCTAGCGTAGATCCAGGGATTTTGGGTTTGAAATTGGGATTGGGAATTGGGTTTTGAGAGAAGAAGAAGGTCACGGAATTTTCCAGGAAAAGTAGAGAGAGCAGTTGGGGTATCGATAATTAAAAAAAAAAAAAAAAAATCGCGACTTTTCTTAGCGACGGTGGCTTCTTTTGATTGCCTTCTTCTTCGTCTCCTTCTCTCTCTCTCTCTCTCTCTCTCTCTTTTGGCTTTCTCCGAATTGGAAAAGGTAAACAAAACACACACAAACGGGGAAGAGACTTCGGGCTTAAATAAGGAACGGTCGAAGAAAATTTTGTCATTTTTCCTTTTTTTTTTTTAAACGTTTTTATTATTATTATTTTAATAATGCATATTATATGCGCCGTCATCTTTATTTTTATAAGCAAATCACAATTAAACCAAAAGGTAACAACTTTGAAATTTGAAGAAAAATTCAGAGTTTCCAAGTAATGGTCCTAATGGAGATTCTTTTTGTTTTTTTGGATGTGTTTATTAATCATAATCCAATGTATTTTTTAGTGGAAATATATTGTATGTGGTTTTTCAATTATTTGTGGGAAATAAAAGTCGTATATAAAGTATGAAATATGTGTTATTAAAGTTTATAGATATGATAAAAAGAGGAAAATAAGAGGATACTCTTGACCCAAAAAAATGCAAAATTCTAACTAAGAAAATAAGAATTTGTTGACCTTTTAAGAAGAAAGTTGATAGTTTCTTAAATGAATCCAAGTTACAAATGAGCAAATCGAAATGAGGAAAAATTTCTACCGTTTAATGATGATTTGGATGACATATCATGTAATCCATCTCATCAATCAAAAATAATATGTGATTTTTATCCTAAGTCCTAACTATGAGGACGTTAGATATATATATTTTATTAAGGATCATGTATTCTTCTGGTTATATTTTTTATATCAAATATTGATAGTTTCTTAAACGATGCATTTTCTAAATTCACACTCAAGTTTTCCTAGCTCGGATCTACTAACATAGGGCGCGTAGTTATCTTCAAGCACTAGAGTTCAACTACATTTTCCCGCAAAGGATGAAAAATAAGTGTAACTGAAAAAAAGCTAAGTATGAACCAATGAAAGATAATAAACCCCAAGTTAAAATTAATTAATGTGGGAGGTTAGCGCAATGACACTAGTATTCTCCAAGCATTTGCTTGCCCTAAAATAAGGCTTGCTTTGATCCCTTGCTTTGTATAGATATATCTTCGCTGACTGCTGCGCGCGGAAACATAAGTCTACGATTTGTAGATAGTTTGATGATAAAGAGCTTATCCAATATATATGATCCACAATTCCAATCTTGTCATGTCTCAAAATGGTACCTTGTCATGTGATATAAAAAACCTTATAATAAAATTATGTTTTTGATTATGCAAAATTTGGGGTCACCTAAAGAAACCAAATAAAGATTGAGACCCAAGAAGTCTCGTCTAGCTTCTGCACTAAGTTCTTCCAAATCAACTGAGAAAATAAAAGTATTTAAAAGATAAAGTGGTCCGTTGATGCTTTGTTGGTCAACTAGAAGACCTCAAATTGTCCAATCGATCATTTGTCGTATTGCGGTTCCACACACACAGGCATGTGCGAAGGAAAAAAAAACATGTTTTAGGGATTAGGACATTGTTTTCAGATGCAATTGATTAAACTAAACATACTATATTGCACAATGCACATAGAACAAAATCGTTTAAGGAGTGTTACTTAACAAATGATTTCAATAAAATTATAGATCCAAGTATAATATACCACTTTAAAAAACAAAATAGCGCCTAGTAAATATGAGTTTGCAAAAGAAATAACTAAATTCAACTGTTATTCATTTAATTTTAAAATTGTTGATTTTAAATTATGCATTAAATTCTATGTTATTGGATGTAATCATGCTTTAAAGAATTTTTAACTTCAGTTTTATTTAATTAAGATTTTAATAAACTTTTGTTCTATTAAAAGTTTAAAAATTAAAATAGTTCTAAAAATCTGTGTGTATATTAAATCATTTGGAAATTAATTCCATGAGTATCTTTACTACTTCCGAACCATATTATCCGGTTAAGAAATAACCAAATCCAAATAAACAAACCGCGTTCCACAATATTGTAAACCGGGTCGGTTCATCGACAGTTCGTAAACCCGATCTCCTCTCTATCGAAAACCTCGATTTTTATTTTTATTTTTATTTTAGCTTTTGATGAGAGATTGTAGAAATTAGGCAAGAGACTTTCGCAAGCAATCTAGAGAGCAACTCGATCTTCAAATCTCCGTCTTCTCTGCCAGAATCATCTTCACCAGATTCTCCACTACTCCAGGTACATCTTTCCCGGATAATTCTATTAGATATTTCCCAAGGAAAATAGCCGCCGAATACTCTCTCTATCGTTCTTAGGAACTACGGTTCCTGTGCTGTTTTGGGATCAAAGCTCCAAACTTTTAATAAACCCTTAAATAATCTGATCGCAAAGTCGATTCCTTTTGAAATAACTTTGATCCGAGAGTGTTCTTTTTATTGTTCACTTGGAGCAGGTAAAACGTTGTATTGAGTTAGATTTTTAAGATGGGAGTCATACTGGCGTGCTAATGTCATTGTTTCGGATTTTTGTTAATCAGCTTGAAGAAGACGACGAAGATATGGTAAAATTTTAGATTCCTTATGAGTCTGTTCTTGTGTTGTTTGATCTAATTTGATGATGGGTTTTTGGAAAAAATTGAGTCTTGATGCAATATTTTGGGGGGTTTAATTTAGCTGTGGTTAGTCACAGGCTACTTCGAAGAAAGTGATCACACGTGAAGAATGGGAGAAGAAACTAAATGCTGTAAAGCTAAGGAAAGAAGATATGAACACTCTTGTGATGAATTTTCTTGTGACTGAAGGTTATGTAGAAGCTGCTGAGAAGTTCCAAAGGGAGTCTGGAACTAAACGTATCCTTTTTGTGATTCCGATTTGAGTTTTTTTTTTTTGTGTGGAATTGGTGTGTTAGATGTTTTAGGTTTGTCTACTCACTCCTTTTGAATTTCCTTATGGAGAAACAGCAGAGATAGATCTTGCGACCATCACAGATCGAATGGCTGTTAAAAAGGCTGTTCAAAACGGAAATGTCGAGGATGCGATTGAGAAAGTTAATGATTTGAATCCTGAGGTACAATACAATGCTTCTTCGTATCTCGTGTGAACACTGAACAGTTGCCATTCACTTTTCATATGTTCTAAAGAGCCAAAATCTGAGTCTTCTTTTAACCCGTGATTGCAGATACTAGACACGAATCCCGAGCTGTTTTTTCATCTTCAGCAGCAAAGGTTGATAGAACTTATTCGACAAGGGAGGACAGAAGAGGCCTTGGAGTTTGCTCAGGAGGAACTTGCACCACGTGGTGAAGAAAACGTAAGTCTTTGTACTTCACTTTGTGTCTGTATTTTACTTGGATTTATCTCGTTGAAGATGGTGTTTTCCATGTGAAACATGTATATATTGCTCATTGACTGCCCAAAAATACCTGTTTGTAAGTCTTCTGGTTGATGCTAAATCACCGTTTATACAATTTGTTGATTCTTTTCTGTAGCAAGCGTTTCTGGAGGAATTGGAAAAAACTGTAGCCTTACTTGTTTTTGAAGACGCCTCTACTTGCCCGGTTAAAGAGCTTCTTGACATTTCCCACCGCCTTAAGACAGCAAGTGAAGTAAATGCAGCAATTCTTACAAGCCAGAGCCATGAAAAAGGTAATTTGTGATGTTTTAGTGGATGCCACAATAATGGTACTTTCCAGTTTCCTCAATGGTTTGATATACAAACTCAATGTTTATGAACAAACAGATCCCAAACTTCCAAGCTTGTTGAAGATGCTGATTTGGGCTCAAAATCAACTGGATGAGAAAGCAGTGTATCCGCACATAAATGATTTGTCTACTGGTCAGCTCGAAGACCCGTCAGTATGATTCCGTACTCCTTTCAGCAATTGAAAAACAGATGCGAAAAGGAACAGTGAATGGTGCCAGTCACTTCCCTTCAATCTCAATAACTAAGATTCATATGCTTTCTGGTTTCCCTTTTCTTCTGCATCATCGGGATTTGTTGGACCTGCAATCGTTAGGATATGTGGAATGGGGAACGTAAGCTGTTTCTAGGCAATGAATTACTCTTAGTCAAATGTTCTTATTGTCATCATCATGTTCCATGACTCATTGCATATGTGCATTTGATTTTATTTAATGAAGTTATTGCTCTTGTTTGGATCTTTGTGTGTTCGTTTTGAACAACTTCAGAATTATAACATAACCAGTTTTATTAAACACCAAAACACATGAAAACAGCAAATCAAATCAAACCAACGAAAAGTAAAACACAAATCATAATCCACACAACTCAATACTTAATGCTGACTCTAGCCACTTCGATTTTGCTTGACATCGTCTTCCGAATCATAGGGCTCGGTAAGTTTGCTCTCCACCCCGTCCTCGGATTGGGCCCCATCGACATTTGTAGACTCTTCAAATATGGGCGGCAGCTTTCCCTTGGATTTATTTTAATTAGCTATTAACAATTTACAGATTCTCTTTTCATAAATGCATCTAGATTTAGTTAATAATATAAAAGTCTTGAATAATATAAAAGTAGGTTCTTAACTGGCCTATTGCAATTATATATATTTTTCTCAACATGGAGATAACAAAAGAAATCACTAATAATAGATAATTTGTATACATAAATTTATTAGTGAAAAAGAAATTGTAAACCATTAGATATCCTGAAGGATTCATCATTTGTGGATAGGAGAATTTCAAAGATATCATCATAATGATATTACATTTTCAAAACACCATTGGCTTTTTTTTTGTCTATTTCAAAAATACAAGAAAATCATATCTATAAATCCTTATAACCGATATTAGTAAAAGTATTGTATAGTTCTGTAAAAAAAAGAATACAGGTTATAAATTGTTATAAAATAATAATAAAATTAATCGAAAACTAATTTTAGAATTATTTTATTAAATTAGTAATAAATAAAAATATATAGTACTAATATGTATAATTCTATTTATGTTAAAATAAAAAGATTAAATAAAATATAAAACTACTTGTTGACAAGAACTTCTCATATCATAGCAAAATACCGAGCAACCGATGAACATATCTCGGAATAAGCAGATGTTGATGTCATTCTGATTCATGCCATTGCAGCTGTTCTTTTTCTACCTTTAACACCACAAAGACCATTCCTAATTTATGTCTTCTTCTCATTTGCGAGGGCATTTTGTTCATGAGATGCATGAGCTCTAGGAGAGTAAGTGAGTGCATTTTCTGTACTCAAATAATCCACCAAATGACCAAATCACGCCTTTTTGACTCAAGGCACTGTTTCTGTTTTTGTCATCGCTTGACCTTTTTCTATTAAATTTAATTCCAACGTAAACAACCGGCTCGGTTCAATAAAATTTAGTTTAACCAAGAAAATGTCTTAACCTGGAATTTATGTAAACCGGATTATTTTAGTTACTAGTATTGAATTTAATGATCGGTGTCCACAATGAAATGGATTTTTCGTGGGCTTTAATGGGCCTAATTCATGAGCTCCCCATTCTAAGCAAACGAGTGAAGATGATGTACACCACAAGAGAGTAGGAGTGTCAATCGGGCTGGCCCGACCTAAAATCCGTAAAGCCCGCATATGTTTGAGCCCGGTCCGGCCTGGCCCGAAATATTTTCAAGCCTATATTTCAAAGCCCGAGCCCGGTCCTAACAGGACAGGACTTTTCGGGCTTTTTGGCTTATTTACCGATCAAAAATTCAAATTTATAAGCCTTAAAAAGTAGTGTTTGAAGGTGTATTATAAAACAAATCAATCAAAAATTTAATAACTCACATATATTCACTACAACCAACTTAATTTAATAGAAAAAGTTTAAAACTAAATAAAATTTTGATACTTTAACCAAATAAACCAATATATAATTCATATAAAACATCATAGATAAAAATTTGAAAAGTATTAAGTATGGTAATTAAGTAAATATGAAAACTAGGATTAGAGTTTACAACTTTATTTACAATAAATTATTAATCAAATATTGCAATCAAACAAAAATGTTAACAAAAAGGTACAAATATTTTTGTTTAAGGGCTTTTCGGGCTGGCCAGAACCCATTCGGGCTAAGCCCGAAAAACCCTATTGCCCAAACGGGCTAAGCCCGAAAAGCTCAATTTTTTCTGGACATATATATTTAAGCCCGAGCCCGATGTTTTTCAGGGCTGGACCAGGCCAGCCCGCGGGCTTTAGCCCTAATTGACATGCCTACAAGAGAGAGAGTCAAGCACATGAGATGAGTAGGCTTTCTAAACCGGTTTAGTTTTGGCTGTGACTGAATCATTTGTTAAATATCTCTTCTCTTACCCAAATTTGATGTCGAAGCTTCTAAGCTCACCCGGCGGGAATGAGTCAACTCGGGTTCAATGGCTCTGCTTCTTCTAAACTTGGTTACCAATCTCCCAAAGTTAGTATCTTTATTCTCACTTCCTTAATTCGTGCGAAATATATAAAATGGAGTTATTTTAGTTGAAAGTCTGGATCTTTGTGTTGAATGATTCCATATTTGGTATCAAAAGTATTAAACTTTGTGGAACTAACAAAAAAGTATCACATTTTGGTATCAGAAGTTTTAATCGTTGTGTTGAATGATGCATATTTGATCTCTTTATGTCATAGTGATGTGTTCCAAATAGTTCTTTGTAATTGATTTGTACACTTTCCTTTGGTCGTAAAAGCAAAAAACAAAGAAAACATCATAGGGTTCGTGTACTCATTGGTATTGCATCATCACTGTTAAAACTTTCTTATACGCTTTGTCGCACATACACGGAGACTTGTGGTGATGCATTCATTGATATCATTAGTCATCATATCTGTTGTTTATTTCTTTCCATTAAATGATGAAAGAGGAGGGGGGGGGGGGGGGGGGGAGGGTATAATAGAAATGTGCTTTTGTATTGGAGATTGATTGATTTGTAAGTACTACGAACCCTATGCGTGTGGAGATAGACATTTTGGTCTCTACCCTACTATTTTGACTAGCATGTCCTAGGAACACAAAATGTCCCACTGGCTTTGTCCCTTTGTTTGATTGAGATCAGAGAGTGTCCTCATCTTTTTCATAGAGATTATAGATTCCCTTTTGTCTCTCTTCTCTTCAAGTTTTGATTCTGAGCATTAGCTTTAACTGAATAAGGTGATTAGGATTTGATAATATCGGTTACAGTCACGAAATTCGAATGAATCTGGATTGACATGATTAAGAGAGGATTTGGTGATTGGAATGTCAAATCTCAGTAAATTATATGAACTTGAGTTTGATCTTGAAAGTAGGTTTTGTTGGATGTCTCATTGTCTTGATTATCGATTGGAAATGATTTTGTCTTTGGTTAGGAATTGTCATTTAGGGGTTAGAAATTAATTGGCATGTGACATATACACTAAGAACCTACCATGTGAACAGAATTAACTAGAATCATTCAAACATGGGAGGACCCCAGACAATGTAAATCTTCAAGTCCTCTTTCAAATTAAAAGGTTTAGATCAACTTCATGCGACTTTGTGCTAACATCGAATTCTGTTTTGGGGAACTTAAAACACATTTCATTTGTCCAACACAAATAGAGGTTTAGATATGTTCTCTCAGTAAAACTGTTTGGATATGAATTTCTTTGATTGGATTTGGAGACTGATATTGTGGCGATTATATCGATTTGCAGATAGGTGTGTACTCAAAAGGGGTCTCGGTGTTGATGCCAGGAGACCATATACCTACATTCACCGGCTACCCGGTACCCGCACCAGTACTCTGTGTTTCCAATAGTCGAAGTTCAAGTCCAAACTCCACCATTGAAGAATGTTAAAAGTTGAATGCATAATTCTATGCTTTTCTGCTTCTGCGGTTGACCCTTTTTTGTACCGTGTTTCGCATAATTAGAGGAACCAAACTGCACAATCCCTAGCTTAAGTATATGTGTATTGAAGATTTACCAGATTTTCATTTTATTGAATTTCATTTTTCTTATTACAAGAAAATGAGTTGAGAAGAATGTGTTCAGTTGTCAGGAACTGTTAGTGCTCATGAATATGCTACTGTCGGACTGCCTAATCTTTAAGCCCGACCCAAAATGCAATAAATTGTTTATTAAGTATTAGTACAATATGGTTGTCACTTGTAACATGAGTTAAAGTTTACTGAAGAATTACACCACGCTCTGTAAAATATATGGATGATGTTCTCTGCTTTAAGAACTAAAGTCTTTTATAGATTTCGTAAAGTTAAAGTATTTGTAAGATACTCATCTTTTATAATTATAGTCAGTGTATGCAACGTACTCGTTATAGTCAGTATACGCAGGGTTTTGACGTTCCCAAAGAAAACTAGATCTAGTTGTTAGATTCGTCTCATGTTTTATTTTGGTCAAAAGATTCGTCTTATGCTGTGTGATACGATTTCAGATATCTGACATAACCTTTTTTTTTTTAATTATAATTGCTTAAGAAAAAACAAAACATTCTCTTTTTATAATCAGGTTCTTCAAAAACTCCACATTGGTTTGTTGTTTTGTATGAATTATATATTTTGTTGCAGAACTAAACTATCATCTCCTTTTTGCAGAGCTTTATTTTTGTGATGAATGTGTTTTAGAGACCATACATCAATAACTAATAAATTTATTGTCTGGTAGCTCAAGGATGTTGACAAAACAAAATATTAAGTGTAATGATTTTTGTAAAGGAAATGAACTCTTTGAGGGGGCTTGTTTTAGATCTATAGGCCATTTTTTATGCATGTGAGTCATGTGACTAGAAAATAAATTTAGACCGTTTTTAAAACGACATCTACAATATTTTTCTATAGATTTTGGATCCAATCATATTTAAAATGATGTAACTGTAGATGAATCTCAGCTAAAAATAAGTAATTGGTCTATGGAAAAGGTTAATTACATCACTTATTTATTTGTCGTAAGTACATAACAGTTAACACATCATCTTGCATTCTTGTGTAAAGTTTTGTTTTTTTAATTTTCTTGTCTAAAAAGTTATTATAACTTTACTAACGTCATTATATCAAGAAACTTGAAATTTGCATGGGGGTTTAAGTTTATTAACGAACACAATTAATATTTGAAATCATTATAAATTAAAGCCACTTTGCGAGGGTATTTGTATTATTATCTTTTTACCCATTATTATCAACTGTCCCAAAATTATTAACAATAAATACTCTCACTTCATCACAATCATCATCTGCTGTCACCACACAACACAACAACACAACCAAAAGAGTTACTACTACTCTCTCTAATCTCCGATCAAACCACGTCGTCTCTTCTCTTTATCACTAATGGGTAATTGCTGCGTCAGCTCCGGCACCACCGATGAGGAAAACGAGAATGTTGCCGACAAGAACACGACCATTGTCGAAGAAGAGACAGTAGTCAAAGAAGTCTTGTCTGAGACAACTTTGTTAACTCCTTCTTCTAGTTTCCACGCTTCGACGATCAAAGATCCGGTGAAGAACAAGATCCGAGACGATGATGAGAAGAAAAAACCCGGGTTCTTGAAAACTGGTTCAGACCCGGTTATGATCCGACCCGGTTCGATTGATCATGAAGAAGGCTCGGAGGTTTCGGAGATTTGTAGCTTGAGTCTGAGTGAGAGTGTGTCTTCGACGGTCGTGACGAATGGTTACGATGAGGAGGACGTGATGATGAAACAGAGGAAGTCTCAGAGATCTCCGGCGAAGACTCGGACCCGGGTCACGGGTAACAATAATTACCCGACCCGGAGAACCGATCAATCTCCACGTAAGAGAAACAACGGTACGTGTAATGGAGCGAGATACGGGTCGGGTGTGAGAGACCCGGGTGAGAGATCCGGAAGAAGGTCGAGATCGCCGGCGACGAATAGATCGGTGATGGATCCGAATCAGAATAGTCGGGTGGGTGGGGCGAGGACTAGGAAGAACAATCAGTCTCCGGGTCGGGTTAGACAAGATCCTAATAAAAACGGGTTGGATCAAGAGCAGCATCAGAATTACGGTTATACCACTGAGGAGTTGTTAGAGAACCCGCTTGTTTCGTTAGAGTGTTTCATATTTCTCTGAAAAAATATAAGAACGAATATTCCGGGGAATCATTTATTCTCATTTTGACATTTGGATTTGTAAAATTCGTAAAAGCTACTAAAATTACGTTACCTCTGTAATTCTTCATTTGTGTGTTCTACTTTTTTTTTCTGCTGATTAAAAAATTGTAATTTCGGTTGAATGATGAATATGGTTATATGTTTTTTTGTTCTATTTTTTATTTTCGTTATATCTTAGGGTATGAGAGTTTTTAAGATGTTAGATGTTAGTAATGTTTGTTATAAATCTTTAATGGATATATAACCATATCCAAATCGAAGTGGCTCAATCGAGCCTTCTTCAGGAAGAAAGAGATGCAAGACAGAGTCTTCTTTACCATTGTAACATTGACATACACAATTAGCTGCAAGAGTACCCCGTTTTGTTGTTTGTCTTTTGCAAAGTTTCAGATTTTCCATAGTCATCTTTTTTTTGTTTGTTCAGCAGCAAACAATCCATGGAACGCAACAAGGTTTTCTTTGGTTCAGAATCACAAGGTTATATAGAAACTCTCTCATAAGATTGTTTCTGCCTTTTATTAAGTCTTTTCAAAGCTCTTACAAGTCCTTACTCAACCATTCTTTTTCCTGTTTTATACTCTTCAGAATCCAGATACAGATACATCTCATAGATTGTCATCACTGGGTAATAACATTGAAGAGAGATAACTTGTGGTTCCATGTTTTCTCAACTTACAACTATGGAGAAGAAGAATAACCAAAGATATGACTCTCTGTCACACTCAATAAGCTAAGATGGATTCTCTTTTTTGCCATACTTT
Organism: Camelina sativa; assembly: GCF_030686135.1. NCBI lineage: Eukaryota > Viridiplantae > Streptophyta > Magnoliopsida > Brassicales > Brassicaceae > Camelina > Camelina sativa. The sequence continues at coordinate 29,536,952 of NC_141895.1, forward strand.
TTGACTTTTGTTCTAGTCATTCCATGTTCTTCTTTAACTTGGTTTCTTTTTCTTCTAGTTCCAAACTGAGACAGCTTCCCTTAAATGCTGCAAGTGTCCCTCTGAGTTTGAGTGTTTTCGGTGACAATGGATCATTGAGGACCGGAATCTGTCAACGAATGGGAGGACCAAGATGCCAAAATCGTTTCCTGCCTTTATTCTATCATCAGGTAATCATTTATTTTTTATTTTCTCTTGTCACTGAGTTGCCGTTATTAGACTTATCTGATGATCCTTTCACAGTTAATACATCATGTTTTAACTGTGAATCGAAATTCTTCACTGGCTAAAATCAGAAACCACGCTTCTTCTTTTGTTGCTTTCTCTTTATTTTTATAGAGTGAGGGTGTTGTTCATTTTGGATGGATTGTATTATTGCTTTTGATTTACACACTGATCTTTCAGACTATATTTGGAGTGTGTTGTGTTATTCAGTTGGATTATGTTTTACATTTTCCCTTTGCATCCTTTTCAGACTACATTTTCACACAATCAATAGTTTATGACAATACTAGGGGTTGTGATCTAACTCTAAACTTGTTGAGTGTGATGGTAAACTCAATCTTCTTTTCTCTTCAGGTCTTCCTTCCCTCTGTTGATGATCTATAGATTTATACTCTTTTATCCGATGTGGTATATTCCATAGGTTTGAGTGCCCTTAGAATTAAGCCTATTCCCATATTCTTGTAATGTATGTGTTTGGTTTTAGACGTGTCAACTGATCTATTTTTTTGTTAATTTTCTTTCATTGACCTTTGTTTTCTTTAAAACCTGGTTGCATCTTAAGTGATTATAACAATCTAAACTGGGCGATTAGTCATCGACATTTGTATCGTTGACCATTGTATTTCTTTTTAAAACATCTAGAGTGATTACAATAATCCAAACTGGGTGAGATTAAATCATTGACTTGTGTTTTCTGAAGTATAGTTGCATATAAAATGATAATTATAATCCTAAAACACTTCTTCAGCTTTAGCTTCGTTGTTTTGTTTTCTTTCTTTATTTTTGCTAAAAGGTTTACCTTCGTTGTTCGCTTGGTGAAAACATTACCTCTTTCATTCAACATGGGGAATTTTGTGTGTATCGAAATTTCTAGTGATCAAACGGTGGATCGTTTCATTAGATTCTTACGTGGTAAAGGTTATATTCGAAACCTCAAGAAGAATCTCAGGGCACTGGAGAGGGAAATGGAAGATCTCAAAGCAATAAAAGATGTGGTGCAGAACAAGGTAGCGAGAGAGGAGACACGACATCAACAAAGGCTTAAAGCTGTCCAGGTATGGCTTACCCGTTTCGATAGCATTGATTTACAAATCAAAAATCTACTTAGTACTTGTCCCGTTCAGCTTCAGAAGTTGTGTCTCTGTGGTTTATGTTCAAAAAATGTATGTTCAAGCTACAATTATGGGAAAAGCGTATACTTGTTGTTAGAAGAGGTTAAGAATCTCAAATCAGAAGGTAATTTCGAAGTGGTTGCTGAGCCGGCTCCAACATCTGGAGTAGAGGAGAGGCCTACTCAGTCTACGATTGGTCAGGATAAATTGCTCGAAACGGCATGGAATCGCCTTATGGAAGATGGAGTCGGTATTTTGGGTCTGCATGGTATGGGTGGTGTTGGCAAAACTACACTCTTCAAAAAAATCCACAATAAGTTTTCTGAAATGGCTAGTGGCTTTGACGTTGTGATCTGGATTGTGGTGTCTCAAGGCGCAAAGATTTCAAAGATTCAAGAAGATATCGCACAAAAGCTACACCTTTGTGGCGACGAGTGGACCAACAAAAATGAAAGCGATAAGGCCACCGATATATACAAATTTTTAAAGAAGAAAAGATTTGTATTGATGCTTGATGATATATGGGAGAAAGTGGATTTAGAGGCTATCGGAGTTCCGGATCCAACCAGAGAAATTGGACGCAAAGTAGTATTCACCACTCGTTCCCGAGAAGTATGTGGGCGGATGGGGGATCATGAACCAATGGAAATCAAATGTTTGGAACCAGAGGAAGCATGGGAATTGTTTAGAAACAAGGTCGGATACAATACATTAAGTAGAGATCCTGTTATTGTCCAGCTGGCAAGAAAGGTCGCTGAAAAATGTCGAGGTCTGCCACTTGCGCTCTGTGTCATTGGTGAGACAATGGCATCTAAAACTACTGTACAAGAATGGGAGCATGCAATCGATGTTTTGAATACATCCGCTGCAGAATTTTCTGACATGGAAAATAAAATTCTCTCGATTCTCAAGTACAGTTACGATAACTTGGTGGATGAACATATCAAGTCGTGTTTTCTCTATTGTGCTCTGTTTCCAGAAGATGATGAGATAGATAAAGAAAAGTTGATAGACTACTGGATATGCGAAGGATTCATCGGAGACTACTATGTTGTAAAAAGAGCTAGGAATAAAGGCTATGAGTTACTCGGTACACTTATCCGTGCAAATTTACTGACAGAGGTTGGTACAAAAGTTTTTATGATGCATGACGTGGTTCGCGAAATGGCTTTGTGGATTGCATCCGATTTTGGGAAACATAAAGAGAATTTTGTTGTACAAGCAAGAGTCGAATTACATGAAGTACCAAAAGTCAAGGACTGGGGAGCTGTGAGAAGAATGTCATTAATGGCTAATGATATTGAAGAGATAACATGCAGTTCCAAGTGTTCTCGTCTTACCACTCTGTTCCTCCAAAGTAATTGGAAACTGAAGAATCTCTCAGGTGAATTCATCCGGTCTATGAAAGACCTAGCTGTTTTGGATCTATCACGTAATTCCAACATCATTGAACTTCCAGAGGAGATGTCAGAACTGACATCCTTGCAGTTTCTTGACTTGTCGGGTACAAGTATTAAGCAACTACCTGTTGGTTTCCAAGAGTTGAAAAAGCTAATGCACCTGGATTTGGCTTTTACAAATAGACTTTGTAGTATCAATGGGATATCAAAGTTGCCGAGTTTAAGAGTTTTGAAACTAGAAGATTCTAATGTTGTTCATGGTTACGTTAGCAAGAAATATTATAGTGACGAAACTAGAGCTCGTGCAGAGGTTAGCTTGGTGAAGAAGCTGCAGCTCTTGGAGCACCTACAAGTTCTAACCATAGCTTTATCTACAGATTTGGGTTTGGAGCACATATCAGGCGATCAAAGGTTGGCAAACTGCGTCAATGTTGTGAAAATGCATGAATTTCAACAAAAGCCGTTGAATATATCACTGTTGGTGAATATGGAGAATCTTTGTGAGCTCAGAATGCTTTATACTCATGTATCGGAGATCAATTCATATACAAATTTCAGTGAAAGTAGAACAGACTCGTCTGATCTATACAATCCGACAAGTCCATGCTTCACCAACCTCTCCCTCGTGAATATAATTCATTGCAATGGCATTAAGGATCTGACTTGGCTATTGTTTGCTCCAAATCTTGTCGAGCTACGCATTGTACATTCAGAAGAACTGGAAGAAATTATAAACAAAGAGAAAGAAACCAATATTACAGGTCTTATTCCATTTCTGAAACTACAAAGCTTATCGTTGAGCAGTTTGCCTAAGCTGGAGAGTATCTACTGGTGTCCTCTACCCTTTCCATTTTTGAGGGAATTAGATGCAAGTTACTGTCCGAAGCTGAGAAAGCTTCCCTTAAATGCTTTAAGTGTCCTACGAGTTGAGGAATTGGTTATAAGTATGGATCCTCGAGAACAGAGAATTGACCTTGAGTGGGAGGACGAAGTTACAAAAAAACGTTTCTCGCCTTCATTCATTGCACTCAGTCAGGTAAACATTTCTCTTATCATCTTCTGCTTTGGGTTTTTTTTCATGTTTACTCTTGGTTACCACGTGGTATGATACACAAACTGGATAACATAATAGAATACGTGCCTCTCAGTTTAATGTGTTCCGCAAGTCAGCCTTACTAACATTGTTATATTTTGCTCTTTTCTTGTGGGTTTTAGGTCTAAGCATTCTTTTCTCTGGATCGGGGATATTCATTTCTCTTATTCTCTTCCGCTTGAGTTTCTTTCATGGTTGTGTTTGCATGAGGTATGCACCCTTATTATACTTAGATGATCTATTTGCATCATGAGACCTAACACACAATTGTATCACATAAAAGATTTTTCATGTGCCTCTCAATTTCAATGTGTTCTACAAGTGTCACTAACTTTGTTTTATTTTTATTCTTCGTGGCTCTAGATCTAAACATTCAATTCTTTGCTGTGGATTGGGATTCGTCACTGTCTATCATCAGAATCTACACGTGATTTTTTTTCTTTTGCTTTTTGTTTCTTTCTTCTTGTAGTGTGTTTGTGTTGTTCATTTGGATTGTATCATTGCTATTTCTTTTGAAAGTGATTTCAAGAAACATAAATTATCTCAGCCCCAAACCATTACCAATGGAGAAAATAATCTAGAGAGAGAGAGAGATAAAATACGTGTAAGGAAAAAAAAAGTGTACTAGTTGTCGAAACGTTGAGTCATTATTTAGACGTGTTAACTAATCGCTTTCGTGGATTCTCCTAATTACTTACACATAGTTTACTTATCAAACGAAATATCCGGGCAAATAAAATTTGTTTTTTGAAAATAAAATATTATATAATCCACAAGTCCAAAAAAATCAAATCACTAAAAATTATAACGGTCTTTCATACAGGATATATGTTCTTCTATTTCAACATCAATTATCACACCATGTCCATAATACATCTATCATCTATGGATTTGTCTTGCAAAAAGTACTTGAAAAATATATTTTCCAAATTACTTTAAATTTATTTATAAGGTTGATAGTATCTTCAAGAAACAAACAAAAACCAAGAGAGGATGACGTGTTGCTTTACCAATCAAATAATAATATTTTGCCTCACCTATCAAATAAAATAGTTAAAACAAAAATGTATGATGGTGGAGTTGGAGAAAATAAAATCTGAACCAATAGACAAATCAAGTCAATTTGAAGCAAGGTTGTTTTCGTAATATGTCCCTAACTCCAATTCAATGCCCGGACAAAAGGGCATTTTCGTCAGTACCGAGACCAACGCAGAAACTATAGAGAGAGAGGTTCACTGTCCAAGAAAAATGCTTTAATAAAAAAAAATAAAATAAAAACCGACCGACCGGATTATTAAATCAAAATAAATAAATAAAATTCTCAGAGAAATAAAAACTTTCTTTCTTCTTCTCTGTTTCTTCTTTTTCTTGGTTTCTGCTTTCGTGTCGTCGTCACTATTTGAATCTGATTTTTGTCTCCTCGTTTCTTTCTCTATCTTCTTCCTCGAATCCGATTCTTTTTTTTTTTGGATTTCAAATCTCAACGGGAAGCAACCTCTCTTTCTTCATGCTTCTCAAATTTTGAATCTCCCAAAAATCTCGAGCTCTGTCGTTTAGTGACAATTGGGGATTTTCTTCAGCTCCGATTCACCCAATTTTTTTTTTCCGATCGATTCAGCAGATTCGATTCTGGATTTCTCATCGGATTTGAGTAGAAAATGGCGAAGCGTGGATATAAGCTCCGTATCCTTACAATTTTTCTGGCGATTTTGTTTGATTCTTAAGCTGTGAATTAAAATTGATTTTTATTTTTAGCTCCGTTCTGAGTAATTTTGGCAGTTTCTTCATCACTGACTCGTTAGGGTTTTTATCTTATATTAGCTTCTTAGCTACTGATTAGGTTCAGTTTTTAATCAGCATTTTCATGATTTTAAGCAGATAATTAAATTTTCGGATCAAAATGTTTCTATTATTGTCTTCTTATTATTAATCAAACTGAGAAGCAAAATGGTAGAAAAAGACACTGCAATTAATATGTTTTTTTCTTTTTCTTTTCTCTGTGTTTATCATTTTTTTGTTGATATGTTCTTGTCTTGTGGATGATTGTTTTATAACTTAACTTGAGTTTGGGAACTTAGAGGAGTTTTTGGCACATTCCGCAAATGTGAATTGTTTAAGTATCGGAAAGAAGACGTCTCGGCTCTTTATAACTGGTGGTGATGATTATAAAGTCAACCTTTGGGCGATCGGCAAGCCTACTTCTTTAATGGTTTGTTTCACATTTCCTCTCTTCAGTATGTTTTTTTTGTGTTCGTTTCTACTAATGTCTACAAGAATGGTCTTGAATTCTTTTCCTGTATGTATTGCTGGCAGAGTCTATGTGGGCATACTAGTGCAGTGGATTCAGTAGCTTTTGACTCCGCAGAAGTTTTGGTGCTTGCTGGAGCTTCTTCGGGTGTGATCAAGCTGTGGGATGTAGAAGAAGCAAAGAGTTAGTTGATTGAATTTTTTTGCTTTCCTTTAGAATTATGAGGTCTAACATTTAGTTTAGAATTATGAGGTCTAACATTTTCACTCTTTCTCTTGAAGTGTAGTGGTTCGAGCTTTTACTGGACATAGATCCAATTGTTCTGCTGTTGAATTTCATCCCTTTGGTGAATTTTTGGCATCGGGGTCAAGTGACGCCAATCTAAAGATTTGGGACATCAGAAAGAAGGGATGCATACAGACATACAAGGGTCATACTCGTGGCATCAACACTATCAGATTTACTCCTGATGGTCGTTGGGTAGTGTCAGGAGGACTTGATAATGTTGTAAAGGTAAGAACAGCATTTTCAACAAATGAAACTTGTGCATCTTTTTTTTTTTCCAACTTATGATCTTAGAACAATGTACTGCATATAATTTCCAATAGGTATGGGATTTGACTGCTGGAAAGCTTTTGCATGAATTTAAGTTTCATGAAGGACCTATCAGTTCGCTAGACTTCCACCCACTCGAGTTCCTCCTAGCCACAGGTGAGTCTGTGATTCTTTGTTTTTCAGGCGTTTTAGGGGTAATTTGATGGCAATTTTTCAATAGGTAGATTAATTATCCTCTCTTTAATCACACGTTTTATAAGGTCTTTTGATTTCACACTCTCTCTATTCATTGTTCAGGTTCTGCAGACAGGACTGTAAAGTTCTGGGATTTGGAAACGTTTGAATTGATTGGATCTACCCGACCAGAGGTACTAGCCTGTTGTGTCACTAGATACTGATTTTCCAGGAGAATGTATCACAAGTGTTTTTACCAATAATTCCTTTTAGCGTAATCACCTTGAAGGGAAACATCACATAATACCAATATCAGAAATATGCTTATTCTCGGTCTTGCTCTGAAGAGCGTGTTAGAGAAATGCCAAGTGACAATTTAGTTATTCTTAAAAAGGTGTAAATATAATTATTTTTCCAAAAAGTAGCATCTGATGAGAATCATAAGATAAGTTTTTCTTGAGCTGTCTTTGTAGTATTGTCTTAAAACTTTCCATGGCATGTGTATTTCCTTGTTTCACAGGCAACTGGAGTTCGTTCAATCAAATTTCATCCGGATGGGCGAACCCTTTTTTGTGGTTTGGATGATAGCTTAAAGGTTTTGATTTGTCTTTGTGATGACCTTTACAATATTGAGGATTCTCAGTGACAAAAACATTGATATCATAATTTGATACTCATAATTCAGGTTTATTCATGGGAACCAATAGTTAGCCATGATGGTGTTGATATGGGATGGTCAACGCTTGGTGACTTATGCATCAGCGAAGGGAAGCTCTTGGGTTGTTCATACTACCAAAATTCCGTAGGGATTTGGGTGTCAGATATATCGGTATGTCAATTTATTCCTTTTTTTTCGAGAGTTCATTCTTTTTTCCTTTTGTTTTTCTTTAATCCTTTATTAAAACAGCAAATCGAGCCATATGGCATTGGATCTGCGGATAAAAAAGAATGCGTGGAGAAAATACTCAGTGCTCTGGACGATCAGTCCTCTGATAGAATAAGGAGTAGCCCAAGGCGCAGCTCATCTCCAGATTATGAGACAAAAGAGATAAAAAACATATACATCGACTGTGAGTAAATGTTAATTTTGTTTCGATGTTTGTGGATTCATTCTCTACCGTGAACTTATTGAAGCTTGTCCTTTCAAGTGGGGTATGGCGGGTTTTGGTTAGGTTTTCAGAAGTGTCGGACGGTAGCTTACTAGTTACTGTCATGCCAACTATATATAGAAATTGAGTCAACACATAATGATTGGTTGCTATAGACTATTAACGGAGATCGCCAACTTTGGTGTGCTTGTGCTAGTGGTAGGAAAGCTAAATTTTGTTTTGGCCTGCTCTAAACATATTTTACATGTGTTTGTGTTTATCCGAAATTTTGTAGCTATTGATATTGAATGAGTCTGAAATGGTGGTCTTCTTTTCTGAATGAATTAGATATCGATAGCCATAACCATTGTGACCTGGACTGTGATTTTCAGTCTCTCACTTCTGTATGCCTATTGTTTATATCTGGTCTAATATTCTCTCCTCTTCAAAGCTGCAGGTGGAAATTCAGCTGTTGCACATAAGTCAGTATCTCTAATTACACCGAAAGTCAAGGCAACTTCTACTGGACAAGAAGTGGACAATAAATCTCTCATATTGCAAAGTGTTGTACCATGGGATTGTGATATTGGGAAAGACTCTTCTGATTCAGGAAAGGAATCTATCACTTTCGCAAAAACAAAACCAGGCATGCTACTGAGACCGGCTCATGTAAGAAAGACGCCAACAAAGTATGATGAGACCAAGCAGTCAGTGGCCGTTCAATCTGAGATTCCAAAGAAAAGTGCATCGGACGATGAGAAGAAGCTAGATACTGAGACAGCATTTGATTCAGAAAGAAGTGTCAGGAAACCATTTGATGTTGACGATTCTATCATCAAGAGTATAACCAACAAGTTTGAACAAGCTTTATTACCAGAATCACCAACTGGTAGGTTCTCCCAGATCATACTTTAGTTTCATTAGATTTGAGCTTTTAGATCATCTAATCCTATCCTTTTGAAATCTCTTTCCATCTTTGACTCAGGTATGCTGCTCAAACCACCTCGTGTACAGAGATCACCAAGTACTAAATTCAATGAGGCAAGATGTGCGGCATCCGTTGATTCTAGAGCTTTAGACAGTAAATTGAGTGGGTTAGAGTCCCCAAAAGACATAGACTTGCCAACAGGGCTTAAGGATGACAGAGGTAGTAATCCGTGTGAGGACGATATCGATAACAAGAGCATTTCAAGCAGGTCAGAAAGAGTTCTATCACCAGAGAAAGCTGGTGGTGATTTAAAAAGTAAGTTTTGATTTAAAATTATCGCGGAGTAGTTAATGGGGATTTTTTGCTTCTAAAGTCAATGCTTAAACAGTAAAACTAGTGCAGCGTTTATGTGTTTGGCTTAAGGAGTCGTTTATTGTATAAACGACAGTCGACAACGAAAATCAATCTAGAAGAATGACCCGGCAGAAATTTAGTAGCATTAGCTTTTAGGTTGCTATATCTAAATATTTAGCTGCTATTTCTGCTTTTAGGATTTTCTTTTACAGTTTTCATGTCGCTTGTTGCAAGTTACTAGGTCTTCAGGCAACAATCAGATTACAATTGGTTGTTAATCTTGTGTCATGTAGGCCTTGAATCCCCAGGAGGTAGCAAAGGATCAAACTCTGTGAAGGTTGTTAGAGGAGGTTAGCCATTCAAAGTTTTTCTTTGGTAGCATATACGTCATCTGGTTATTGATTTTTTTAAAATTGATGTGTTTACAGTAAAAGTTGTTTCGGGAAGGACGCGGTCATTGGTTGAGAGGTTTGAAAGAGGGGAAAAAATTACTCACTCTGAAGACAAAGCAGCCAGTGCAACAATAGTTGAGAGCTCTGATGCTGTAGAGGAAGAGTCCCAGACAGCATCTGTACAGGCAGTTAGCACGACGCCCACCCAGGTAATGCCAGTTAAACTTGATCAGGCAACTAACTCAACGCCAGTTGAAGCTCCTGCGTTATCAACACGACGAACTAGAAGTACTCCAGTCAGAGTAATGCCTGTGGTACTCGGTCGAGACACTAATATGGCAACTGATGCGCCTCCTGTAACATCAACACGACCTGATAGGACTTCTTCTACTAATTTGATATCTGATGTGTCTTGTGTAACATCAACACGACAAGCTATGACTTCTCCAGCTCCAGTCATGCCTATGATACTCAATCAGACATCAAAATTGAAATCTGACGAGTCTCCTGTAACATCGACACGACCTGATAGGCCTTCCTCTACTAATTTAACATCTGATGAGCCTGGTGTAACATCAACACGACAAGATAGGACTTCTCCAGCTCCAGTCATGCCTATGATACTCAATCAGACATCGAAATCTGATGAGCCTGCTATTATATCAACACGACCTGATAGGCCTTCGTCTACTAGTTTGGCATCTGATGAGTCTGGTGTAACATCAACACGACAAGCTAGGAATTCTCCAGCTCCAGTCATGCCTATGATACCCAATCAGACATCAAAAATAAAATCTGATGAGCCTCCTGTAACATCAACTCGACCTGATAGGCCTGCATCTACTGATTTGATATCTGATGAGTCTCCTGTAACATCAACACGACAAGCTAAGACTTCTCCAGCCCTAGTTACGCCTGTGATACTCAGTCAGCGTCAAAAAACTAACATGAAATCTGATGAGCCTCCTGTATTATCAAGAAGACCACTTAGGACCTCTTCAGCGCGAGTAATGCCTGTGATACTCAATCAAGCATCTAACTCGTATGATGAGCGTCCTGTATCAGCTTCACGATCAGCTAGAAATTCTCCAGCCCGTGTAATGCCTATGAAACTCAATCAAGCAGAAAATATGCCATCTTATGAGCCCCAAGTTGCATTAACACGATCAGCTAGGAACCATGCCCGTGTAATTCCTGGGAGAAACAACCAAGCAAGTAACTTGGCATCTAATGCATCTCATATAAGATCAAGGCAGCGATATAGCCCAACTCAAACGCTGGCAACACCTGCAGTACTTGATCATGTGACTGATATGACACTGGATGAGGCATATATAACGGAAACTCAACCAGCTTGTGATATTTTAACCCAGGTAATCTTCTAGTCATAAGTTTGAGAAATTAATAGACATCATACTTTCTCCATCTTTAAAATGTAGCTCGTTTTATAATTGATTCTGGTCGTCGCCGATGATAGAGGAAAAAAATGAAATTGCAAGGAACACAAAGTTGGAACAGCTCTGAATACATAAATAAGTATTTGATTTGTTTGGCTTATGCAGGAGGAAGAGCCTCAGATATCTGGGAGGGAAAATGATGGTGACATTTGGGAGACTTTAATGGAAACTCATAATGAAGTTTTAAACACTCTTCAATCAAGGTTAACAAAATTACAGGTAAATTTTGTCTCTGCTATTCTTTTTTTCATCGTTTTCTCTTGTTCTCTTGTCCTTTTTCTGTTCCTTTTTTTTTTTTTTAGTTTTGAGGATAAATGAAATGGTTGATTTATCATAAACATGCAGATTGTAAGACATTTTTGGGAACGAAGTGATATTAAAGGTGCGATCATGGCCTTGAGAAAGCTGTCAGATCACTCTGTAAGTATCCCAGGAGAAATACTTTTGCCTGTCTTTTTCATATGCTTAGATGTATGGAAAAAGCTGACTCGCTTAAACTGGAACAGGTTCAAGCAGATGTGATCAGTATTCTAACTGACAAAACAGAGATTTTAACATTGGATCTGTTTTCTCAGTTAGCACCCGTCCTCACAGGTTTGTTGGGCAGCAGGACTGAGAGGTAAATTATCTTATTATATATTTCCTCAACCTTAGATTTTTGTTTTATTTGAGTTTAAGATATAAAGTCATCTCCATGATTTGGCTTGAGAATAAGGGTATGACACGAAAATGATGACATTTTGATGGAACGGAGGATGTCTTATCAGCAAACTTAACATGTGATTTCAAATTTGTATAGGCCTGTAAATGTCTCCTTGGAAATGCTCTTGAAGCTTGTAGCAGTGTTTGGTACAGTTGTACAATCAACTGTTTCAGCACGACGAGTCGTTGGCGTTGATCTTCATGCGGAAGAAAGGTACTTGTAATTTCTGCTCCTCTTGTATATTCATGCCACACACACCTTTTGCTACACTATTAGTAAAAATAAATTCGGGAATAATGCAGGTTACAAATGTGCCAAAGTTGTTCTGCGGAATTGCAAAAGGTTCACAAGATTCTTCCACTACTCACAAGGTAAAAGAATAGTTGTAAAACATCTAAAACTTAGTTCTGAATCATCAATGTCAAGTTCTGAACCATTCCAACTCTTGTTGATCAGTATATGCTTTAGGTTGTCTAATTTTTTTTCGCTCTCTTTCATCTGAAAACAGGCGAGGTGGTCTCATAGCAAGAAAGGCTCAAGAACTAAACCTAGTTCTTCAAACACCTTAGCTCCAGATTCAGATTTTCAGATTCAGGCCTCTCTGTGACTTCTCCAATTTGTACATTATGAAGAAACTGTCTTCATGTTCCTTCAGGCGATTTTGCATCTGTTGCGTTGAAGACTCGCCGAACAGTCACAGTTTCTTGTGGCGGATTTTGCGCCTGGGAAGAACACTGCGAAAAATCGGTATATGCTGTAAATCAATCTATGTCTGGGATTAAAGTTGTTGTCCTTCTTTAGATTCTTGATTCAGTGAATCTCAAATGTTTAGCGAAAAAGGCAATTACAAACGTCTCTCTCTCCATGTGAATGTAATATGCAATCTTAATGAGAAGACACCATCAGTATATGAACATCATTTGGCAATCTTGTACTTTTGTCCCCTGACTTATGTCTAATATTTGGAATTGGTCATGTGTCATTTGGAGGTTAAGAAAATAGACTTGTCAAAGATTGTTTTTTCATCTACCAAATGTGATAACGACATACATTTCCGATAGTGGTTAGTCTTCATGATTAGAGTCTTTGTTATTGAATATATGGTGTTCATCTATCCCAAAATCAGGAAATAAATTTAACGAAGAAACTTCTCGTCTGTTAATTTGGATTCCAATTAGTACTTCTAAAAATGGTTTAGGAAAATAAATACATCATTGATCAGAGATTTATTATAGTATATATTTTAAGTTAATATTTTTAATAAAGGGTATATATTTAACTTTTTAAATCTTAAATTTAGTGTTATTCAACACAGAATTAAATGGGATGATGTATTGATATGTCTTGTTTATTACTCGTCATATTATATAATTTGTTTTTGTCAACATCATTAATTATATTATTCTCGGTGAAACTATCAATTCTAAAATCAGTTTTGGATTTTGATATAACAAAACACTAATGTCTAAAAATAAAAACAAATTAGCTCCCCAGTATTGGAGATAAATATTCTAACAAGTTGTGGTAATGACGAATAATAAATAAAAAGAAAAAGATAGAAAAATTCTGTTAAAATAAATTACTTTATTTAGGGACAAAAAACAAAGGCACACAAATCTAGTCATAAGTCTTTCGTTCAAAAACAAACCAATCTTCCTTCTTCTTATTTGGCTTTTGAACAAAACAAGAAAATAAAACAAACCACAACCATCAATTTCAATTTTCTTTCTCCATTTCACAAAACGTCGAGCTTTAAGCCTAGACCCTTCGTCAACCCTTTTCTCTCCCACCTCAGATTTTTTTTTTCTCCTTTCTTACTAATTTTGAATTTTAAAAATTTAATTTTCCATCCCCCATTTCTTGTCGGAATACAGCTTTTCGTGTAATAACCTCCGACACAAACCCACTCGAAACGGCTTTTACCTAGCTTCCTGTCTTATCATACCAGATTACCAAAAATAAAAATTAAACTTTTTTTTTTTTTTTTGGTTTCTTGGTTTGTTGTCTCTGTCTCTCTGTTTTGAGAATTGAGTGGTCGGAGAGAGAAAACAAATTAGGTGGAATACGGTAACGTGCGCTAGGGGTGCGTAGTTTAATTTTGGAATTTTTCTTTTCAAAATCGAGAAGCGCGTAAGGGACACGCGTGATTGAATTTTTTTTCTTTTCTTTATGGTTATGATGATGATGATGACGACGACGATGATGGAGAGTGATTGGGGAACATGGGAGGAGCTTCTTCTCGGCGGTGCCGTTCTACGTCATGGAACCGGTGATTGGACCGTTGTCGCCGACGAGCTCCATTCTCATTCTCTTCCTGAGATTTTCACACCTGAGGTTTGGGGGTCTCTCTCAATCTCTCATTTCCCCTTAAATTTCTAATTTAATTTCTGAAGTTTTCGATAAGATTAATGTCGGAATTCAAAAAACATAATTAGGTTAGGTCATTTAAGCAAGATTTTATGGATTGTTGAAATTAATTTTAATAATTGAAAGATAAAAAAAAAAAGAAGATACAGAACAACAGTGTTGTTGTCGGTGGATTAAGAAGCATAGATTCATCACTTGTGGGTCAAGAAAGCTTTTAGGGTCAAAGTAAAATAAAGATTTTGTTCTTGTTAGACTACTATTATGTGTATCTTCTCGAATTGGAAACTTAACTACATTGACTAATGCAAGAAATTAGAAAAATGTCTTGTGGTTCTTGTGATATTGCAAGCTGAGTTTGGTCAATTCTTGATATTGTCTTATCTTTATCTTTTGAATCTGCTAATTCCTATGCTTATTTGCAGATATGCAAGGCTAAGTACAAGGACTTGCGGAAACGTTATTTGGGATGCAAGTAAAGATTTGTTTTTTCTTGTCAAAAAACTGGACTTTTATGACCTACCATTAACCATAGTTATCATATGTTCACGTTCTTGTAGAGCTTGGTTTGAAGAGCTTAAGAAGAAACGAGTAGCTGAGCTAAAGGCAGCTTTACTTAAATCCGAAGACTCCATTGGGTTAGCATTTTTTTAATATTTCTTTCTAATGACTTAACGTTTTGATATCTTAGAAGCAAAGGAAAAAACAGATTTTGAATGTTCAATTATGTGCTGTGATATTCTGTTTTTAGGTCTTTGGAATCAAAGCTTCAGAGTTTGAAGTCAGAAAGTAACGATGAATGTCAACAAAACAATTATGATTCTAGCCGAACGTTATCACTCGAACCCTCCCCAAAGTCCGAGGGTGGAGGAGAATGCACGAGCAAAGATACATCCAAAGACTTGTCATCAGTTGGTAGCTTCACACAGCAAGAACTGATCACAACAAATTGGTCACCGGAAGCCAAGTCAGAAGCACCAGTAGTAGTAGTAGCAGTAGAGCAAGAGCAGACGGAAAACATATTACACAGCGACATTTTCGAGTCAGTGTATGGAGGAGGACAAGTGCTTCCGAGTATGAGGAAGAAACGAGGCAAGAGAAAACGAAAAGATTGCAGCGTTGGTAAAGAAGTGACAGAAGTTAGCGCTGTAGAAGAAAGCGATTTGTTGGATACTTCTGCTGATATTGCTAGCGTTTCTAGGTGTAAAGAAGCTGCTTCTACTAGCAACAACAGTCAAAGCCGAGGTCATGGTTTGGCTTTACCAAAGGATCTTATGAAGATATACAACACTATTGCACAGAACGAATGTGCACTCGTCTTCCGTAGACGGCTTGATAGCCAGGTGATGATCTTAATAATAATATGGTGTGCTTTTAGTCTTTACCTTGAAACCGCCTTTTTCGCTTATTTCCTCTTATGTTTTTTTTTTGGTACTGAACAGAAAAGGGGAAGATACAAGAAACTGGTGCAGAGGCATATGGATTTAGACACAATACAATCAAGGATCAATGGTTGTTCAATATCTTCAGCGAAAGAGCTCTTTAGAGACTTTCTTTTTGTAGCGAATAACGCAGCCATATTTTACTCTAAGAACACTCGTGAATACAAATCCGCGGTGTGCCTTAGAGACATTGTTACCAAGTCTCTGAGACACTATTTGACAGAAGATCATCTTCCTCATCGTAGCAGCATTACTACAACAAGCACAACAAAGGTTCCGGTTCTTCCTCAGAAACCTACATCTCCTGTGGTCCGAATGAGCCAAGCAGCTAAAAAACCAAGAACCGGGGCGCACCCTCTTAAGACTGTTGTGAAAGATATGGCAAAGACTACAAGCAGGGGTAAGAAAAGGTCTGTTACGGATATACCAGTTTCTGCTGTGAAATCGTCAGCAGCTGGTAAGAAGGGAACGGCTGTAGAGAGAAGAAAGGACGGTAGACAAGCAAATCGAGGACTTGATTCTCCTGCATTGATGGGGAGAAAGCGGAACCGGGTTAGATGATTTTAGTGAAGGGTTTGTTTGATTGATATTTTGTTTGTAGTTAGGCAGAGAAAGCTTATTTGATGTTAGAAGTTCATATTTGTGTCAATATGATCTGCAGGCGTAGACAGTGATGAATCATGGTCATTGGTAAAACTAATTGTTATAAAAAAAATGTACATTAATCTTATTGTCACCTTTTGATTTATTTACTAGTCATATAGAAAATCGATCAAACCAATATCATAAACAGAGAGCTAATGAGTTTGGTTTTGTGCTTCTTCAATATAAAAATCGACACAAAAACAACGAGTTCGATAACCGTCTTGAGTCGGAACTATATCATCACATTGACCACAACAAGCCTCTTTTTATATGGCTCAGGTGTTTTTGTTCAATCAAGTCTAACCCGTACGGTTTAGAGCTTTCAATGTACCTTTCAAATCTTACGATTAATGTAATACATAAATGTTGATGAAAAGTCTTGCTCCAAATCTAACTTTAGCTATAAAACAAAAAGACTACGAAGAGGTCCACGACATGCAATTTGATTGTATTTTTTTATTTTTTGACATTGTTATATAATAGTGATTGGGGAACCAGGTCCACTCCAGCCGGCCGGAAAAAAAATACACTAGTCAAATCCTTCTGTAGACAAAGACGCCTTCATGCCTCTTTTCAGTTGATGAAATATGAAGTGTTTCCAACGGATTTGTGATGAATTCATTACAATACGTTTCTTATAATGTTTTATATTTTTTAATTCGTATGGGATTCTATTGTTTTGGACCTATTATTCGAACCAAATACTTCTCAAACCAGTCATAAGAATTAATTCAAGTTTTGAAAGTGTGCCTGTATAATATTGCCCCTAGGAATCGGTAGTCAGTATATTAAAAAAATATACACTACTTGGTCGTTGTTGGTAAAAGTATTGAGCTGTGACTTGTGACCCAACTGTATTGAATTTATCAAGAAAAATTCTCCCACTATTTATAAATATACCCCTTTATGGATAACCATCTTCGATCGATTGTTCACCAAAAAGTAATCTCCGATCATCAAGTCTTCTTCTCCTCATCAGCCAACCAAGGTTATATTAATTTCTCTATCCTTTCCCAATGCAGATATCTTTGTATATTGATTTAGCTCTATAATCTTATATATTCTGAATTTCTGGTTCAAATTGTTTTTACGTAAACATCATGAGCATATATTTTCAAGAACTTATACAACATCATGAATGGAACCTCTCTTTCCCCAATGGTCTATTTGCTTGAACTTTGAACTTATTAGATTCTTGTCGTCGTGAGAGAGTACTAAAAATTCATAAAATAGTTATAAAAGAAAAATGTGGGAAATAATGCGATTCCTCCATTTATGAATTAGATTCTAATCAGTTTGGCGATGGCTCAAAGATTGGAAGCGGTAGGTAGCACAAAAGGCTTTACATTTGATGATGGATCTGACCATGACGGTATTTCCAAAATTTTTGTTGGAGGTGGTCGCCAAGCCATTAATTTTTTGTTAAAATGCTTTCAATTTAAAATGCAGGATAGCAAATGTTTTACAGGGCCTAAGCCCAACTCGGAAACCCGATAAGAAAATAAATTACAAACTCATAGTTAAAATAGAACCAAATGTTTAACCAGTTGTTGAAAATGAACCAGACTGTTGGTTGAGAATAACTGCCTCAAACCAGTCTCCATTATTTTTCTGGAGACAGATGAAAAGCCATTCTATGCACCTGAATCACGACAAGAAATTAGGTTTGTGAAGTTGTTTGTATCGCCGTTCCTCTTCCTGAGAACCACAAGTGTAAGAGAGAGAGATTGTTCCAAGTTGGTGCCTCGCACGCTGGATGCTTTGTTCCGGATGATGGTGTCAATTTGACGAATTAGGAGATCAACGGGCTTGAAGGTGTTACGGTGGAGCCGATGATTCCTCTCCGTCCAGAGTGTGTAGATTGTCGCTTGCCAACTTAAGAGTGCCAGTTTCCTTGAGATGCAGGGGCCAGAAAGTTGCATGAGGTTTTGCACTGTATTAGACCAGGATCGTGAAGGGTTGATTCTGCAGCGAGTTGCTATGGTTGACCAGACCGTCCAGCTTAGGGAGCATTCAAACAGTAGATGGTCACGAGATTCAGGGAAGCTTCCACAGAGCAGACAGATCGGGTCGGCCTACAGACCCCAGTTGAGCAGTCGATCTCTGGTGGGAGATCTGTTCAACATGAATAACCAGACCAAGAACATATGCTTGGGGATTCCTCCGGCGAACCAAACAATGGAGTGCCAAGGTACGATTGGTATTTCCTCCTTAATTGCAGAGCAGATAGTTCCCGTGTTATGTCTTCCCTTGTGAGTGTCATTAATCCACCAAGTATAATATCCGGTTCATCTGTTAGTGTTATAGTAGACAGATTTATATGAAGATTAACCTGTGTGTCTGATCGTGCAGGTGGAAGGTTCCAGGTTCCCTGTCTCCACAGATCCGAGAGATATATGCCTCGACGTATGCCCACCTGATAGATTCCATCTCCTTGGAGGTAAGTAGTCATTTTTCCCAGTTGGCTCCAGTTGTCAGTCCAAAACAAACATGATCTCCCATTACCTGGTTTTATCTTAATCCAATCATAAGCCATTTCCCGAATCTTGAATAACTTTTTGGTTAACCAAGAGTGTTTGATGTTTGACTTTCTGGTCCAGAAGCTGCTAAGGTTGCCAGAGAGAACGACCCGCCTGAACCACGCCATCCAAACTGAGCCAGATTGAAAGAAGATTAGCCAGATAAGTTTTATCATACATGCAGTATTCCAAGTTTGTAGATCCCTGATCCCTAGGCCACCCTCCTGTTTAGTTAGTGTTACCACCTCCCATGCGACCCTTGCAGAATGATGTCCCTCTGTTGACCCCTTCCATAGGAATGCACTTGACAGAGAGTTAATTGTTCTAATACACTTTTTTGGCAGGACAAATCCAAAACACCAGAAGTTTGATATCCCTGCAATAAGTGAGTTCAAAAGTTGGAGACGACCTGCAAAAGAGAGCGATCTAGTTGACCAAGCGTTGAACCGGCTCTTGACACGCTGAATTAATGGCGCACAATCCAACAAGGTGAGCTTCTTTGTGCACAATGGTAGTCCTAAGTATCTGATAGGCAGCTGGCCATGAGCTATTCCCGTAATAGCAGTTATTTGGTCTGTTTCAGGTTGAGAGAGACCAGAGGTGAAAAAACTCGTCTTTGGTATACTAATGGCAAGACCCGAGACTGCTTCAAACTCCTTCATAACTTGAATTACATTGCGTACAGAGGATGCCTCCCCATATGTGAATATAAGCAAATCATCTACAAAACAAAGGTGCGTAAGTTTCATGTCCTTGCATTTGTGGTGATAGCCAATTTTTCCCTCTTCTGCTGCTTTATCCAAGCAAGCTGACAGGCAGTTCATGGCTAGAACAAACAGATAAGGCGAGAGGGGGTCTCCCTGGCGAAGTCCCCGGAGTCCTTTGAAGTAGCCGTGTACATGCCCGTTGAAGCCTACCGAGAAGGAAGGAGTGCAGATGCAAGCTTTGAGCCAGCGCTGGTAAGTCTCCGGTACTTCAATGCCTCTAAGGCAGCTAAAAATAAACTCCCATCTCACCGTATCAAACGCCTTAGCGATATCCACTTTGATGGTTATTCTTTTAGGCCCTTTTTCGTGATGATAGCCATTTACCAGCTCTGCAGCTAACAGAGTATTCTCCACTAACAAACGACCTTTAATGAAAGCTGTCTGATTCTTTTGTACCAGGTTAGGGAGAGTGGGCTTCAATCTTGCTACTAGCAACTTAGAAACGACCTCGTACAGAGTATTGAGACACGAGATGGGACGAAAATCCGAAATGATAGAGGCTCCAGGAACTTTGGGAATTAGAGCAAGGATAGTTGCATTGGTCGCGGAGGGAAGGAAAGAAGAGTGAAAGAATTGGAGGATGCTGGACGTTACTTCGACACCAAGTATATCCCAAGATGCTTTGTAGAAGGCTGAGGTAAATCCGTCTGGTCCCGGAGCTTTGTTAGCATTAAGTTTGAACATGGTCCGCCTTATTTCTACAGGTGTTGGTAACTTTGTCATTGCTTTCTTCAGGTCTGGAGAGCAGCGATAAGCAATCGTATTCTGAATCCAGTCAAGGGGCACAGTCACAGGTTGCAGGACTATTGGTGCAAGCAGCGCCTTGAAGTGGTTTACCGCGAGGGAGCTCATTTCTAGAGGGTCGTCAATCACAGAACCCGAAAGAGAAGTGAAAGAACGGATGACATTAAACACATTTCTCATCTGCATTACTCTGTGGAAGTAAGTAGTGTTAAGATCACCCTCCTTTAGCCAGTTTATTCTTGATCTTTGCCTGAAGTACGCCTCTTCAATAGTTCTGAGAAACATCCACTTAGTATGCATTTCCTTCTCTTGTTCATATAGAGCGGGTGATGGAGTTGTCAATGCCTGAACCTGCAAAGATTGCAACAAACGGTTAGTCTCACAAACTCTATTTTGGATATCAGAAAAATTTTCTCTCGCAAGTGTTTTTAACTCTCTTTTAAGTGTTTTTTGTTTTGCGCTCAGTGCGGACAAACAGGGCTCCAGAGGAGATGTACTTCTAATTCGATTCCAAGCAGTTCCAATCAGGGGAAAAAATTTAAGGTGTTTGGTGAGGTAGTTGAAAAATTTGAAGGGTTTGGTGCCTGAGGTGGGTAGGGGTGTATGGAGGTTAATGAGACTGGGGGAGTGGTCAGAGAAATCTGGAGCTAGGAAAGAGACCACACTATCAGGATAACAGCTGAGCCAGTGGTTGTTTACAAGGACTCTGTCCAGCTTCTTCGCTATCGGATTTGTATTGTTCTTGTTTGTCCAGGTGAACGGAGGCCCTTGGAACCGCAAGTCAAAAACCTCTAACTGCAAAAGACAGTCTCTCAGCTCTAGCATTCGAGAAGTGAAGTGGTTGATTCTCGGGTTAGAGTGCTCTGCGGGGTGTATTATCTGATTAAAATCTCCACAAAGAGCCCAAGGTAAGTTGTCAAGCATCAAGCTTTGATGTAACCGCAAGAGTTCACACCAGAGGTCAGTTCTCTCTTCACTCAAATTCGGTGCATACACTGCCGTGAAGAAGAATCGATGTCCACCTTGTATTGTGATTTCACAGGTGAGGAGATGCTTTGACTGATGAAGGACAGTCACATCTGTCGGGGCTTTCCAGATTAGCACAATGCGTCCATCTTCATCAGAGTTATGATTTGAGACATAATTCCAACCATGACAGGTTTGAGTCATAACACGGTTCAAGTTTGGTTCCTTAACATGGGTTTCTAAAAGAGCACCAAAAGTAGGCTTATTAATAGCTAGCCAGGATGCAAAAGGTCGATGCTTAGCCGGGTCATTCAGACCTCGAACGTTCCAACAAAAAGGTTTTATATACATAGGAACAGGTAAGAGGTTAGGAACTATGGGGAACTCCTTCTTTAGCAGAAGGAGTATCTCCAGAGATAATACACAGAGGCGGGTCAATAACCATATCAGAAGGTAAGCTGGTAGTGTTGTTGGGTTCGGAAGGTGGGGTGTTAGTGGTGTTGACCTTAGGGGTGGGTTCAGGGGGTTGGTTAGAGGGTGCGAGGGCATCAAATGGGTTAGAGGTTTTGATAGCTGGGGTTGGCAGAAGAGAGGGAGCAACTTGTGATTGTTTTGTCTGTTTAACGGTTTTGGTTTGTTGTGAAGGTTGGCTTGAATTTTGGTGGCCAGGAACGGTTGGAGCAGAGGAGGAAGGTGGGGAGCAGGAGTCATGGTTTGTTGCAACTAGAGCAGGGTCAGACTTGCTTGTCCCTTTGATCTTAGTAGATACTGCTTCTTTATCTGCGTTTGACTCAATTTCTTTTGTTTCTTTTGCTTTCTTCGTCTGTGTCCATGATAGTGTAACAGCAGGACATAAGCGAATGACGTGTCCAATCTCTTTGCAATGAGAGCACGTGGGAGGGACCCAAGGGTACTCGACATCAATGGTTATAATTTCACCATTCTCCCGGACCACTTCAACTGACGAAGGCAGAGTTCATTCAGATTGCGTTCAACTTTAACATGCGCAACAAATAAGCTTACTAGATTCTTCGTAAACTCGTCCATTTCTTTCGGTTCACCCACAAGTCCTGCTACAAAACTAATGCCTTTATGATGCATTAGGTCAAAAGGCATTCCTTTAAGATGTGCCCAGATTGGAATTGCTTCCAGATCAGTATTTTCACCACCTGAGGCATCCCATTGAGTTACCAAGAACATACATTTGCCAATGTACCACATTTTCTTTTCAAGAATCTTGGCTCGCAGATGCTCATTTGGGATCCTCACTAGCATGATTGAGATGAATTTCAAGTCGTTGCCCTCGACCCCAAATATGGCTTAGAACACTCTGGATGTGTTTGTAAGTTGGCAAGCGGCCTTTGAATCTCCCAATTATGAAGTCTCTGTGAATATCCGCGCCTTCTTGAAACACTGCATCCGGGATAAGGACTCTAGGCTTTCCTTCAGGAGAAATCTCCATTGGGGCTAGTCGCGTAAGTGATCTATCCGCTGCATTTTTTAGCTTTTGCGCTAGAGTTTTGGCTTGGTGAGTAGTTTGGTTTGTCGCCGGTACTTGCTTTGTTGATGCCTCAGCTGGACGCACAACAGTACTGGGGTTTGCGGGGATTGCAATTGGAGAGTGAGCGGAAGTAGCAGATGGGAGAGATGGGGGAGATAGTGGGAGAGAGGGAGGGTGAGAGGAGGAGAGGGAGGGAGGGTGAGAATCAGAAATTGAGGTATGGGGGGTTGGAAGGGTAGGAGGATGGAGAGGATGAGAGGAGGGGAGGGAGGGGGGAGGGGTTGGGAGGATAGGGTGAGAGGGAATATTTTGCTGCAAAGAGATTGCACACCCTTGACTCGCTGAGTCCGCCACTTGCACGAGTTACGTGATGTCAAGAGGCCTTTTATGTAGCGGCGAGCTACCTTCGGCTGAGGTGTGGAGAGTAAACCAACAGTTTGGGAGAATTGTGAAATTTTACTTTCTAGTACTGTAGCATTTCCAGATCTAGGGTTGTGACCCAAATTTTTGTAATAAGAGTTGAGGATATCTTGAGCTTGGGGATTAACCACCACAGGAGTGGATTTGTGATGAACAGGAAGTGCTAGAATCACTCGCTCAGGCTCCAAGTAAGCAGTTTGAGCTGAGGACTGGAATGCATAGTTGGGAGAGATAGGGGAGAGAGGGGGGAAATCAGAAAGGGAGGGAAGGGAGGGGAGAGGGCTTTGGTCTGGGGGGTCCGGAGGGAAAGGAGGGGGGAGATTGGAGCTGCCTTCAACCAAGGTTGAAGGAGGAATCGGAGAGGAAGTACGGTCCGAAGGGAACCAGCAGTTCGCCATTTCACGCTTCTCCATGCCAAGGCATTAATTACATGGAGTTTGAATATGTAAAGAATGGACTGCTAAAATTTGGTACACTCGTTGGTCGTCGACATAAAGGTTTCATTGAGACGGTATGTCTCTGGTGTATACTAAACTAAACTTATATTACTCGGTTTTATATATGTGAATAGTACTAATTAATTTTTTCATCCTATTCTCAAATCTTTTTTGGTTTGTTTGTTTAGTTTGAGATTAACCATCTCAACAATGAATACCTCGAATCTGTAGAGGGTTACTACGACCACGAACTGGTTACATTCAAGGACTTCAATTCAAAACAAATTTCAGGATTTCGGAACTGATCGGATATGACAAGGGTAACAAGTTTACACTTGAAGTCGAAGGAAAAAATATAACAGGTTTTCATGGACATATGAGGAACAGAGACATCATCTCCCTTGGAGCATATTTCACTTGGAATTATCTGAATAAATTGAAAGCAAAAGGTAGCAAGGGAGGCTATAAGTGGGATGATGGAGCTGACCATGACGGTATAGCAAAAATTTATGTAGGAGGTGGTTTTGACGGCATTCAATACATCAAATTTGATTACGTCAATAGTGGAAAATCTGAAGAAGGATCAACCCACGGTTTCTCGGGTAGTGGTTTCACACAAACGGTATAAATACAAAGATGTTCCCAACTTTTGTTATTGGCTAAATTGCTAATCCTTTTGTGTTCACCAATTCTTTTTTTTTTTTTTTTTTTTTTTTTTTTTGTTTCTTGCAGTTTGAGATCAACTATCTTTACAATGAACATCTAGTATATGTAGAGGGTTACTATGATTTCACATCTGGTATTAATCAATCACTTCGATTTACAACCAACTTCAGGGTTTCAGAGATGTTTGGGTATGAAAAGGGTAAGAAATTTTTACTTGGAGAGAAAGGTAAAAGAATCATTGGCTTCCATGGATATGCTAACAAGAATCTCAACTCTCTTGGAGGCCTACCTTGGGATGATGGTGTCTTTGAAAGCATTAGAACGGTGTATGTTAGTTATAATACCACTAACATAAAATGTATCACATTTCACTACCACAACAATACAGTTGTAGAACGTCAACATGGTTGGCAGAGTATGCAAGACGAAGGAGAAGAAGACGAGGTTATTGATTCTAAAAACATAAAATAATTTATTCATTGACTATAAAACCTTGAGTAGTCTCTTATTGTAAGCATGATTCTATTGCAGTTTGAGCTCGACTATCCAAATGAATTGATCACATACGTGGAGGGGACTTTCAAAAGCTTTGGAGCTGGCGAGATTAGGGTCACGTCATTGGTTTTCAAATCATCCGAAGGGAGAACCTCTCCAACATTTGGAACGGTGTCTGGTACCAAATTTGTGTTGGAGAACAAAGGATGTGATGTCGTTGGGTTCCATGGGCGACATAGTGATCGTGATCTCGTTGCTATTGGAGCGTACTATAGTCAGATACCTCCTCCTACAGCAGAGAAACTAAGACCACAAGGTGGTTGTCGAGGAGCCTCATGGGACGATGGTGTTTACGATGATGTAAGAAAGATATATGTAGGACAATGCGAAAGTGGTATCGCATTCCTCAAGTTTGTATACGATAAGGACACTCGGATGGTTATTGGAGACGATCATGGAAACAAAACACCACTTGATATCAAAGAGGTAATTAACTAACTATTACTTACACAAGTTTTTATTAATTTTTGGCAGTTTACATTTTGCATTTTACACGAATGTATGTGATGCGGAGCGTAAGACGTGGAGCGGAGAAGATGTCGTGACGGTGAGAGTGAAGGAGCGGTGCTCTGTTTTGGGGGTGAGGAAACAGAGTAAGGTTGAGAATGAACGATGGAGATGGAGATGATGGGTAGAGTTGAGAGTCCTCCTCTCAGGTCTCACACAAGGCAAGATCTTTATGGGCAATTTAAATTGCCTTTTTTTTTGGGGTTTTCTTATTCTCAAATCAACGATGGATTACATAGGTGGTCACAAGCTCTATTTATAGAGTTGTGTAAAGACTCACGAAACTTGATCCTAAATGAAAAGATAAAGCCAAACGAAACAGAGTTTATCCTAGAAAACAAAGAAATCAAAACAATAAAACCAAACATCGACTCTTGCTTGATGGGCACGTAAACACCGGATAAGGCCCATCAAGAACGAAATCCTCGCTACATCAGGTCTCTCCGGGTGGGAGAGGATTCGCCCTCGAATCCAAGGCATCATTGTCACCCTGAAATGGAGACAAATGTTTGACGTTAAACACGTCCGATGTACGCATATGAGGAGGAAGCTTGATCCGATATGCATTAGCGTTGATGCGCTCAAGAACCTCAAGGGGACCAATCTTGCTCGACTTGAGTTTATTATATTCACGGGCAGGAAAACGCTCCTTTGTTAAAACGACCCAGACCAAATCACCAGGTTTAAATTCCAACGCCCTGCGCTTGACATTCGCAGCCTCTTGATACTTCAACTGGGCAGCTTTCAAATTCTCCCGAGCTTGCTGATGGAGGACCTGTAATTCCTCCACAAAATCCACGGCATGGCCATGAAAACGATCACGGTCCGGAAGAGTAGTAAGATCCATCGGACACCGGGGCATGAAACCATAAACAACGCGGAACGGAGCAAATTCGAGGCTCCGATTCAAAGCATGATTATGGGCAAACTCAGCTTGGCATAGCTTCGTATCCCAACTCTTAATGTTGTCCCCCACAAGACAACGTAGCAAATCGCCCAAAGAGCGATTAACAACCTCCGTTTGTCCGTCAGTTTGAGGGTGATAGGCCGAACTCATGTTGAGGCTAGTGCGAAGCAGTTTCCACAAAGATCTCCAGAAATGGCTCAAGAAACGAGTATCGCGATCCGAGACAATAGATAGAGGCAGACCATGAAGGCGATAAATCTCGCAGAAGAACAAAGTAGCCACCGCCAAAGCATCTGTCGTTTTCTTACAAGGAATAAAATGGACCATTTTCGAAAAACGATCAACGACGACGAAAATAGAATCATTACCCCTCTGAGTACGCGGCAACCCCAGAACAAAGTCCATGCTTAGATCAGTCCACGGTTGAGAAGGTACCGGTAATGGCATATCAAAACCCAGCATTAGAGGCTTTACCCTTGGACGTTTGAAAAATGCGACAACGCTCAACGAACGTGGCAACATCACGCCGCAATGAGGGCCAAAAATAAGACGACGAGACAAGGTGTAGAGAACGATCTCGCCCAACATGGCCTTCATTGTGAAGCTCCTGGATTATCTGCAAACGTAAGCTACACTCTGGTACACACAACCGCAACCCCATGAAGAGATAACCCTCATGCAGCACAAACTCAGCCGACGTACCATTTTCATCTTCGAGAAAATGACGACCAAAGAACCGGTCAGACCGGTACATATCAGCAAATGCCGCGAAACCCGGAGCCAAAGTGTGCATGGTACCAAGCAGAACATGACGGTGACTCAAGGCATCGGCCACCCGATTTGTTGCTCCTGATTGATGACGGATCGAGAACGTAAATTGTTGTAAAAAAGCAATCCAAGTGGCATGACACGCAGAGACCTTTGCTTGGCTGTCTAAATGACGGAAAACATCATGATCGGTGAAGAGTATAAAGTCGCGATGTACCAAGTAATGACGCAAATGTTTGACAGCCTGCACAATAGCGTAAAACTCCATATCGTAAGTGATGTACCGTGAACGAGCTCCAACAAGCTTTTCACTAAAGAACGCCACCGGACGTCCTTGCTGACTGAGAACAGCACCGATCCCGACTTTGGATGCGTCGCAATGCAACTCGAAGGATTGTGCAAAATCCGGCAAAATGAGAATAGGAGCAGACGTGAGCTTTTCTTTAATAACTAGAAACGCATGAGCAGCGGCTGGAGTCCATTCAAACTTTACATTCTTCAGAAGGCTAGTGATTGGTGCCATCAACGTACTAAAGTGGGGAACAAATCGCCGATAAAAAAGACGCGAGACCGTGAAAACTACGACGTCCGATATCGTACGAGGAGTAGGCCAAGAACGCACAACTTCGATCTTGGTTTCATCCACAGACAAGCCTTGGCCCGAGATAACATAACCGAGGAACAACACTTCCGGCACTCCAAATTCACATTTGTGCTTAGCACCAAAAAGCTTCTCGCGGCGTAAAACAAGGAGCACGTCACGGAGATGCTGTGCATGTTCTTGCATGGAGGTACTGAAGATTAGAATGTCGTCGAAATAGACAACCACAAACCAACCAATGAATGGCCGAAGGGCCTGGTTCATCATCCGCATGAACGTACTCGGAGCATTGGACAGCCCAAACGGCATAACAAGCCACTCATAAAGACCCTCCAGCGTCTTAAACGCAGTTTTCCATTCATCACCGGGTTGTATGCGGATCTGATGGTAACCGCTTTTAAGATCAATCTTTGTGAAGATGGAAGCTTTCCCGATTTGATCCAAGAGATCATCCAAGCGAGGAATCAGAAAACGGTACCGTACCGTGATTTTGTTAATCGCACGGTTGTCGACACACATACGCCATGTACCGTCTTTCTTAGGAATCAACAAAGCTGGCACCGCACACGAGCTTAAACTCTCCCGAATGTGTCCCTTCCGTAACAAGTCTTCGGCCTGACGACGAAGTTCTTCATGCTCTGTGGGACTCATGCGGTAATGAGGCTTGTTTGGTAGTGTGGCACCGGGAACCAGATCAATGCGATGTTGTATTTCACGAAGTGGAGGCAAACTGATGGGGAGGTCGGAAGGGAAAACATCCTCAAAAGCGTCAAGAACCGGGGCCAAAGCAGCTGGAACCCCAATAGGGGGAGAAGAACCGGTACTAGGCAAAAGGAGAAGTGCAAATGCAAAACCCTCATGGCGAAGTTCAGTCTCAAACACAGGTAGAGAACAGAGAACAAAGTCAACATGAGTGAGAGGAGTGGAAGTAGACGCAGCAGGAGGAGCACCGGACGGAGTGGAAGTCGCAGGAATCAATGCATGTTCGCGAGAGGGGAGTAAAACAATCTTGTGAGTTTCCCAGATGAACTCATAAGTGTTCTTGACCTCATCGTGAGTAATCTTACGATCATACTCCCAAGGCCGACCAAGAATCAAGTGACTCACATCCATCTTGGCGATATCAAAATAGCAATGATCCTTGTAAAAAGGACCAATAGAGAATGAAACAAAGGAGCGGTGGCTAACACGAGCGGCGTGACCGTCCTGCATCCAAGATAAAGTGTAGGAAGTTGGGTGAACTTCGATCGGCAAGCCCAACTTACGAACCGCGGATTCAGCAATAAGATTCTGACAACAACCGGAGTCGATAAGGAAAGTACAAATCCAGCCTTGAATGGTGCAAGTCGAACGGAAAATATTGGTACGCAGCCAATGAGATTCGCGTTGTTGTGGTGTGAGGCAGACATGATGAGCGACGAGCATCTTCCCTTGGTCGCCAGATGTGGGTTTGATAGCCGAGAACTGAACGGAATCATCGTCGTCGGGGATGGGATCAACGTCTTCCTCATCGATGATTTCAGTGTCCGCAAGGAGACCACGCTTAGGCTGGTTAGGACATGCCGTTTGGCGATGCCCGGGTTCCCCACAAGTATAGCAGCAAAGTGCTTTACGGCTAGAACGACGAAGTGCCAGTTCATCAGAGGGTTTTCCGACACGCTCAGTAGAGTGATCCGTGGCCTATTGTTGTGAAGAACCGCCGGACATGGAGTTTTGTTCTGCAGACCGTGACCGATATGATGAGTTCCATGTTGTGGATTTCAATTGTTGTTCAAAGGAGGCGGCTCGCCGATGTGCTTCAGAGATGGTGGTCGGATCAAATTGAGACAATGCATTTTGCAGTTGCGGACGAAGCCCACCAATGAAACGAGAGACTCGTTGAATGTCACTGTCATGAATCTCCGTACGTGTCAAGAGTAGGTAAAACTCCTCCGCATAATTATCAACTGTGCGTGAACCTTGCTTCAGGTTTTGGAGACGAGTAAAAACCGTACGGTCATAGTTGTGTGGAAGGAAGGTGGCTTTTAACTTGTGCTTCAGATGTTCCCAAGAGGTGATTGGGTGCTTACCATTACGAGCCCTTGTAGTCTTCAGTTGCTGCCACCAAGAAGCGGCATGGCTACGAAAACGTGTAGCGATGAGGGGAACACGTCGATCATCAGGGACACCTTTGAACTCCAGGATTTCTTCGATAGTGACTATCCAATCCAAGAGGGAATCACCACGTATGCCACCATGAAATTCTGGTAGTTCGATCTTGAATCCGGTTTCCCAACGGTTGTCGTTGTGGCGCTGTCGGGGCTGGTCCGGATCAATAACACGGGCATCACGGACGACTTGAATCTGTTGGTTTGGATTCTCGGCACCGTGAACTGGTTGAGGTTGCTGTCTGTTGTCAATGGTAGGGTTGGTGCCATGAATAGCTTGGACTATTACTGCTCCTAATTCTTGAAGCGAGGCCTGTAGTGCAACTTGGAGGTTTAAGTGCATGGTGGCCAAGTTTCTTTGCAGTGACGCAAGATCTGGCGGATCCGAAAGTGTGGGTGGAGGTTTGACATCGTCGCTGGTAGGTTTCTCCTGGGCCGGAGGAGCCATGGAGCAGCACACAGGATCGATATGAATATGATACCAAATGATGCGGAGCGTAAGACGTGGAGCGGAGAAGATGTCATGACGGTGAGAGTGAAGGAGCGGTGCTCTGTTTTGGGGGTGAGAAAACAGAGTAAGGTGGAGAATGAACAATGGAGATGGAGATGATGGGTAGAGTTGAGAGTCCTCCACTCAAGTCTCACACAAGGCAAGATCTTTATGGGCAATTTAAATTGCCTTTTTTTTTTGGGTTTCTTATTCTCAAATCAACGATGGATTACATAGGTGGTCACAAGCTCTATTTATAGAGTTGTGTAAAGACTCACCAAACTTGATCCTAAATGAAAAGATAACGCCAAACGAAACAGAGTTTATCCTAGAAAACAAAGAAATCGAAACAATAAAACCAAACACCGACTCTTGCTTGATGGGCACGTAAACACCAGATAAGGCCCATCAAGAACGAAATCCTCGCTACATCAGTATGTTGTTTGGTAGTTTGATGTAGAATATCCAAGTGAATACATTACGGCCATGGATGGTTGTTACGACAAAGTAATCGGAAGTGAAGTCGAAGTTATAACTATGCTTAGGTTTAAGACGAACAAACGAACATCTATGTCGGTTGGATTTGAATCGAGCTCAAGCTTTCTACTCTACAAAGTAGGATACAAAATTGTTGGATTCCATGGAAAAGCAAGTGACATGATTAATCAACTTGGTGTCCATGTTGTGCCCTTCACCGAGTGATAATAATCTTCTAATCTCCATTGTTGTTATAATTATGCAATTTAGTAATACTAACAATCGCCTGATTAATTTGTTTTTGTTGTTATTAAACTTTTTTCTTGTTTGGATTTCAGGGCTGTAGAAATCTGAAATCGAAAATATCTAAAACAAAACTAAAAACGAGAGTTTGCATCTGTTTCATTTTTTAGTTTTTTTCCTAAATTGTAAACCAACATTGTTTAACGGAACATCTGAGTACTAACGAAACAGCTTAAAACACTCACAACATATATAACTCAACATATAAACTCACAACATATCCTTTCCTTGAATGTTTTCAGTTTCCATATTAAGACAAACATTCGAGGTTTTCTCATTACAATCTCTTTCTCAATGTATTCTCTTAGATTCATCTTTTTTTTATTTCTTTTTTTTTTTGTGTTTGGTATTCATCACATTTGGAAGCTGTAAAAATGGCTATGTTTGGACCTGCAAGCTAGCTGTATGCATTAGTAGACAATTTGTTTTCCTCTGTGTACATATATCCATGTTCTCTCATGGGAAATACTCTCTGTCTACTTAGGACCGCCTGACAATAGCCTTCAAGTTTAGACACTGGGGATACTTTGAAAGAACTTTCAAAGGTCATGCTCTTACTGTGGGGGAAATGGTTCAATTCCTGGGGGCTTGTTCTAAGAGTTCTAAGGGTATGTCTGAAACATGAATTTGTGTTGTCCCTCCTTGTAATCTTTAAATGGTTAAAAAACTCTAGCATAGATTCACTTACTTCTGGAGGTTCTCTACAGGTTGATGAATCTCTCAGGGCAGAGGAGATTCAGATTTTACTATGATAGAAACCATTCGAGGACAGCTGTTCGAGGGACTACTCAAGGGACCTCTTAGATCAGAGACCAAAACCACAGACAAAGCTGCCTGCCTATTATTCACACACTAAGAAAAAGTTAATATCTATGAATGTCTGTTGTTCGTATAACGTCAATTTATACTAGAAACAATAAAGGCAGAAGTGTATTTGACCCTTCAAATAAAATATTGTAACAGTCTCTTGGCTATTGAGGCATGGAATAAATTATAAGTTATGTTAGGCGTCAAAATGACAGTACAGATAAATACAGCACGAAAAAAGAATAATTGCATCAACCCCGTTCTGACAATCATCCAGTAATTTTGGTAATGAAGTAGATTATGTGATTTCCAGACTATGAGACAAGGAAACTATAATGAGGAAAAAGGTGAATTTGAGCAAACCTTGAAAACTGAAGCAAAGTAGTGATCTGCTGCGTTTTATCCAAGCCATATTTTAACCTGAAAAATATAAACATGTAATTAGAAGGGAAAAAGAAACACAAAACCAAAGTGAAAATTCAGAAACAAATAAAAGAGATGTGTGTTTAGAGCAAGGAACCCATGAGAACGCTTGAGGACGATCAGTGAAAGCCATCAACGATTGGTAAAAGCATCATCCAAAACCTGAATTAACAAAAACATCAAGTAAATATAAATATATAATTAGAAGGGAAAAAAAAACCACAGAACCAAAGTGAAAAAACAGAAACAAATAGAAGAGAGGTGTTTAGAGCAACGAACCCATGAGAACGCCCGAGGACAATCAGTCAAACCCATTACTGGTTGATAAAAGCATCATCCAAAATCTGAAATAACAAAAAAAGACAAGTAAATATCACAGAGAACCAAAGTGAAAATTCAGAAGCAAATTGAGATGTGTTTAGAACAAGGAACCTGTGGCCCTGAAGACGAATAATTCGCTTCTGAAAAACCTGCAAGACGAATAAATAAACGTAAGGACCAAAACAAAAGCAAAACCAAAGAGAAAAAGTAAAAGAAGTGTAAAGAGGAAGAACTATGTATGTCTGGTAAAGGGGGTAAGTTGCATTCAAGAAGTATGATGCACCTTTAACAAATAATTGGTTTCCAAAATCAGACTTGAGACCTGCAAAGACAAAACAAAGCAGAGTTATGTTACAAACAAAAATACCGAAAGTAAGTAAATTCATTCGAAAATAAGAGAGAAGACATTATACTTTGTCATCATGTTGTAATGATCAAATGTACCTTTCCCCAGAACCACGTCGCTCCATAAGCAAGCTGCAAAATGAAATCATCATCAGAATACGTGAAAACATTATTCACAAGACATATCTTAAGATAAAGTTTCAATCAAAGATCTGAAGTATGCTCTGCACCTTAAAACAAGTCATTCGTTTCCAAAATCAGACTGAGACATGCAAAGACAAAACAAAGCAGAGCTATGTTACAAACAAACATATTCATTCAAGTACAAAAGGTTTTGGGTGTCAAAATTGAACAAACCTTAGTAACAGTTAGCATTCTTAAAACTAGGAACCGAGAGAGAACATAGTGAAAATTCAGACACAGATAAAAGAGATATGAACATGCAAATCAGAAGAAAAAAAAACCACATAACCAAAGTGAAAATTCAGAAACAGATAAAAGAGATGTGTTAAGAGCAAGGAACCCATGAGAACGCCTGAGGAGTGAGGATGATCATTCAAAGCATCGTCCAAAACCTGAAATAAGAAAAAGGACAAGTACAAAACATGTAAATTAGAAGAAGGAAAAAAACCACAGAACCAAAAGTGAATGTTAGGAAGTGAACATGTAACACTGTTCTAACAATTTCACAAACTAATGAAACCTTCTAGAGTCGTATAAAGAATACACAGACACAAACAGAAGATATAAACCCTAAAAACCATCAATTCAAAGCTTGAAAACGATCAATCAAAGCAAATCAGAGATCAATCATAGCATATAGTCCACAAATTTAAATCAACAAAACAAACACGACCATTAAAAATGACATGTAATTCAATTACAGAAACTCAAAGTGAAAATTCAGAAGCAGCTATTATAACGAAGCAGAGGAGGAAACGAGTGACAAAATTTCAGAAAAAGAGAGAGAGAGAGAGAGAGAGAGAGAGAGAGAGAGAGAGAGAGAGAGAGAGAGAGAGAGAGAGAGGGAGAGAGGGAGAGAGAGAGAGAGAGAGGGAGAGAGGGAGAGAGAGAGAGAGAGAGAGAGAGAGAGAGAGAGAGAGAGAGGGAGAGAGGGAGAGAGGGAGAGAGGGAGAGAGGGAGAGAGAGAGAGAGAGAGAGAGGGAGAGAGGGAGAGAGGGAGAGAGAGAGAGGGAGAGAGGGAGAGAGGAGAGAGAGAGAGAGAGAGAGAGAGAGAGAGAGAGAGAGAGAGAGAGAGAGAGAGAGCAAACCACCGATCGACCATAGCTCCACAAGCTACAACAATTTTAAAAAAAAAGAGAGTCAGCGAAATCGTAGATAGCACCATCCACCACAAAGCTACTAACAACAGAAGAGACAACTTTTAAAAAATAAGATTTAGAAATCAAACCGTAGGACTTGGGAGTTAAAAATCACAAGCGTGGGCGAGCGTCAATGATTGGAATCATAAATTTGCTTCCAAAACACACCTGCAAGACGAAGTAGAAACTTAGGGAACCAAAGATAGGGAAGCAGCCATGAACGACATAATTTACCTGCATAATACTACGGGTGCAGAAGTCACAGGATCTGAAAAGTCTCCTCCAAGAGGTGAAACTGCATCAACAATTGCAACACTTCCATCACGTTCTGGTCCACCAAGACATTTTACTTTACCAGCATCGACAGTTGTAATGATTTAATGTACTCTCCCTCATAACCACGTCGGTCCATAAGCAAGCTGCAAACTGAAATCATCATCAGAAAAACATTATTTACAAGACATATATTAAAATAAAGTTTCTATCAAAGATTTGAAGTATGCTGCACCTTAAACCAATAATTTGTTTCCAGAATCAGACTGAGACCTGCAAAGACAAAACAAAGCAGATTTATGATAAAAATAAACATATCGAAAGTATGTAAATTCATTCGAAAAAAAAAGAGAGAAGACATTATACTTTGTCATCATGTTGTAATGATCAAATGTACCTTTCTCCAGAACCACGTCGCTCCATAAGCAAGCTGCAAAATGAAATCATCATCAAAATACTTGAAAACATTATTCACAAGACATATCTTAAGATAAAGTTTCAATCAAAGATCTGAAGTATGCTCTGCACCTTGAAACAAATTATTGGTTTCCAAAATGAGACGGAGACCTGCAAAGACAAAACAAAGCAGAGTTATGTTACAAACAAACATTGGAAGTAAGTATAATTGAATCTATGAAAAGACAGAAGATGCGTTGTGGCATACATATCAGGAAGACTGCTGTCGATAAGAAGCTTCTAGAGCTTAAGTAGAAATCTTTATAGCCCCTCATGATTTGGGATCTGAAAAAAAAATGATCAAAATATTTGTAACCAATGTGAGAATCATTCAAGTACAAAAGGTTGTGGGTGTCAAAATTGAACAAACCTTAGTAACAGTTGCCATTCTGCATACTTGGAACCGAGAGATAACATAATAGTAGTGATCTCCTGCCTCGTCTCCAAGCCATATTTTAACCTGAAAGTGAAAATTCAGAAGTAAACATGTAAGTTTGTTTCCAACAATTTCAAAGCTCAAATAAACCTTCTCATAAAAAAAACTACCCTACAGTACATGTAGAATGAAGTATTCACGAGATAAAGTTACAAATTTAAGATCTGAAGTATGCTCTGCACCTTAAATCAAATAATTGGGTTCCAAAATGAGATGGAGACCTGCAAAGACAAAAAAAAAGCAGAGTTATGTTACAAAAAAAAATACCGAAAGTAAGTAAATTCCTTCGAAGATAAGAGAGAAGACATTATACTTTGTCATCATGTTGTAATGATCAAATGTACCTTTCCCCATAACCACGTCGCTCCATAAGCAAGCTGCAAAATGAAATCATCATCAGAATACTTGAAAACATTATTCACAAGACATATCTTAAGATAAAGAAAGATCTGAAGTATGCTCTGCACCTTAAAACAAATAATTGGTTTCCAAAATCAGACTGAGACCCTGCAAATACAAAACAGCAGAGTTATGTTACAAACAAACATATTCATTCAAGTACAAAAGGTTTTGGGTGTCAAAATTGAACAAACCTTAGTAACAGTTAGCATTCTTAAAACTAGGAACCGAGAGAGAACATAGTGAAAATTCAGACACAGATAAAAGAGATGCTGCGTTGTCTCCAAGCCATATTTTAACCTGAAAAATATGAACATGCTAATCAGAAGAGAAAAAAAAAACACATAACCAAAGTGAAAATTCAGAAACAGATAAAAGAGATGTGTTAAGAGCAAGGAACCCATGAGAACGCCTGAGGAGTGAGGATGATCATTCAAAGCCATCAATGATTAATCAAAGCATTGTCCAAAACCTGAAATAAGAAAAAGGACAAGTAAATATCAACATGTAAATTAGAAGAAGGAAAAAAAACCACAGAACCAAAAGTGAAAATTAGGAAGTGAACATGTAACACTCTTCTAACAATTTCACAAACTAATGAAACCTTCTAGAGTCGTATAAAGAATACACACACACACACAAACAGAAGATATAAACCCTAAAAAACCATCAATTCAAAGCTTGAAAACGATCAATCAAAGCAAATCAGAGATCAATCATAGCATATAGTCCACAAATTTAAATCAACAAAACAAACACGACAATTAATTAAACGACGTGTAATTCAATTTATAGAAACCCAAAGTGAAAATTCAGAAGCAGCTATATAACGGAAGCAGAGAAGGAAACAATTAAAAAAAAAGAGAGTCAGCGAAATCATACATAGCACCATCCACCACAAAGCTACTAACAACAGAAGAGACAGGATTTAAAAAAAAAAATAAGATTAAGAAATCAAACCGTAGGACTTAGGAGTGAAAATTCAGAAGCGTGGGCGAGCGATAATGATTGGAATCATAAATTTGCTTCCAAAAACACACACCTGCAAGACGAAGAAGAAACTTAGGGAACCAAAGCAAAAAAAAATAATAATAAACAGAGCGAAGAGTAAAAGTTTCACATCATTAATAATCAAACCCTAGAAGGAGAATTCCACAAGTAGGAGGCATGAATTGAGAGAGAGAGAGAGAGAGAGATTACCAAACCCTATAAGAAGAAGAATACCAAAGCTTCGATGCAATTGGATTGAGAGAGAGACCAAACCCTAGAAGAAGAAGAATTCACAAGTAGGAATTCAGAGGCCGGGGGGAGCGATGATCAGATTTATAAACTTGCTTTCAAAACAAACCTGCAAGAGACGAAGAAACAAATAAATCAGATCAGAGACGCGTTAGTTAAGAAGAAGAATAACAAAGCGAAGAGATTAAAAAAAACCTACAGACCAAACCCTAGAAGAATAATTCACAAACTGCGTAGGAACGGAACCCTAGATAATCATCGGTTTTGAAATCCAAAATCAGAGAAAGAGAAGACTCGCCGAAGAATACACAAACGAAAGAGAAACAAATACGAAGAAAGAGTGGAGAGTCCAAGTAAGAAAGAAACAGTGGAGGCATTATTTATAGATACAGTAGAACTTCTATAAATTAATAAGGGTGAGACCATGAAATTTTATTAATTTATAGAGGTTTTAATTTATCGAGAAATTAATAATTATTAATTTATGAAGATGATTATTTTATCAGAAATTCAGAGTTTAGAAGAAATTGCTGCTACTATTTTTCAAGTTGATGATGAAGTTAAAGAAGATATGACGATATCTTTAGAACCAGTTACACGTAAGGAAGCAATTATCGCGTCAAGAACTCTCTACAATTTTTGGATGCGATTTAAGAAGACAACACCAGAAGTTTTTGATGCAGTCAGAAAGATTAGAGATGCTCTCCAACAAGAATGCAAATTCAAAAACAAATAAACAACAATAGATTCATATTTCACTAGATATTCTTAGATATATATATATATATATATATATATATATACTAGTTTATTTGATTATTAATTTATGATATTGATGGGACCATATTTTTACATGGGATTTTTTAAAAAGTTATTAATTTATTATTTTATCGAATAATGTCCAAAATTACACTAGTCTCAAGTTGGGACTGGAGAAATTTATTAATTTATAGAGGTTATTAATTTACCGAATATTAATTTATAGAGGTTCTACTGTAAATGTCGGTCACGATATCACAAATAGGTTTCCTTTTCCTATTCTACTTACTTTATTTCCTTTTCCTTTTCTGGGCTCAGTTTTAATGGACAAATCCCGCATTATATGGGCCTACTATTAATGGACTACTGGGCTTATGATTGATATTTATTTAATTTTGAGAAAACGTTGCCGTTTTGTGTTTTCCCATCTTCCTTCGTCAGTTCTAGAAACATCTTTACATTTTCCCATCCCGAAAATGTTTTAATTTTCGGGATAATAATGATTCTCTGTCCTGCGCGGGAAGCCCAATCCGGCCCATTAATATTTATAAGGCATTAAGTAACTACGTCGTTTTTAATGACACGACGAAAGCACTGCTTGCTTTCCTTTATAGGACTCGGGACGTTCCCGATCCAGATCCTTTCTTCGTCGACAACAGTGAGACCTTAGGGTTTCTTCGATCGATCTTGGGATCAACGGACTCACAGAGATTCAGTTCGTAAGTCCGCTTCACCGTCAGAACCTTTTAGATTGAAGCATACATATTTAACAATATGCTTTTGAATGAAGATACTGAAATTGGATACGCATGTAGACACTTGCGGAAAATGTTATTATTATGATTCTGATTCGAAGAAAAGCCATACGTGAGATGATGGATCTAACCATGAATGAAGATATGTAAGAGGTGGATCGAAAACACCATCAAGGTCGGATCCATCATCCCACTTATGGCTTTTTATGTCAACAAGTGTGGACAGCTGGAATGCGTAACTCGATCTATATATATTGTACGGTAATACGGTATGTATAATGTATGTCTTGGAAGTTCATACTAAAATCAAGCTCCCTTGATTTTTTTTTTTTTTTTTTTTTTATGTTTTGTTAACCATCTCAATCAACAACAAACATCTTGAATCTGTTGAGGTTGATGATCACGTCACGATGATGCTGCATTGCATATATCCGGTTTCATTCAAGGACTTCAATTCAAAACCAACTTCAGTGTTTATGAACTAGTTGGGGATATGATGATTTTACCAAGTTTTCACTTTCGGTCAAGGGGTAATACATCGGTCTGCAAGTGAAAACTTCTTAATTTTATCATATCCCATCAGCTCGAAAGTCCTGATGTTAGTTTTGAATTGAATTCCTTGAAGGACACCAGATAGAAAGGTACTTATTAAAGGGAGCAAAGGTTCTGCTCTGGTTGGCTACTTGGCTTCCATTTGGATGAAATAGTAAGAGATTTTTTTAGTTAATTTTCTAATTCCAACTATGATTTGAGTCTCTCTCTCTCTCTCCCTTGGTCTTCTTCATTCGCTTTGTCAACGCACGCTCTTCTTGGCCTGCACTCTTCTAAATGATTTCTTTATTTTCACCATTGTCATATTATAAGAAAGATTCGTATGTAGAAGACATAATACATGTATATAAAGATTTATAATAGTTGAAATTTTGGAAATGGCCGAAATGATGGAAGCGATAGGCAGACCCGGAGGCAATAAGTGGGATGATGGATCGGACCATGATGGTGTTTCCAAGATATATGTACGAGGTGGTTCTGAGGGCATTCAGACCATCCATTTGGAATATGTGAAGAGTGGACAACTAAAAAGGGGAAAACTCTTTGGTGTTTGGGATAGAGGTTTCACACATACGGTATGTCTTACAATATATTAATGGTGACGGTTTAACAATGCATATTTGGAATTGGAATGTTTGGTTTTTAGGTTTCCTCCGATCCGCTTTTATACAGCCTAATTATTTCATGTGAACAATAATTGACTGACTTTAAGTAATATTTGTTTCTAATTTCGTTTTAATGCAGATCGAGATTGACAGTCTTAACAATGAATATCTTGAATCTGTTGAGGGTTACTACGACGACAAATCTAATGTCATTCAAGCACTTCAATTTAAAACTAACACAAAAACTTCTGAGCTGCTAGGATATAATAATAAGGGTAAGAAGTTTTCACTTGCAAACAAGGGAAAGAAAATCATTGGGTTTCATGGACATGTTGAGAAGAACCTCATTTCTCTTGGAGCATATTTCTCCATTGTTTCTGTTAGTAAATCAGTCTTGCACGGTGGTAATGGTGGCCGTTACTGGGATGATGGTGTTTTCTGCGGCATAAGAAAAGTTCAAGTTGGTTATTATCAAAACCGTGTAGGGTGTATCACGTTTGACTACGACAATGGTCACACAGTTGTAAAACGTCAGCATGGATGGGACACGTCACTAGTTGAAGAGGTCGTAGACTCAGTTCCTGAATAACTAACTCATACTCGTCGCATATATACGTATATTATCTAACTTGATTAGTCACTTAGAAGAAGTCTTATTCTACTTATTATTCTACTGCAGTTTGAAGTCGACTATCCAAATGAATTTATCACATCTGTGAAGGGGACTTTGAAAAGCTTTTTTAGTACTGCAGGTGTGGGCGTTTCTTCATTGGTTTTTAAAACATCGAAAGGAAGAACCTCTCCGACATTTGGAAACATGATTGGGACCCAATTTGTGTTAGAGACCAAAGATTGCGCTTTGGTTGGGTTTCATGGGTGGACTTTTTGTAATTCTCTTGCTTCTATTGGGGCATATTTTTCACCCTTGCTTCTTCCTCGAGCTGGGGAGACACTAGAAGCACAAGGTTGTTATCGAGGAGCTTCTTGGGATGATGGTGTTTACGATGGTGTTAGAAAGATATATATAGGACAATGTGAAAATGGTATCGCATTCCTCAAGTTTGTTTACAACAAGGACACTCGGATGGTTATTGGAGACGATCATGGAAACAAAACACCACTTGAAGTCAAA
This sequence comes from Camelina sativa, assembly GCF_030686135.1. Classification (NCBI taxonomy): domain Eukaryota; kingdom Viridiplantae; phylum Streptophyta; class Magnoliopsida; order Brassicales; family Brassicaceae; genus Camelina; species Camelina sativa. The sequence goes on from NC_141895.1 coordinate 29,577,770, forward strand.
GAGGTATGTATAATGATCGTTGATTGCTTTTTTTAATGATCTTTACATGTTTGCTTGGTACTTTTTGTTTCGCTGGCACAGTTGGAGCTTGAGTATCCGGCTGAATACATCACATCGGTGGAGGGTTGTTATGATAAAAGAATTGGAACCGAAGTGGAAGTTATAACCATGCTTAGGTTTAAGACTAACAAACGAACTTCTATATCATTTGGATTCGAATGCAGCTCATGCTTTCTACTCGAGAAAGAAGGCTCCAAAATCATTGGTTTCCATGGAAAAGCAAGTAACATGATTCATCAGCTTGGGGTCCATGTCATGCCCATCACCCACTGATCATCTTCAGATCTCTTCGATGTTGTTTCTATTATCCAATCTCTCATGTAATAAGAAACCATTTCTATCTACAACATGCAAGCAATGGTCAATCATATAAATTTTTTTAAAATTATTAGTCTTTGAATATATTTGTAATTAATGGATTTTATAAATTTTACCTTTTAAAAAAATTTGGTCAATATTTGTGATTGATTTGTTTTAAAAATAGTTAATAGATATCCTTAAGCTCTAAGCTTCTCCAAGATAATTTACAACTAATTTTGGATAAAATGTAATTTAGTGAATCCTAATAGTTATTACTTATTCGATGTGCTCATTTATTCGTTAGGAAGAACTATCTTGATTCAAACGAATAATTTCAATTAATCTTACCAGAAATGGTCAGATCTGATACATATATAGAGAATCAGGTGATCATAGCATGGATGTAAACTAAGTTCCATCGACCATCGGTGTATTTAATCAATTTAATATAATAAGGCCAAGGACGGTGTAATCCGGTTTAGGATTTAGCATCTCTGAGTTAACAAACTTTGGACAAACGTGAAAAAACAAAAGCCAATCGGAATGGAGCTAGCCTATAAGTAATAAGTCATGTTCTAGTTGAACAACCCGAGGAAGTAGAAAACTTTATTGGTTGGCTTTGGATTTGGAGTTGCTTTAGTTGCAAACCACAAACACACACTCACACACTTGTGTTCTGTTTCTTATTGAAAGTTGTTGTAAACTAATAATTGAGGATAAATCGCAAAACATGGAAAATACATTTATTTCGTTATAAATAATAAAAATATTATTCCTCTAATTCTCGTATTTGGTCGCAGAATCCAACTTAATTAAAAAAAATTAAATTAAATTATTATTTTTTAGGAAGAGAGAGAGAGAGATGGATTCAGCAGATGACACGAATCACTCCACCATAGCTTTTTTTTTTGTTTTTTTTTCCGATTCCGCGTAGTAGTAGAGAACATTGTTGTTGGGTTTGGTTTCGATCGATTTCTAGAAACTGGTTTTGGTAAAAAAATCTCAGCTTTTAAAGTGAACACACTTTACTCTCTCTCTCTAAACGTATCTTCTTGGTTTCCATTTACCAACTGGGTTTGCTTCATTACAGTGACTTCAAGTTTCAGATTACTTCTCTTTAAGCTTTTAAGGTTTGTGTTTTTTTTTTCTCTCTTCTTTACTCTGTTTCTTTGTTGTGTTGTCTCATGGCTTAATTAAAAGATCCCATCTTTGAAAGTTATTACACCGCCATTTTAAATTGTTGAACAGTTCGTGTGACCAGATTTCTTCCTAAATATAACCTTATTAATTTGGTAATTAATGTGTAACCAAATCTAACTTTTTTTCTTCTTTCTCTTTTTTAATTTCATATCATTACTAAGTATTTACTTTCCCTAGATCTGGAGAAGCAAAAACAAAAATCCAAGAAAATTTATAATTCCAATTTTAAAAACGCTTTGTCTTTTTATTAATACGAATCCTTCCTTAGCCGTTTCGCTTTCACAGTGGCCCAGATTGTGTTCGTCTGTATCTGGGAGTGTGAGTATGTATACTCTGAAAGGAGCCATCTTTGTGTGTTTCTTTCAAGCTTTTTTATTATCTTCTTTATAATCTATCATTGTTCCGGAGAAAAATATCTCCTTTTTTTTGGTATTAGATTATAAAGTTTCGATTTTTATTTTGCTATATGGACGTCTGATTCTTGTGTTTCTCGTGTAGATTTCTCAGAAAGAGACATTCTTGCATGTGCGTAGATCAGGTTTATATAGAGAAACTGAGGTTTTGGTGAAGGTTTGAATTGGTTTGTTTGATTCTCTGTTCTTGTGAAGGGAAGAACACAAAGACGGTGGCTTTGGTGAGTTTTTGTGACTGCTTAAAGATTTCGAATTTTCTTTTCTTTTTATCTGGAGATTGATGAATTTGTGTTTGGATTTTAATGCTTTTGGTAGCTCGGTAAATAGATTATGGAACATGGTTTACCGTCTATTAAATCATGGAAGTCACTTGTTAAGAGAAGAAACAATGCTCAAGATGGGGTAAAGCTTTTCTTTTTTTGCTCTATAGATCTTGGTTACTTCACATTGTGATACCCCGGTTAGTGAGGCTTTTGATTTTGATGTGGGAATGGTGGAAATTTGCAGGGTAAATCATCGTGGAAGATGAAGCCGGTTATGGCACTCATGTGTACAGTACTTTTGATCTTTTGGTATAAGACCACTAATATCCAATATGAACAGACAGAGGTATTGTGGAAGAGCTCGTTTTGATTTCTTTCAAAAAAGGAGTTTTTAATGTTTTGATATATAACTCTTTTGTTTGGTATATGCTTTACTTAGATAGAAGAAACAGATTATCCATTTGAGATGGCTAAGGTAAGATTTTGAATCTCTTTGTTTTCTAATGTTTGATGCATTTTGCTGGTCTAAAGTTGATGTGTGGGTTTCTTATTCCGTGATGCGATCTTGTTCAGGAATCTGAACCGGTCAGTGAAAAGTTGAAAGGCTTGCCTTTTGGTATCATGCAACCTAGATCAGATTTGGAGTTAAAGCCACTTTGGTCAAGTAGTAGTTTGAGGTCAAAGGTTAGATTTTTCTGTAAGGTTAAATTTTGATAGAGGAATCAAGTATATTTGCTGCTAGAGGAGTTTTCTGATCTCTGTTGTTGTCTTACAAATAGAGCGGCGAATTGACCAACCGTAACTTGTTGGCAATGCCAGTAGGACTTAAGCAAAAGGATAATGTTGACGCTGTTGTAAAGAAGGTAAGCATGCTTTGTCTATATATGTCAGTGTATAAACAAGGCAGGTTATGCGAGTATCTGTTCTAATGTTATTAGTTTGTTGTATTCAGTTCCTACCGGCAAATTTCACTGTAATTCTATTTCATTATGACGGAAACATGGATCAATGGTGGGATCTAGAGTGGAGCTCAAAAGCCATACACATAGTTGCACATAACCAGACAAAATGGTATAACATGTATCTGATATAAAATTTATTAAGATTTGACTATATAGTCATAGTTTGTATAAGCTTTCTAAACAATGGTTTTGTTTAAAAACTTTGATCTTACTCAGGTGGTTCGCAAAACGATTTCTCCATCCTGATATCGTCTCCACTTATGATTATGTTTTTCTTTGGGACGAAGATCTTGGAGTGGAGAACTTCAACCCACAAAGGTTTATTTTCATTTTCCCCTTCACTTGTAAAGTTACAACCCATAATGGTATAATATTTGAGTGCCTTTCCTAAACAAGTCTCTCTGCAGGTACCTGAGGATAGTTAAATCAGCGGGGCTGGAGATATCTCAACCGGCCTTGCACCCAAATTCAACTGAAGTTCACCATAGACTTACAGTCCGGTCTAGAACCAAAACATTTCATAGGTGAGCTCCTGTGAACCATTTGTTTAAGGACTTCTTCTCTTGAAAATATGTGTTTTCTAGTACTTACTATTTAATGGTTACAAAAACCGCAGACGAGTTTACGACAGTAGGGGCAATATGAAGTGCTCAAATGCTAGCGAAGGGCCTCCCTGCACCGGGTAAAATTTCTTAAGTAACATAACAATATAAGACTTCTCTATATACCAAGACACAGACACTAATGTCATTGTTTCTCTCTTTTTCCAGATTTGTTGAAGGAATGGCTCCAGTGTTTTCAAGATCCGCCTGGTTTTGCACTTGGAATCTAATACAAGTAATTTTACAAGATGAACATTCATACACAAGATAATCTGTTTACTTATAATGAAATTGCATTCAACTTCTTGTTGATTATTTGCGGTTTGCAGAATGATCTGGTTCATGGGTGGGGAATGGATATGAAACTTGGGTACTGTGCTCAGGTAAAGTCCCCATTTCTTGTTTTCTTCCTCTTTAAGACCTCACAACAGCGCTAGCATTCATTATTAGCAGTGCGACCTGATTGCATTCTCTAGATGAATCGGTTTTAAATGTTGTTATAGGGTGACCGTAGCAAGAGAGTAGGCATTGTCGATAGCGAATATATCTTTCATCAAGGCATTCAAACACTAGGTGGAAGTGGTGATCCTGATAAGAAGGTCAAATACTCTACTTCCCCCTCCATATTTCTCCTTGTAAAATACCAAATACTGAATAATCTCTCTTCCTAATTACAGAACTCAGCTCGCAGCGGAGTGACTCGGGTAAGCACTATCTTTAACATTCAGTTCCTCATTTCTTGACTGTAAGATAAACAGAAAATTTCACAACTTTGGTCACCTTTTGTAAACAGAAACGAGGTTCTCCGACTTTTGATTCAAGAACAGAGGTGAGTTTATTTCCCGATGACGAGACTGCTTTGTCCGTAGAGCCAGGAGTGTAATTTGTGTGTGTTTTCTTGAACAGATACGGAGACAATCAACATGGGAGCTTCGAACTTTCAAAGAACGGTGGAACCAAGCGGTTGCAGAAGACAAAAACTGGGTGGACCGGTCTTCATCGACTCGGAATCGAAATGGTAACAACCGGAGATTAAAAAGAAGTAGTGTCATTCCAAGTTTAGTGCAGAGGAAAGCTGAAGAGACTACAACATAAAAAAGAAAAAAAACACATACAGTTTCTACTCAGATTAAATATAGAAAAGTTTTTGTTTTTTTTTTTGGCTCTCATTGTTATATATAAGTGATAAGTCAATAGTTTGATCATTTTATTCTCTTTGATTAGTGTAGTTCTTCATGGTCTGCTTCTTTAGATGTGGTTTGGTCTCTCTCCATCTTTGATTAATTCCAATTATTTTAGCATGTTTTCTTGGAAAAAAGTCGGTTTAAAAAAAAAAACACTAAAGGTTCTCTCCATCATTTTCATATTGGAAAAAAAACATATATAAGGCAAAGACAGCAAAATTTAAAGGTTTTGTAATAATTCTTATTAAAAATTGAACTGTGTTTTCTATATTTCTCTATTAATTAAAAGACAACTAATATCGATTTTCTTAAAAAAAAAAACATTTTGTGATGGACTTTTCAAACGTTCGTAGAAGCAGACAAGATCATTGACCCGAAGAAGGACAATTTCAATTCTTCCTATGTACTCATTAGAAAATTCAAATTATTTGAAACTTGAGTCGTTGAATAATTTCTTTTTTTAATATATATATAAAAGGCTAATACTTAATGTTTGCTTACGTTTCTGATTGACATTAATTAATAAAATAAATTAATTTACAACTAATAAAATAAATAAATTTTACAACTAATAAAATAAATTAGTTTTACAACTAATAGAATATGGAAATATTAAGTGTAAAGTATTTTAAAAAAGAATAAGTGTAAAGTACTAAGGAAGATTAAAAAATAAAATCAGATCAGATTACAGATGATTAACATTTAACAATATAAACACAAAATATATTATTTACTAATTTAATAAGACACGCTTTTGTGTAATTAATAAATGTCTGCTTATAAGCTTTGTCTTCAACGTTCGTCTATCCTCGGTCCGTGCTCAAGATCTTAGATCGATTTCTAAAGTCTTTTTCTTCTTCTTCGTCTTCTTCTTCAGATATCTATCTATCTAGCACGTTGAATCGTCTGAAGATTTAATCTTCCATAGCCATGGCTAATCGTTATGATCCAAACCCTTTCGCTGAAGAAGAAGAAGTCAATCCTTTCGCTGTAAGCTTTTTTTGACTTTTGAGTTTTTAACTCATCAAAACTATAACTTGAATCGCTCTTCAATCTATGGGGTTTTCGGATTTGAATCTTGTAAAAAAATCATTAGGTTTTTTTACTTAGGGTTTAAGTTTCTGCTGTTGATTTGATAGAATCTGGAACTGGGTTCAAAGAAATTGAGGTTTTTAAGAGATTTTGTAATGAAAGATTTGATAAAGTTTCTACCTTTGTATCGAAATCTATACGTTTTTGGTAGATTGATTAATCAAGTGTTGTTCTTGAGGTTTGTTATGCTTTTCTCTGAACTGATTTGTGATGCTTGTGAATCCAATTATGTTGTTTTAGAATCCTAAAGGTGTTCCGCCTGCATCGAATTCGAGACTTTCGCCTTTGCCTCCGGAGCCTGTTGGTTTCGATTATGGTCGTACAGTAGACATTCCTCTTGACAGACCTGGTGGTGGTACACAGGTTGGTTACAGATTTTTATTATATGTGTTTTTTTTGGTGATTAGGTGGTGGATCTAGGAGTTAGTAGTGTGATTAACGTTTTGTGACTTGTTGGGAATCCAGGATTTGAAGAAGAAAGAGAAAGAACTTCAAGCCAAAGAAGCTGAGCTAAGAAGACGGGAGCAGGTATATTGACTGCTATCTTTAGTTAAAAGATAAAGCATTGACTTATCCACTATAAGCCTTCTCCTTCATTTGATCTTTTTGTGGTTTTGTTAAAGCTCTATGAGTTAAGAGGACTGGAGAGTTTGACTCTTGTTTTAAAGAATTGTAGTCTTCAGATAGCTCTTTGCAATGGTTTCGATGTGCGCAGACATGATTGCTTCCTTGTTTACATTTTCAAACCTTTTGAAATTTGCATTACCTAGAAACGGTGTTGTTGTTATTCATTTGAATGTTTTATTTTCGGTTCTATGTAGGATCTCAAACGGAAAGAAGATGCTGCTGCACGAGGTACTACAAGATACTCTTTTCAAGCCTTTCTTTGTTTCCTAGCTGTGTCCTTGATGATTTGAACTTGTTGTTAACTGTTTTAACTTAGATATGTTTTTTCTCTATCGAAGTCATTAATTTTGTGGTTCTCTCTATGCAGCTGGAATTGTTATCGAAGTGAAAAACTGGCCGCCTTTCTTCCCTATTATACACCATGACATTGCAAATGAAATTCCAGTTCATCTCCAAAGACTACAATATGTTACTTTTGCAACGTATTTGGGTACATCTTTTTTTTTTCCTAAGTTAACAATTTCCATTTGATGCAATTACTTACTCTTTCCTGCATTTGTATTCAAATCTAAGGGCTCAAATTTGTTTCTATACTCGTTACTTCTTTATTCATTTATTTGACACACATGTAATTCATGTTTGGCAGGTTTGGTTCTTTGTCTTTTCTGGAATATCATTGCCGTTACTACAGCTTGGATCAAAGGAGAAGGTTTGTTTTTAAGTCTATTTCAAAGTTTGCTCGTTCTCCTCTAGGATTTCTTAACTGATATGTCTTGGTTTTAACAAGAGTTTGGTTTTATGTATTGCAGGAGTGACGATATGGCTTCTTGCTGTAATTTACTTCATAGCGGGTGTCCCAGGAGGCTATGTGTTATGGTATCGGCCACTCTACCGTGCCTTCAGGTTCTTACTTGGATTCTTCTACTTTCAAAGTCTGGATTTGTTGTTCAGAATATTATATTACTGAGTTTATCACGTTTCTGTTGAATGTTTGCAGAACTGATAGTGCATTGAGCTTTGGATGGTTTTTCTTGTTCTACATGGTGAGCGATGAATATAACTTCTATGGTTTTTTTCTTACATTTATGCTTGATATAAAAAAATTAGTTCTGACACCTTGTTCTTGCTGCAGCTCCACATTGCTTTCTGCGTCTTTGCTGCTGTTGCTCCACCTGTCGTCTTCAAAGGAAAATCTCTTGCGTAAGTTTCTTTTTTACAGAACTCTCTTAACGATTGAAGATTGATCTTGTCACTGTGTTTGGTAATCTTTATGTTCGAAATCTTGATAACCATTCTGGTACCTGTTACTGGCATACTCCACTAAATAATAGCTGCATAAGTAGTTGTTATCATTGTTTGGAAAATTCTCTAACTTTATTTTATAATCGATTTTTCTTTCTTGTAACAGTGGGATCTTACCTGCAATAGATGTCTTAAGCGGTCAAGCAATTGTTGGGGTAAGCTCTCTGATGATCTTCAAGGATCTTAAAAACAGTTCTAAGATCAAAAGCCTGAAACATGATCTGATCATATGGATAAATAATCTGACTTGTGTTCTATTTACAGATATTCTACTTCATTGGATTTGGATTTTTCTGTCTCGAATCAGTGGTTAGCATATGGGTTATTCAGGTCTACTTTCTACTCTCATCAGTCTAGTATTAATATTAGTCTTTGAACATGGTTTTATACATCTGTAATCGTTTTCTTAACATTTTGATTTTGTGATGGATTCGTTTTGTTTGAGCAGCAAGTATACATGTACTTCCGAGGCAGCGGGAAACAAGATCAAATGAGACGGGAAGCGGCAAGAGGAGCTTTGAGAGCCGCTGTTTGAGAGCTCTCCTTGTAAAATTATTGGTTGTGTACCTAATCTTCACCGTTACTTTCATTTTTCAGATTCTGCCTTTCTCTCTCTCTCCCTCTCTGCTGTAAACCAAAAAAAAAAAAGATTCAATTTTTCCTTGTACCTTTATCTCATGTAAATTTGTTTGTTCAAAAGTGAGAGTTCAGATTCATACCATTTTGGGATTATTAGTCTTTATGAGAACCCGTCTTTATGTGTTGCGTTTGTGTTTCTATATCACATTATTGGCTAGTGGCTATTTAACATTTCTATAATCTTGGATTAGTTTTTTACATGTCATAGAGATTAGTCTGAAAATAAAGTTTTGTATCCACTGATGTTTACTACAGAGTCTCTACAGTTAAAATAGTTTCTGTCTTTCTGAGCAAGGAACATTTTTGGTTAAAGTAACCAACCATATGATATATCATTTATTGTAAGATAAATCAAAACACACCAAATCAAGTAAGATTGAAAAGACTATATAAGAATATATTTATATAAATAAACATTTACCACGACATTCACATTTTCAACAATAAGCCACACACTTCTTCTTACAATCAATGGTGCAACCACCGCCTCCACCACCTCCACCGTATCCTTTGCCAGAACGGCTAAAAGACTTGAAACACTTCGCGGGACAAGTCAGCTTCTTCATGTGACAGTGACCTTTCTCTTTACACACCACCGTTGGTCTCACCACACCACCTTTGCTATATCCGCCACTAGGTCCGCCGTAACCACCGCCGTATCCTCCACCAATGTTTCCCCAATCTTTGCCACTGAAACCCGGTAAACCAAAACCGGTTCCTGGTTCGGTTCCAGGTCCAAAGTATCCCCCAGATGATCCATAGCCCTTGTCATTCTTGTTATTATTACCTTTGGAGTTTTTCTTGAGCTGATCCGAGTAGGATCCTGTTGATGATTCGGGTCGAGTGGGGCGTGAGTGGGAGAGTGTAAGTGTGAGAAGCAAAATCAGGAAGAGGAGACTGAGTTTTGTAATCATTCTTTTGTGTAGGAGTTGGATTTGGTTTTCTTGATTCAGTGGTTCGTGAAGAAAAGAGAAGTGTTTATTTATAGAGAAAAAGGTTTTATATGTTTCGTTATATGTAAAGGATTATCTAGTTGTTAAGGGAATTATATAGCTACAAAGTGCATTTGATTGGTTTGGAGGAGGAGTTGGGTGATAGTTGAAATAAAGTCAGCATTATATGAATAGACGAACTTGACTTTTTGCAACTCGAGTTTATGGTTTGGTTTTTAATTGGTTTTGTAGAATTCTTTTTTTATTAGTTTGGTATAGGTTTATGGTTTTATTGGTTCAGTGGACATTAATTCTATGATTGGTAGCCCTAGCAAAAGGAATAGAATTTACAAAAAAAAACAAAATAGAAAACAAAAATCTCGATGAACAAGCTAGATATTCTGCTCTAAAATTACAAGATCAAGAAATATATTGAGAGAGAATATGAAGATACATGAATTCATGATACCATTTCAGAATTTAAAGTAACTAATAAGGAAAAATAAATATATACTTGAAAAAGAAAATAAAATAATTTGTTGGATAAAAAAGATAGAAAAAATTTAAAATATATATATATATATATATATATATTAAACAAGGAAAAGGAATAAATGACTCATGTCTCTATCTCAAAAGTCATACTCTCTTAGAAATAACCCGAATCTGGTCGGTCCATTCTCATGATGGTCTTACTGCAATTTGGCAAATACAAACCCAAAAATGACTTTATTGCAGACAACAGATGTGTGTGTCGATAGATAATTCATAATTTTCCCACTTCACGTAGACATAACAGAAAGTGCCATTAAGTTCCTCAACTATCATCTTACTTACTTTTAGAAACAAACTTTGTTTTCTATTTATAAGTATTTGAATTTTCAATCCAACTAATTTTCCAAAGTATTATATAATTATAACCATTTAACTTATGTTAGAGTCATTCCAACTAATTTTCCATATATGAGTAGTTTAGTGGTTGGTGTTCTTGTACATGCATGATACACCACCACTAATTGTCGTATTATCTTTTATCATATATTCATATTGTTTTCGAAATTATAGTTGATGGGAGTTGAATTTTGTTTTCAACGATATAAAAACTTCTTTGGGACCTTTGTTTTGTGTTTTTATTCTATGAAAAGTCTAATTGAGAAAGAAAATCTATTCACAAACAAACCCCACCTGTCTACAAAGTGTATTTGGTTCACCCACCGTATTCCATGAAAATGATTTTTCGTATGCACCTCTAGTATTTTTCTTTAATTTTTGGTCGTTTAAATGCTTGTATATTTTCTAAGAAGACTGTCCAAATTATAAACAAGTTCAAATCTTTGAAAATTCATTGTATATTTATTTTAGAAAAATGTCGAATGGTTGTGACAACAAAAATAACATTATCCTATACATAATTATATCATAGTTTAATTGTTAGAAAGATGTTCTCTATCATAATGCTAGAGGAGATTCACTGAACAAATACATCTCAAATGATAGTTATGATGCTATAATATAATGGAAAAGAATTCATATATTCAAATACATGAGTATACGAGATTTACCTAACTAAAATCAATGTGTATGGGGGTTCATTATATTGCCGGATATATGTATTTGTTAGACTTATCTTTATGCTTTGCAAAGTATTATTAGGATTGATCAATAGCATTGCTTACACAAGTAGTTTATATCATATTAAAGAAAAATATGGTGAATTATTGGATATTCAAATGAAGAGAATAATAAAGATACAAAACAATAAATGGATAACAAGGAGAGGTATAGGATAGCTATTGTATATTTATTGGTTCTTCCATTGTTTCTTCGAAGTCCAAATTAAAGACAATCTCTCGCATCCTCCTCTTCTGAAGTTGAATACCGAAACATGGCTAATACGTGAGACGACAATGTGGTTACACAATCTTTCATCAGATTTAAACATTTTTTCATTGTTTCCTATAAAGCCTATAGATCATGAAAGTTAGTTAGAGACGGAAGTTAGTCGGTATATTAGTTTAGATATGCACGATTGTGACAACTTAGTTTGAAGTTAATGAAATAAAGGGGGAAACGAGCTATTTCCCCCAAGAACTATCATATCTTGCTGGATGGAGCCCAAACTTGAGCCACAATCTATATAGCTATGTAAACTATGACCAATCTCTATGTCCCCTCAAATTAAAAGTTCTACACCTATATCCCCATGAAAAAAAAGTTATATATCTATTTACACCTAGACCTGGTTATGTGACGGTTTACTATTTGCTTAACCGTCTAACAAATAGCCTAAACCAAAATTGACCAGATTAAACCTGATTTCTTGTCAGCCTTGGTCCGGTCTTCTATCGCCTCCTCCTCTTTCGCCGCCCATCGGTGGTTTGATTTCAAATCCAAGAAGAGAAGAAGAAACGTATCAATATTAATCTCCTCCTCCTCCTCCTCCTCAGGAAGATGCTTTGGATAATGAGATTCTCCGGTTTATTCTCCGCCGCTTTGGTCATCATCGTCCTCTCTCCTTCTCTCCAATCTTTTCCTCCAGCTGAAGCCATCAGATCCTCTCATCTCGACGCCTACCTCCGCTTACCAACCTCCAATCCACAGACCCATAGGTTCTCCTTCAGAAAAGCTCCCGTCTTCCGCAATGCCGCCGATTGCCCCGCCGCCGACATCGATTCCGGCGTCTGCAACCCTTCCTTGGTCCACGTCGCCATTACTCTCGATTTCGAGTATCTCCGTGGCTCGGTCGCCGCCGTGCACTCGATCCTGAAACACTCCTCGTGTCCCGATTCCAGACGGCCTTGTCCACTTGATACTCTTTGGGCACCTTATGATTTGTATGGACACTACAACTCACGCTGATGATTGATGATTGATGATCTCTGTTTTACATATTATATAGTCTCTCTCTCTCAGTCTCAGTCTCAGCTGGTAAATTCTCTCATCTCTCTCCTTCATTCACTGGAGAAAAAAAAATTAAATTCTTTCTTCTTTCTCTCCATTTTTTTTTCTTCTGTTAAGATTTTTACAGACTTTTAGAATTTGTTTTCTTCGTCGTCCTCTGTATTCTATGATTGTTCTGTGCATTGAAATAAACAAAAAAAATGAAAAAGAAGAAGATAGGAGATACTGAATTCAGATTTGTTGTACAGACTTTTTTTACCATATGTTTTTATATATATGATTCTGTCATTTTTTTTTTACTTAAAACATTAACTGTCCCATATATATAGTTTATCGTTTGATCCAAATTAGCACAACTGGACCAAGGCTGACAAGAAATCAGGTTTAATCTGGTCAATTTTGGTTTAGGCTATTCGTTAGACGGTTAAGCAAATAGTAAACCGTCACATAACCAGATCTAGGTGTAAATAGATATAGAACTTTTTTTTCATGGGGATATAGGTGTAGAACTTTTAATTTAGGGGAACATAGAGATTGGTCATAGTTTACATAACTATATAGATTGTGGCTCAAGTTCGGGCTCCATCCAGCGAGATATGATAGTTCTCGGAGGGAAATAGCTCGTTTCCCCGAAATAAAGTGTTTACACTTTAACAAGCTCTTCTTCAAAAGTACTAGTAATTTACAAGAAACCTTACCACAATTTACGCGCGTGGTACTGCAATACAAGTACACAACCAATTAAATAATTTAAATCCAAATTGAACTTTTATAAAATTTGTCCAAAGATTTATATTGCCACGTTAAATATAAATTAAAAATGTTCACATGTCTATAAAGAAATAAGAGAAATGACTAATGTTCCCATTCATATGGACAAATTGCGTAGAACAATCATAGCAAAAATAGCAAAACTTGGGTTGGCATGGCTTTGGCATAATACAATAACAACCAAGTATATATATTTTTTCTTGTAAAACCAACACATTAATATTTACAAACCAAATTTACAGCTTAGTAAAATTATACACACATGCACCCCAAAAAGAAAAAGAAAAAAAAACCCTTCAAAGCATTGACTATAAAAAACCTCAAGCTTCACAAATTTAATCAACAAATTTTTTTTCTTTCACTGTAATTTTTTTTTTGACACCTAACTAATCTTCTTTTTCTATTTTTTTTCCTAATTTTACTGTGTATAAAAAAGCCAATAAAAAAATTTAAACGAAGTAAAAAAAAAAGCAGTAAAAAAAGAAGAAGAAAGCTAAACGCCTAAACCCCACGGCTAGTTATCTCTTTGTACTGTCTGAGCGACTCCATTCTCTGCAACTTCATCTCCTCATTAATCTTCTTTATAAACGCTTCCACTCGCCGATTCAACTCGTCCTGACTCAGCGACGGCTCTTTCCTCATCTTCGCCGTCTCTAACGACTGGTAATAATTAGTCCTGTCCCTAAACGTCTCCGATTTCTTATAAACCGGTTTCGCCTCGCCGTCAATACCATCACCGCCGGAATCTTCACGGCCAAACGTATCAGATCTCCTGTATAACTTACTCTTCTCTTCCGTTATCATCTTCCACGTGTTCTCCAACGTCTCGTTCCCCTTCTTCGGCTTCGTCACTCTCAAAGCTCTCCCACCTGAGTTAAACCAACAAAACAAAAAAGATTAATTTACGAATTTACCCTTCGGTCCACCGACGCGTGTTCTAGACGCCAGTTTTGAATTTTCAATCTACCTAACCGTTTTTTTTTTCTGGTTTAACATGACGTCATCATCTTCTTCCTCTGTTTTTTTTTTCTTTTTTTTTTTAAGTGAAAGAATCAAATCAGTACCTTCTTGACTTGCTTTCATCCGATGACCGATCCTTGAAGCAACCGGAGGCTTCTCAATCGTCGGAGGAAGATTCTCCGATTCGATCATCCTCGGCGGAAGACGATTCTGATGAACATTCGGCGGCGGTACGAAATCGGATTCAACGAGATCTGAATTCTCCACCATAATCACACTCTTAAGCTCCTCCTTAATTTCACCCTCCTCCTCCGTCTCCGGCGCAGTCGCATCTGTAATCTCCTCCTCCTTCTCCTCAACCGCCGTAACCGCCTTCAATTCCAGCTCCTCCGCCTCCGGATTCGCCACAACGAAACCGAAATGCGCACCGGTATCCATATCCTTAACCTCCAACACCCGAGGAGAAGCTTGATGTTGAGTCACACTCAGCTCCGCCGTCTGGATCTTATAACCACCACCACCGCCGCCACCGTATACAGCGATCTCATCTTCTTCTTCATGACGGTCATGGTGGCTTCGGTAATACTTAGAAGAAGCAACAATAGTGATGATGATTCCGTTTGTCACGACGTAGAGATACGGCGGTTTCAGCCACGATAACAAGGAGCTCCATAAGATCGGAGCTTGCGACACGGAGAAATCAACAGCTACAGGTACAGAGACTTTAAGTAACATAACAACGGAGGCGACGCCGCTAGAGAGTAGCACCGCCTTGATCGTCAACATCCACGAAACCATCTTTTTCCGATCCGAACTTGAAGCTTTTTAATTACTCTCTCTTTTTAACGATTGTGAGTGGTTCGTATGGGTATGTGTGTACGGTACACGCTTCACCATCATTGTTCTCAATTTATATAGGGAGGGAAGTAGCGTATGATTCGATATCCGCCGTTAGATTTACGCTAACTTAGATGGACGGTTCGGATTTATGGAGAGTGATGGCGGAATGGGTCCGGTTTAATCCACCCGAATTTTTTTAATTTACATTCTCGTCACATAATATCACGATGACCATGGAACTAATTATCTGTTACGTGTAAAAATTTATGTGTGTAATAAATACTTGATGTATCATGTTTAAATTACTCTTTTTTTTTAGGGTTTTAATGTTTGATAAGTTTTGAAAGTTACTGGTGGAATTCATAAGGATATTCTAATTTTCAGTATGAGAATATAAATTATCAAATTAGAAAGGAATGATTGTTTTAAGCTACGAAAGTCAATCAAGAATTCTAGATTACATTTTGTTAATGACATATCTAATTGTTTACAGTACTTTCCACGAACTTGTCCCGATAATCTTACACATCATTTACAATCACATACCATATAATATGTAGATATTTTTAGTTATTTCATGTGACGTGTTTTCGCTTACGTTTTTTGTAATTCACTTCACTAATAAAAATTGTAATATGTCGTCCTTGTGTTGTATGAATGACGTTATAAAAAAATGTCATGGATTTCTTGTTAGTGATGTGAATTACAAAACCTTTCTTTGTAGTTCTGAGTTTTCTATATAAGGTTGTCGAATTATGTTTTTTTTATTATATTTGTTTCCAACATGTAAAATATGATTGTGAACCAATTTGAGTTTTCGATAATCTACTTGCAAGGCTACGTACACCTCTTAAATTCTAGTTTGATAATTATTTATTTATTTTCAATATGGCTGTAGATACTAATAGAAAATAATTTTTTTTTAAAAAAAATCTCCAAGCCTAATCAATCATACCAAAAATACTTTATGTAATATAAGAAAGTACGATATTCATTACGATATCTTTATCCATTATAGGAAATTAGGAACGTAGATTCTGAATTCAAGTAGCGGCCACTTGACTGACCATCATAGGAACGTAGATTCTGGACTCGAGCTAGTAATGGCCACTTGATTTACCAGAAAAAAAAACAATACCAAAGGTCCAAAGCATCAGAGCCATTAATATTTTAAGTGAAATTGTTTTTTGTCTGTTCTTTGTTCTCATTTCCTATAGCAAAGGAATGGTTTTAGGCTTTTAGCAATAGTTACCTATACATTAATACAAATTTTAGATATTAATGTTGATTTGTAGGGTGATATTTCTTACGTAAGTTATTGAATTAGAATTAGTGATGGGCACATCACATATAACCAGATTAGTCTAGAGACTAGAGACCAATAAAGTGGTGTGTATTAGTGACATGAGTGTGGGGGCAAAGGATATAGTATTCAGTATTCACTTACTAAATACAGTATAAAATTAACCAACGCACTTGATTGAAGGGACTAAAAGTATTGTCGAGGTAAAGTGCAAATGTAGCTTATGGACTAAGTTTGCTTACATCATTTTTTTGATTTATTGAATTATTTTGACCATATAACGACTTATTATTATTTTATTTTTTTATTATTTAACTGATGATTACATCCAAATCTATCCAAATTTTTTTATTGAATTGTGAAATAGCCCAATAAATTGTTCATATACTATACAAAATTATTGTAATTCCAAAAAAAAAAAAAAAACTCATGGAGCGTATAACAACGTTCTATAGTTCTATTACGAATATTGAAGGTTCTGAAAATCGAATTTCGTATATTTGCAAACCACAAAAGTTCGAATATTTGGTAAATGAAAAGGAGCTTTCGAAAAGTATATTTTTGAGAAGAAAATATAATTACTATATTACATGTAACGGTCATATATTGGACCGTTATATGAGGAAAGGTTTTGACCCATTTGGGCCAGCCAGCACTTAGCAGCTGCAGCCCCACTGCTCGTGCTCGTGTCCAGCTGTAGTCCTCAGTGCTCCATCTCCAAAGTTAACTTCGCAAGTGGCGCCACTGCTTTCAGTTTTTTTCTTTTCTTTCTGATTGATATCTATTAGACTATTACCAATATTCACCAATTTCCTACAAATTAGAATACATTATGCAACGGAAAAAAAGAATGCATTATGCATGTTGAGAATATATGTATAAACATTATGCACGCAGTTTAAATATATATATTTTTTTTTAATTCAGTCAAGTGTCCTTGAAAGTGGCTTAAGCGGTTTCATGGAGAGTTTCTTACTTTTAAAGATTCTCCATTCAAATAATAATAAATTAGAAAAAGGGAGAAACTATTTTATATTTGAACTTTGGTGACATACCATTTTTTTCTATATCATTCAACAAGTAGTTTATTCACCAATACGTTTTTAATCAACTATTAGAAAAACGTGGAAAGTCCTGATTTATAAATTTATATATAGGTTTTTTATGTAAAAGTATGTATATTTTTGTGAATATTTCTTTTCGCACATCAAATGTATTGGATTTCAATTACTACAAGCCTTCACCTCACCTTACAATTTAATATCTCGAATTTTAACCTAATTAATAAATTTGGTTTTATAATTACAATTTTTGGTATTGCGGTTTTTTTTTCTTAATATTTCAAATACATTCGATTTTTGGTTTGGTATGGTTTGGTATCACGGTTCGTTTTTGTCTAGGCTTACTAATAGGCATTATTATCTACAAAGTTTTAGAAAAATGATTTAATTTAAGTTAACATGATTCTCAATCCACAATTTTGGAGTTCTTGTGTTTTTTTTAAGTGTCATGAAAATTGGAAAGTGCAAACGCGTGAAAAGTTTTACTATAACGCTCTTTGTTTTTTTTTTTTTTTTTTGCTTTTACTAATCCTATTTTCTGTCACCATAAAGTTTTTTTATTGGTTTAAATAATAAAATTGTTGGTCGGTCAACTAAATCAGCTAGAGACAGGGCTTTTTGCCATATATATGTTTTCTTTTCTTTCGTAATATAGTTAGAAAGAGTACGTACGTCTTACCAAGCTTAGTGATAACTCGCTTGTATGATAAATATTCTGATAGAGTATGAGGCGAAATTCCGTATTTTGGTTTTATACAATACTTCCTGTTCCAAGTATGTTCTCTAATGTGTCACAATAATTAACGACAAAAATGAAACGATCTTTGTTAGCACTCATGACTCATCTAGTAATCCACAAACTAAAATCTGTTAACCTAATATATAGTGCATGCATAACGCGCAACCTTATAAGATAAAATATTATAGACCCAATTGATGATAAAACCACAGCATAAAACTTGGGTTGGTTTTAGTCTGAAAAAGCTGCAAATGGTTGCTCCACAAAGCTCAGACATCACTGAATCAGAGAGTCTTCGCCTAGAAATTTCGTAGAAACCGCGAAAGAACAAAACGACAATGTTTATCAACTGTTTTCTACTGATGGGTAACCGTCATTTTCGTCCAACGGTATAGACTATAGAGTTAGACTGTGAGTTTCTTCAACCCCCGGGTTTCACTCACATTAACGCGCCAACCATTCGCGAGTTGAATTATTCAGAAGAACAAATCTTTACGTGTCGTTCAACAAGCCTCTGTCTTGGCGTCACGCGCTAGAGTCTGCGGATATGGATGGTGCCATCTAGTTCCGGTAATTTCTCGAGTATCACAACGGTTTTAAGGAGAATCTATATATGAAGATACGTTACTTGTGCACCGGCCAGAGCTTACAAGATACGACACGTGTTGCTTCAAAAGACGTTGAATAATATGGACGTCGTATATATGATCTTCTCGGTTCTTCTTTTTTTTTTTTTTTTTTGGTTCGAGTGAGGAGATAATGTGAATGGATAAAATAGGTATGTAAGGAGACAAAATATAATAAATGTTTGATACATACTAATCTTTCACTGTTTATATTATTTAAAAAATATTGAAGGAGATGATAAATTAATTAAGCAAAGCATACGACAATATATTCGGTAGATAGAATGACTTACCAACTAAATTTCCTAAACGTGTGTTTGGTATAGTCAAATACGCGTACGAGGTAGTTTAATCAGTACTTTAGTACTTCGCTCAAAAGTATGGCTTTTGTGTTATTGTAATTCATTTGATTCCAATATGTAAATAGATGCAAGATCTACGATTGTCATAGTCTAGGTGAGTTTGTGACAAGTGTTTACCACAAGACAAGTGCCCTGTAGACTAATTAGTGAGGTCACAAAAGTTTCATCGGATGTACTACAACCGTTTGATCGAAATGGTCTAAGTCACAAACGTTTGAAGGGAAACCACACAAGCGTAATGCAAAGTTGACTTGAACCACACAAGCGTCCGTCCCATAACAGTGTCCAGTCGAATCACAAAAGCCCATAAAGCTCGACAAACGATTTTGTTTATAGTTTGATATTTTTAAGGCTCCTTTGCTTCAATAAAAGTGGGCTTGTCTTTCAACATTGGGCCTATTTTTTCATACAAGGCTATAACAAGTTCAACTCTTGTGTAATAATAACTTAATATTAAGAGTATTTTTTGTCCCACATCGGAACCATAAGCTATCTAAGACCTAGCTAAGCTACTATAAGATAGTGATGGAGAACATCTGTAAAAACTTGCCTTAAACTAATGAGTAAGGAAAACAAAGCGGTCGGTGAGAACCGGTCGCAGCGCTAACGTAAAACATAAAAGTTGCGCAAGAATTTATGGAGGGGTTATAGGCTGGCCGATGTGTTGACGCTGCTTACTTTTGCAGAACTCACCTCGTGCGGGCCTCCCTACACCCATCCCCTAATCTTTTAGTTCCCTAACTTTTGAGCTACTGTGGATTCTAGAGTTTTCTCAGTTCTTGGATCTGTTCCCCGAATATTTGCAATTTTCGTCCTCGGAATTGGTAATTTATTGCAAAAACCGCCTCACTATTTTTTTTTTGCTTCTGACCCTCAACGATTTTGCTGTGAATTCTCTTAAAAAAAAATTGCAGGATTCAGAAAATAGTAAACATTATTAGGTTTATGGTTTTTGTAGGATCCATTTGGATTGTTGTTTCCACTGTGATCATGTTGATTTGGGGGTATGCACCAGATATGTTCTTACAGTCCATAGGCATTCGTTACTACCCAAACAGGGCCTTGGCGATGCCGCTGTCGTTAGTTTTGGGGTTTTATTTAGGTATCTCAACTTCATGTCTACTTCAATATGTTTCTTGAAATTGTAATGGCTAAGCTAGCAATGTTTTAAATCTTCGGAGGTTGGTTGTGGTGTGGTGATGACATTCTTTGGCTAATTTTTTGTTTTTGCTGGTTATGACAAAGATGAGTACAGCAGAGAAGTTGGAGATTTTGTTCATCTGATGAAAGAAAGAGGAAGACATGGCAATTGTTCAAATCTCTGATATTACAAGAGTTAACGTTTTTTTTTATGTTCGATTCAAGTCATGCCAAGTGATGGCCTTTGTTCAAATTTCATTGAGGTAAGTTAAACCAGGCTCTGGTTCAGAGAGAGATAGAGAGAGTGAGTAAATTGTGTATTATTTAGGGTATGTTACTTTTTCTTTAAGGATGTCTTTAATGGAAAATGAGATTGAAGGTTGCTGAGTTTAAGAATGTTGAGTCTGCTAAAGTCAGAATGTTATCTTATTGAAGGAGGAGCAACAGCTCTTGAAGAATCTACAAGATCTAACTGGCATTACGGTATCGGCCGAGTTAAGTTTGGAGCAAAAGTATTAGGAGATCAAAAGGTTGGCGAACTTAATCTCTAAGTCGTCGTATTGACGGGTTTCTTCAAATGCCCTTCCAGTCGTTACTTTGAAAAGTCATTAGATGTCAATATAATTGCCAGAAACTAATTTCTATGTACTCAATAGCTGACCAAAAGATAATAAGAATAAACAAAGTCCTCCAAATGGAAACCGAGTGGTCTGCAAATCAACGAATGTCTTTTTCTATCTTCTAACCATTCGTATGGGACCTAGATGTTATCTGTAATATTTTTCACCTAAAACACACTTGTTGAGCAGCTTTAGCTTCGTTGTTGCTTACTGAAAATTTCTCTCACCATGGGAAATATTGTGTCTTTCCAATGTTCTGGTGTTGAAGTACTGGATCGTATCATTGGATGTTTATGTGATAAAGGTTATATTCGAACCCTCAAGGAGAATCTTAGGGATCTGGAGAGGGAAATGGAAGATCTCAGAGCAATAAAAGATGAGGTGCAGAACAAGGTAGCGAGAGAAGAGGCATACAACCAACAAAAGCTTGAAGCTGTCCAGGTATGGCTTAACCGTGTCGATAGCATTGATATACAGTTCGAAAATGTGCTTAATACTAAGCTCGTTCAGCTTAAGAGGTTGTGTCTCTGTGGTTTATGTTCCAAAAATGTATGTTCGAGCTACAATTATGGGGAAATGGTATTCCTGTTGTTGGAAGATGTTAAGAGACTCAAATCAGAGGGTAAATTTGAAGTGGTGGCTGAGCCGGCTCCGAGATCTGTAGTTGAGGAGATGCCTACTCAGCCTACGATTGGTCATGAAGCAATGTTGCAAAAGGCATGGAATCGCCTTACGGAAGATGGAGTTAGAATTATGGGTCTGCACGGTATGGGAGGTGTTGGGAAAACTACCCTTTTCAAGAATATACACAATAAGTTTGCTGAAATAGCTGGGACGTTTGATGTTGTGATCTGGATCGTGGTGTCTCAAGGCGCAACGATTTCAAAGCTTCAAGAAGATATTGCAGCAAAACTACACCTTTGTGGTGACGAGTGGAAGAGCAAAAATGAAAGTGATAAGGCTTCTGATATACACAATGTTTTAAAGAGGAAGAGATTTGTTTTAATGCTGGATGACATATGGGAGGAGGTGGATTTAGAAGCCATTGGAATTCCGTTTCCAACCAGAGAAAATGGATGCAAAGTAGCATTCACCACTCGTTCTAGAGAGGTATGTGGGCGGATGGGGGATCATGACGCAATGGAAATCAAATGTTTGGAACGAGATGAAGCATGGGAGTTGTTTAAGAGCAAAGTCGGAGACAATACATTAAGATGAGATCCAGGCATTGTCAAGCTAGCAAGAAGGGTTGCTGATAAGTGTCGTGGTCTGCCTCTAGCGCTTAATGTCATTGGTAAGGCAATGGCATCTAAAACAACGGTACGAGAATGGGAGCATGCAATCGATGTTTTGACAAGATCTGCTGCAGAGTTTTCTTCTGACATGGAAAATAAAATTCTTCCAGTTCTGAAGTTCAGCTATGATAGCTTGGGGGATGAACAAATCCAGTCGTGTTTCTTATATTGTGCTCTGTTTCCAGAAGATGAAACGGTACATGTTGAGGATTTGATATAATTATGGATATGCGAGGGATTCCTTGGGGGATACCAAGTTATAAAAGAAGTGTATAATAAGGGTTATGCAATGCTTGGTACCCTTATCCGTGCAAATTTGCTGACAGAGTTTAGTACCGGATATGTTGTAATGCATGACGTGGTTCGCCAAATGGCTCTGAGGATTGCATCCGGTTTCGGGAAGCAGAAAGAGACATTTGTTGTGCAAGCAAACGTCGGATTAGTTGAAATACCAAAAGTCAAGGATTGGGGAGCTGTGAGAAGGACGTCATTAATGAAGAATAAGATTAAAGAGATTACATGCAGTTCCAAGTGTTCTGAACTTACAACTCTGTTCCTAAAAGAGAATCAGTTGAAGAATCTATCAGGTGAATTCATACGGTCTATGCAAAAGCTAGTTGTTTTGGATCTGTCAGGTAATGAAAACTTGAGTGAACTTCCAGAGCAGATATCAGAGCTGGTCTCCTTGCAGTATCTTGACTTGTCTTATACAAGTATAGAGAAACTGCCGGTTGGTCTCCAAGAGTTGAAAAAGCTAACTCACCTGATTTTACATGCTACAAGGAAACTTTGCAGTATCAGTGGGATATCAAGGTTGCTGAGTTTAAGAGTGTTGAGTCTGTTTGGATCTAATGTTCATGGAGATGTTAGTTTATTAAAGGAGCTGCAGCTCTTGGAGAAACTACAAGTTCTAATGATAACGGTATCGGCTGAGTTAAGTTTGGCGCATATATTATTAGGGGATCAAAGGTTAAGAAACTGCATAACTTATCTGGAGATTATCGATTTTCAAGAAAAGCCACTCGATTTATCATCCCTGGAGAGTATTGAGAATCTTTGTAAGCTATTCGTGACAAGTAGCCATGTCTCGGATATTAATAATAATCCGACAATTCATTTATGCTTTACCAACATCTCAACAGTGATAATAAGTGAGTGCCAAAGCATGAAGGATCTCACTTGGACATTGTTTGCTCCAAATCTTGTCTCCCTACACATTGAAGATTCAAGACAAGTGGAAGAAATAATAAACAAAGAGAAAGCAACAAAACTTACAGGTATTACCCCATTTCTGAAACTAGAATTCTTAGTTGTCAAAGATTTGTCGAAGCTGAAGAGTATCTACTGGAGTCCTCTCCCCTTTCCATTTTTGAGGCGCATAGTTGTATTGGATTGCCCAAAGCTGAGAAAGCTTCCCTTAAATGCTACAAGTGTCCCACAAGTTGATGAATTTAACATTGTAATGGAGGGAACTGAGCTTGAATGGGAGGACGAAGATACTAAAAATCGATTATTGCCTTCATTTAATCGGGTAATTTAATGATTACTCTTCTTCATTCTCTTATGCTTGTGTTATAAGTTTCTTGTTACTAGTGTTGATCGGGTAATCATTTCTTTTAATCAAACTGAGTTATTTTTATTTTTATTTTATCCTCTGCAAAAAAAAATATTTCTGCAAAAATGGATCGCATAATAGAATATGTTGCGCTTCTCAATTTCAATGCTTTCCACAAAAGTGTTACTAACACATTCTTTCATTTTTTTCCCACAGGATTCGGACTTTTAGGTCTAAAGATCCATTACTCAGGATTAGGAATCCACGCTTCTTCTACTTTCGATTGCTTTCTGTTGTTCATTTGGATTTAATGTTGAATCCCCTAAACCGTACCTAAGTCTCTGAATATACTAAATAGAGTGCTTTG
This sequence comes from Camelina sativa, assembly GCF_030686135.1. Taxonomy (NCBI): domain Eukaryota; kingdom Viridiplantae; phylum Streptophyta; class Magnoliopsida; order Brassicales; family Brassicaceae; genus Camelina; species Camelina sativa. Next base: position 29,601,886 of record NC_141895.1, read on the forward strand.
TTTCCATAAATAGGGATGAGAGCTCGTTTGTGAGACTCATCCTAAAGAAGAGAGCTTTTGGAGGTTTTCATATCGGGCTAATTTGGTTTAATAGAAGTTCTGTCATTGGCTATTCTTGGATAGTTCCCAAAACTGGTCGTGTATCCTTTCTCCAAACAAAACAGAACGAACATTTCTAACAAAACTAGTTGCGAACCTCTTCCAAAATAGGAAAACAAAATCTTCCCCATCTTCTTCCTCGTACCCAAGCAGAGGATGATGATGATCTTCATCAAGATCATCGTCCCTTGAACCCAAAATAATATTTCAAATAGAACTTGTTTCTTGTATATAATTTTCTTAAAGCAAATAGAAAGAAATGAATGATTTATTCTCTAGTTCGTTCAAGAAGTACACGGACCTGAAGCAACAGGCCCAAATGGACGATATCAAGGCAGGTAAAGAGACGATGAACCTCGATAAGTTCTTCGAGGATGTCGAAAATGTCAAAGATGACATGAAAGGCGTAGAGACTCTTTACAAGAAGCTTCAAGATTCGAACGAGGAGTGCAAAACGGTACACAATGCCAACAAGGTGAAGGAACTCCGAGCAAAGATGGATGGAGATGTCTCTCAGGTCCTCAAGAGAGTCAAGATCATCAAACAAAAACTCGAGGCGCTTGAAAAGGCAAATGCTAATAGCCGTAATGTCCCTGGTTGTGGCCCTGGCTCTTCCACCGATAGGACCAGGACGTCTGTTGTTAGTGGACTAGGGAAAAAGCTTAAGGACTTGATGGATAGTTTTCAAGGTCCGCGCACACGGATGAACGCTGAGTATAAAGAAACCGTAGAACGCAGGTGAATATGATCTTTCTCCATTTAACCCCTAGCTTCTTGTACTTAAAATAGAAGTTTGGTGTGTTGACGTACCAAAACATTGGAATTGTTGCAGATATTTCACAATAACCGGAGAAAAGGCAGACGAACAAACGATTGAGAACTTGATTTCGAGCGGTGAAAGCGAGAATTTTCTCCAGAAAGCGATACAAGAACAAGGGAGAGGCCAAATATTAGACACCATATCAGAGATTCAAGAGAGACATGACGCGGTAAAAGAGATAGAGAAGAATCTTATAGAGCTTCACCAAGTGTTCTTAGACATGGCGGCTCTGGTTGAAGCACAAGGTCAGCAACTAAATGACATTGAAAGCCACGTGTCGAAGGCTAGCTCGTTCGTGAGAAGAGGGACAGACCAGCTTCAAGATGCAAGAGAGTACCAAAAGAGCTCAAGGAAATGGACTTGTTATGCCATTATTCTTTTCATCGTTGTTTTCGCTTTGCTTCTCATACCACTCTTACCTCATATTATGCTCTTGTTGAAGTGAGTTTTTGGATAGAATCTTGTCTATAATTATTTGTCTCATCTTAATTTCAATGGTAATTTTAGTTTTTTATACCTTTTTAAGAGCGGGCTATCTATTCTAAAATCTTTATTAATCTGAACAAAAAAAAGAAGAAATAAATCTTCATAAGTATTATTTGAAAATAAGCAAATTTTGTAGCGATTTGTGTATTTGAAGCGATTAGATGGGTTTTGAATTTCATAGTAAACTTGGAAAAAATGCTTATCAAATCCACGAAGTCAAATTTAACTTTGCAATAGAAATTTTATGCTATTTTCTAAATAATGTCATTAGAAGAAATTGAATGTCAAATTTATATAATTTCTTAGTTCAAATGACTAAGTAATCAAAATCATAAATTTTTTTTGACACATATTGACATCAAGTTAGTAATAAAACCTACGATATATGGAAAAACTTTTATATAGCTAACATGCAAACAATTTCTATAGAAAATATTAACATTATTGGTAAGAAATAGCTCTAAAATATTTCTGTATATATTAATTATCATAAGTAAGCGTATTGTTAAGTATCTTCTAAATATAAACCAGTCTTTTTTTCAAAAAAGTCAAATTTACAATGTATTAGTTCAAATTATAATCTGTCAAAATCATAATTTATTTTTTGACACATATTTGAATCAACTTAGTAATAAAACCTTTAATATATGGAAAAAAAATTTATATAGCTAAATGTAGACAATTTTTATAGAAAAATATTAATTGTATTGGTAAGAAATAGCTCTAAAATATATATGTATATATTTATTAATTAACATAAACACACACTATTAAGTTTCTTCTAAAGATAATCCAGTCTTTTTTATAAAAAGTCAAATTTCTAATTAATTAGCTCAAAATACAAAGTAACAAATTATTATCTGTCAAAATCATAATTTCTTTTGACACATATTGGAATCAAGTTAGTAATAAAATTAACAAAATATGGAAAAAGTTTTATACAGCTAACATGCAGACAATTTCTATACAAAATATTAATTTTATTGGCAAGAAATAGCTCTAAAGTTTTTTGTAAACATTAATTAATTAATATATAGAAATAAATATATTGTTAAGTTTCTTCTAAAAATAAACAAGTCTTTTTTGTAAAAGTCAAATTTATAATATGATAATTATTACATTTCTTAAATGACAAAAGGAAAGAAATCTAGAATTGACTAAAACAAAAGCAAATGATAATCAATATTTCTTTCCCATAATATAATCTATATATATCATATCTTCTTACTAGTGAAATCTCAAATCCATAGCTTCTACTTCTAAGATAAGAGAAATGGAAGGATCCTCAAATAAGATCACGAAACTTACTCAGTCAATTCCTGACGATCTGGTCGAGCACCTCATCTCCATGTATCTTCCAGTGCAATCTCTTTTACGAAATCGTACTCTGTCCAAAAGATTTGTGAATACAGCTATACAATCTCGTGACCTCGATTTCAGTGGAATATATTCTAAAAGACGTCGTAGTCAGTCAGAGGCTGTGAGCATCATCGAGAAAGTATTCAATGAATACAAAGGATCGGAGATTGACAAATTCGTTTTGGTTATCAATCATCTTGGTGTAGAAGATAAAGTCATCTCATGGATCAATACATGTCTTGGTAAAAACATCAAAGATATCGTCCTAGATTTCTCCAAATCCAAAAAAGTTATGGAGATCCCGATCAATTTCTCGGACTTGGAAAGTCTACAAGATTTGAAGCTGCGTTCATGTAAATTTGAGATACCTGACAATACTCCGAAAGGTTTAAGGCTCTTGAGGATGCTCTCACTTAGGCGGAGTGAGTTGAAGAAAGAGACGATAGTTGCAATTTTCAGCAACTGCTTCCACCTCGAGTCGTTGGAACTAACCGAATGTTGGATGGATGGTATGTTGAACATCCAGGCTCATAATCACAAGAAATTTCAGTCGCTTGTTTTGTCTTCTACGCGAGGGCTTTGGGACATCTATTTGGATGCACCCTCTTTAGAAATCTACAAATACAATGGATATGTCATTCCATTTAACTTTGTGAGAACAGATGCACTTAAAGACATAAACCTCCATTATAATCGGAACTTTAGTCCGACTTATTACGATTCAAGTTACTTGGTGGTTATTAACATGTGTTTCTTTACACACGTTTCTGTCCTCGCAACAACAACAATCTTTCTTGAGGTAAATTATATTCTTTCTCAATCTAATACGTATATCTTTTTCCTTTCAAGTTTATTATATTCGCACATTTATTAGATTCATAATTAGTTTTTGATATATTGATTTTGTATAATGAGATTTCCTTCACTACATAAGAAATACTTCAAAAGAGTCATAGTTTTATTATACTAATAGTCCATTTTGATTTGACATAAATATTCACTAAATCTTTAGATACTTATTTTTTTGTTACATGCATAACTCTTAAAGTGGTTGGAGTTTAGTATAATTTGTATATCTCTTTGGATGATCGATAGAGAATGTTCATCATATATAGATGACAATGCAATTTTCAAATATTTTTTGCCACCTCTGATTGTCCCTATTTTCTTTTGTTCATAATCATTATATGTAGGCTCTCACCTATAAACACGTAGGAGGAGGAAAACTCGAAAAGCTGCCTTTCAAGTTTGAGAACTTAACAAAATTGAAGATAACTTTTAAAGCTCCTACGTTTTGCACTCTTTTCGACATCGCTGAATTCCTCAAAGAATGCCCTAGACTCGAAGGAGTTGTGATCGATGTACCTCTCTTTTTTTCTCTCTCTCTATATATCTCTCACCCCCACCAATGAGCTGTGTTTAATATATGCAGATTCACAATTTCACCTTCGCACCTCATTTGCCTTTCTGGGAGACTGATCATAAGGATGAAATTCAGACTAACTCGAACAACAAGTACCTTTTGGGGTTTCTCAAGAAAGTCAAGATTTTCGGATATAAAGGCTACCCGCATGAGCTTGATATCATGGAGTTCTTTGCCAAAAATGCACCATGTCTAGTGAAGTTCAAGTTGGTGATATCTAAAAAAGAGAAGATCAATGCTTGCGTACCAGATTATGCAAGACTAAATTTCATTAATAGCATATTTCCTGGGATCAAAGTTACTAAAGCTTGAACTCAGGTTGTTCCGGAACAACTATGCCAAACTATCGTAAATCTTTTGATGTGTTTGAAACATCACAGCTCTCAAGATACAATTTGTTTTTTTTTTCTTTCTTCTGATCTTCTCTCTGATTTGAACTGGCTTTGTTTCTTTATTGTTTATCTTCTATTATGAATTCTTTCTTTTACTTAAGATTTGATTTTATTTGGGATTATTGGTGTTGTTGCTTTTAGACTAATATGCTAACATATTTTTATACTCATGCGCTAAAAAGTGTTGATCTATCTATTATTAAAGTTTATACTTTCGATTTAATGAAGTTAAAAAAAAAAGTTGCTGACGTTTGCTCTCACTCTGCCTGATTAAGAATACATTTGCATAATATTTTATAGATTATCTCATTTATGTATCTTTGAAACTGGATCGATACGATTACTGTGAGAGCTGTTCTCTATATAAACATATGTATCATAACTTTTTATTAATGTGAGAGCAATACGATTTTTTTGCATCATACTCTTAAAAACACGTTTCTTTGAAAGTGTTTGCTGAAAGCTGAGACATTATGCAAGTCTTCATCAAATGCAAAGTAAGGACTAAGGAATGGTGCAAAGGCGAGATTTTGGCGTAAGAAATGGACGTGGAAGGCATCTGGCTACATCATTGCCTCCCCTAAGTAAGGACAAGCTCTCCCCGTCCAAGTTCTTTTGTCCACTATTCAAATTCCCACAAAAATTCAGCAGATGCGGTATCTTTTGAGTGGAGGGTTATTGATGGAAAATCTTACAAAGGATACTCCTCTTACAAAACATGGGAGAAACTTAGGCCAAGGGACAAAACAAAAGATTGGACAATGGACACCTTTGGTCTAGTTTAAGGGACGTACCCCAAAACATGCATTCAGTATGTGGATCTCAACCTTGATAAGCTTCCAACAATGTGATGTCTTCTTGGGGTCTTCAAGTTTCTACAAGTTGCAACCTTTGCTCTGTCGCTATCGAGACCATATATCATTTGTTCATTGACTGTATCAAGACTGAGCTAATCAGAGAAGAAGAAGTAGTTGAGCTTAGAGAGAGAGAGAGAGTGAGTCATCAAGAGATAAGAAAAGTTTGTTATTTCTCATTAATGATCTCAATGTATAGTGTTAACTATATATATACAAGTATACTCTAAGCTAATTATAATCTGAGATACATTAACATGTATCTAACAAGTAGGAAACTGTAAGAACTGACTGAGATGATGACCAACAAAACATGTTGACACAAGAAAAAATCATAGATACGTGTTGTTGTAGTGGTCAAGAATCTCATTGTTAGGTTTGTTGAATCGAGCAATAAGAAAATCTCGTTAAGCTAAAGAAAAAACTGACCGTTGATTCAGAAATCGACACCTTCTGCCTCCTTGATAGCCGCACCACTAAGGTGGCTGAGCCGATCCGAGACGAGGGCGGGCCAATCTTTATCAGCGTCATCTGTAAACAGCAACGGTCGGTCTCGATCCCTAACAGAAAGCAGAGAAGATGAAGAACGAACAAAGCTCCCATCCATTGATTTGTGACAACGAAAGAAGAATGATACTTTAATATTGCCCAATAGGGAGCTCATGGATCAATAATGTCGTTTAGGCCCATTAAAGCCCACAAAAAAAATCCATTTCATTGTAGACACCGATCATTAAATCCAATAGTTAAGAGTATATATTAAGAAGATCAGAACCAGTAGTTAAATCAAGAAATACATTGGATGTTTTTATAAACCGGAAAAGTATATAGTAACCGGAAAATGTGTATGTTTCTATATCATTTTAATATGGTATAGTGTTTATATATTTAATTGTTGATTACAATTATTTTAATAGAAAAAGTTGACCAACAATATAATTTTGACAAATTCTTAAAATTTTCAAATTAAGATATTCTAATTATATACAAAAATAAATTCCTTACTTAAAGAGATGTACTGATAATTAGTTAACTCAACTAATGGCATGCATACTTGTTGCCTGTTGAATAAGATTGAGGGATAAGGTAGATATATTAATATATATATGGACCTTGATTAACTCAATAAATAACATAACAGACTAGATTGCATATACCCAAACTAGACACAATCAATATCTATATAATATACTATTTTAGCATAAATAAAGCATTGACATTAAATTGTCCAATCAGTTATTTGCCAATTCAGATATTTCAATAGTTTGAAATAGTAAAAACTTCTTATACTAAAAGAGATGTACATAGAACTAATTAATATGTTAGATAAATTCATAACAAATGGCATGTATATCATGTTTTCAATAAGATTTTGAAACACAACAATAGAAAAATATAACAATAATGCAATCATATCTTTGGATCTTGATAATGCAATAACTAAATTGCATAAATAAAAGGATCCCCAGAAATATATAAATAAAAATGATCTATGAGATTAACATGAAGAGTAATCAATAATAATTAAATTAAAAAAAAAAACAAAAACTTATTCATCCTAATCTTTTGGTCGGTGATAACTTAAAAGAGTGTTGTGTTGTCTCGTGTGTCAGAGACTCCAAAGATTTTTTCTTGTTTATGCTTTTCGGGAATCCTAAGAAAAACAAAACCGTGTGAGACCGTCGACGAGTAAAGTAAAAACCGTCAAACGAACAACTTGTCGCCACGTCATCCCTTGAACCACCCACGTTGGTTCCTTCTCCGGCTCAGAGTACGCCACGTGTCCTTTCCCAACGGCTAGTTTCCTTTCTTTTATTTTTTTTTTGTTAAGCCGTCTTTTGCTTACCAGGGGCAGGGAGGGAGAATAACGAAATTTAAAAAATTTTAAGATATTTTTTTTTGTGCTGTGAGGAAATTTCCAGTGTTTTCTACTTTACTCGTTTTTATAATAAAAAAAACAAAATAAACTTAAAAAGAAAAATCAAAATTAATAATTTATCTACTATAAGTAGAGAGAAAGTATAGTAATTCATCTTCTTTAGTCATAAATTTAAAATCATAACATAAAAACAGAAAAATTACTCATTTTTCTCTCAGCTTTTTTGTTCATTTCGCGCAAAGACTTACATATCAAACAAATCTTTTGGTGATAATCTCATTAACTTATAGGTTTGTCTCCTGCTTCATCAAATCCTCTGTTTCTTTTTACAGAGTCTCTGAAATTTTTGTAAAGATCTGATTTTTTTTTGTGCTTTTTGGTGATACAGATCGACGAAAATGGCATTGGGGAAGAAGAGAGTCGTAGCCCAGAAATCGAATTTGAAACATCGTCGAGATGTGGGTGATGGAGGGTTAGGGTTAGAGTTAGAGTTCGTACAGTACAAGAGAGGATTTGGGAGAAAGAGGATTCTGATATCGTCAGGTGATGATGAGATTGTTGGGGATTCGGTTTTTAACTCACCTGTTGGGGAAAGCTCGTCTAAGAAGCTCTGTGATAAAGCTTCTTCTGTTGGAGATTGTCAAAGTCGAGAACTTGAAGATCTTCCACAAGATATTCTGGTTCATTTCTTCACTTAACTCCTTTTAAAATCTCTTTCTGGTTTCTGGGTTTTGTTCATTAGTTGAGATTTCTTGTTAATTTGTCAAGTTTGAATCAGATTTGAGCTAAAAGTTAGAACCTTTTTTTGTTCTGTCTCTGAGATTCAAAATCTTATTTAAAATGAGAAAGAGTTTTCGATTTTTTTTTTGATTTGACTCATTTTTATCCGTTTTTGATTTCTGGGTTCTGTTAATTAGTTGAGATTCAATGTTAATTTACGGATTATTAATCAGATTTAGCTGAAATTTCATTTCTTTTTCTTGATTTGAGATTTAAAATCGTAAACTCGTATTTATCCTTCTCTGTTTTCTGGGTTTGTTCATTCAGTTGAAACATTTTTGTTCGTAGAGATTCGGAAAGACATTTTTATTGATAGACCATATGGGTTGTTGTTTACAGGTGAGGATTATATGTGGGGTTGAGCATGAAGACTTGAAACAATTGTTTCAGGTTTCAAAGACAATCAAAGAAGCTGTAAGTTATAATATAGCCATCATTGGTTGATTTTGACTGTCCGTTATTAGTTGATATTGGATCTGATAGCTCATTATTTGTGTTTACAGACATCAATCGCAAAGGAGTTACATTTCGCGTATAGTACACCTCGAAAAACCTCGTCTTTCCACCATGGTGGATTCGGTTGGGACAAACCGTTTGATGCAGATAATGATGAAGAGATTGAAGCTCCAGGAGCTCCACTGCAGAAAAGGTACCGCCTTTCCCGGATTAACCGTAACGAGGACGATTCTGGAGTCTCGGTGGCTCTGTTCAACTGAGTCAAACAACTGTGTTTGAGGGTTATACTATCAAACTTTGTTTCTTCAAGATCCTTAATTGAAGAAGAGGGTTTTAAGTTATGTTTTTTTTTGGTTCTTTTGGTTTGGATAGGTCTGTGTAAATTGTTGTTAGATACAAAAAGAAAGATAGGGTTTTGGAAAGGCTTAGCTTGTTTAGAAAGGTCACAAGAAACTCTTTGGGAGGAGGGTTCTAAATCTTTTTGTATGTTTTTGTGCAGTGTGAATATAGAGTTTATTTGGTCTTTACAATGTGAATTTATAATAAGAAATGAATATTTGTGTCATTTATATTTTTAGTCTCTTGGTTACATTTCAAAGTGTTTATTAATTGATTACACATTACACCCCTAAAACCAGCAAATGTCATCATTCTAGAGGCCGAAGAATCATACCATTTGGGCATAAATGATGTATTGGGCCGAAGCCCTACTTCATATTCTTTTTTCCTTTTTCTTTCATAAACAAATACAAATGTAACTAGGGGGTCTAGGAACCTGTTATTTGATTTATTTTGTAAGATTTTGCACGAGATGTACCCTCCAATTCAAGGAGGAACTCGTCAATTTTCAATTTTGTATGTGTTGACTAGCATGTATCGCATTAAAATCATAAAAACCCAAGACAAATCGAGTTAAAATTTCACACATAATAAGAACATACAACCATGTGCTTAAAGAGAGTATTCGGTGTGATCTTAGACAATGGAAGTGGAGTCTGGATATTAAATTTTTCTTTTCGCCAACGAAAAACATATGTTAAAGTTGGGATATTAAATTTTGACATTATTAAATACTTAAACTTAATTTTGTATGACTCATGCAATCTAAAATTTTGCAACCTAAATCTATATATGACTATATAACTACGTCAAAATTAAGTTTAGATGATATACTGACCTATGTGTGTGATTGTAAACCATTATGTCTTATCCAGCAAAAACTATATTCATTATATTGTATGTTCAATGTCGCAAGATAGTACCAAATAAATAAATAAAATGTTTGTCCTTTGTAGGAGCAAAACCACATGTCAAAAGATATTTTTAGCTAGCTACTAAAAGGACTCTATAACCAGATGTTATCACAAAATTTGACAAAAATGTTTATCAAACTAGTATAGTTTACAACTTAGCTCTAACGTAATAATTTATGTTCATCTATATTTTTGGCTTTATAAAAAAAAAATCAAACTTACTGTATAATTACCATAATTATACAGTAATCATTACCATAAGATTTATTTTTCTCATTCACAAAATTGTTTCAAAGTCTTAGGAATCCCAACCCTAACTAAGATGAGATTGAGATCATCCGTTCGCTATTACCTAATCTTGAGTTAAAAATCTATTGATTTATAACAAAATTTTGTTTTCAGATAAACAACATTGCATCATCTTCAACTCAATCAGTCAAATCTATTTACCAAATCAATTGTTTGAATATTAAAAAGTGGATCAGAATGCATAAATAGATTAATACAAATATGGTTAGTTGAAGTTTATATGTGTTGAAGCTTAAGACAACGCTTCTCCTTTGGTTGTTATCAAGCCCTATTAGCCTAGCTTGGACCAAAGATGACTCCCATGTGGACCTTTTTATGTCGTCCCACTAAATTACACAACAAGTCTTCGTCAAGCGATCTCAAGTTATAATCACTTTTGGTTCACGAGTTTATAAATAATTACTATTTCTTTTTCTGACTCATATAATCTTCAATTATTCTAACAGTTACAATTATCTCATCCGAAAAAGTCAGTAAAAGATAAAAGTTTTGTTTCATCAAGTGAATTCTCTAATCTCTATTGCACAGAACAAAATATGTCTTCACGGGATCTCTGTTTCCTCGATATTATCGTCGTAAGAATATTTACGATTTGATAGTCTTCATGCTTGTGTTTCTCTTGTTAGAAAAATAACAATTTTCGGTTTATAAAAAAAAAAAAAAATATATATATATATATATATAACAATTTTCTTGTCAGTCACAACTTCTTTGCAGGTTATAAATGTAAATTTTACGTAGAGTGTGTTTTTGATTAAAAAAAAAAAAGCTTTTAACAAACAAATTAATATTTTTACAGAAAAAAACGAAAAATATATAACCACCAAAAAAGTCAAATTTACTCCCACAAAACATATTGAGTGAAAAGTAGATTAACTCGATATAATTATATATGCTTGGGTCTTGAAACTAATAATAATATTTTGTTTATTAGTTTCGATCTAACTATTATCACTTGATGATATAAAGTACCAAAGGTTAGTGTTTTATATATATTATATTTTCCGATTGACAAAAACAAAATAGATTAGCTTTTTGTTATTGAATAATAATTAGATATTCTGATTATTATATTTTTCGTGGAAACTACGGAATATGTTGTAATGCGCTTGCACATATGAATGAATATATCTCCCTTCTCAACTACTCAAACGTCGATATCATGGTTCACTTTCTTTGCTTGTTTTTTGTCTTTCCACACCTAACTTTTGTTTTGTTTTTGGCATTACACCACATGTTTCTAATTACGGCTCTTTAATTGCATAATCTACAGTGTGAAAAACTACACTAATTAGTGCCTCTTGTTTTCTATCTATTAAAAAAATGTAATTATTATTAATTTCGCATATTCTTGCTCAAAATACAAAATACTATCTATCTTAGTAATTTAATATACAAATTTGTAGCTTCTTGATCCAAATAACTTCACATATTTTTATGTAGGTAGCTGAAACGTCTATCTTCGAACATACAGTATCAAATTTAAAACGACTATGAAAATGCGAAAAATTCCAATGTCGTATGTGTGTAGCAGTTTAGGTGTTGTTTCAATCTACGAGTCGCATTAAATTTTAAAACACAGAAAGTCAATAAAATTTCATGTGATGGCATTAATGAAGATAACTATTATCAATAGTCAAAATTCGTTCGTCTTCGATAGATGGTACATATCGGATCGAAGTCAGTTAATACAGAGACAAACACACATTGACACATACACACATGGATGGTACCAAACAAAGTAGTATAACCTAAGATATGTGTGTGCTTTTGTAAAAGAAAAGGTTGAGCAAAAGAATAAAACCAAATTTGAAAGTTTTATTTACATGGAGAAGTTCATCCATATATGAAATACGATATAAAATTGGAATCATGTGAGAGGTAGCCAATCCTTTTGCTTTACATTCAATTTTGCCATTTTTTTTTGGCTCTTCATGTTTCGTCACGGACCATCTTTTGTTTTCCTTTAATATACACATACGTTGAGTCGATGATGACCTGTTGTTATACATGTATATTATTAAGTTCAACTGTTTGACATTTATAGTCTTTTACACATATCATATACGTATATCCCGTAATTTAATACCAAAGTAGATGAATGAAAAAGCTTGTACATCTTATTCAATTTAATGAGTATTTATCCCCGTGTTTAAGGAGAATATAGCCATATAGTTACGTATTTGAGCCAGGTACATAAAACTATACAATTTGAATTACTTTTAGTTTTTTTTCTTCTACGTATTTTATACAGAAGAAAGAAAAATTAGAGATAAAATAATTATTTAAATAAGTAATTATGACATTTTTAAACAGTAATTATAATTATATTCCATAAATAACTCAAGTCCTTGCGATTTTTTATTTTCTCTGGTAAAGTTACTCTTGCAATTGACAATAATTTACTACATCATTTTTTTCTTACAGTAATAAGAACTTGCATTTTTTTATGTCTATTATAATGAAGTTATATTTGTATTAATAAGTGTACTGTGTACCAGCTTCACCGTCCATAACTATTTCTAATTCCGGGTTTCTCGTGTTCGTGCAGATATTGGGTTGGTCCTTTAGAGTTAAGCTTCTGACTAATATTATGAAAATAAAAAACTATATAATAATGATGAATTGTAATATGAGTGATGAGTGATTCTTAAGTTGTCTTCTTCTTGTAATTTTGTCACGTAAAACAAGTATAATAGTTAAAACCCAAAAACTCTTCAGAAAGTTCATAACATTTGTAATCCAACCATCCAAAAAAGAAGAATACACACACACACACACATATAATTGTTCTCTGAAAATTTTTAAGAGAGTTTGATTGGTTCAAAACGTAAACAATGCAAATAAATGGGTAAATAGTTTTAAAATATAATTAAACAATTTATATAGCGGCTGAAAATAAGTTCGTTTACGGGATATTTTTTATTGATATTGAATACGAAAATATATATATTTATAAAAATTACCCAAGTAAAAATAAAACATTATAAAAACAGCGTTTATATAAAGCATTATAAAATGTCATAAAATTATACTACCACTATTTTCTTAAGTGTTGTTATAAGCTCTTTCTAATTGCAATTATTCGCACCAATTTTTTTTTTGAAATAAACAGAACCTTTTTTTTTGTGGAAAGAATAATAGGAAAAGAAGAAACGACAAATGTAAAATTGGAAAAATAAAAGAGAAAAAACAAAAAAAGAAAGAATCGAATTCTCGTGCTAGTCACCAAAACCATTTTAAAGAAGAACTTACCTTTCCCAAATACGCTTTTTCGTCTAACCCCCTCCCAAAAAAACAACAAAATGACCATAATACCCTCAACTTCATCTTCCTCGACATGTCACTACTACTGCCTCCAACCCCACCGAGAACGCCAGCTCCGTCAAATATTTTACCAAACTCTCTCTCTTTCTCTCTCTCTTCCTCCTCTCTCCTCAAAACCCATTACCCATTACTGATAACCCAACGAGATTACCTGTGAAAGTCTTCATCTTCATCATCCAAATCCCTCGCTCTCTCACCATGGCTTAAAACAACTCCGAGAAGAAGAAGAACAAGAAGAAAGGAGAAGACTTTATCAACCAAAATGGGAGAAGAAACAAGTGAGGAGTCAAAAGCAAGCATAGAGAAAGCAATCGAAGCAATCTCTTCATTGATTTCACTTTCTCACTCAATCAAATCTTTCAACATCAAATGGCAACTCATAAGAACAAAGCTCGAAGAGCTTTACTCTGGTCTCGCTGCTCTATCAAATCTCAATTCCGGATTCGACCCATCTCTCTCTATCTTAATCTCAGCTATTCTAATCTCTCTCAAAGACACTTACGATCTCGCTACTCGTTGCGTCAACGTTTCCTACAGTGGGAAGCTTCTGATGCAGAGTGATTTAGATGTCATGGCTGGGAAGTTCGATCGGCATACAAGGAACCTTTCTCGGATTTACTCAGCTGGGATTCTAAGTCATGGCTTCGCGATCGTTGTGTCTAAGCCTAATGGTAACGCTTGTAAAGATGATATGAGGTTTTACATTAGGGATTTGTTAACGAGGATGAAGATTGGGGATCTGGAGATGAAGAAACAAGCTTTGGTTAAGCTTAACGAAGCTATGGAAGAAGATGATAGATATGTTAAGATTGTGACTGAGATTAGTGATATGGTTAGTAGCCTTGTTGGGTTTCTTGATTCTGAGATGGGGATTCAAGAAGAGTCTGCCAAAGCTGTGTTTTTTATTTCTGGGTTTGGATCTTATAGGGGTGTTTTGATCAGATCGGGTGTGATTGGTCCTTTGGTTAGGGTTCTTGAGAATGGGAATGGTGTTGCTAGAGAAGCGTCTGCAAGGTGTTTGATGAAATTAACGGAGAATTCTGAGAATGCTTGGTCTGTCTCTGCTCATGGAGGTGTCTCTGCATTGTTAAAGATATGTTCTTGCAGCGAGTTTGGTGGTGAATTGGTCGGTGCTTCGTGTGGAGTGTTGAGAAATCTCGTTGGTGTTGAAGAGATCAAGAGGTATATGACTGAAGAAGATGATACTGTTGCTACTTTCATCAAGCTTATTGGATCCAAGGAAGAGATCGTTCAGGTAAATTCTATTGATCTTTTGTTAAGTATGTGTTGTAAAGACGAACAAACCCGTGAGATCTTGGTTAGAGAAGGAGGAATTCAGGAGCTAGTGAGTGTGTTGTCAGATCCAAATTCGTTGTCTTCTTCGAAATCTAAGGAGGTGGCATTAAGGGCTATTGATAACTTATGTTTTGGATCTGCTGGTTGTTTGAATGCATTAATGAGTTGCAAGTTCTTGGATCATTTGCTAAATCTGTTACGAAATGGTGAAATCTCTGTTCAAGAATCAGCCTTGAAGGTCACATCTAGGCTATGTAGTTTGCAAGAAGAGGTTAAGAGGATAATGGGAGACGCTGGTTTTATGCCAGAGCTAGTTAAATTTCTTGACGCCAAATCTTTAGATGTAAGAGAAATGGCGAGCGTTGCGCTCTACTGTTTGATCTCGGTTCCAAGGAACAGGAAGAAGTTTGCACAAGACGACTTTAACATTAGCCACATTCTTCAGTTACTAGACCATGAAGATGGGAGCAATGTGAGCAGCGATTCGGGTAACACGAAGTTTTTGATATCGATTTTGATGTCTTTAACGAGCTGTAATAGCGCGAGAAGAAAGATTGCGACTTCAGGGTATTTGAAAAGCATTGAGAAGTTAGCAGAAACTGAAGGTTCAGATGCTAAGAAACTTGTGAAGAAGCTATCTATGAACAGATTCCGCAGCATACTCAGTGGTATTTGGCATACCTAATCTTTTTTTTTGTTTTTTCTTATAGTTTTTGTGAATTTTTCTTGAGTGTATATGTTTTACAAAGGTGTTTTTGTTAGTTCTCTTCCAACTAATCCCAATTCCAATCCCATGTGACCCCCAAATTCGACTACACGAATATTAATATAGCTTTAGAACATTTCTTTTTCTTGGTTCTTTTTTCTTTTCTTTATATTGTTCTCTCTTTTGATTTAGTGAAATGCAAACAAAAAGAGGTTTTTTTCTTTTCTTTTCAGTGGGTATCTTAAAAAAAAGTGTACTTTATAATTCTTTTTAACTAAAGAGATTCTTCTTAGAAGCTGCAATGTTTTGCACCTTTAGTATATATTTCTCAATAAAATTGCTATAAACATAAGTGATTTTAATGATTATATTAAAGATTGATCCTTTACAGATTAAAGTCAAACTTGAATGGCAAAACTTCTAAATTAGATTATAAGACATACATTAAGATCCAAAGCTTAGGGATTTGATTAGAAAAATGGAAACGAAATATGGGGAATATAGTTTTGTATAAATGCATGTATTCTTGGAAGTATATGGGAAAATGGGGAGGCACATGGAATCAAGTGATAAAGAAGCATGTGAGGTTGTATAGAGATAGAGTGATATCTTCCATCTACCACAATTTAATTATATGGAGAGAGATAAGTGAGAGTGATGGATCAAATGAGAATTAAAAATTGTGTCTTCTTGTTACACAAACTTTTAGTGTTGTGAGTAAGATTTTGGGGGCCATGTGCGTTTGGTGACAAACAAATATGCTTGTGCTAACTCTAGTTTGGCTAAGGACAGCTTCGTAACTCCTAGAAACGATCGTCCAAAACAGCGGTGGCCGGTTCTGTTTATAGTGTTAGTGTAGTCAATTTATTAATTTGGAAAAAGTGGGAAAGTTCTTCAGTTTGGTTTGGGAAATTAATTACTTTGATACAACCAAACTGGTATATCATTTTCTTTTCTCTTAAAATTTGTTGCTCAATATCTGGGTTATGTTGGCTTTAGTTTGTTTGGTTAATTTTTAATGGGTTTGATTTATTGTCAACTAGTTCAGTTTTCAATGTTGGTCAGATTTGGTGTAGTTCCATTTAGATAAACTTTTCAGACACCTCATGATTTTCTATCATACTATCAACAATTTTTTTTTTTTTTAGGTTTTATTGCAACAGTAACTTAAAATAATTTATTAGTATGACTCAACAAAAAAAAATCCTCAAGTTGCAAAAGAAAAGCCGTTTACTTACATTTTTTTAAAAAATATTTGGTACTTTTAACTTTTCACCATCTGAAGCTCTGTTACATAGACGACAATAGACAATTGGACAAGCTCTTTTGGTGTACGAGTTTGAAAAGGATTTCGTCTGCTTTTGTGCAACCAGTCATATTTAGAACTTATCCTTCGTCATCAAATAACGTCAAATCTGTTAAAAGAAGAAGACAAATCCATGGACCAGTTTCTTCTTGTGTGTGTGTGTTTGGTCAAAACCTTCTCTTCTGTTTTGGAGTTTTGTTTTATTGGCAATATGGCAATTTTTCATCTTTCATTTGTCAAATTAACATTTTTAAAAAGTAATAGGAGGGTAAATATAAAATTCACAGTTTAAATCCAATTAACATCCTTGATATTTTCCAATATGTTAAATAATACATGCCATTCCTTGTGGAAGAATCAGATTAGAACATGAACATTCAGTTTGATTTTACATATTGGAAAATATCAAGGATGTTAATTGGATTTAAACTGTGAATTTTATATTTACCCTCCTATTACTTTTTAAAAATGTTAGTTTGAACATTCAGTTTGAATCAGATTAGAACATGAACATTATGTTTGATAAAATGCATTCGGTGATACAGTTTGATTTTTCAAAATTAATAGCAACCTCCACAAACTAAGGCAGTTTTGAGTTTTCAAAATTTGTTCACACGAGTTATTAATCCACGTTCACAATTAAACCATCTCAAAAACACATATATATTCTATGTAACCATTATTAACTCAGTTTATCTCTATTTGTTTTCAACTTCTCGCTCTCAATTAGTCTCTGGTTTTCATCGATTCCACAAGCTAGATAAATTAGAAAAATCACATTCGTCTATTTGGTTTCACGAGGTTTCTTTGGCTCCGATTCATGGTATTATTTCATTATTTTAAAAAATTTATATGTTCCATATATATATATATATATATATATATTCTGTTTTTAGAATGAGTTCATACTAAACATGGTCGAAATGGTGTGCAGATCAACTAGAAAGCATATCAAAGTAATTTTAAGTTTTGACGATAACGACAACACAACGGCTCGGCTCAAGAAACTTGATCTCTTCCTAAATTAAACGACTGGTATTCATTATATCTTCCTCTCTATAGTGCTTCTTTTTTTTTTTACTATTTTAAAGCAACAAATTTTAATGGTTAGCTTTTTGCATTATTTTTTTTTTGTTTTTTTTTGTTTTTTGAGGTTTTGTGTTAAGCTAGGTTTCATAATAAAACCTTAAGATTTGGGGTGGCTCTTCTATGTTCATATACAACAATGAAGTGAATTTAGCCCGTACGTAGTACGGGTTGGAATACTAGTATGTTAAATAATACATGCCATTCCTTGTGGAAGAATCAGATTAGAACATGAACATTCACGAGGAAGCATTTAGCTCCCTAGATGTGTCCATTACATATTGGTTGTGTTGGCTTAGGTAGATCCGTTGTTGAAGTCAGCATTGACATAAGTTGTTTGATGTTTGGTCTATCAATAGCTTGATGCTGAACACAGAGAAGACCAATATGAACGCATCTTCTTGCTTCAACTGAATCAACTGAACCAGAATCAGCAAGATTTCATCCAGTAGGTTCACTCCCCCGGCTTCGCTTCAAGAATCCCATGCAAATTAATAACCCGGGAAAAAAAGTAAGAGTTAAGAATCAACTGAATCAGAATCAGCAAGATCTTCATCCGGTAGGTTCAATCCCATGCAAGTGTTTAAGATATGTTCTTCTTACATATGAAAGAACGTTTTTGCAATTTATGCCATAGCTGAAGCTTGAAATCTCCTTCCCGGTGATGATTTCGAGCATCAAAACTCCGAAGCTGTAAATGTCGGATTTCTCAGATACAACACTTGAATCCTACGAGTTACAAGTATTTATGTGTTAGTACAAAATTTCAAGACTGCATTGAGCTAAAGCTCAAATAGATGTCTAAAAACTAAACAGAAACAAGCGTATTCACAAGTAAACATTGAACCATAAAAGGATTATATGTAGAAAGATCAGCTGTTTGGGATCTCACCGTTTTGGTTTACTCTGTATCTCCAACACCCATATGCAACAAGCACCAAAATCAAGCAAACAGAGAGGCTGACAGTGCTAACAGTGATAATCTTGACTCGCTTGCTTCCAGCTGAAAAGGTCACAAGAAAACTCAACTGCTAACTGCTTCCCAAAAAGAACATGGTAAAGAAATGTAGTGATTATGTGGTCACATAAGCATAAGAAAAGATCTTTATGATTGTCAAGGTCACATTCTAGACCACGTTGACCATTAGAATGTCACACCTCTCCATCAACAAAGTGACACCAAATTAGAAGTCAAAAAAGTTTATATTTTCCTAGTTTTATATTCCATGTTGCTTCAAAAGATAACTTTGAATATTCCAATCTATGGCCCTTAACCATGAATAAAGTCAACAACTTTCTATCAAACCAGTCCCATCACAAAAACCAACACAAGGACTTCCCAATTGATCGGCAAAGAATGTTACCCTGATATGAAAATCAAAAGCAACAGACTTTGGATGATGATGAGCCACAAATTAACTTAGGAGTGAGGACAAGCTTACCTGAAGAGTTACAGATGTTCGCTAATTAGTGAAGATATGACTTTTCATGGGCGGCTTCAACAATTGGTCCCACTACCTAGACTTTGAGACTTAAACTCCCGTTCACGCATTTCATCGAACACATTCAGTGCATAACCCACAAGTTCCAAAAGTCCAAAGCAGTAACTTAACAGAAAGACACAGCTACCAGCCAACTACCCAGAAAAGCATAGTTATTGACGCTTGTAACCAAAGTCGAAGACTTTCATCGAAATAAGTATAAAAATGAGAGTGAAGAGGACGACACTCTCAAGTCACAATGCCTCAAAAACAATATCATTGCGACGGGTAATAACAATATTTTAACGAATACTATGACCTGTCTTAGGTCAACGAAATGTTGGGGCTTTACGAGAGCACGTTCATGAAATTTACATGTATATACTACTTATGTAGCTAGTGGGATAACAAGATCTTAGGATTATCGTCCTTGGATCATAGATTGTGTTATCTCATTTGCAGAGAAGAAATCATGAGATTGAGCATCTAACATTGGCAAATCGTTAAGAGTATGCACTGCAAATATTGGCTGCTTTGGTATTGGAAGGTCTGTTGTAGAAGTAATCATGGATAGTACTTGAAGGGTGTTTGGTCTGTCAGCGGCTTCGTGTTGAACACAGAGCAGACCGATCTGAACACATCTCGCTACTTCATATGCTTGGCATGTGTCAGTAAGATCTCTGTCCAGAAGATTTGATCCCCCGGTTTCAAGCCAAGCATCCCATGTCTGAATTTAAGAAAAAAATAAGTGTTTCGAAAAGACGATAGCAAATTGTCAAAGTTTGAATGTGAATCAATAAAAGGTGTCACTTACATATGCAAGAAGGCCTTTGCTCTCATCACCATAAATGAACCGTGAAATTTTCTTCCCGCTGATGATTTCTAACAACAGAACTCCGAAACTATAGATGTCGGACTTCTCAGAGAACAACCCTGCCCAGGCATACTCAGGAGACATATATCCTCTGTTCAAATATTCAAAATAGATTGTGCAAAGTTAATATATGAGTATAACTATGAAATTGTGTTAAGGATGTTAATGAAGACAAGATTCTTACAGAGTTCCTACAACTCTGCGAGTGTTGTCTTGATATTGAGTTCCCTGAAACATCCGAGCCAGTCCAAAATCCGATATCTTCGGGTTCATTTTTTTGTCAAGAAGAATGTTGCTGACCTTGAGGTCACGGTGAATAACTCTGAGGCGTGAGTCACGGTGGAGATAGAGGAGTCCACGAGCAATACCTTGAATGATATTAAATCTCTTTGGCCAATCAAGCTCGAACTTTAGAGATGAATCTAGCCAAAAAAGATACGATAGATTAGTTACAGTGACACATTAAAAGAATCTCATAAGATGGAAGGAAAAGGAAAAAGTATATGGAAAGAGACAAACCAAATATAAAAATATCGAGGCTTTTGTTAACCATGAACTCATAAATCAGTAGCTTCTCTTCTCCTTCGATGCAGTATCCCAAAAGCCGAACCAAGTTTCTATGTTGTAATTTTGAGATCAGTGTTATTTCATTCATGAACTCCTCTGTACCCTGACCAGAGCTACTAGCAAGACGTTTGACAGCTATTTCCTTCCCATCTACCAACTTTCCCTGGAAGAAAAGTTGCAGGTAGTTAACTACAGAACAAAGAAAATAATTATTTGAGGAACGAAAACAGAATTTCACATACCTTGTAAACTGGACCAAATCCACCTTGACCAAGTTTATTTGAGGAACTGAAGTTATTGGTGGCAGTTCGTATTGTATGCATCTCAAAGAAATTGACGCCTGAGACATCTTGTGGTTCAAAACCTTTCTTCCGTGCATCTTGTAAAGTATCAACGAAAAACAGAAGTTAGTTCTACGACTACGAGTAAGATATGTGCATGTATTAGTGGTTGATTGTAGCAAAGGCTTAACTTCCAATAGAAGTGAGCAGATTAGACATTAGGAAGACGTGAAGTTTGACACAATATATACTAGTGAACCTAAAACTGATTCAGAGGAAAATATATAGAACAGCACTTTTGCTACGGTTGGATTACTAAGATAGATGAAAAATAGGGACAAGAAAAGTGAATGACATAGAGAGAGATAAAGCTGCTAAGTTTATCACTGTCTCACCATTTTGTTTCGCTCTGTATCTCCGCAACAGAAATGCGGCAACGACCAAGATCACGAAAATGGAAAGGCTGACAGTAGTACCTACAATAACTTTCCTTCGACTGCTTCCAGCTGAGATATTAACCAAAAAAATAAAACAATAAACCATGCTGCTACAGAACATTATAAACAAAAGTTGAATTTCAAATGTACGAATCAGAAGAAATGTGTTTCATCCTTACCCAATTCTGAACTTGCAAGACGAATGAAGAGAGTCTCTCCACTAGTCAAAAACTGTACTGTGTCTACAAGCTCCCCATTCCAAACCAAGCATCCAATTCCACTAATATAGGCAAAGGCTGTGCAAGAACAGTTGCCTAGACAACCCTGGTAGCACTGTTCTGCATTGAGAAAGCTTGCAAATTGATGCAGATCCGGAGTCTTTACATCGGTCATACGATAGAAGATATCTGTGTCCTTTCCTTTTGTTTTCAAAGAAGAGTCTGCCTGGCAAGACAGTAGAGTACGTCTAACACACCCACTTGTCCAGTTTCCTTTTCGCCACTCCTCATCAGACTTTGGTACAAACCCTTTCACGCACTCACACTTTGGGGGATTAGATCTCACACACAAACCATTAGGCCCGCATCTACCATAGAGATCACATGGGTTGTCTGGGAGAGACAAGTGAAGCATCCAAGTTTTTCCATCATCCCAGAGGATCTTCATATGCCCGTCTGGTGTTAATTTAACATATGAAAGATTATAGTTTCTTAACGTGGAATAAGAGAAAGTTCCTGTGCCAGCTCCTATATCCTGGACAACGCTGAATGGACTTACATATGATGCATCAATTCCAGATATCCCGGAGAATCTTGTTTTCGCCCACGGACCACATCTCCAGTAAGGTGCTGAGCCTCTTCTTATAAGGCCCTGTGTGGGGATTTGTGGCGTAATCTCCAGTGAGAACTCCCCACGCGACGGATCGTTGTTACTTTTCCATGTAGTCAGCACACGCTTCTTGCCATTAGGAATATCATACATCAATGATGACTGAGGCAGCATAGTATTACCAAGATTCTCAAAACTTTGCCATAACTTTTCTCCGGAAACATCATCAACCACAACAAGATTACCAGTATCTAACAGCTCCGCATGACATTTGTTAGATGTTAAACCTTCTCCTGTTGACCAAATAACATATTGTTTCCCCTCAAGCAAGATCAGGCTCCCATTGATGCTGATAGTCAGATTTGCTGCAGAGCTTGTAACTGGAGTATCTCTGTTAGCAACCCACACAACAACCCGAGGAACAATCTTCTTAAACCAGATCCCAACATACTGATTCCGAGTATTATTAGGACTGAAGAAGCCTAGCTCATAAAAACCACTAGGGGAACTCAAAGTTTGTCCTATTGACAAAGGACTCGTTGTGTTTATAGCTGCATAACCACAAGTTGGGAATATGATTAGTAAGAGCAAGCAAGCAAATAAAACCATACCCATCTTTTTTCCCTTGTTTATATTCCTCTTCCTCCTACAAAGATCTCTTCTGGAAACTTGAATATGAGCAAAAACTTCATGTGGATGAACTCAGCATTGAGAGAGACTAAGAGAAAAAAATAAAACTTAAACCTCTTAGGATGTTCAGACTGCTTCTTTGAATATAAACAAGCTCTACAATAGACCGTTGACTCAATGTACGAGAATGGAAACAAAAAAAGAAGAATTAATGGACAAAGAAATCTCCCATCTTATACTGTCCACATAAAAATACCGTGTGTATTACACATAATAAACTCATAAGTCTTTAAGTCAACCTTTCTACAAAGTAAACAAGTTTAGAACTTGTTATTTTGCATTCTTCGAGAAATACAAATACAGAGATAACGTGCAAGTTGATGAGTTTAACAGATCTAAAAAAACTAATTAAGGGAATATCATGACCTGTTTGTTTTTTTAGTCAACGAAAACTTTACTTATCTCGTTCAGGCATTTCATCGAACAGGTGCTGTGCATAATCCAAAACGATCGGATACACGCCGTTCATAGCTTCGTTAGTGTCGCCGGCGATATATATGATATAAATATAGTCCTGATCGAAACATATCGTTATGATGACGACGTCATCGTCGACTTCAACCATAGAATATATATATTTTTAGGTCAAAACTCAAAACCAAAAAAAAAAAGGAAGTATTTTTAAAAACCTTTAATTTGAAGAAACGAAGGAAACAAATATAAAAAAGTTGGTTACTTTATTTTACAGGAGAAACAAACCACACTTTAGAATCCACTCGTAGTTTCTTTAACGCCCTTGAATCACAGATTGTGTCAACTCGTTGACAGTGATCAAATCGTTTGATGTAGATTCGTCATCTCGAGTGTGCACTGTAAACATGGGTTGTTTTGGTAATGGAAGATCTGATGTTGTGGTGAGCATAGTCAGCAACTCAAGTGTGTTTGGTCTGTCTGAAGGTTGGTGTTGGATACAGAGCAAACCAATCTGGACACATCTCCTAACTTCGGCTGGATGAGAAGTATCAGCAAGAGCTTGGTCAAGAAGATCAACTCCTTTGGTCTCACACCAAGATTCCCATGCCTGTTGTTTAGTTTTCATATCTTAAAGAGTATCAGAGGAAGAACCTTCTATTGAAAATCCTCTGTAAATGTAAAAGTGTTTAACTTACATATTCAAGAAGAGTTCTTCCCTCTTCGTTGAATCTTGAGATCTTCTCCCCAGTGATGATCTCTAATAGTAGAACTCCGAAACTATAGATGTCTGATTTCTCAGAGAACACCCCAGTCCATGCATACTCAGGAGCCATGTATCCTCTGTGCAAACATCAAGAATGGTTCTTATAGAGTTTCACATATATAGATTATTCATGACTATGAATCTTGTTAAGCATGTTTTGGAAGAATGGTTCTTACAGAGTTCCTACAACCCTGCGAGTGTTTTCCTGACATTGGGTTCCCTGAAACATCCGAGCCAATCCGAAATCTGATATTTTTGGGATCATTTTCTCGTCCAGAAGAATGTTGCTGACCTTCAGGTCTCGGTGAATTACTCTGAGGCGTGAGTCACGGTGGAGATAGAGAAGTCCACGTGCAATACCTTGAATGATGTTGAACCTCTTTGGCCAATCAATCACAAGCTTTAGAGTTGAATCTAGCCAATAAGAAAGGACACATTAGTGATAGTAGTGAGAATGACAGATTTTTCAATTCTCATATGATGGAAGAACCAAGAGTTTTAATGCAATAGAGGACTGACCAAAGAGGAAAACGTCGAGGCTTTTGTTCACCAAAAACTCATAAATCAATAGTTTCTCTTCTCCTTTGATGCTGCATCCCAAAAGCCGAACCAAGTTTTTATGTTGCAGTTTAGAGATTAGCCTTATTTCATTCATGAACTCGTCTGCACCCTGTCCAGAACTGCTAGAAAGGCGTTTAACGGCTATTTCCTTTCCGTCTTCTAAATTTCCCTGGAAGAATAATTGCACACAGTAAAGGAAAATACAGAGCAAGAACAAAAAAAAAAGTAAATAGAACAGAATGATACATACCTTATATACTGGACCAAATCCACCTTGACCAAGTTTATTTGAGGAATTGAAGTCATTGGTGGCAGTACGTATGGTATGCATCGGAAAGAAATTTACACCTGTGACATCTTGTGGTTCCATATCCTTCTTCCAAGCATCTTGTGAAGTGTTGATAAACATTGGATTTGGTTCTATGTGGAAGAAGTGTTCATCTGTTAGTGCTTAACTTGTAGCATTTTAGCATCCAAACATTGACTTTCAATAGAATTGAACATATTACTAACTCTTAGGACATCTAGCATTAACAGAACATACATTAATTTCCCAAAAGTAACTGTCTACCTGAGACTGTCCCTTGGGACACAACTTCAGAATTCCAGAAATTAGTGTATATTGGATGAAGAGGAAGATATTCATTTCCTTCGGATTTGGTTACAGAGTTAAAATGAAAAAAAATGACAAGCAAAGGGAGTGTCTCACCATTTTTTTTTGTTCTGTATCTCCAGAACTTATATGCGGCAAAGACCAAGATCACGAAAATGGAAAGGCTCGCAGTAGTACCTACAATAATCTTTCTTCGACTGCTTCCAGCTGAGATATTAACCAAAAAATTAAACATTAAACCATGCTGCTCGAGAGAGATAGAGAAAGCTGAAACTTCAAATGTAGTATGTGAAAAATAATCATTATAAAAATGCCTTTCATTCCTACCCAATTCCGAACTTGCAAGACGAAGGGAGAGAGATTCTCCATCAGACAAAAATTGAACTGTGTCTACCAGCTCTCGGTTCCATACCAAGCATCCAATTCCACTAATATAAGCAAAGGCTGTACAGGAACAATTGCCTAGACAATCTTGGTAGCACTGTTCTGCACTGAGAAAGCCTGCAAGTTGGTACAGATCTGGAGTCTTTACATGGGACATATGGTAGAAGCCATCTGTCTCTTTGCCTTGTGTTTTTGAAGAAGAATTCGTATGGCAAGTTAAGTGCGTACGTCTCACACACCCACTTGTCCAATTCCCTTTTCTCCACTCCTCATCTGACTTTGGTACAAACCCTTTCAAGCATATGCACTTTGGGTCTCTAGATCTCACACACAAACCAAAAGGCCCGCAAGCTCCATACAGATCACATGAGCTTGTTGGAGCCTCAAAGTGAAGCGTCCAATGTTTCCCATCATTCCAAAGGATCTTCATTTTTCCCTCTGATGTTAGCGTTACATACGATAATTTATAGTTTCGTAACATGGAATAAGAAAAAGATGCTGTGCCCTTTGCAACATCTTGGGAAACAGTGAATGGACTTACATATGATGCATCAATTCCAGGTATCCCAGAGAATCTTGTTTTTGCCCATGGACCACTTCTCCAGTGGTACGATGAGCCTCTCCTTATAAGGCCTTGTGGGGGAACTTGTGGCGTAAACTCCAGTGAGAATTCCCCAGGCGATGGATCACTGTTACTTCTCCATGAGGTCAACACACGATTCTTTCCACGAGGAATATCATAAGACACCGAAGACTGAGGCAGCATAGTATTACCAAGATTCTCGAAGCTTCTCCATAAAGTTTTCCCGGAAACATCATCAATTACCACAAGATTTCCAGTGTCTAAAAGCTCAGCATGACACTTGTTGGATGTGAAAGCCTCTCCTGTTGACCAAATTACATCTTGTTTACCATCAAGCAAGATCAGACTCCCGTTGCTGCTGATAGTTAGATTCCCCGCAGATTTTGTGACAGGCTTATCTCTGTTAGCCACCCAGACAACCACCTGAGGAGTGATGTTCTTGAACCAGATCCCAACATACTGATTCCTAGAATTATTAGGACTGAAGAAGCCTAACTCATAAACTCCATCGGGAGAGCTCAGAGTTTGTCCTATTGACAAAGGACTTGTTGTCTTTATATCTGCATTGCCACAAGTTGGGAATATAATCAGCAAGACCAAGCTAGCATATAAAACCATACCCATGTTTACTCCTATTTGTCTGCACAATTTCTTGTGCAAGTTTGAACTTTACGTAGATGAACAGAGAGACCAAAGGAATAAAGACTTCCGTGTTATCCTCTATACCTTAAACATTGCACTAATTGTTTATATTTTCTTTAGTCAAAGAGAATAATTATAGCTATAATCTAAACATAAGCACTAAAAAAATCTGTATTGACAGCCTTGACCAAGAAGTACCATGTTACTCATCATTAAAGACAGAATCTAGTAGATAAGTTCTTTTATTTTCCTCAGTTTGGTCCCTCATAAGTCAAACCTACACAGCAATTAAGTTTGCAGCTTTTTTTCATTTTTCCAAAGACAATACAGATTTAGATATTGCTTCTAAACGTTATACATAGCTTGGGGCAAATTGCTGCGTAGGGGTTTGACTTATGAGAAGACCAAACTGAGGAACAAAAAAAGAAAGAACTCATTTAGGACAAATTGCAAACTGCAAAGTGAAGATTTAAAGACATATAAAGAAGCTCACCTTAAACAATGTACGGGTTTTTACTATAACACCAACTCCTAGTCCTAGAGGCCACCTTTAAAAAATTTGTATTTTGTTGGGGCATTTCATCAAACACTTAGAGCGCGTAACCGGAACATTCCAAGAACGTACACCACTCAAAGGTTCGCTACCGTTTCTGAAGTCTCCATCTGGGTTATAAGCAACTTTTTAAAAACCGCCGTCAAAATGCCGACTTTAAAAGCTTTAACTGAAACTAAAACCACCACCAATAACGGCTAACTAGATTCATTGCCAATTCTTACTTTAAAAGCTTAAGGAAATTGCAAACTGCAATAGAGAAGCTTACCTTAAACACTGCCACGGGTTTACGCATCAGCCACAACTCCTTGTGGCCAGCTTTTGAAATTTTTGTATTTCGTTCAAGCCTTTCATCAAACACGTATAGTGCGTTCGTAGTCATCTGAAGACAAACCTCACTACTGAGTTCGGTTAGGAAATTACCAACTCTTTGAAATTGTTTTTTTGCATATAATCTATATATAATTATGGATGTAATTTTCTCTTTTTACATAATGAAATAATATAAGAAAAATAATGTAAGTTGAAATTATCAACAAGATTAGTAAATTAATCACAATTCTACAGTTTCCATCACATATTGTTGCTCAACGTCCTTGGATCACAGACTCTGTCACCTCATTGACAGTGATCATCGAATCATTAGACGGTGATTCGTCATCTCTAGTGTGCACTGCAAATGTGGGTTGTTTAGGTAGAGGAAGATCTGATGTTGTGGTGAGCATAGACAGCAACTCAAGTGTGTTTGGTCTGTCTGCAGGTTTGTGTTGAACACAAAGCAAACCAATCTGGACACACCTTCCAACTTCAGAGGGGTGACAAGAATCAGCAAGAGCTTGGTCCAAAAGATTAACTCCACGGGTTTCACACCAAGATTCCCATACCTGTGTTAGTTTAATAAGATCTTAAGAATACAACAGCAAACAAAACCTTTTGCAACCTCTACAAGTGCATGAAAACATAAAGTCTCTGACTTACATATGCAAGAAGTGCTTTTCCTTCCTCGCCAAAGCTGAACCTTGAGATCTTCTCTCCGCTGATGATTTCTAACAGTAGAACTCCGAAGCTGTAGATGTCTGATTTCTCAGAGAATACTCCAGTCCATGCATACTCAGGAGCCATATATCCTCTGTTTAAAAACCAAATAGTTTCACCCACTTTAATATATGGTTATCAATCTAGTTTAATATGTAACCAAAGAATGGTACTTACAGAGTTCCGACAACCCTGCGAGTTTTGTCCTGATATTGGGTTCCCTGAAACATCCGAGCCAATCCAAAATCTGATATCTTCGGGTTCATTTTCTCGTCCAGAAGAATGTTGCTGACCTTCAGGTCTCGGTGAATAACTCTGAGGCGTGAGTCACGGTGGAGATAGAGAAGTCCACGTGCAATACCTTGAATGATCTCAAATCTCTTTGGCCAATCTATCTCGAGCCTTTTTCTTGAATCTAAGCGATAATACCATGTAAAAACTGTAAGATAAGCAGTTCAACATAGAGAGAGTAAAGCTAGAGGAAAGAGGTATGATGTGACTGACCAAAGACAAAAGTATCTAGGCTTTTGTTTTTCATATACTCATAAATCAATAGCTTCTCTTTTCCTTCGACGCAGCATCCCAAAACCTGGACTAAGTTTCTGTGTTGAAGTTTTGATATCAGTACTATTTCATTCATGAACTCCTGTTTACCTTGCTCAGAGCTGCTAGAAAGGCGTTTTACCGCAATTTCTCTTCCATCTTGCAGTTTTCCCTGAGATAAGTTGCAAATGTCATCTCAAGAAAAGATAGAATATAAAAAAAGCAAAGAGTATGAAACATTTCTCACCTTGTAAACGGAACCAAATCCACCATATCCAAGTTTGTTTGATAGACTGAAACTATCTGTAGCAGTTTGTATGGTAGTCATCTCAAAAAATTCTAAACCTGGGACGTCTTGTGTTTTCAGATCATTTCTCCATGCATCCTTTGATATATGAGCTGAAATTTGGTTAAGAATTTGTGTCGTTACCAACTGAGCCTATTCAGAATTTTTAAAACAAGACGAAACCAATGTAACAAAAAGTGCATATATGAATGAGTCTGTCAATTTAGTGTAGGTTTGATGTAGTGGAAACTACACCATTTTATATAATAATTCGTAACAAATGTAAAAGGGCCTAGAATCCTTTTCTTGACAACCAAATGAAAAGATGAGAAATATGAGATTGTTCATAGTAAAGCCATCAGTGTGTTACCTGCTCTGAATCTCCATATACCAAATGCAGCAACGCCCAAGATCAAAAAAAAGGGTAAGGCTCACTGTAATAGCAACAATGGACTTCTTGTCGTTATTTACATCTGCGGAATTTAGGACAAGAATTAAACAATAAGTCATACTTCTATCGAAAATATCAATATCAGTGAAGTAGAAGGATATAATTGCAAAAGAAGAAGGTCTTTGAATTATCTTATAAGCCATACCTAGCTCAGAATGTGCAAGACGAACGGAAAGAACTTCTCCTCCTGCAGAAAATTGCACTGTGTCCATTAGGTCCTTGCTCCACATTAAGCACCCTATTCCCGGAATGTTCGCGAAGGCCACACAAGAACAATTGTGAAGGCAGTTTTGGTAACATTCTTCAGCATCCACAGAATTTGCATACTCGTAAAAGTCTGGAGGCTTTACGTTGGGAACAGTATGGAAGATGTTGGCATCTTTGCCAGTAGAGTTTGCATGACAGTATAGTTCAGTACGCCTCACACAACCACCAGTCCAGTTTCCTCTTTTCCACTCCTCAATGGATTTAGGAACGAAACCTTTGAAGCATTTACACTTTGGAGGTACTGATGTAACACATAACCCAAAAGGTCCACACGCACCGTAAATATCACAAGAATTAACTGGACCCTCGTAACTTGATTCCCAGTCCATTCCATTATGCCTTAACACCTTCATTGATCCCTCTGATGTTAACAGTATACGTGAAAGTTTGTAGTATCTATCAAAATATAAAAAGTACCCTGACCCATTTACATCCTGGTGTATGCTGAATGGACTTGTGTATGAATCATCCATTTGCGGTAACCCGGTGAACCTTGTTTTAGCCCATGGACCGGTTCTATAATAAGGTGCAGAGCCTCTCATAACAAACCCCTGTGATGGCACTTGCGGTGTAATTTTAACCAAAAAGTCACTAGGCGATGGATCAGTGGAACTTTTCCAAGAAATCAACCCTCGTTTCTCACCAGTGACGAGATTATACATCATAGTCGACGTAGGGAGCAGAGTATTACCAAGATGCTCAAAGCTTTGCCATATAGTATTTCCCGAAACTTTATCTGTGAAAACAAAATTCCCACTGTCTGTAAGCTCTGCACGAGACCCTTTGGATGCAAAAATATCTCCGGTAGACCACCACACAACACCATGTTTTCCATTAGATAACAGAAGAGTTCCGTTGCTGCTGATACCGAGATTTGCAGTGGGGTCTGTAACAGGCTTCTCTCTATTTGCCACCCACACAACCACCTGAGGAATGATACCCTTGAACCAGATTCCAACATACTGGTTTAGGGAGTTATTAAAACTCAAGAACGCCAATTCATAAACACCATTAGAGGAGCTAAGAGTTTTTCCTATTGACAAAGGACTCTCTTCCGTTATCTCTGCAAAGCTAAAACTTACAAAGATAGCAAATAAGAGCGAATAAGCAAAGAACAAGATCCTCTTCTTCCCCATGTATTTGTTTCTATCCAATAACTTATCTTCTTCAAATTAGATTAAGAAGCAAACATACAACAAGAGCAAGAAAGTCAAGAAACAAAAAATAGAAAAAAACTCAGGGACTTGTGGAAACTATTATCAATGATGACTCAAATCAACCGCAACTATAAACAATGATGACTCAAATCAACCGCACTTTATGTTCCAAAATTCTACATTACTAATTTGTCAAATGGTTACGTAATTTCAACAAAAAAGTCCAACTTTATACCCATTCAAATACGCAAACATAGTCATGTTCATGTCCTTATTAGCTCATTGGGCTAAGAACCAGTGAAAGATTGGCACCTACCCAGTATGCACCACTTTCTAAAAAATGAGAAATTTTGACAAGTCTGAATGCTTTGATTGACTGACTTCAGACTAAAATTTCACGGGATTCATCGGAACAGCTTTGTTGAACACTGGAGGCTATCACAAATCTCGTTGAGGCATTTCACCGAACAGTTGTAATGCATAATCAAAAACGTTCAGAGCTCCAGTAACGCCGCTGGATCCTGATGCCCCAATCTACATATATGAACAATTTGCAACTCCAGACATCTGAGAGTTCAACTGTTTTTGATTGTACAAAATAACCCGAAAAATTCAACAGTCAACAATGGTGTGTAACTGTGTGTGTGTGTGCGCCAGTAGAGAGAGAGAAGACTACTTCAACAGTCAAATTATACAAGACTAGAATCTGAACCGGAAAGTACAGACCGAACCAAACTGAATCTGAGTCGGTTCGTATTAATGCTTGAGATCCAGTAAAATCCAACTCCGACTAAATCTGGGTCTAACTGGGCTGATTTTAATTAAAAGCCCAAAAGACCCAGTAAGATATTTATTTTCCCCTAACTCTCTTAACTGACTTTGATTTTGAATTTTGAAAAGAAGCGGAAGCGATACAGATCTGAGAGCTGAGAGCTGAGAGCCGAGAGAGGAGATGGAGGATTCAGGTGCGATTCTATGTCAAATCTCCATTTTCAAGGAAATGCTTGATCAGGTTTTCACTCTTCCCCTTCATCTTCTTCTTCACTGGTTTGGTTTCTCGTCTTTTTGCTTAATTTTGAGCTGTGATTGAATGAAACAGGTCAATCGGGAGATCGAAGCAAACATTGTGGTGACGAGAGAGATCGAATCACAGATCGGAGCTTGTTCTGAGATGGAATCGAATCTTTCTCTCAAGGAAGCTGAGCTTACTAGATCGTTCCTCGCTTCTCAGTTCGAGATCAGCGGTTTAATCTCCGTTACAGGTTTCCTGAAATTTTCCTATTGATTTGAGTTTTGTTTTTTTTTTTTTTTTTTTTTTTAATTCTCACATTATGTTTTGTTCTTTAAAAAGCCGATTCAAGAAACCATGTGAAGCTATTGGAGGATGAGATTTCTCGCCTGAGAACTGAGCACAGTGAGCTGATTACAAGGCTAACAGAGAAGCGGTGAAACATCGATTGCATTGTTCTTGATTTTGTCTATATATTTAGATTTAATAAGCATTGATATGGGAGTTTTTGGTACAACAGGGAAGAGTTTGTGAAGATGTGTTTTGGATTTCAGAGTGATAGTGAAGACACTGAATTAAGGAGTTTAGTTTCAGAGAAGGAGTTTCTAGAAAACGAAGTTCGGATGTTGGAGGAGAAAAACTTGGATGTGAAGAATTCGATTTTGGCTTACATGGAAGATGAAATGAAGAATCTATTATCTGATTAGTGTTTCTAGAATGATGGAAGTTTTAGCCATAGTAATTTTCTCTATTTACTTAATGAAATAGTCTTTTAACATCACATGATTTCTCACCGTCCTAGGATTACAGACTGTGTTATCTCATTGACAGTGATCAACCTCTTAGACGGTGATTCTTCATCCATTGTGTTCACTACAAATGTGGGTTGTTTTGGTGGTGGAAGATCTGATGTTGTGGTGAGCATAGACAGCAACTCAAGTGTATTGGGTCTGTCTGCAGTTTGGTGTTGGACACAGAGCAAACCTATCTGAACACATCTCTCAACTTCTACCGGGTGACATGAATCAGCAAGTGCTTGATCAAGAAGATCAACTCCTCCAGTTCCACACCAAGATTCCCACGCCTGTTGTTCAGTTTCAGATCTTTAAAAATATAAAAGCAAGAAACCGCAAGTGTGTGAAAACCTGAAGTCTAACTTACATATGCCATAAGATTTTTTCCTTCTTCGCCATAGCTGAACCTTGAGATCTTCTCTCCGCTGATGATTTCCAATAGCAGAACTCCGAAGCTGTAGATGTCTGACCTCTCAGAGAAACATCCCAGTCCATGCATACTCAGGAGCCATATATCCTCTGTGAAAACATTAAATAGTTTCACCCAAGATTAATATATGATTACAACTATGAATCTGGTTAAGCATGTTTTTGAAATTAGAGAGTCTTACAGAGTTCCTACAACCCTGCGAGTATTGTCCTGATATTCAGTTCCCTGATACATCCGAGCCAATCCAAAATCTGATATCTTTGGATTCATCTTCTCGTCCAGAAGAATGTTGCTAACTTTCAGATCTCGGTGAATTACCTTGAGGTGTGAGTCACGGTGGAGGTAGTGAATTCCACGAGCAATACCTTGAATGATATCAAATCTCTTTGGCCAGTCAATCTCAAGCTTTTTTCTTGAATCTAAGCAAACAATACAGCGTAAAAAACAATCAGATAAGACAGTTCCACGTAGACAAAAAGCTGCTGACAGTAAGGACTCACCAAAGAGAAAAGTATCAAGGCTTTTGTTCAACATGAACTCATAAATTAAGAGCTTCTCTTCTCCTTCAATGCAACATCCCAAAATCCGAACTAAGTTTTTATGTTGTAGTTTTGAGATGAGTACTATTTCATTCATGAACTCTTCTTTGCCCTGACCGGAGCTGCTAGAAAGCCGTTTTACAGCAATTTCTTTACCATCTTGCAGCTTTCCCTGAAACAGATTGCAGAAGGTCATCTGGAGAGAATAATCAAAGAATAGAAAAGAGCACAGCACAGAGGTTAAAAATTCTCTGACCTTATAAACCGGGCCAAATCCACCTTGTCCGAGTTTATTTGTGAGACTGAAATTATTGGTGGCAGTTTGAATGGCATTTATCTCAAAGAAATTTAAACCTGGGACATCTTGTGGTTTCAGATCATTCCTCCATGTATCTTGGGAAGCAGCATCTTTTGATATATTAGCTGAAACAAGAGTATCAAGAATGGATAATAAGGTCATCAGTGTGTTACCATTAGCAAGAAATTGAATACTGTAAATAAACAACAAGGGATCAATATAGAGATAACGAAGTCATCAATACGTTACCATTTTGTTTCACTCTGTATCTCCAGAAACCAAACGCAGCAGAAGCCATTATCACAAAAAGAGAAAGGCTCACAATACTAGCAGTAATGATCTTGTTACGCTCATTTCCAACTGAGGTTTATAAGACGAAAAGAAAAATAAACATTACGCCACGCTGCTACTAAAGAGAACAGTATCATTGGAGTGGAAGATAGAGCTCTTTCCTGTTATCTTTTAAGCCATACCTAGTTCAGAACGTGCAAGACGAATGGAAATAATTTCTCCTCCTGGAGATAACTGCACAGTGTCTATTAGGTCTTGGTTCCACATTAAGCACCCTATTCCATTGATATAAGCAAAAGCCAAGCAAGAACAATTCTGGAGGCAACTTTGCTGGCATTCTTCAGCGTCCAAAAAAGTTTCAAATTCATACAAGTCTGGAAGCTTTATGTTGGGAACAGTATGGAAACCGTTTGCATCCTTTCCAGTAGAGTTTCCTTGACAATGTAGTTCGGTACGCCTCTTACAACCATTAGTCCAATTTCCTCTTCTCCACTCCTCAGAGGATTTTGGTACAAACCCTTTGAAGCAATTACACTTCGGAGGTACTGACTCAACACAAAAACCAAAAGGTCCACACACACCGTACCTTTCACAATCATCGTCTGGAGCTTCAAAATCTAACTCCCAGTCAGTCTCACTCTGCTGATAAATCTTCAGTAAGCCCTCTGGTGTTATCATTATCCTTGAACGTCTGGAGTTTGTTTCTAGATAAGTGAAGGATGCAGACCCGTTTGTATCCTGCTGAACTCCGAATGGACTTGTATATGAATTATCCATTAGCGGTATACCGGTGAACCTTGTTTTAGCCCATGGACCGCTTCTCCAATAAGGATCTGAGCCTCTCATAATGAGCACCTGTGATGGTACTTGCGTTGTAATCTGAACCACAAAGTCACCAGGCGAAGGATCGTTTTCACTTTTCCAAGAAGTTAACACCCGTTTCTCACCTGTGGTGAGATTATACATCAAGGTTGAGAAAGGGAGCATAGTATCACCAAGATACTCAAAGCTTTCCCATAGAGTTCTTCCAGAAACATTGTCTATGACAACTAGATTTCCGTTGTCTGTAAGCTCTGCACGAGACCCATTAGTTGCAGAGATTTCTCCCATGGACCACACAACGCCATGTTTGCCGCTAAGTAACAGAAGACTTCCATTGCTGCTGACTGAGAGATTTGCAGTGGAGTCTGTAACAGGTTTTTCTCTATTAGCCACCCACACAACCACCTGAGGAATGATGCCCTTGAACCAGATGCCAACATACTGATTCTGAGAGTTATTAGGACTAAAGAACCCCAATTCATACACTCCATTAGGGGAGCTGAGAGTTTGTCCTATTGACAAAGGACGCTCTTTGGTTATCTCTGCATAGCTAAAACTTAAAAAGGTTATAAACAAGAGCAAAAAAACAAAGAACATGATCTTCTTAGCTCCCATATGTGTTTGTTTGTATCCACAAGAAATATTTTCTTGCAATCAATTTAAGGAACGAACATGTGAACAAGAGACTTGTTAAACTATTCTCAAGCAACATATAGACAATGTTGACCAGACTGCATTGATGTTCCAGAAAACTTAGTAATACATAACAAATCACCTAGAAGTCAAACCTTCTTGTTGACAAAAACGAAAAATAAAAGTCCAAACTTTTTTCTTGGCCTCACATACCAACGTTGAATATTTAACACTTGAAAGAATTGTCATTTACTCATTTTCACCGAGAACCAGTCAAAGGTAGGCATCTATATTCTGCATCAATACAAAAGATGAGATTTTTTCAGCTTGACCTGTGCTTAAAATGATGTGTTGGTAACGTGTCCTTGCCCAGCTCCAGAACCTGTGAATGGTACATAAACGTTCAGTAATCAGATCTTTCTTTGGTACCAAAAACAGCTCTCTTGAACCAGGACTAGAGCTGTAATCAGATCTTTATTTGGTACCCATTTGCTATATACATAATCCGCTACTTTATCTGATATTGCAGGGTGCAGACACCCAGATGATCTAATCAGCTTTGAAACCTAACACCTCTTTCAGGCATTTTACCGAACAGTTTATGAGCATGATTCTCGTTGAGTCCTTAAGAAAAAACTATATTCTTAAGTTAACAAGAACCTAAGTCACAAAAACAAATCTACACTCTGCAATCAGTCAGATGACGAGAATATGAGTCAATCAGATTCTTCAACACGACTTTAAGAAAACAAACAAAACAAAGTCAGCCAATAAAAAAAAAAAAAAAAAAAAAAAAAAAAAAAAACTCAATACTTTGTGGACTTTCAACGAAGATGTCCAATCAACATTGATCTCACATAGTAACATTGTAATTTTCATGTTAGCTTTTGGCCCAAAACCAGTCAAAGATAGGCACCTAAACTCTGCATCAATCAAAAAGATGAGAATTTTCAAGACTGTTAAAGAATCCAATACGTTACCCAATTAATCACATGTCAGTTGACCTCAGATTGTGTAGTTTCCATGTCGTTTCCAGCTCTTTCAGTCCAGAACCTGCGAAAGATAAACATCTTAGATCATATGTCAACACAGTTTAAATTTTCTTAAACTGCAGACTATGAATAGTCTCATGTTAAATCTCGTTCAGACATTTCAACGAACACACCAATGCATACCCAAAACGTTCAGAGGTTCGACCCTACTGTCCCCAAACCCAACTCAAACAACATTGGCGTGTCTCACTGTCACCAGAGAGAAGACGAAAGGTTGCATACCCAACACGTTTAACCAATACTCTGGGAGTCTACGCTACAGAGTAGTACTCAAACTCTCATCAATACAGATACGACTAATTTTTAAGCATAATAACTTATATGAAGTAAGTTTGAATAATTAATAAATGAAAAAGTTGATCACTTCAACAAATTGTTGATTGCATCGTTTCTTAACGCCCAAGGATCACAGATTGGGTCATGTCATTGACAGTGGTCAAATCCTTAGACACGGATTCATTATCTCTGGGGTGCAATGCAAATGTGGGTTGTTTTGGTGATGGAAGAACAGATGTTGTGGAGAGCATAGACAGCAACTCAAGTGTGTTGGGTCTGTCTGAAGGTTGGTGTTGAACACAGAGCAGCCCAATCTGGACGCACCTTTCAACTTCAGACGGGTGACATGTATTAGCAACACTTTGGTCCAAAAGATCAACTCCTTTGGTTTGACACCAAGATTCCCATGCCTGTTTTTTTTTAGTTTCATATCTCAAGAGTATCAGAAAAAGAACCTCTTTAAAAATACTTGTAATTGTACCAAAACCTTAAGAATTAACTTACATATGCAAGAAGTGTTTTTCCTTCTTCACCATAGCTGAACCGTGAGATCTTCTCCCCGCTGATGATTTCTAACAGTAGAACTCCAAAGCTATAGATGTCTGATTTCTCAGAGAATACTCCAGTCCATGCATACTCAGGAGACATGTATCCTCTGTTCAAAAATCAAATAGTATCATATCACCCAGTTTAATATTTGACTAACATGACAATGAATGAATCTTGTCAAGCATGTTATTAAAGACAGGCTCTTACAGAGTTCCTACAACCCTGCGAGTATTGTCCTGATATTGGGTTCCCTGATACATACGAGCCAATCCAAAATCTGATATCTTGGGATTCATTCTCTCGTCCAGAAGAATGTTGCTGACCTTCAGGTCTCGGTGAATTACCTTGAGGCGTGAGTCACGATGGAGATAGAGAAGTCCACGGGCAATACCTTGAATGATTTCAAATCTCTTTGGCCAATCAAGCTCGAGCCTTCTTCTTGTATCTAAGCAACAATACCGTGTAGAAGAAATCAGATAAGAAGTTCCACATTGAGAGAAAAAGCTGCTAAATAGACGTGCCAGAAGTGACTCACCAAAGATAAAAGTATCTAGGCTTTTGTTCAACATAAACTCATAAATCAGTAGCTTCTCTTCTCCTTCGATGCAGCATCCCAAAACCCGGACTAAGTTTCTATGTTGGAGTTTTGAGATGAGTACTATTTCATTCATGAATTCCTCCTTGCCCTGTCCAGAGCTGCTAGAAAGCCGTTTTACTGCGATTTCTTTCCCATCTTGCATTTTTCCCTGAAACATGTTGCACATGTCATCTCAAGAAAATAGAGAAATGAGAAGAACAAAGACGATGTAAAGGTTTCTGACCTTGTAAACCGAACCAAATCCACCTTGTCCGAGTTTGTTTGATAGACTGAAATTATTGGTGGCATTTTGAATGGTATTTATGTCATAGAACACTAAACCTGAGACATCTTGTAGTGTCAGATCATTCCTCCATGCATGCTTTGATATATGAGCTGAAATTTGAGCAAGAATTCGTGTGTTAGTGCTGAACATCTTTTGAAGCATATTCAGATATTTTGAAACAAGCCAAAACCAAGATAACCAAAAAGAACACATGCTGAATGTAAAAACATAACTGAGTGCATCGATTTAGTGTAGGTTTTCATTGTGAAAAAATCTGTTTTTCGATTTTTAGTTGTCGATATATTACACCCTACAATCGTTTTGTTGGCAAGCAAATAGATAAACAAACAACAACAAACGATGGAGGGATAGAAAGATCGTCAGTGTGTACCATTATGTTTCACTCTGTATCTCCAGAAACCAAACGCAGCAGAAGCCAATATCACAAAAAGAGAAAAGCTCAAAACACTAGCAACAATGGTTTTCTTGAACTTATTCACACCTGATACAAAATAACAAAAACCAATTAAAGAATAAGCCATGCTGCTACCAAATAGAACACTATTAATGGAGTTGAAGATAAAAATGTAAAATTGATTAAGTAGCTCTTTCGTGTTATCATTAAGCCATACCTAGTTCTGAACGTGCAAGGCGAATGGAAAGAATTTCACCTCCTGCAGAAAATTTCACTGCGTCCATGAGATCCTGGTTCCACAATAAGCACCCTATTCCATGGATATAAGCAAAAGCCAAGCAGGAACAATTGTGCAGGCAACTTTGGTAGCATTCTTCTGCATCCACAGAACTTGCGTATTCGTAAAAGTCTGGAAGCTTTATGTTGGCAACAGGATGGAAAACGTTTACATCTTTTCCAGTAAATCTTCCTTGACAATATAGTTCAGTACGCCTCACACAACCACCACTCCAGTTTCCTCTTTCCCACTCCTCAGTGGAATGAGGAACAAAGCCTTTAAAGCATTGACACTTTAAAGGTACTGACATAACACACAACCCAAATGGTCCACATACACCGTAAAGATCGCATGAATTGGCTGGAGCCTTGTAACTTAATTCCCAATCTGTTCCATTATGCCGAAACCTCTTCATTGATCCCTCTGATGTTAAGACTATACGTGAAAGTTTGAAGTTTCTATCAACATAAGTAAAGAATCCTGAACCATTTGCATCATGCTGAAGGTTGAATGGACTTGTGTATGTGTCATCCATTAGCGGTATACCTGTGAACCTTGTTTTAGCCCATGGACCGGTTCTATAGTAAGGTGACAGGCCTCTCGTAATAAGCAACTGTGATGGCACTTGTGGTGTAATCTGACCTACAAATTCGCCAGGCGATGGATTGGTGGAACTTTTCCAAGAACTCAACACCCGCTTCTCACCGCTGGCGAGATTATACATGAGGGCCGAGAAAGGGAGCAGAGTATCACCAAGATGCTCAAAGCTTTCCCATACAGTTTTTCCTGAAACATTTTCTATGACAACTAGATTTCCGTTGTCTCTAAGCTCTGCACGACAGCCGTTCGATGCAAAAACTTCTCCCGTTGACCACACAACGTCATGTTTGCCATTAGATAACACAAGGCTTCCATTGCTGCTGATAGCGAGATTTGCAGTGGAGTCTGTAACAGGCTTTTCTCTATTTGCCACCCACACAACCACCTGCGGAATGATGCCCTTGAACCATATTCCGACATACTGATTTTGCGAATTATTAGGACTGAAGAACCCCAATTCATAAACTCCATTAGAGGAGCTGAGAGTTTGTCCTACTGACAAAGGACTTTCTGTCGTTATTCCTGCATTAGTAAAACTTAAAAGGATGGTAAAGAAGAGTAAATAAGCAAAGAACACGGTCCTCTTCTTCCCCATGTGTCTCCAAGAACTATCTTCTTCAGATAAATTTAACAAACAATGTATTCTTTAGTTAACAAGAAAGTAGGTCACTAAACCAAAGTCAGGGACTTGTGAGGACTATAATAAAGCGCCTAAAAACAATGTTGACCACACCACAGTTATGTTTCCAAATTCTCCATTACTTCATTCACAATTAACTTATACCTTCTATAATAATAACAATAATAATAATTTTGATTTTTATGTTTGCCAGTTTTCAACGGAGGAGTTTAACCTTTTAACCCCAATCAACCATTTAAGTTGACCCTAGAACCAATGAAGATAGACATGCGATGAAAATATGAGTCAGTCAGATTTTTCAGCATTAGTTTAAGAGGTGAAGGTGAGAAAGTAAACCAGGACAAGCAAAACTCAGGGAC
The DNA here is from genome assembly GCF_030686135.1 of Camelina sativa. Classification (NCBI taxonomy): domain Eukaryota; kingdom Viridiplantae; phylum Streptophyta; class Magnoliopsida; order Brassicales; family Brassicaceae; genus Camelina; species Camelina sativa. The sequence continues at coordinate 29,642,974 of NC_141895.1, forward strand.
TTGTAAGAACTGTACTCTGGGACAGATAAGCAATGTTGACCACAAGAGATGAGCATAAATAAGGTCAGCAATATAGAGTCTTCACATATTGACTGATTCAAAGCTGCAATTCCTCTGCAAAAACAGTGGTTTTATAAAGTTATTGGAACCAACTAAAAATACCAAATGGGGCAATTAGAGTTGCCTTTCAGGTTCCTATATTGAAACGTGACATTGCTATCTTTAAACTCCGTCCTACCTGAAACTTTATCTAACAATACCAAAGAAATTTCAAGACTTGTGTAATTTCCACGAAGAGGTCCAAACTTTAGTTTTCACCCAATCAACATTTGAAACATAGAACATTTGAACCGGTCAAAAAGATACATTAAACAAAAAGATGAGAATTTTTAGCCTGACTTGAAGAATCACAGCCGATTGAAATATTGTGTAGTTTCCATGTCCTTACCACCTCTTTGAGTCCAGAATCTGAAAAAGATAAACATCCACACTCAGGTGATTACATGAATAAATCCAGTGATGAGGATATTAATTAATCAATCAAATCCTTCTTATTGGTTTCTGAAGTTGTTGTATTTAATCTTACAACACAGTTTAAAATGTTAACCAGATTGACACTTCACTTCACATCAACAAGTTCTTAAACTGTAGACTATGTTAAATCTCGTTCAAGCATTTTACCGAACACTTGCAGTGCATGACTCTAATAGTAATACCCCCAAAATCGAGACCGAGATACTACTCATGGAAGGATGGCGGAATCCAACTCCCAAAATCTGGGCTTAAGTGCTTCTCCCTCAAATTTAACATAAGTTGTGAGACCACATACACATTGGAACCGGTTGAAGAAACCCCACAGGTCGAGGACCAGTGAAGTAGGTTGAAGGACCCAATGACTCGTCACCGTGGAACACCAAACGGATATAAGGCGGAAGTTGAGTTGATAGCCAAGCAGGAAGCAGATCCAGACGATACGGGGATAGAATTGAGCGACGAGTATCAGCATAAGAGACTTGAGAGTGAATTGTTTTTATTGGCTAGAAGAAAAAACTTGAGGAAGCAGGCCAGAGAGCTCAATTCATAAACACCATTAGAGGAGCTGAGAGTTTGTTGTCCTATTGACAAGGGACTCTCTGTGGTTATCCCTGCATAGCTAAAACTTAGAAGCATGGTAAACAAGAGCATGGTAAAGAGGAGCAAACAAGCAAACCTCGTCATCCCGTGCACTCCCAAGAAACAATCTTCTTCAGATTAGTGGAATAACAGAACATGTCTGCTAGTGAAATAATCCAGAAAACAAAATCAACTACTTAATCTAAACAATGTTGACCACAGCTGCGCCCATCTTTCAAGATTCTGCATTAATTTATGTTATTAACGTTCTTAAAACCTTGTTAAACTAATCTTTAATACTTGTGCTTACCAGTTGGACCAAAATAATTGAATCTTAAAATTCCAACCTACCGAATAAAGTAATCAACCGTGCAAAACCTCATATTGAAACATCTCTGGTTGGTAACAGCAGGTTAATTGTGACTTTAACATGACTGTTACTTTTATTGTATGTTTTTCATAAAAATATAAGTTATGCTAAAAATAAATTTATGTGGCAATATAATGAATTTTTTTTTTAAAAATACAAAAATTCATAAAAATGAATAGATAAATATTTTCAACAAATTAATATAAAGATATGACATAATTGATTATGTGTATAATGGTTGTTGATGCAAAAAAAAATATGAAAAATAGATCTCAAAATAACAGAAATAAAAATTCTATTTTTAGTGAAGTATAATATATTTGTGATATATTATACATAGATTGAAAAAGAATGTTTCAATCATCATGGAAAATAAGAAAGAGAAAAATTAACTACAATTTATTATTATTTATTTTTTTACAGCCAAAAAAGCCTCACATTTGTGACTTTAAAAATTTGTACATACAAACTTAAAAAATGGGCAGTTAGACTTTTATGGCTGTTAAAAATAATAAAGCAAAGAAAGCATGATTGGTAAAATTTTGGCTTTTAAGATTTTAAATTAATTTTAAAATCTTTAAAGTCTCTCCCAACAATCAGACTTTCATGTCTTTGTTTAAACTCGTGAAGGGACACAACACAACGAATGAAAGATAGTCATCAACACTATGAGAACCAATCAAAATATGAGAATTTTGAAACCCCTTTACCTTTCGTAATAGGTATGAACCAAGAACTCCAAACCTTTTACCCAATCAACCACGCAGAATTGACCAGAATCAATTTAAAAGATGCAAATGAGATTCGTCATCTCGTGTGTAAGCTTAAACACTGAGATGTAAGACCTCAAATGAGATATGGACCAAAGACCAATTTTTTATATATATAAAAAAAAAAAAAAAAAAAAAAAAAACAACTGGAGCGTTTACCCTTTAATATGTGCAACATTCTCTGTTTTATCTGATTTGCCAAAGTGCCAAGAGGTAAAAAGAGCGTAGCTTTGAAGCCTCAAATTTCGTTCAGGCATTTCACCGAACACATATGGTGCGTGATCAAAGGAGTATCCAATATATTTGACGGAATAAACAAATTTTGAAGCCCCTTTACCTTTCATAGTCTGAATCAAAAACTCCAACCTTGTACCCAAAAATCAACTACGCACAATTGACCAGAATAAGTGAGAGATACACATATACAGTGCGTGATCCGAATCGTTCGAAGACATTCCTTTCAAACCTTTGCTAAATTCTCCAACTTTAAATATGAACTGAACAATGGTGTGTCGCAAAACAAAACACATGTGGAACACACATGATCATATACATCATTATCTTTTCATATGTCGATAAATCACTACTAAACACTAATTAAACTCTTTGATTAAACTTAATTATTTAGGTGTTTGAAGATTTCCAAAATTAGGTTATCTAAAAATAAAATAACATAATTATTTGGTTTTTGGAATTTTCTTTTCATCCACGTAACCATTTATATTCTCACCAATATTCATTTTAAATACATTTTTAAAGAAGTTGTTTTATAATGAATTTTTGTCCTTCACAAACTTTTTTTTTTCTTTTGTTATGATTGACTTTCTTTTTATATTCATTTTAGTTTAGTTATTAAAAAAAAATATATATATATATATATATATATAACCAATCGGTTTCTATGTAAAAAGACTTTCAAATTCTACAATTTCCATAACAAATAGTTTCTTACGTTACCTAATTTGATATTTTTATCACAACAGTATAATACATATCCATTCCAATTTTTCCAATAACTCAATATTTTTTGTATCCAATAGGATTCTATGTAAAGATTTTTTGTGTTCGTGTGGCGGATAAGCAAAAAACACAACAACATAATCTCTTATCCAACTTATATTGCCACGTGGACAGATATAGTTGGTGAAGCAGATACTAATCTAATCTAAGCAAAACCAGTTGTGCTATTTCAAAGCCACAAGTACTCTCAAACCTTTGTTTCTTCTACCCTAACAATAGTTCTGCCTCAGACCATAACTGAACCATCATCATCATCATCTCTTGGTGACAGAAGAGAAGCGTTGAGGAACAGAGAAAAAAAATGGCAGCACAAGCACTTGTGTCTTCTTCACTTACCTCCTCTGTTCAGACTGCTAGACAGATCTTTGGCTCCAAACCAGCTGCCTCTGCCTCACAGAAGAAGAGCTCCTTTTTTGTTAAGGCTGCTTCAACTCCACCTGTCAAGGTACATGACAGTCTCTCTATCTTTCTCAAATGCACTGAACAATCTGATCCTGATTTTTGTGAATCTTGGTTTTTTCAGCAAGGAGCAAACAGACCATTGTGGTTTGCATCATCGCAAAGTCTCACTTACTTGGATGGCAGGTAATTCTTAAAGAAACTGTTGTATTTGATTTGTTTAAGAACTTCAGGATCGATGTTTAAAACTGGGGATGTTGTGATTCTTGCAGCTTACCTGGTGACTATGGATTCGACCCACTTGGTCTTTCAGACCCAGAGGGTACCGGAGGATTCATTGAGCCGAGATGGCTAGCATACGGAGAGATCATCAACGGAAGGTTCGCCATGTTGGGTGCAGCTGGAGCTATTGCTCCTGAGATTCTAGGAAAGGCCGGTCTGATTCCAGCAGAGACTGCTCTTCCCTGGTTCCAAACCGGTGTGATTCCACCTGCAGGGACATACAGCTACTGGGCAGACAATTACACACTCTTTGTTCTCGAGATGGCTTTGATGGGCTTTGCTGAGCACCGGAGGTTACAGGACTGGTACAACCCAGGATCTATGGGGAAACAGTACTTTTTGGGGTTAGAGAAGGGTTTGGCTGGTTCAGGTGACCCATCTTACCCCGGTGGACCTTTCTTTAACCCTCTTGGGTTTGGGAAAGATGAGAAGTCAATGAAGGAGTTGAAACTTAAGGAGGTCAAGAACGGTAGACTAGCTATGCTAGCCATCCTCGGTTACTTTATCCAAGGACTAGTGACCGGAGTGGGGCCTTACCAGAACCTGCTTGATCACTTGGCGGATCCTGTCAACAACAACGTCTTGACCAGCCTCAAGTTCCACTGAGGTGATCATCATCCTTTGTGTGTTGTATGTCTCTTGTATCTTAAAATCTTCCTGTCTCTTTGCTACAATTGGCTTCTTCGTATTGTAACACCGTGTGTAAACATATTCGTGTTTTGTAAGAAATGACTGTGTCAATGGCAAAAGAAAAACTTTTTAGGATTAATGGTTGGTATTTGCAAGAATTAAGCAAACTGGTTAGGATATTATAACACGGTTGTGGAATTATTTACTTCTGATGCTTAAAACATATATAGATGCTGAAATTTGAATTAGAATTCGATTTAGTGCTTAACATCTAGTACTTGTTACGTTATAGCAAAGAAATGAATAATAAGTGTGTTACCATTATGTTTCACTCAGAATCTCATGAAACCAAACACAGCAGAACCCAGTAGAACAGATAGAGAAAGGCTCACAATACCAGCAGCAATGGTTTTCTTGAACTTATTACACCGGAAATTTATGAAGCTACAAATTTTAAAACATTATCATACTGCTACAGAAAATAACAGTACCAATGGAGTTGAAGATTTGTAAATGACAAAGAAGCTCTTTGGTGTTATTTAAGCTGTACCTAGTCTTAGTGCAGATTGTGCAAGACGACTGAAAAGAAGTTCTCCTCCTGCAGAAAATTGCACTGCGTCCATTAGATCCTGGTTCCAGTTTAGTTGGGTACGCCTTACACAACCACCGGTCCAATTTCTTCTTTACAACTTCTCAGTATATTTTGGTATAAATCCTTCAAAATATTTACATTTTGGAGGAACTTGTGTCACACACAACCCAATGGGTCCGCATAGGCACATACACCATAACAAGCGCATGAGTTTGCTGGAGCCTCAAAGCTCAATTCCTGATAAGCCCTTCTATCAAATCCCTGGAAGCATTCACAAGACCCAAACGCCTTATAGAACATCACCCCAACTCTTTGGAACCGTAACTCTCACTCAGGCATTTCATCGAACATCTCCAGTGCATAAACCACAAGCGATAAGAGTACAAATTTTTACCGTTTTAGGACTGTAGATGGAGAGATCCAACCCATTCGGCATTTAAAGGAATCTGAAGGAACTTTCTGACGGGAACGTTCGGTCTAGAACAGCGTGTGTTTCCGGTGATCCGGTTTTGTCATTTTCTCTCAGAGCGACACAAGTAACTCCGGTGATACTCTGGTTGGTAGATAGTTTTTCATATTAACCCCTAAAGAAATTTTAATATTCGATATTAACCCCAAACCTTTTCTTTATTTCAGCCCTGCATATACACTTCAATTAAAAATTAAATCCGTTGGGCCCATCATGAACACTCTACGTTTGGGCCTAAAGGCCTAAGTAGTGGTTGGTTTTTTTGACAACGTAAACCTCACGTGTCCGATAACTCTGGAATCACGGGAAACCCTAAAACTTCATTTTATTCTTCTCCTGTGAATTTATCTCACTCTCACTAAGTTTTGCCCTGATGTCGTCCCAAGCCAGATCTTCAGCCGCCTTGAAGGACGAGAACCCACTCCGTAAAAGAAAGAAGAAAATGCCGTCTCCGCCGTCTCCGTCTCCGGTCAGAAGAACAGACCTCTATCATGTCACTTCCAAATGACTTGTTGTTCAACTGCTTTGCACGCGTCTCTAGATTGTACTATCCAACACTCTCCCTCGTTTGCAAAACTTTCCGATCCATTTTTGCTTCATCGGAGCTTTACGAGACCCGATCACGCTTAAACCGTACCGAGAAGTGTCTCTATCTTTGCATAAACTTCCCTTCCGACCCTATCACACATTGGTTCACTCTCTGCCGGGAAACTAATAAAAACGTAGCCGACAAGTCAAGTGGCTATGATCTTGTCCAAGTTCCGTCTCCCAATATTAGTTTGCTTCCTGCTGCATCGTCGAGTGTCATAGCCGTTGGTTCTAACATCTACAAAATCAGCGGCGCTAAATCTTATAGAGACAAATTCTGGAAATCGACACGCTATTCTTCTTCTGTCGCTGTCCTTGATTGTAGGAGTCACAGGTGGCGTCAGGCTGCAGGAATGCGAGTGGCCCGGAGCTCTTCGTCCACCGTATGCTTAGTTGATGGGAAGATATATGTAGCAGGAGGCTGTAAAGACGGCATCTGGTCGGACTGGGTGGAAGTGTTTGATCCAAAGACTCAAACTTGGGGCACTATCAAGAACCCAAGCATCGAGTATCGATACTTTGAAGATCATGATCTTGGACCTGAACGTGTAGTCAAAAGCTTAGGCCTTGATGGAAAATTATACATGTTTGGGCATTCATCAGTGGTTTACAATTTTGAAGAAGATAGATGGTACAGTATAGGAGTGGATACGGATCTGTATCGTGCAATAGACAATAGGTCTTGCTTTGACACTAGCTCTTGCGTGGTAGACAAGGTCCTGTTTATTTGGGAGAAGGGGTTGTTCAAATGGTTTGACTTTAAGGTTAAATTATGGAAGGAGTTGAACAGTGTTGATGAAGGGACGTTGCCTGATTTACGCGACCGCGAGTATTGTAAAATGGTGGATCTTGGTGGGAAGATAGCGGTTTTGTGGGAAGAGTGTGTGACCGGTAAGAACTTTAGTAGGATTTGGTGTGCTGAGATTAGTCTCGAAAGACGCGATGGAGATGAGATTTGGGGGAAGGTTAAATGGTTTGATCATGTGCTTAGTGTCCACTCGTCTGGTTCCTTGCTCTATGCCGATGTTGTTTCCGTTGTTGTTTGATTAAATGGGCTACTCATGCTAGCTTTGAACGGCTTTATGCGGATGTTTTCATTTTTTTGTTTTAAATATTTGCGTTTTCGTTTCTTTCTGGTGTCTCCTTTCTATTATTATATGACTATGATGAACGATTGCGTTTTTGAATGGCTTCCGCTTGAATTCAGAGAAGTGTATGACTATGATGAACGATTAGGCATCAGCTCTCCATTTAAAATATGAGAATTGTACCACTTACATTCCATATAGTCTGACCCGAATACAACAACAACGTATCTGGTATTCAGAGATACAATGCATGCAAAGCACCAATGATCTTGCTTTCCACCCTTTTCCCGGCATAAAGTTACCCCATTAACCAAACCTCATGTCCATAACAACATTCCGTCAAAGAGCTGTCTAGCAATTTTCCTAGAACCACATTTTGAGTACATTCACAACAAGAGATCCTAATCGCATTGTCAATACTCTCAAAAAGATCCCAAATCAAAGACAGAGGACAAACCAAGTCTCATTCAGGCATTTTATCAAACAGCTTGCATGCTTTATATATATCCACTATCACATCCTTCACAAACTCTCAAAGAATTGTAACAACAACAATATGTATAGAGTTGTATAATGATGAAGATGTACAAGGAACTGTTCACATAAAAACATAATTAACCAATCACTAATAATAATAATAATAATTCAATTTTAATTTCATCGCTTAAACGAAAAATCCCTTAAGCTTATATTACTTATCTCATGCTGCTGAGTTCGAATGTGACCAGGTCCAGGAGGTAGTTCAACAGATGAAGCAACAAGCTTTTTCTCAGAATCTTCTTCTCCAAACCTAGAACGATGATTCGAAATTGAATTCGTCGAAGCCTCAGCAGTTTCGTGGTGTGGAGATTGAGACTCAGGATCCCACGAATCGAAATCGGAGTTTCTCCTCGGAGACATTGAGTTCGCGAAGCCGTCGTCGAAGCTTCTGCTTCGTTTGTGAGGGCCGTTGCGAAGGAGATGAATCGGAGAAGAACCATGCGTTGGTGTTGTTGGTCTGCTAGAGAAAGGTGTTGTTGATTCTGAACTCCTTCCATGTTTCATCTGTTTCTTTGCTGTGTGGTGCCAACTCTTTAATGCTGTTGCTACTCTCTCGTTGAACACTGTTGGTTTCATCTTTGAACCCATCTTCACCGAAAGAATCAAATAAAAATCAGATTTTGAAATTGCAAAGTTACAATTTTTATGTGTTGTGTCATCTTTGAACCCATCTTCACCAAAGATTCCTCAAATTCAAAAAAGATCAGATTTTGAAATTGAAAGTTAGGATCTTTATGTGTGTGTGTCATCTTTGAACCCATCTTCACCAAAGTTCATCAAATTCAAAGATTTAGAAATTGCAAAGTTACAATTTTTATGTGTGTGTGTGTGTGTGTCATCTTTGAAATTGAAACTGAAAGTTAGAATCTTTATGTGTATATGTGTGTTTTTACCTGAGTGACTAGAGCGTAAAGAGGAAGAGTAACGTAGCTGCAAAGAATCTGGACAATAAGTCTGCAAGATCAAGAAAAGGTTGGGACTTTGATACCTTTTCAAGGGATGGTTTCTCTAAAAAGCTTATGTTTTTACTTACCCGATTGAGATTCTGATGATGACATCTACACTGCTTTCATGGAAACAGTTCTTGAGTTTGAATTCATACTGAATAGATAAGCAAATAGTTTTTTGGATGAAATGATGATTGAATTGGTATATTACGTGTTAAGTTCGCGGATTATGCAGAGCTGCTTGCTTACCGTACTCCAGACAAAGAAAGCTAGTTGAAACGCGTTCTGCAAATGACGATGATAAGGTATGGTTATTTTCAGACATTCTTTTTTTGAGTTGTTGTTGTAAGGAGAAGAATCAGAAAGTATTTACCGTGAAGAGAACTAAGTGAATGAGGAAGAGAATGAAACGTGGGCGACCGAACCAGAAGAAATGATCACCAGGCTGAACTAGTGGTGTGCCTTTCACTACGTCACCTTTCTCTTGGATTCTAAGTCCCAGTTTTGTTATTATCACTTGAAGTTTTGTCCCAACAACAAGAATCACCTGCAGTTTGTCCATACAATCATTCTTGTTACAACAGAAACAAAAGAAATAGGTTTCTTTTAAAGGTTTTTGTTTGTTGCTTACGACGAAGGGAATGAATGGTAACCAGAGGTAAGAATTCAATCCTGTTCATGAGAAAAGCAGAGGAAATAAATATATTAGTCTTGGATTCTTGAAGGTATTTATAGAGAGATTGATGAAGTGAGGTTGTGAAAATGAGTGTACCGTTTGTGTTGGTCAAGAGGAATAGCACGGCGACGAACCAGATCACAGGACTGAAGATATAAAGCAGTTACAACATCAGATTAATCGTAATTAGTTAGTGAACTGATGGAGTTTGTATTAATCGTTGTTATTTCCATACTTGATCTCGACAATGGTTTTGAAGTCTTCCTCTAATGATCTCTGAATGTACTTTCGGAAATCGAATCTTGCATCACTCCCAGGAGCCAAATGAGCCTGAAATAGATGAAAGAAGAAGAAGCATTATGATCTTTTTTCTTGAGAGGTAAGTTTTTAAATCCAATGGAAACGTTTTAAGATCAAAAGATTAATATTTACCATGATGAAACCATGTCTCAGTGTTAAGTAATCAACTTTGGTTACAGATCTAAAGAACTGTCTGAAGAAACATACAATCCACAACGTAATAGTTGTTCTGCTCCAGAAATTTAGATGTCTACGCCCGAAAGATGTATCCCTCGCGAACCTAAACCTCTCGGGATCTACATTATTCGAAAAATTCCTCGTTCAAACTTCACACTCAGTTTCAAATTTATCGATTTGTCATTCCAAGTTTATATAAGTTCACCGTGCGAATACTGATACTCGATTGTCTTCGTCTCCTCTTCCCACCTCTTCCACCTTCTCATCTACGATAAAGATTCAATCTTTTAGTGAAACCAAACAATATCTCAAACGTTAGGATTGATGTAAAAAAAATTTACCTTGGTCTTGCCCAAAGCATAAGTAACAATGCAGTAGATTACATGACAAACCGCAAGAACAAAGATGAATATATGAAGCTGATGCATGCCATAAGCCGATACAAAAGCGACTTTTCCCTAGAAAATTTAGCAAACTCGATTGTCAAAATCGAAAAAGCGGTCTACATTAGTGGCTCTTACAAAGAAACATAACCAAAGAATTAAGAGTTTTTTTACCTTCTCTGCACACTTATCATAACCTTTAGTAGCCAAACTCCTTCGAGGAATGAAAGAATCGACTAATTGGAGAAGCTTTCGACGCGAGTTTTCATCGTCGTTTTCTCCGTCTTCCACCTTTGGGACATCTTTCTTACCGTACTTTCTCGCCTCTTCGGATGGACTACAAGGGTGCATGGACGCTGCGATGTTCTTAGGGATGCAAATATTTGAGATGTAGCCTTGTCCAATAGTAAGCAGTAGTGATATGAATCCCATCAGCATAAGCTCTACAAAAAAAAAAAAAAAAACATTTTATTAATGTTTAACTAACCAAAAAATAAAGAAAGATTAAATGAATCTATATTTCTTTTTTTTGCAATATAGTTTAAAATTAATAATAAAAATTTACCTGCTTTCACTTTTTCAAGAGCTTCATATAAAGCTTTTTTGTTCTTGTTCTTAAACCACTGTCGGAAGAAGTGTCAAAACAGAGCATGGATTTGGTTTAGTAATCAGAAACAGAGCAAACTATGAAACCGACACAAATACAAAAACTTGTAATAAACCCTTTTGGGTTTTAGCAGTCTTTAGACATAATTTACATTTTAATCTAATTTATGTGTCATCAAATTTTGACTAATTGGGAGGACGAAGAAGAACTAAACAAACACAGAAACAGAGCAAGAAACAGAGAATCAAGGAGAAGAGGTTAAGAGGCGTACGGATCCAATTTTATGAATAAGTTTCTCAATTACGATCGAAATCAGAAGCAGGACGAAGCAAACCACAGCGACGGCCCATGTAGAAGTTTCCTCTAATGTTTTTTCTTTCACTGGATCATCCGCCATTAAAGCTCACAGAACAATTCCAAGCAAATAGCTTTTTAAAAATAAAATAAAAAATATGAAAAAGATAAAAAAGTTGATTTTTGCAATCATCAAAACACGTATGCGTGTCTTTATATAAACACACGGAGACGAAGATGAAAGAAGCCGACCGGAGAGTAGGCATAGCTTGAAAAGTTCAATCTTCAAAGTCAAGAACTTTGAAACCTATTAATATATAATGATGATTTTTTGTTTTCTACAAAACATGCTGTGTGTACTGTTATGTATTTTTGTGATTTTTAAAAATTTAAAATTTAATGTTCTTTCTTTGTTACATCAACGTTTAATTAATTGTTTACGTATAAGTTTTTTCTTTGTGAACGCTAAGTTGTTATATCCCTGATTCCCTATTCTCGAATGTTTGACAGACAGTTACAGAAAATACGAAAATTTTACAAAAACACACAACAACTAACAACCTACAAAACCAGCAAAGTTACATTCCATTTTTTTTTATGGATGCATGGGCTCCAAAGGCCAATTGGATTGACAAGTTCGAATCTGAGTCGTTAAACCAGTGAACAACCATGGGACGTTTCCTGTTGTTTTAATGGTCAAAACTCGAAAGTAAAAAAAAAAAACAAAAAAAGACTAGGTCGGAAGATAGTTTGAGACTTGAGACTAGGTTTCCAAAATCAAAGAAATTCTATTATTCTCAACGCAAAAATCTCTTTACATTCACATTATAATTTACAGAAATTTATTTCTTGAAAATCTGAAAATCATGATAAATACTTTTACATTCAAAGAAAGTCTATTATTCTTAGGGTAAAAATCTCTTTACATTCACATTATAATTTACAGAAATTTATTTCTTGAAAATCTGAAAATCATGATAAATACTTTTACATTCAAAGAAAGTCTATTATTCTAAACGTAATAATAGAATAACTATTTTAAATTATTGGTTGATATAGTTACAGTAAAGCGAATCCTACGTATATAATATATCCAGTTTTGGATCCCACATATCTTTTCTTATTATAAATACGAAAAGCAATGAACTGCCAGCTTTGTCAAGATCGATCGTACGTCAACGATATTAAGTCCAAGAAGATACAATACAAGTCCTATCAATTATCATAGGTAAAAAGCAATTTTATAACGTTTATAATGTTAGCAAAAATTAATAATAACTGTTTTCAGTTCAATACAAAATTCGTTTAGCCTGGTGTCTAATTATTTGGTATAAATATTTTTGCATTCCACAAAATTATATGATTGGCTAAAAGCCTAAAAAATGTTTTAAAGTCGTTTTGTCAATCACCCCCTTAGTTTTTATATTTTTGTTTTTATTTGACTGAGCCGCAAGCTCCACAAATAAAATATTTTAAAACATATATTTGCAAAGGACATCAAAAAAAAAAAATATATATATATATATATATATATATATATATTCAGATTTATAATTCTACATAATGTCATAATAACGGTCGTGCTAACTAACAGTTATATGCGGATGTGATCGATGCCAAAAAAGTCGAGGTGATTAAATAAACATATGAAAATAAAAACAAAATTGTTGAATATTGGTTGGGTGTCTTAAAGAGATCGATAGCTACATCGAGTTGGATTACATATTGTTTATTGACTATTTTGGTAATGCATCGAGTTGGATTACATATTGTTTATTGACTATTTTGGTAATGCAGCCGGTGAAGGTTTAGCTTACAAATATCACTTGGGAAATTTTAATTAGTTTATTTACATGAATTATATGAGGTAGTTAACTGCTTCTAAAGCTATGAAAAAGTCATCACTCTTCACATGATTAAGAACCAGTATTTTTTATTACTACATTTCAGGAACTTTAATATAAAAAGAGGTAAAATGTATATGAGAAAACTGTGCTACGTACAGATTTAGCTAAGTTTTTGGATTTATTATAAATAGGGTAAATTAGTAGTGAAGTTTGTAAATAATGGTAAACATTTTGTAATTGGTGTTACACATATAACTTCTAAAAAAAAAAAGAATAAGATACCGGATCTACTTGAATGGCTACTTTTTATTATTTTAATATCATAACACGTATAAAAAATTAGTAACATATGAACAATTGAACATGTATTTTGACAAATTTTTGGAATATTTTGATTGAAACGAATCTTTGTGCTAATGCGAAGGTTCTCAGAATAAAGATGATGAGAACAAGCCATTTTGTGTACAAGAGTAGCTACAAGGGATCCTTACCCAACTCAAACGCTATTTCACAATTTTAATTTAAACAAAATAATATTGAATATGATTAATGTTGTGATTGATTTTCACATATAGCAAAACAGAAACACAAAATACTGATATATAATATGAGAAATCATGAAAATTTATCAAATCGATCGAGTGAACATAATCCAAACCCAAATTATATATTTTCCGTACTAGTATCCGCATTCACATCTATATATCAACCATTTTCATATATTCAAATGCAGAACTTTTGCCATAAAAAAAAACTAAAATTTAATATGGATTTTTCTTTTTAGGTAGCAAAATTCAATATGGTTTTGGACATATATAACTAATCAAACCAACCAAGTATTCTATACATTTTGGCAAACCCTAGTCATAACATGTCATGTAAATCTATGTTACAGCATTACAGTTTTTTCAATGCAATGTGGACTCTCTACAATCTCTACAACAAATAGTTTGCATTATATAGCATACCAAAACCAAAATTGATATAACAATGCACATGGTACTATATGTTGGCACATCTATAATTTCATGTATTAACGTTTATAATGAATACTAATCTAGTCAACAATATCGTTATGCAAACGACAATATATATGTCTATTCTAAATGATATAAATATATAACATTTATTAGTGACGAATAGCAATAATTCAATATGTGTATTACCCGGTCTTAATTACTTACCTTACGTTCACAACTCTAACAGGTTTTAATGTCACTAGTCCCTGTGATCTCATTGTCATTCTTATAAATTACAAGAGTAGTTATATGATAAATTAACAGAACTATTGCAACTTAAATTAACGTGCTTCGAAGAAATTTGCTGCATACAATATTTCTTCCTTGAAATTAGAGGTGTAAACATGCTCAATTGTAACTAAAACATGTGCTTGTTACTTGTTAATTTGTTTATATGTTAATAAATTCGTTTTATATATACTAATTAACACTAGTTCCTATCTTTGTCGAAATTATGAACTAACTTACCTTTTTTTGTTTGTTTCGTAACAGATAAGGTAATACTAAAAAGCTTTTCGTGGGAACTTTAGTACAAAGAGGTTGGTGCTTGATGCATACAATATGTTCTGAAGCTCAAAAGAAAGCAAAAGAGACTCTCCAAGCCATCTCTTTCCGCTCTAACATATCAATCAAATTTTAAAATCAAGTACATTCGGAACGAACCGAGCACACGGTACCGTGCCCAGATACCAGCAATGTTATATGATAGTATGCATCAGATTCTGATTCACTTCCAACCGAGAAGGTATTGAGAATATCACTACACCTATCTAATCGGATGCGTGCTACTAGCCTTGATCAGCGTGCATCAGAATTAAAGAATAGTTTTTCATCTTAAGAATGAATAACAACAAACTGATTAAATAATAATTAAGCTGAATAAATAAATATAACTCGCTCAGATGCATGTATGTAACGTAAGGAAGCGGAAAATATATTTGTTAGATATTGTAATATAAGTGATTAATTATAACATCATCTGAGTTACAATTAATCACAGAACCAAGAAAATACAGTAAAACCTCTATAAATTATTACTCTATAAATTAATAAACACTATAAATTAATAAATTTTGTTAGTCCCAACTCGGGCCAGTATAAAAAATATCAAAATTTGATAAGATATAAGATAATAATTTTTTTCAAATCTCCATGTAAAATATGGTCCCAATAGTATTGTAAATTAATAATCATGTAAATATATATATATATATATATGTTGATATATATATGTTTTAAAATTCTGAAATTCTAAAACTTATATTTATAAATAATTGTTATGTTGTCTTTTCAAACTATAATAATAGAGAATACTCTATACAATGTCATAAAAATATCTAAGTTTTTTAAAAATTTTCAATTTCTATATGTACCATTTTTATTTTGATAGTTTTATAGAGTAATTATAATTTACTGTCAATAATGTTTTCTAAACATTACAAATTCAATTCTAAACTGATAACATCTTAAAGTCTAATTTATTTTGCTAAAACTGTTTCAATTCATAATTTTAAACATTTAAACAATTAAAGTATATATCTATAAATTAATAATTATTCATTTAAACTATAAAATAATAAATATTAATTTATAGATAAATTAATATCACTATAAATTAATAAAATATCATGGTCCTAACATTATTAATTTATAGAGGTTTAATATAACTCGCAGTTAACAAGCCTAATATGAGGATGTCATCTGTATATATATAAAGATAGATAACCAATAACCAAACAGAAGCCTGTCAAAACATTCTTTTTGATTAGGGAAACCAAACTTGATTTTTTATATTATATATATATATATGCTCTTGCGTTGGTTGATTCACAGCTTTGGATCTGGAGAGCTATTCGGGCCGGGGCGGCAACGGTGGCTCTTTTGGCATCCTCTCGTGTAAGGATTTTTTACTTCCTTCGTCTTGCAGTTACGCTTTGTCACAATTTGTTATATCATTTGTAAAAATACCATAATCTATGTATTTTTTTACTGCTGCCTCAGTCTTGGTGGCTGCCAGAGCCAAGAACACTACGAGAACGAGAGATACAATGACCATGTCACTTTTAGACATCCTGCTAAACCAATAAATTGCGCTGTATTTCTTATTGAACATGTATCAAAGATTAAACGTTTATATAGAGAAAGAGGATGCTAAAGAATAGGAAAGGATAAGTCTAAATGGAAATTAAACATATTGAGAGCCTTATTAATATAGGAAAATACATCCCCATATTTTGTTTTATTTTATTTCCTCACAAAATTAAATCTATATAATTAACAAAAGTAAACTCCGATTTTCCTATCTTTTTCGAAATTATGAACCAACTTACCTTTTTTGTTTGTTTCGTAACAGATGAGGTAATGCTAAAAAGCTTTTCGTGGGAACTTTGGTGCAAAGAGGTTGGTGCTTGATGCATACAATATGTTCTGACTTCTGAAGCTCAAAAGAAAGCAAAAGAGACTCTCAAAGCCATCTCTTTCCGCTCTAACATATCAATCAAATTTTAAAATAAAGTACATACGGAACGAACGAGCACACAGAGCCGTGCCAAAATACCAGCAATGTTATCATATATGATAGTATTATTAGGGATAATTTTTTCAAACTTCGGATGTGAGACTTGGTTTTGGTTTGTATCCTAACAATCTTCCCTTCAAACCAAGGACCATATAACCACATGTGGGATATTAACACACCTCTTCGAGATAATAACTCCATCTCGAACCGATCCTATTTGGACCGATAATAAACCTCTTATTGAGCCTACATTACTTGGGTCAACAAGAGGCATATTTATATCTACTTTTCTAGGTTCACCAGAATTTTAACTTTGAGTATAATACCATGTTAAATTTGGGTTTATCTTTGGCTTCCAACTAAAAGACCAATTGGCAATTAGTGGATTGACACTAACCCTTTATATATTAGTGATAATTTTTTCAAACTTTAGATGTGGGACTTGGATTGTATAGTAGTAAACACATGGATTCCAAAGTTGGTTATATTTAGATGATGATTAGTAACCACAAAGATTTTAGTAAATGAATGTGTTCCATATAATATTTATCTTGACGTTAGTTAATACCGGCTATTTAAAAACTGAAAAACCAAAAATAGTTTTCTAGAATTAAAAATAAAAATATACAATAACATTTACCTATATATGAAACAATAGGGAGTTTTTTATTTTACTTTTTATTTTAAGGATTATATAAATTGACAGATATGTCTATAGAAAAATTTATCTTTTGAAGTATATTTAAATCCTCTTTTGTTGAGAATAGCTTTCACAAAATGCAGTGTAAATCTTCCTTCGTTGAAATAGCTTTCACAAAAATGCAGTATTTAGTTGTTTAATATAATATAAGAAGTAAATTTCGTTTAGGTTATCGTTTTTTTTATACTGTATATAAAAAGAGCAATCATAATCGGTTTTTTTTTTTTAAGATGGCAAGCCTTTTCATCTTTTTTAAAAGGATCTAGTTAATTATACACTTAATTACTTTATGTTGCTTTTACAGTTTAATCTTATACTTACAATATGTCATCATACGTAATATATGTATTATGTATAAAATAGTTTTGAAAAAGTCGACTAAGCTGAATACAATTAATCGTCTAATATACTATCTAATCTACCTACAGTGTCTGCATGATTGATTATTTTGCGTAATGTAACGGTCAAAGAAAACAGTGTGGATGATGTCTAACGTCTAGGCAGCCGTTTAAACCATTTTCAATGCCAGTAGTTTTCAATATATTCTACTTAAGAGCTCGTATTTAATTTGTATGAGAATCTATGTTTCTAAATGAGCCTAAAACATATATGGATTGTGTTTTAGTTTTCGCTTTTCTTTGTTGAAATCTATCCTAGCTAGGGATGAATAAAAGTACTGTTCCATATTTTCCCTTAATTCTTGACTTGTTATTGTGTCAAAAAGCATATATCAAACTGAATTAAGAACATAAGAAAGTGAAAATAGCTCGAAAGATTGTTTACATATCGAATTATAACTGAAATATATTTTTATATATGATTGAACATAACATTATATGGTTACAATCTATCACAAAGCCAAAAATAGGTAAGAAAAGAATCTCATTAACAAATGAATATGAGGATGTAATATGTGTTTTACAGATAGCCAAGAGTGGTACTCCAAATCAGAAGCCTGTCAACATATTCTTAATTGATAGGAAACTAGTATATTGTATGCTCTTGGATTGGTTGGTTGATTCAGTTTTTTGCAGCACCTGGAATGCGACGGCAACGTGTGGCCAATTCGCATCCTCTCTTATATGGATTAGCTTCTACCTTCTTGCAGGATTCAGGGCGCGCTTTGTCACAGTTTCTAGCATGATCTCCACGATTCATGTCGCCATAGTCTATGTATTTTGCCTCGGTCGTGGTTGCTGCAAGAGCTAAGAACACTACAAGGGCGAGAGATAGAATAACCTTGACACTTTTAGACATCCCCATATTATTTTTTAAGTATAATTTTGTTGTTTTCCAAATATATTAAATAAATAAATAATTTATTAAAGAAACCCCAATTAGGAGCTCAATTTATTTATTTGCCTATCTAATAGTATTTGGAGTTGGCTCTGTTGGATTATGAAGAAACACTTGTTGAAGGTTTTTATAGTAGAGAAGAGATGGATCTCAAATGTTGCTATTTTTGGATGATGATTTGTTACCACATAGTTTTTAGTAATTTTTCCTTAAAATTAAGACTCAATAATCCAAAATGCTATCTCTGGCAGTGACTATAATTAGCTTCTTACCCTCAAAGAATGAAGGTTTAATTAAGGCTAAAAACCTTACTCAAATTTACTATTCCAGAACGCGAATATTATCGAAGCTAAAATGTAATAATACAGTCTTGACTTGAATTGTGGTAATGAAGTTTTCAATGGTTTCCTTCTTCCTCGCAATTTTATTGAATCAGTTGTGATGTAAATCAACCCACTAGCATCATGATGTTGCAAAGATACTGTATAATGAAATTTGGGAGAGACTAGTAATCAAAAAAAAAAAAAAAAAACTTGGTTATCTATCTTTCATGTTGTGACTCCATCTCAGTCAATCTCGCTACATAAACCTATTACCTATCTATTCGACACCGTTCTTTAACGAATATGTTGTTGTTAGGTTTTTAAGCTGTAAACAGTCGATGCGAGACCTACATATACCCAGTAAAAGCTCATATATGTTCTCTCTCTCTCTCTCTCTCTCTCTCTCTCTCTCTCTCTCTCTCTCTCTCTCTCTCTCTCTCTCTCTCTCATCGTCATAACCATTATTGAAAAAGACAGTCCACAGAGTGATAGATAAACCACACAGCTAAGCTTGAGATCATGTTCAAGAAGTCCAAAGAGCGATATTAAAAGATAGTGATTGGGATGAATGCTAATCAAAAACCCATACATGTGTGCCAAAACAACAAAGTCTAAAACAGGAACAGCATCAATGTCTACTGAGGTTATGATTTTGTACATTGTTGCAGAATGTTTGCAGACACAAAGGATCATACTATATTCATAGAGACGTTTTCACTAAGGTTATTGCCACAAAACCCAAATGCCAAAGAAAGATTAACACAGATTTTATATCTGGATTCTAAACTTGAGCTTATGACCTCTAAGCAAAATTGGACAATAACATCAAACTTAAGTATACAGCAACCCAACAACATTCCAAAAAGAGTTTATAGATTCCGATGCTACTACTACTACTAAGCATACACAGAGCAGAGACACAACATGACCCCAAGTCACTGAAACATGTTTTTTAATTAACCACTTAACAACAACAACACAGAAACCATTCTCGAATAAAAAACAAGTTGATAGTTGCAAATCTCTCTCAACTATTAAACCAATGTAAATTTTGCTGTCTTCTTCTAATCTTGAATAAAACATTTTTTTTTTATATAAATAAAATCATAAGAAAAGAAGAGATAGTAATTTTTGATCATCAGTGTTGTTTGGAGAAAAGAGATCGACTTATGATTCCGGTAGCTTCAATGTAACGATCAACGCATCTAGAAACACAGCTACTCTCACTCCCTCCTAGGCTTGATCCTGGCTTCGTTATACACTTTTCGAAACATTTTCCTCTCAGAGTCTGCAACACAACCACAAACAACCAAAAAAAAAAACACAACCTTTTAATTACAACAACAAATGTCTACTTTTGTCGGATAATTCAAAGATCAGATGAGTTTGGTCGGAAAATTTTCAACTTTTGTGTACTAATTAGAAAACAAAAAAAAAAAAACCCCCTCAAATTGATTGAGGATTTCGAAGATTAGAAGGAAAACGAGACTGACCTCGATGAACTCTTCGGCGTAAGCTTGAGCGAGTTGTGTCTTGACCTGTTCCATCATTGCTTCAGGCGATGGCGAAACACCTCCCATCGGCGGCGCAGAGTACGAATCCATCTTCTTCTTTTTTTTTTTTTTTTTTTTTTGTCTCTCTCTCTCTCTTTCTGAAGTCTCAAAAGCTTCGATTGATGAAGAGAAAACCCTAAAACTAAAACCCCTTAAGGCTCCAGCTACAAAAATAACTTAAAGCACAGCATCGGACTAGGTTTTGGTATATTGGGCCTTAAAGCCCTTCATTTCATTAATGGGCCTGCTCTCATTCGTATCCTCTCATTTTCTAAAGGGTTCCTAAGAAATTTTTATAGTTCATAATTTGGTGACTAGTAGTAAGGCCGTCAGATTGTTGGAATAACACTAAAGTAAGCACATTTGATTTGTTTGATAGCCTTTAATCTGATTATCATTAGCGATTCTATTACCATAATACTGAATCAACGGACTAACCATTCTCGAAAAAGACCATCCACAAAATGATCTTAGACAAACCACGCAGTCATGTTACCCATGTAATCATGTTCAAGTTCTAAGTCCAAAGATATTTCGAGAGAGAAATTTAAAGATGGTGACTCGGATACTCATCACAAATCATGGCCGTGTGCCAAAACAATAAATCAAATAATAAGATGAGCAAAACGATATCTAGTGAGGTTAGGGTTTTGTACAATGTCGCAAAATGCTTGTAGACACAAAGCAAATAGACTTGAGTATCATGAAAGGATCATACTTTTCGTAGAGCCAAGATTATGATGACTTTTCCACGCCTCAGACGTCAAAAGTCAAAGAAACTCACAAAATTTTTAAACGTTTTTCATAAATATGCAATCTAAACTTGGAACTGAGTTTACGCCCCCTAAGCAAAATTATACAATAACAACAAACTAAGAAGATCCACACCCTACTACATTCCAAAAGAATTTATTGGCCTTATAAATTCCGATGCTATTAGCATACACAGAGCAGAGACACAACAAGACCCCAAGTCATTTAAACATGTTTTAACCACTTAACAACACAGAAACCATTCTCGAATAACAAGATGATAGCTGCAAATCTTCAACTATTAAACCAATAAAATTTTCCAATCTGATAAGTTCTAATCTTGAATATAAACCCTCTTTTTTATAAACCGTAAGAAAAGAGAGATAGTATTTGATATAAAAAAAAAAAAAACTTTAATAATATCCAAAATAAGGGAACAAGTCAACCGTCAAAACTCGAAAAGCAAGATAATATTTCAAAATGACATAAATTTTTTGAAATTAAAACGAAACAAATTTTTTGAAATTAAAAATCTTAAGCTTTAATGGCTCTTCCATAAAATTTGGCTTTCTCTTCGGAAGTCTGGAAGTGACCGTGTCCATGATTGGAAGACACGTCAATGTACTTAATCTTGATCTCCTCTGTAGCAACCCTAGACGTCTGCTTCAACAAAGTTTGTCTCAATGTCACCACACGTTTCTTAGGCCCTACGCAACCACCCTTGATCATCAAATAATCTTGCTTTACTATCCCGTAGTGTGGAAATCCTCCCATCGGTGTGATATCCTTCACAGTTCTGTCAAAAAGAAAACAGAACATGAGCACAAGTTGAGTTTACTACTAGACAGATGAACAAAACATATCCAGATTGTCAGTTTAGTTACCTGTCGAACTCAGTCATGGCTGAGTGAGTCTCTTGGCCAACCTTACCAACCCGATAAATTTTCTTGTTCATCTCAGTACGGTGGTGGTACCCATTCTGACCAGCTCTAGCCACCGTGTAGGAGACTCTAGCAGGATGCCAAGCTCCAATACAAGCCACCTTACGAAGCCCACGATGAGTCTTCCTTGGAAGACGGGTCACACCCCATCTTGTAACCACACCTTCGTAACCTTTTCCTTTTGTAACACCAATTATGTCAATCATCTCATCTTTCTGGAAGATAGCATCTATAGGGACTTGCTTCTCGAATAAGCTGCAGGCATAGTCAACCTTCTTTGCAATATCTCCACCATTAATCTGAATCTCATTCAGATGTGCCTTCTTCTGCTTCAGCCCTTTCATTTTCCTTATCTAATGCATATCAAAATTTAATCAGAATACAAATTAACCATCAATAAAAGCAATTGGGGACGTTATGATCACCTAGAATAAAACAATTAAGAAAGATGAAGCACCTGGGTGTGAGCAAGAACTCTGATGACAGCGCAGTACTTCTTCATCTTCTCCAACTGACTCTGAATGTCCTTTTTACCTTCTTCAGTTTCATGTTTCTTTGAGTATCTGGTGAAAGCCTTCTTCTTTGACTTGGCCCAGTTCTTGTAGAACCTCCTCCTCACTTCTTCGCTCAGATGCTGAGCCCACACAGTGCTTAGAGAACGCAGACCACGGGGTGTCTTCACATAACCAACCACACCAACAACCACCATTGGAGGTGTCTCAATGATAGTCACAGCTTCACATGTTTCCTTCTTGTGTAGCTCTGGCAACAACAACAATGACAAAGATCAGCACAAAACCACATGCAATAATTATGCCGTGCTGGGACTCATTAAAAAAGAAGAGAGTGAGAACGCACTTGAACCAGGTTTTTCAACCTCTCTAACAATGTGAGTCATCCCAGCTTTGTAACCCAAGAAGGAGGTGAGCCTACAAGGCTTTCTCGGATCATCCTTGGGGAAGGCCTTCACTGAAAACATAATCAAGGAATATCATATCAGACCTACACAAGCCATTGCTAAATTAAAACTTGGCTTACACATTACTGTAAATAATCAAAACCTTATATACATTCAAGTAAGCTGTACTCAATCTACCAAGTAAACAGAAGCTGCAAGAAATTGGTGAACAGATGCAAATAGGCTTTCACAAGTTACCTTTTCCACGATGTCGGGAAGCCCTTTTCCTAGGAAGGAACCCCAACGAACCATGTCTTGGATGCTCAAACTTTCTGTGAGACATTCTTTCAACCAGAAACAAACACTAGAAAATAAGATAAATTATATACACATAAAGATAACAACAAATCCAATCCTATGACATATTCATATCAATCTCAATGTAAGAATGACAATAAAAATGCAATAAGTCCAATATACATAAAGCAAAAAACACTCATACAAATGAACACCATGTATTACAAAATTACAACCAATAGAGAAGACCCCTATAGTAATCTAAACAGTGATGCGCAAAACAGATTGTGAAGAGAACAACAAGATCAAGGAAACGACAACAACATAAGCTATACTCTTAATGAAAATTAAGTACCACCAGACTTAAAAGTTGCATACAAAACTACATAACAACAATCAAATCAGCAATGTGCCAAAGAAAAAACAGAACTTTCAGAGATCACTAGGACAACAAAGGATACATTCTCAAGAAATCTGGAAATATGAAACGAAATGTTCCCTCGATCAAAGGCCTATGGCATCATTAAGATAGCCAAATCTCAAGCTCATTAGAGTGTTTCTAACCAGAAACCAAAAAAAAATGGTTTCCAGCAAAAGAGCAGATCAGAGACTAAGGCCTTGATTTTATAATGGTTTCCGAGGGTTATCATTTCGTTCATAAAACCAGAACAACTTGAGAACATACACCAAAACTTAAGCAGCTAGAGAAATGTGAAACGAAGAGATCAACGTAAACAAATAATGAGGTAAGAGACAAACCAAGTTCTCGAAGCTTAGATCGAAAGAACCAAACACAAAAATCAAATCAAGAGAAGCTTTGTGTACCTTAAAACTTAACTAGGCGGCGATATGAGGAGAGAAATTTAGGTTTACTGTAAAAATGTACAACGGACTAGGGTTTTTATACTCTCTTGGCTTAACCTAGGGTTTCTGAATTGTGATGGGCTCAAGGCCGAAATATTTATGGGCTTGGCTTGTGGTTAAGTTCGTTCAAATAGCCCGGTCCATTATATGATATGATATTAATTACTATACCAAAATAATTATGATCTAAACATTTTGGAGGTAAATAAATCTCATAGCTAATTTGATTCAATATTTTTATATAAAAACCTGTGGGATCACAATCTATTACATTTATATTTAATGGCATTGTTCTTAATGGAAGTCATAATACTCTCATTAATTATGTCACACTTTGATACGTATGACCATATAATATGCACACAACACACACACGACATGTTATTTGTATCTTTAAGGTCATGCAACCCTACATTCAAGATCTTAACGAACCCGGAGCTGATTTCCTACCACTCCTGTTATCCCTATCCCCTCGAACCTTCGGCGAGACCTTCCCTCCATGAGATTTAGGAGACAAGGGCCAATGACCAGAAGAAACCGCCATGTCCTTGTGATGTATGAGACTCTCTAGAGTTTCCACAACGGCAAGCATCTTGGGCCTGTCTTTAGGGTTAGGGCTCACACATTGTAATGCAAGAAGAGCCGTATCTTTAGCCGCCTTGACAGAGTATTGTCCTGCGAGCCTTGGGTCCATAACGCATCGGAGACGACGGCTGCTCGTTAGGTAAGGCTTTGACCAGTCGATGATGTTCTGTTGGTTTTTTGGTCGTGACTTTTCGGTGGCTCTTCTTCCTGTTAGGAGCTCGAGTAAAACTACGCCGTAACTGTACACATCACTCTTTGTCGTTAAATGCCCTGAAAATATTGCGCTCCCATGCCTTAGATAAAATTGATCGAACGAAATTTATTGATAAAATTGAATGTCCACGACAGATTCACCTTTATGTGTGTTTACCAACAATTAGTTAAAAATTGACTAAAAGAAATTACTGGCAAGGAAAAAAGACAAATGTTGTGTACCTGTTGAAACATATTCAGGAGCAGCATAACCATAAGTGCCCATGACTCGAGTTGTGACATGAGATTTGGATCCTTCTGGTCCCATTTTCGCCAAACCAAAATCTGATAACTTCGCCGTAAAATCCTTTATTTTTTATTTTTTAAAAAGCACATCAAATTAATAAATAATTTTCCTAAAACATAAAATATATACTACTATTTAATAATTTTCAAGCGGTGTAAAATAATTAAAATTACCGAATCAAGTAGGATATTAGAAGTCTTGAAATCGCGATAAATGATTGGACTCTCCAAATCATGCAAAAACGCCAAACCCTTAGCAGCTGCGACAGCGATCTTCAGCCTCGTCGCCCACGGCAGTGATAGTGAAATCCCTGTACGATAGTAGTTAGAAAACTAAATGAAATACTAATTACTTAAATATAGATATACGAATGCGAATTATTAAAAATGTTCATACGTTTGAAGAGGTGATTTTCTAGGCTACCACGTGGCATGAACTCGTAGATGAGGACTCGTTCCTCCTCCTCGCAGCAGTATCCTATGAGTTTGACTAAATTCGGGTGCTTTAATTGTCCAAGAAGTATGACTTCAGACTGAAAATGAACCATAAACAAATGTAATTAATTATATTCTTAGAGACTAAACTAAAAAGATACGTGTATAAGTGTATAATTAACAAAGTGGTCTCACCAACTATTATATCATGCTAACAATTCTGTTACGATGTACGTGACACCCAAAAAGAAACGACAAGATTATCATATGCATACTTAATCCATATTATTATGACCAAACACTTTTTTTCAATATAATTTTGTACCCTTAAGTATTTAAAGATAAAAACATGAGTCCAAAGATCTTTGACTTTGATGTATATAAATTATGAGGAGTGGTTTTGTTCTATAAGAACTCTAATTTTTGGATGCCCCATAATATAAACTATATATGCGTAATCAAATATGGCATAATTAAAAACTAATTAGAAAATAGTAAGAAGTGAAAAAAAAAACAAAAAAAAACTCAATAATCAATCAGGCATGCAATTATTGGTAAACGTTCTTACAAGCCATTCACGATGTCCTTGAAGTCCTTCAATGTCCAATAACTTGACAGCAACCGGCTGAGCCTTGAGGCTTTGTCGGAGATTTTCATCCATGTAACCTTTAAACACTTTACCGAACCCACCTTCTCCAAGAAGATAGTTCGCAGAGAAACTCTGAGTGATCATCTTGAGTTCACACATTTGAAAATCCACTAAATCGGCTCCGAGAGTCTGTGCAAGATCTTCGTTGATCCTAGCCGATGAAGAACGGCTTAGATCAGCGAAAGAGAGTCGCCGGAAGGAAGGAAGTGGTCCGAGATGGTTCTTGGAGAACTCTGATCTCGAAGGTCGGCAACGGCTGAGATTGCCGAAGACGGTTTGGTCATCGACCGAGCAGCAGTTTGAGGCAAAGGGTTTCCATAACGGTGAGGATTTGGTGGATGCTGTTGTTGAAGAGTCTCTCATCGAAAAAAGAGGGTTTAAGTCAATGTTTTTTTTTTTTGTGTTGTACGTTTTTAAGTAGGAGTCAAAACGATGATGGGTGGGTTGGGTCTTATTTATACATATGAGATAGGGACTGAGATAGGGACTATATGCGTATAAAAATATAACAAAGTAGTGTAAAAAATTATATAAATCATTGTATGTATAGGTTTATTGGTTAGTTTATGACATTTAAAATGCATATTACATGGTCAATCCGTATATTTGAATTTGGATTCTCTGATCTAATGATATTTTGTTGGTTATAGAACATTACAAGTAGTCACTAAACCTAAGACGTCCAATAATCATCAAAGGTTCAAAATTTACATTGTTTTACATGTATTTAATTAATTTAATTACCCTAAAAACAAGGAAAATGTAATTTCAATAGGCTTGCTAGCTATCTTGTACATTCACACAAATATATTATTTGAATAGTATAATGATATGATAAGAAAATGTGAATTTAGCAGTTTTGTTTTGTAGCTTTCCATTAAGGATAAACTTATAAAAAAAAAGATGAAGAGGCAAGAGTAGAGGCGTTCTTTCTTCAACTGCCCTAACCACTCTACTCAAACTTGGGGTTTTGCGTCATGATGTCTTCTCTTTTAACTCATTGTAAAGATATGTACATGTGTGTGTCACATTTAATTAAGTTGACTAGAAACAAAACTGTATAGTGTAAATTTTAAGAATTGATATCGTTAGAATAACCGATTTAAAATCACGGACGAGTCTGTGGAGTTATTTCATAATAAATAAGTGTAATGGACTTGTTATGTTAGTCAACAAGTCGGCGATCGATTTTATTTTAAGCACCTTTCGTCACTACATAATTCACCTAATGGCTAAATTAAGAGCTCAACTAAGTTTTTGGCTCTGAAGATTAAAAGAGAAAGAGAGATTACAAGAAAGTATACAATCGTAAATTCGTAATCAAAGATGTTGTTTAACCAAACTTTTATAAGTATAGCACGCGAAAACGCTAATAGATGAAATAAATTAGATAACAAAGTCTTTTTTTTCTCTGCATTCGCACAAAACCTCTCAATTAACTCATTTGAATTATATTTTTTTTTACTAAAAAACAGTTGGGTAGATTCATTAAGCAAGATTCATAATTTGATCATCGACCTCATTAACACAAAATACAAGCATACATATATATATATATATATGTGAGCATACATATGTAAGATATAATTCGTAGTAAAATATTTTTATGGTTGTGGGTTTATAATCTGTACAAGAAATTTACTCAACGGATATTTTTTTGTTTTTCAGTTTTATTTACTTCTTAATTGATATGATTTCTGATAATTCTTTCATGTGAAAAGTCATAGGAGCAGTTAAAATGAGATAATGGATGATGTATGAAAAAATGGATAATGTCTACTAAATTATAATCATAATAATAAAAAATCATTTCTATTACGTTTCTTCCTGCTCCACTGTTTCAAAATTTATTGGCTTATTCAATTTCATCCTATTAAACAAACAAATCAGATATTGGATAAAAAATTTCTGACTGATCTGCACTAGCTAAAAGTTTATATTATAATGTTGGTATAAAACACTATATATGTATAAAATTTATAGAAAAGCTAATATTCTAAAAGTTCCTAAACATATATATCTCCATATTTCCATGGTTATAGTTCATGATAATGTCTTTATGGACTTGGTTATGGTTCATGCATGGATATAGTATGGTTATCTTGTAAGAAAGTGAAGTATAACAAAGTAGCATGGTAGCCAAGTAACAATGCAAACGGGGTAGTAATATGACAAGCGTTCTGTTCGGACATTGATCGTTCTTTGTTTGACATGGGTCTTTGGTTCGTCCTCCTGATGAGACTTGAGGTCCTTACGCGGGCGTCTCATCGCTAGGATTTGCTTGCTCTGTATGGAGTGCCGACCGCCGAGAGGTAACAAGAACTGGATATGGTAGTTAAAGTTATCATATGTGATTATTGAGTGTTAAAATGAATGCTGGTGTATGTAAGAGATAAATTGGGCCTTGACACAAAGAATGGAGACACAACCCAAGCCCAACAAGATAATCTCAGTTCAAGTCAACAAAATAGGACAAAGTCTCCCTCGACAATACAACCCTGCAAAACAGAGGAACAGAACTGCACAAAACAGAACTGTACAACACAGAACTGCACAACAGCGGAACAGACTCGCACGACAGAAGAACAGACCTGCAAATTCAAAAGCTCATCAATCCCTATCAATACAGCTGGAGGTTAAGGATAAGGTTGTCTCCAGGAAGTCTAGAGTGTTCTATAGTATTGTATATAAATAGAATTGTAAACACTAACAAAAGAAAAATTAAGGAGAAAAAGCATTATTCAGAGAGAATATACTCTTGGTTTCTCTGTTCTTTCATGGTATCAGAGCCATTCTAAGCTCTCACAGGCATTTCAATGGCAACCGCATATCCTTTTCCCGACAACGTCCATGTCTCGAGCTCAGTCACCCTCAAGCTCAACGACAACAACAATCTATTGTGGAAGACGCAGTTCGAATCTCTCCTGTCCAGTCAGAAACTCATCGGGTTCGTCAACGGAGTTGTCTTGGTCCCAGCTCAGACCCGTCGTGTTACAAATGGTGATGTCACCACCGAAGTCCCGAACCCTCAGTATGAGGCTTGGTTTTGTACCGACCAACTAGTCCGGTCTTGGCTGTTTGGAACTCTATCTGAAGAGGTCCTTGGTCATGTTCATAGCCTTGAAACCTCTCGTCAAATCTGGGTCTCGCTTGCTGAAAATTTCAATAAAAGCAGCGTGGCTAGAGAATTTTCCCTCCGTCGCAACCTGCAACTCGTGACCAGGAAGGGTAAACCCTTCTCTGCTTACTGTCAAGAGTTCAAAACCATTTGCGACTCTCTCAGCTCTATTGGGAAACCTGTAGACGAATCTATGAAGATCTTTGGTTTTCTCAATGGACTGGGAAGAGAGTATGACCCCATTGCAACGGTCATTCAGAGTTCCTTGGGCAAGCTTCCAGCACCTACCTTCAACGATGTGATTTCAGAGGTTCAAGGATTCGATAGCAAACTACAGTCGTATGAGGACACAACTACTATCACTTCTCACCTTGCCTTCATGACAGAGAAGACGAATCCATGTGCTCCGCAGTTTGCTCCACACCCGAGAAGTAGAGGTGGTCGCTTTGGTCAAAACAGAGGCAGAGGAGGATATACAACACGAGGTCGTGAGTTCACTCAACACCAGTCCTCTCCTCAAGTTCAAGGTGAGCGACCTATCTGCCAGATTTGTGGTCGCATTGGTCACACAGCCCTCAAATGCTACAATAGGTTCGATAACAACTACCAAAGTGATGTTCCAACTCAAGCTTTTGCCTCTCTGCGAGTATCTGATGACAACGGTCAAGAGTGGCATCCCGATTCAGTCGCAACAGCACATGTGACGTCATCTACCTCTGGTCTTCAAGGCACCACTGCTTACGAAGGCAATGATACGGTAATGGTTGGGGATGGAGCCTATCTTCCCATAACTCATGTTGGTCCACCACCATATCTTCGTCCAAAGGTACTATTCCTATTAATGAGGTGTTAGTTTGTCCTGACATAAAGAAATCTCTGCTCTCTGTCTCCAAGTTATGTGATGACCTGTGGTGTTTTCTTTGATTCTATTAATGTGTACATCATCGATTTAAACACTCAGAAGGTGGTGTTCAAGGGTCCTCGTAAAGAAGGACTCTATGTGCTGCAGAATCCGGAGATTGTGGCTTGTTATTCAAATCGACAATGTGCAGCAAGCTTAGAAACTTGGCATCATCGTCTAGGACACTTAAACTCTAGATCTCTGCAGCATCTTCAAGCCTGCAATGAAATTCAAATCAATAAGAGCAAAACATCTCCCGTTTGTGAGCCTTGCCAAATGGGAAAGAGCACCAAGCTTCAGTTTTTTTCTTCTAATTCTCGCAGTTTAAAGCCTTTAGATCGGATCCATTGTGATCTTTGGGGACCCTCACCGGTTGTGTCAAACCAAGGATTCAAATATTATGTGGTTTTTGTTGATGATTTTTCAAGATTCTCCTGGTTTTATCCGTTACATTTAAAGTCAGACTTCTTCTCAGTTTTTACTGCATTTCAAAAGCTGGTTGAAAATCAATTGAATGCCAAAATACAAATATTTCAAAGTGATTGGGGTGGAGAGTTTACAAGTAATAAATTCAAGGAACATCTCCAAGAGCATGGGATTCATCATCAGATTTCATGTCCCTACACTCCACAACAAAATGGTCTTGCAGAAAGAAAGCATAGACACTTAGTAGAGCTTGGGCTGTCTATGCTATTTCATAGTCACACACCCTTGAAATACTGGGTAGAAGCATTTTTCACAGCCAACTACATCATTAACATCCTACCATCCTTAGCCTTAAATGATGTTAGTCCTTATACAAATCTTCTTCAAGAAAAAGTTGACTACTCTTCTCAGAGAGTCTTCGGTTCTGCTTGCTACCCGTGTCTGCGACCTCTAGCTCAGAACAAGTTCGATACAAGATTGCTTCAATGTGTGTTTCTTGGCTATCACAGCCAATACAAAGGCTACCGCTGCCTCTATCCCCCAACAGGTAAGGTGTATATCTCTAGGCATGTCATCTTTGATGAGTGTCAGTTTCCATACAAAGAGAAGTTTCATCATCTCTCTCCACCGTATACAACTCCTCTCCTTCAAGCTTGGCAACAAATGTATTCGTCTCCCTCACCAGTGTCCTCACCAGACCTGCAGTCTTCCTCCAAACCATTAAACGATACTAATACCACCTTGCCTCACAATGCGGGAACAACAATGTCGGATGTCAATCTCAAAGAAGAAGAGTTGAATCCTTTCCAGGACTCTGATGAAGGTTCTGCTACAGAGTTGACACCTCCTCATGACTCTGGTATTGAGTCTAATACAGACTCTGCTGATACTACAACCGGTGATCATGTTCCAATACCAGTCACCACACCAGTTGTCACTAACAGTCTTCATCCCATGACGACCAGATCAAAGGATGGAATTCAGAAACCAAACAAACGATATACTTTGCTCACCTCCAAACACACTGCAGATGAACCAAAAAACATTACCATGGCCATGAAGCATCCGGGTTGGAACAATGCAGTCATGGAAGAGAATAGACGCATTCATATGTTGCGAACTTGGTCTCTTACTGAGCCTACTGAAGATATGAATATCTTGTCGTCCAAGTGGGTCTTCACAACGAAACTTAAGCCTGATGGAACAGTCGACAAGTTAAAAGCTCGTCTTGTTGCCAAGGTTTTTGACCAAGAAGAGGGGGTGGACTATCTTGAAACCTTTAGTCCTGTCGTAAGAACCGCTACCATACGTCTAGTCCTTGATACGGCGATTGCTCAGTCTTGGACTATCAAGCAACTTGATGTATCGACTGCATTTTTGCACGGTGAGTTGCAGGAACCTGTCTTTATGTATCAACCTTCAGGTTTTATCGATCCAGAGAGACCTGCAACACTACAATTGACTGATATCTTCACAAAACTGCTACCACGTCCTTTGTTCCTTGATCTTCGTGGCAAACTCGGAGTGTCTGCTACTAGCGTCTCACCCACGCCAAGTTTGAGGGAGGGTGTAAGAGATAAAGTGGGCCTTGACACAAAGAATGGAGACACAGCCCAAGCCCAACAAGATAATCCCAGTTCAAGTCAACAGAAGAGGACAAAGTCTCCCTCGACAATACAACCCTGCAAAACAGAGGAACAGAACTGCACAAAACAGAATTGTACAACACAGAACTGCACAACAGCGGAACAAACTCGCATGACAGAAGAACAGACCTGCAAATTCAAAAGCTCATCAATTCCTATCAATACAGCTGGAAGTTAAAAGATAAAGTTGTCTCGAGGAAGTCTAGAGTGTTCTATAGTATTATATATAAATAGAATTGTAAACACTAACAAAAGAAAAATTAAGAAGAAAAAGCATTATTGAAAGAGAATATACTCTTGGTTTCTTTGTTCTTTCAGTGTAAACCATTTAGCTCTAAAAAACACATGAGATAAAACGTTCAGTAAACGGTAATTTTTGGAGTTTAAGTTG
Source organism: Camelina sativa (assembly GCF_030686135.1). NCBI lineage: Eukaryota > Viridiplantae > Streptophyta > Magnoliopsida > Brassicales > Brassicaceae > Camelina > Camelina sativa. Next base: position 29,675,877 of record NC_141895.1, read on the forward strand.
GACATGAATGAACCGGGAACGTCCACTAAGTCTTGTTATTGTCCCCTTCTCGCCTCTTGGCTAGCTTGGGAGAATTTAATATGTGAATGAATGAGCACGGTTTTGATTATTAAACTAGCTTAAATAGGATCGGAATTCAATGAGGTTCGACCGAATTAGACGTTCATACTACAAACCATCAAAATTTTCATCTGTGTACTTTAACTTTACGCTAAGGATATCATAGGGTAATTGGTTTGTCTTATTCAAAATATTTTAAATCTACGATCTTATATGCTTTCATAAGAACTTTAAATTTATTAACACAATTTCTTTTCTATATACGTCTTTATTCCTTTTTTTGCCCCTCTTTTTAGCATCTCTTTAGTCATCCACTAAGTCAAAAAGCTGTTCATATATGAGTGGCTCCAGGCTACAGGTATCTCTATGATTTTCATTTCTTTAGTATAGTTTTACTCAAATAATTTACTTTAACCAATAATTTAACCGAATTTACAAAATATAAACCAAACAAATTTAGAGACAAAAATCTCAATGAATCTAAATTTTTTGAAAAGAAAAGAAAATCTCTAATTTAAATTTTTTAATAATATAATTAATTTACTGAGAGCTGATTACTTAAGAGTGGAATGTGACTCTTATAATTAGCTTTATCTTTTATGTCTTCTTTATGAAAACAAAGTTAAAGACTTGCCAATCAGAAAACACATAAATTACACAACTTTACCCTCCACTATCAAAAGTTATATCGAGCCACCCCACTACTCTATAATCTCGTCGTTTCCACCCCCAAAATTGTTAAATAAACCCCCTCAGATAGTCAGATTGTGATATTAGAAGAAACCTCATCATCATAACTCACTAATTCCTTAAACCTTCAAGAACAAAAAATGTATGTGACGAGGACATTATCGCAGTACAGAAAATATCACAAGACGCTCTCGGAGGAGTCACCGGAAGGTCCGTTCTCCGGCGTTCTGGTTATTACAGACGAAGAAGCCGAAACAGAGGACACGTTCTGTTTCGGGATGTGTACGAGGACAAAAATCGAGAAGCTTCCGTTACCTCAAGACAAAATCTTATCAGTTGTTCACTTAGACAGTTCTGGTAACAGAGAGACTTCGGTTAAGAAGGTCTTATTCATACCGGCTCTCGACCAACCCTTGTCTTCGAATCGGTATTACGTTGTTCACGCTAGAGGCAGACACAAAGGGTAAGATCCAAAAAAACATACGAGAATATCAAAGTTCTAAGGCTTAATTTCAGATTTGAGTGCTGTGTTTAGTCTTTTGGTGATTAAAAAGGAAAAAAAAATAGTTTTGTGAACTCTTCTCGTTTTTTATTTCAGGAAAGTTTCTGTGTGTTCTAGAGAGATAGAGAGAGGGTTATGTTGTTTTCCAGATGTCTTGCATGACAAGAAACCTAAACCTTTGGATCCAAGAAACATATATCAGACGGTTAAGATCAATCGGCATCACGATCAGACGTTCTTTGCGAAATCTGTGGCACCAGAAGGTACACCTCCTTCGTTTCTCAAGAAGAAAGGATGGGAGCTACGAACCTCGAGGAGCCTACATCCGAGGAGACCTAGAGAAGCTCTAGGCTTAGACGATGAGCTAAGAGCTCGTCTTCCTGCATTCGGATTTCCAGTCTCTACGATTAGGTCAGGGAGCGTGATAGTAGGAGAATGGTATTGCCCTTTTATGTTTGTGAAGGAGAATTGTAGTGTAAGTCACCAAATGAGGAAGTCAATGTTTTATAGGATCACACTTTCCCAATACTGGGAACGGATCTACCATTGCGAAAACAATGAAGCCAACAACGATATTGACGAAAACAGTGATGATAACGAAGAAGTGGTGAGAGTAGAGGCGAACGTCGTGAGAGAAGCCAACTATGTGAAGGGTATGGAGGCGGTTAAGGGGGAGAAAGAGGGGCATGGAGGGTTTTATTGGTATAGGCAGGTTCAAGGTTCACGTGGACCGGGGGAGAGGAGGAGAAAGACGGGTTCAGGGTCTCCGGTGGGGTTGAGTTTCGTGGTGGTAGAAAGGATGAGAAGGGTAATGGAGGAAGGAGGGTGGGTGGGAGGAGGAAGGAAAGTGGTGAGAGTGGAGAGGGATGAACCAATTAGGGTTTCTAGAAGAGATTGTAGGAATGTGAATGGTAACAACGGTATAGATTGGAGGAGATTTGGGTGTTATGTGTTGGTGGAGAGTTTTGGGCTGAGAAGAGCAGATGGGGTTTTGTTGGTTAAATGTGTATTTAGACATACTAATAGATTGAGATGTAAGTGGGAGTAACTCTTCCTTTTTGTAATAAATTATACTTATACAGTATTACCAAAATCCCTAAGCATTGGACCTTCATGCTTGTGGTTATGTTTTATGAAAAATATTATTACTGCAGGTCCCCTATATCTGTTTATGTACTGTTTTGTATACAAGGACAATATTTACAGTATAGATAAAGTTTGATAATGGCAACAAAAAATAAACTCGGCCAACAATTTATATCTTTACTTTATAATTATAAAGAAGACTCTAAACAGGCAAGGATGGTTACAGAGGTTACAAAAAGCAAACCATTACTAAACCTGCCGGAGAAAGAAGAACTCCTCTACCACAACCCCAATCTCTAGCCACTTTGAACATTTTAAAGGGCATTAGAATGAACTCAAATTACTCAACACAAGAGCCATACAATAAAAGGACACCCCACACTATTCAACAAACAGAGGCAAAGACACTCTCTCATCAGTCATCATGAAAAACTCTATTAAACCAAATCGGATGAGTTGAGGCTATATAGGAAGTAGCCTTTAGATCATTCGTGAGGCTTTGGGCAATGAGGTTAGCACCTCTACTTGAACAAGAAGTTTCGAAATGAAGTCTCTCACATTCCAAGAATTGATTTAAAACTCATCATATATAAACTGTTAACCACTACATAATTTTGTCTTTACCGATTTGCTAAAAAATCATTATCTTGTTTTTATTTTACATCCCAGAAGAAAAATACGGAAGAATGATAAATTTTTAATCTATAAAACTAAGAACTAAAAAAATTCTAAGCAAATTTATGTTATGTTACAAAGGGTTTGTACCAAACTAGGCTGAAAGAAGAGTCAGTAGTGGTGGGGCGATTCTCCGGAAGTCATCATGCGTTTGCCAATGTGATCATGTAGCTGTCGAAAAAATGTAGTTTGCTTTCTTTGCAAATAACTTGTAAGGAATAAGGATACACGCATCAAAAAAAACCTTTGAATATCTCATCTTTGGACAGATCCGGGATATGCATTCGTGCATTTATCAGTCACTATACTGATCCAAATACAATGAACTTTTGAGGTGTCGATATGTGTCTTATCCCAATTGTATGTTGTTACTAATACTATTAACTAGGTAAACAACCCGCATTATGTGCGGTATAAAATAATTATTAAATATTTTTACTGTAATTTTTATTTATAAAATCTATTTTATTTATCGGTAATTGAAATCAAAATTCGATTGTGTAGTATATATATCTATATATATATTTTTAAAAAATATATAAATTTTTTATAATAATTAAAATTTAACCTGTGAGAATTATTATAATATCAATCTTATATTATCATATCATTTGAACAAAGAGTTCTTAAAATTCATTTAAAATATTTTATGAAAATATAATTAAAAGATATAATTAAGTTAGAAAGAGAATATAAGAATTTAATTTTGGGTGTTAATTATATTTTTGAAAAAATACAATGGTATGTAAATGTAAATATTCTATTATTAGAAATTGATGACAAATAAAGGAAATAGTGTTTGGAGCTCTATGAATGCGATACGTCAACATTTTGTGTGAGAATGCTACTTTTTTAATATATAAGGATACTTCAAAAAAATGTATAAAAAGGTAGAAAAAATAAAATCTTTGATGTTCTCAATCTCAAGTCTCAACCGCCCAAATAAGAAAAACGTCGCATTCCAAAAATGGACTGATATACAAATTTCTGGCCTTTGAAGTCACAATTTTGCATTATATATTTCAAAGTGTATATAAAACGTGAAATATTCATATTCTTGTCATATTTGGTCAACACGATTCACCCGTTGTCCTTTTCAGTCGTTTGAATTTTTTTTGGAATTATTATTTCCACTAATTTCCTCAATTAAAATGAATATATTGATGACTTTTCTCCTTTTATGTTTTAAAAAAAAAGTATATACAAGTCATTAAGTGGAGAAAGACCAACTGCGAAATTTCAAGAGTCATTATTTTGTTTTTTTTTTTTTTTTTCATTTATCGTAGTGTAAAGATCTCAAACCTATGGCAGGATTTTACAGAATCCTTACTTTGGTGATGAACCTTTTGATGTTGTTTCAACTATGTAGCAACGTATATTGCTCCACAAGCAACTCAATCACCAGAAACCAGATGATACGAGACGGAGACTCACTGATCAGCGAGGATGAAAGCTTTGAGGTTGGTTTCTTTAGTCCCAAGAACTCAACCTTAAGGTATGTCGGAATATGGTACAAGAACATCGAACCTCAAACAGTTGTCTGGGTAGCGAATCGAGAGAAGCCATTGTTGGATCACAACGGAGCTTTGAAGATTGCAGATGACGGGAACTTGGTGGTCGTGAATGGTCAAAACGTAACAGTTTGGTCCACAAGTGCTAAACCCGAGTCAAACAACACCGTTGCTGCTCTGTTGAAAACAGGGGATTTGGTTCTGTCTTCAGATTCAGACAGAAACAAATGGTATTGGGAGAGTTTTGACAATCCAACAGATACTTTCTTGCCGAGTATGAGGGTGCGGGTGGATCCTTCACTGGGAGAAAACCGCGGTTTTGTCCCATGGGAATCCGAAAGTGATCCTTCACCAGGAAGGTATTCAATGGGGATTGATCCTAATGGAGCACCAGAGATTGTGATTTGGGAAGGGGAAAAAAGGAAATGGCGTAGCGGACCGTGGAACTCGGCTATCTTTACCGGTATACCGGATACGTACCGAGTCACAAACTATATTCGAGGGTTTAAGCTCTCTCCTCCTGATCGAGATGGTATAGTGTATTTCACTTATGTTACCATAAACAGTTCTGATTTCTTGAGGTTTCAGATTAGGTTTGACGGTGTACAAGAGCAGTTTAGATGGAACAAGGATGCCAAGAACTGGACTTTGCTTCAAAAGAAACCGGACAAGGAATGCGAGAACTATAACCGTTGCGGTAATTACAGTGTATGTGATGATAGCAAAGAGTTTGATTCCGGTAAATGCAGTTGCATGGATGGTTTTGAGCCAGTTTATCAGGATCAATGGAACAACATGAATTTTTCCGGTGGCTGCAAGAGAAGAGTTCCATTGAACTGTAGTCAGAGTTTGGTTGCGGATAAAAGAGATAGGTTTAAGGTACTAAAGGGAATGAAGTTGCCTGATTTTGGATCAGTTGTTCCACTTAACAACTCAGTAACTTGTAAAGATGTATGCGTGAGGGACTGCTCTTGTAATGCTTATGCGGTTGTAGGAGGGATCGGATGTATGATTTGGACCCGTGATTTGATGGATATAGAGAGGTTTAGACTCGGTGGAAACTATATTATTATCCGGCTGGCAGGTTCTGAACTAGGTTTGTAGAAATGTCTAAGCTCTCAAATCACATTTTGAAATATTTAAACATGACTAAACTGAAATCTGTATTCTTATGTATTTTGGTTTCTTTTGTTGTGTTATACAGGAGGTGGAAAGGAGAAATCGAAAATTTGGATAATTATTGTCAGTGTTATAGGTGCATTCTTGCTAGGATTATGCATTTGGATCTCATGGAAAAGGCTTAAAGGTAAAGCCTCTGCTCGCACATAGTCTTTTTCAAAAAATTTAACTGCTAGTGCTAAGACGGTCAAATATTTTATGATCTGTAGCTTTCTTGTGGAGGAAGAAAGATCTTCCAGTTTCCGATACCAGAGATAACTCGGTTACGTTCAAAAGCTCACCAATCAGTGTTCTAGTAGGGGATCAAGTTGACACACCCGATTTGCCAATTTTCAGTTTCGACAGCGTAGCCTCAGCAACAGGAGATTTCGCTGAACAAAACAAACTTGGACAGGGCGGATTCGGTACTGTATATAAGGTGAAACAATCGAAAATGTCCTGAAAATAATGTTGGATAATAAAAAATTTCTATGTAAAAAAGAACTTCTGTGTTGTATATATGTTTGTACAGGGAAACTTTTCAGAAGGAAGAGAGATTGCGGTGAAGAGACTATCAGGGAAATCTAAGCAAGGACTGGAGGAATTCAAGAACGAGATCTTACTAATCGCGAAACTCCAGCATCGGAATCTTGTTAGATTACTAGGATGTTGCATTGAAGACAACGAGAAGATGCTTCTCTATGAATACATGCCAAACAAGAGTTTAGATCGCTTCCTTTTTGGTATGTTTTCTTTTTTCTAAGCAATGTCAATAATAATGTTCAGAAACTTTTGTGGATTTTGAGTATAAAATCGATGTCTCTGCACAGATGAGAGTAAACGAGGAAGTTTGGACTGGAGAAAACGATGGGAGATCATTGGAGGAATTGCTAGAGGATTGCTTTACTTGCATAGAGACTCAAGACTAAAGATCATTCACCGTGACCTAAAAGCTAGCAATATCTTGCTAGACACGGAAATGAATCCAAAGATTTCGGATTTCGGTATGGCTAGGATCTTCAACTACCGACAAGACCATGCCAACACGATCCGAGTCGTCGGCACATAGTAACTAAACAAACATCTTTATCTTCGTTAATCAACATAAAACTGTATTAATTTCTAATATTTTTTTTTTTAATGTTCAAAATGTTAAGTGGTTATATGGCTCCGGAGTATGCAATGGAAGGGATATTTTCAGAGAAATCTGATGTGTATAGCTTTGGAGTGTTGATATTGGAGATTGTGAGTGGAAGAAAAAACGTTAGCTTTCGAGGATCTGAACATGGAAGTCTCATCGGTTATGTAAGTTTCTCTTCTTTATAGGTTTAGTTAGTTCAATTTGGTTAGCTTAGATATATATTTTTTGGTTACTAAATGTTCTAAACGGAAAAACAAAATCAGGCGTGGTATTTATGGAGCCAAGGAAAGACAAAAGAGATGATAGATCCAACGGTGGAGGACAGTCGAGACGTAGCGGAAGCGATGAGATGCATCCACGTGGGGATGTTGTGTACACAAGACTCGGTCACCCACAGACCAAACATGGGTTCGGTATTGTTGATGTTGGAGAGTCGAACGGGTCAACTTCCACGTCGGAGACAGCCTACCTTCCATTCGTTCTTATACTCCGGTGAGATTGATGAACTAAACTTGGATGGTCAAGATGTTGCCACGGTCAACGATGTTACTTTCACCACAATTGTTGGTAGATGACTCTCATTGACCATACGTTATTCTTCCCCTACGCTCCTTTGACTATTCGTCTTTTTTCCCATAGATTTCAACCTTTCCACTTATATAAAACTAGCATACTGCATACGTAATTGGATCTGTACATTGAGGAGAAGTAAAAAAAAAAAACAAGTCGGATTTGTACACTTGTTGTTTGTTTGGGTCAACTACGTACTGATTTGTGAAAGAAAAAGCGCTTAGTCAATTATGACTTTTTTTAGCAAAAAAAAATTGTATAATCATTGAAGCTCCTTTTGAACAAAAAAAAAAAATCATTGAAGCTCTTTACCCTAAAGCGCTTGTAATTTTTGTAACAACAATACAATAAAATTTAATAAAATTCATCAACAATACAACCAAATTTAGCTAAAATAAATTTAGAAGCCCAAAAGGGAATGTCCTGAATTAAGTTTGTAACATGATTTGATTAGAGTAAATTAGTTTAAAATGTTTTTCTTTTATACTATTAACAAAAAGTGGTAGCAATTACGAACCGTTAGATTAGATTCATATCGGACGGTAAATGCTGTGGTAGTAGAACCGACTAACATGAGAGCGAAACACTGGAAAACTCAGTTTCCCAATTTCTCCAATCTGAAATTAGAAAAAAAAAAAAAAAGCACAAATCCTTTAGCAATAGATCTCTCTAGGGTTTCTTCAGATTCCGATCCTCTTCTCTTCAACTCAATTCAATCTTCCTCGCCAATATGCCTCAAAGACACTCGAAGAACAACAATGATCTTGCGTATTTCACTTACGACGAGAAGAAGAAGTTAGGGTATGGAACTCAGAGAGAGAGATTGGGGAAAGACTCGATTAAGCCCTTCGATGCTTGTTCTCTCTGCTTGAAGCCTTTCATCGATCCGATGTGTTGTCACAAGGGTCATGTCTTCTGCAGAGAGTGCATACTCGAATGCATCCTGGCTCAGAAGAAAGATATCCAAAGGTATAAACTTTGGAGTTCTCTTTTTCAAAGTTTCGAACTTTTAAGTTCCTTTTATGATTATATGTTTTGTGATTGAGCTTGGTTGAAGTTTCTAGCTTTAGGATCTATAGATAGGGTTGTTGGATTCCCCATGTATCTGGTGTGAATTGGGACATTCTGGTGTTTAGATTAAGACATGGATTAGATCAAGTCTCTACTTGGTTATATTGGGTTCGTTTGATATCATATTAGTCATTGTTTGAAAGGACGCCTGAAGCATTACCCTGGTAACATGTTGTCGTTCTTCAAAGATCTGCTTTTAATTTCATGCCTAAGTAGGGTTTGTGTAGTAAGAGTTAGACTTTTGAGTGTACCTGAAGTAGTACTGGTTTTGTTACTACTAGTCCCACTGTTATTGAGAAGGAGAAGCTGATATTTTTAACTTGAGTTGTAGCACGAAAGCTAGGATAAAAACCCTATGGAGTGATAACTAATGTAATGTGAGGTTTGATTTTGATGCTTTTATTTTGAGTTAAATAAGTACGGGTCTCAGGTTTAGCCTGTGGTTGTATTTGTTTGAGCTTGTATATAAATAGAGATTGGAGTAGAAACTGTTGGAGCCCACTCTCCTAACTTGTTAGTACCTGTTGGGATTTTGAAGAGAGCTTTTTTGAAATATTGTTGTGTCTGATTTAGCTTCGCTCTGTATGTTAAGATACTGATCTGTGGTACTAATATGTCTGTAGGAGGGTTGCTGCACATACGTCCCAGAAGAAGCAAGACAAGGATGAAGAAGAAGAGAGGCTAATGTTACAAAAGGCGAGAGAGCTCGACGATTTTGATCAGCAAAACCATAGTGCAATGCCTAGAAACAGTGAAAAGAACCACAACCAAGATAAGAGTGGTTTTCATGGGGCAAACAGTGTGAAGGCAACTTCCTTTGAAGAAGAAGCGCTTAGGACGATGAAAGCCTTCTGGCTCCCATCAGCTACACCAGCAGCTTCAGTCAGAGTAGATGCTCCAGAAACTCACACAGTCTGTCCAGAGGGCAAAGAGAAACTCAAGCTTAAGAACCTCTTTGCAATTCGTTTCACAGAAGACAACAGCGAAGAGGAAGAGAACAAGACGAAATCAGCATCCTCAAGCTCTTATGACAAAGCCTACATTTGCCCGAGCTGCAAAGTCACTCTCACCAACACAATGTCTCTTGTGGCACTCAGCTCATGCGGGCATGTTTTCTGCAAAAAGTGTGGTGAAAAGTTCATGCCTGTCGACAAAGTATGTCTTGTGTGTGACAAACCTTGCAAGGACAGGAACTTGGTTGGGTTAAAGAAAGGAGGTACTGGTTTTGCTGAGCACGATGATCATCTTGAGGCTAAGGAGTACAAGCATTTGGGTAGTGGCTCTGGTTTGGGGCTTGTGAGGCCGGTTAAGACATGATGAACCCGCATCAGATGTTGAGTTGCAGTCACAGAAATATCCTTGATTTTGTATACAATACACTCCTTATGGCATGTACCCTTTGCTACGACTAAGAGTCACTACTTTCTCTATTTTGGCTCTTGCTTTCGTCCTTTAGAGTAGATCCAATTTGGGTTTCTTCCTTGCGCATATCAAATGAAAATGTTGTTAAGGTTTACTGCTTTGAAGTTTTAACCGATCTATCAATTCAAAAATTCTTTTTTTGGCTATCAACATGCTCTCTTCTTTGTTAGATGAGAGTCAGCTTCTCCTAAATCTTTTCAATTTGTTCGTGGTCTTCCATGAATCTAAATTTTAAGTTTTGGTAAAGATACAGATACATATACTCTGTGAGCTGTCCAAACTGTTGGCGAATAAATTATCTCAAATACAAGACAGCTTGTAACATCTCATTTTATAATGTCTAGTTATTTTTGTGGTACGTGCCTGAAACGTCTAACACAGGGTCAAGTTTACGAACTTATGGTTATCTTTTTTTTTTTTTTTTTTCTTTTTCTTTTATGGTATTTAATTTTAGTGAAAGAATTGTGGAAAACATGTATATATTGTTCGAGTATAAAAAATAACATGATTTAATTGATTTGTGGAAAACATGATTCCAATTCAGTTGTACTCCACAATTCTTTCATGATTCCAATAAATTATCATTTCTTGTACTCCACAATTCTTTCATGTTTCCATAATTCGTTCTTGTACTCCACACTTCTTTCATGATTCCAATAAATTATCATGATACTCGAACAATATATACATGTTTTCCACAATTAAAAAGTCAATTTATTTAATATCACTCATTACATATTCTTCGAGTTTTCACATCATCATCATCATCATCATCATTCTTAATTCTTTTCTCTTCCTTTGTTCTTTTTAAATTTCTTTGCTCACATTTTTTGTTTTTCTTTTAATTTGTCTTGTAACCAAAAGAAAGTAAAAAAACATGGACATTGAAGTTGAGAACATCCCACGGAAGCTTGAGGTTTAATAATTTTACATTATGTGCTTAGTTTTCATCAAGGTATGTTTCAAAATTGTTTTGGATTATGATGGATGAATATATGGACTAGGCTAAGTTTGAAGCAATGGTGGTATGTTGTATCCTAGGAGTTGGACAACTTGTGGCATGGAACACGATCCTCACCATTTCCGATTATTACTATCAAGTCTTCCGGTAAGTATGTCTTCTTGATGATTTAGGATTTCTTACATACATAACTTAACTAAATTAAAATTCATACATTTGAGGTATATATATATATATATATAAACATCTTTAGTTTTAATCATGTCATCGTACAATATGTAGATTATTACATTACGAAGCTATTAAACTTTCACTATATTACTAATCTTTTATTTGATGTTCTACATCTACCATTGTATAGTGATCTAACATTTTATTTTTATGTTCTTTTCTTTTCGTCATGATTTAATTGATTAAAGGAGTATCATCCTTCCAGAGTTCTTACTTTGGTTTACCAACCATTTGTCCTTGGAACTGTATGCATCATGGTTTTCATGGGGAAAACGAACAAAAATCGAAAGAGGATTACAATCGGCTATACTATTTTCTTTATCGGCACTCTTCTTTTGATTATTGTGAGTAATTTTCTACATGCATGTAATTTTTTCGAAAGACCTTTCTTAGATAATTTTTATACAACATCATACTCTTTATAGTTTCCACCTATAATTTTTGTAGTTGGACTTGGTAACCAAAGGAGCAGGAGATTTGTCTGTGTACATAGTTTTATGTTCGATTGTTGCATGTTTTGGAATAGCTAATGCTCATGTTGAAGGTGCCATGGTCGGAGAGCTATCTTTCATGTGCCCCGAATTTATTCATGTGTTTTTCTGTTGTTGTAATAAATTTGACAAAGCAACAAAATTTCATTTATAATTTTTAAAACTAAGATTTATAATGTTCTCTTTAGTCATTCATCGCCGGTCTTGGCATAGCAGGGGCTATAACATCTGCTTTGAGGCTTGTTACCAAAGCAGTATTCGATAGATCTCCCAACGGTCATCGAAAAGGCGCTTGTATGTAACTCTATGTACTTGACTTTTTTCTTTGTCAATGCTAAGTACATGTTCACATAAACACTTTTTAAAAAATTAATAGTTTTATATAAACTAATTTCAGATCATGATTTGCAGTGTTGTTTTTGGCATTTTCGACGTTGATCGAGTTCATTTGCATTGTTCTCTACGTACACATTTTTCCAAAGCTATCACTAGTAAAGTATTACTGTGCGAAAGCTGAATCAATCCATCGAGAAGCTGAAGAAAAACAAACCAGTCGGCTAAGCAACAAAGAGTTGCTCTATCAAAACAGGAACCTTGCAATCAATCTTTTCCTCATCTACACCTTAACATTGTCGATATTTCCTGGATTTTTGTATGAGAATACTGGAGAACATAAGCTCGGTTCATGGTATGTTTTTGGCAATTTTTTTTTTTTGACAAATATTATTAGATTTTTTTCATTGGATTTTTCGGTGGTATGAAAAAGTAGAACGTTAATAGTAGTACAGATTTTTGTCCAAAATACCATTTTGGCACACCATTTTTAAAATTTGCCATTTTCCCAAAAAAAATTGAAATTAACCATTTTTTATCACTTAAAAAACTAATCATTTGAGACTTTTTTTTTCCATAAAATACATACTTAATAACAAATGCTATATAACCTGCAAGAAGATATAACCAAATTAACCAAAATCTAATATGTAAAATTGTGTGTTTAGATATAATAAAATGGCAAATTTGAAAGAGTTAAGAAAAATCGCAATTTCTACAAATGCCACTAAAAAAAAATCATTTTCTCATAATTGATTCATAGTAGTATATATATACTTTCTATATTTTTTCTCATCATTTGGTTTCTTTATCCATGAATTCATATTTGGTTATGTTCTTTCTGTTTCTTAACATATAGGTACCCTCTTGTACTTGTTGCTTCGTATAATGGGTGGGATGCTTTCTCAAGATATATTCCTCTAATTGAACACCTAAAACTCAAATCGGAACAATGGATCACTGCGTGCGTGCTTATCCGGTTCTTGTTTGTTCCGGCTTTTTACTTCACTGCAAAAAATGCGGATCAAGGTTGGATGATATCGTTAACATCTTTTTTGGGATTAACTAACGGCTATCTAACAGTGTGCGTTATGGCAGTTACACCTAAAATCAACTACAATGTAAGTTAGTTCTATCAAGATATTCCTGTTTTTGTTTTAAAGATTCTACTTCGCACAAGTGCATCAGTCTAGTAATATTGATTTATGATTATAATCTACTAAATTTCAATCCAATTTATTTAGGTGAATTCAATTTCTTATTGACAAAAAAAAAAAAATTTTATTGACATTTTATTTTATACTATTGACAGGTTTTGGAGACGAATGCTTTGGGAAATTTGCTGGTAGGTTTTATGTTAGGAGGGATTTTTGCAGGTGTTTGCCTCGGTTGGCTTTGGCTACTAGGAACCAATAGTTCCTTTTAGAGAGATTCAGTATTTACAAAATATATGTTTATGTAATAAACAATATCTTTGAACGAGAAAATATTCTCAACGACGACAAAATATCAATATCTAACTTTCAATATTGACGTGTTATGTTTATATGAGAATAATATTAATGTAAAATGATTAATAATTCGTTTTCTTAAAATCTAGAGAATCCAGTTTATCTTTTTCCCACTTTTTTTGAAGTAGAGTATCCAAATACTATTTTATTGATGATATTCTATTATCCCCAGTTTCCTATTTTTTTTTAATATATGTAAAGATTATTTTTGTTTTTTTAAATTGTAGAAATTTTGAAAAAAATAATTTGATGTTCATTTTTTTAATACTTCACATAAGTTTTCTTATTTTGTAATTGAATGATTAGATACATGCATGAACAATTTTGTTTTGAGAGATTTAATCAGTCTACAATTCTTGTCTAAAACGTCAAAAAAATATATCAAATAAAAGCTTGATAAGGATGCATATATTGTAACAAATAGGTTTTTGGTTAACTAAATTTTATATTCATGTTAGCTCCTCAATTTTTTGAATATAACTCTAGAATTTGTTTTTTTATAAAAAGTTTACATAATTTTCTTTTTGACAACTTCTAAATACTGTATTAGAATATAAATACCAACATTCATAAATTTATTCAATTATCTTCCTCTTTGTCTCTGTATTTTTTTAAATTAACATTCTATAATTTGATTCAACTATTTTCCATTTGATAGTGAACAAAACTCCATTCTTCTTCATATATAAAAATTTAATTTTTTAGGGACAAACTTTCATAAATTTCTGTACAATATTAACCAATATCACGATCACTGCTGCAACTCTTCAAACTATTGACAAAATTGTAACGCATTAACCATATGTTCATACGTTCATGGTTTACGCCAAGAGTAAGAAGTGACTCTGTGATTCACTCCTGATACCTTTTTTTGCCTTTTGGTGATGCATCTATTTTCTTGAGACATATTCTAAACCTCTCTAAATTCTTAAGTTAAATATTGAAATTGTTTGTGATATAAAAAAAAGAATAGAAAACATGAAAGATGTTTCATATTCCTTTTATTTTAGGTTTGTTTGCTTTTAAGGAGGACAAACATGTGACATTCTCTCCACTGCTGACGTGACACTCATACGGGGAGAGTTGTCCATATTTCATAATATAGATTCTTTTATAATAATCCAAAGCTATAAATTCAAAAATAAAATAAAAATAGAATTCATGCATTTTCGTGCCTAGCTAAGCCTTTGTTAATAAAAACACTTGTAAGGTCCAATGTGGCCCATTTTACATGTTCTATATAAATAACGTAACACACATTAGCTCTCTCGTAATCTGTACCATCATTTACTTTTGATTCTCTAAAAAAAAAAAAAAATGAAGCCAGAATCAAAGAAAACTTCAGAGAAAAAAAAAATTGAGATCAACGATGATTGTGATTCTCGGTTCGATCTAAGTTTGCTTAAAGAGGCTATCAACAATGCAAGCGAGAAGCCAACCAAGATTGTTGTTGTTCCGACTAGTAAGAAGAAAGATACATCGTTCGATCTAACATCGATGTCGAAAGCATTATCCTCTGTGAAACGTAAGGGTGATAGAAAGAGACTTGTGATGAAGAGGGAAGCTATGAGGCAGCAGCATCGACTTCTAATGATTCTCAGGTTACATAAACGATATTTATCTAAACAAATAAATTAGTGTATTGATTTTTAGCTTCATTTCTTCAATTTGCTTCTGTTATTTTCGTGGCTCAACTTGTCATCATGATGATTTCTCTTTATTTTTAGGGTTTCGCTTCTTCTTTTTTTTTTTTTTTTGATTAAGGTATATTTTTTTGGGTTGATTCGTTTTAATTTCTAAGATTAACTTATAAATCTTGATCATTACCAAAATATATTTCTTAATTATTAATTTTATTTTTGATGATTCTCTTAATTGTTATCGTTATTTTCTTTGTTTAATTAGGTCGATTTTTTAATTAATTGATCTGATTTAATTTCTCGTTTTACTTTAAACATGATTAAAATATGAAATATGAAAGTGATATGCTTAAATTATAGAAGAAGATTTGTTGAACAAAAAAGAAGAAGATTTACGTTTGTTACCCAAGAAAGCTTTTGAAGATTTGTTGAGTGATCATTTTCCTTTTAACAAAATTCAAATTTCCTTTTTAAATCTCTAAAAAAAATATCTCCACATTAATTGCCTTTAATTTTCTTTATCTTCAACAAAATTTCATTAAGAGATAATGTTATCGGGCCTAGTTAGTTTAGGTCTAATATGTCCCAAATAGGATTTACATCTTCTATAAATAAAGTAACTAAGGACGCTTCATACCTCTCTCTATAACATATTTTTGTGTATAATATAATGACTTTATATTTTGGTTTTAAAGATTTTTGACTTTAAGATTTTAGGATGCTTTTTTATATTAATATCTGATATTATTTTTCTAAGCTTGAAAACTTTGGTTAGTTTTATAATATATTTTATATAATATATTATGTATTTTATATTAATTATTTTATTTTATTTTATTTACATATGGGTAACCCATATAACCCATTTAACCATTGGATTTTATATTATTGGGTTTAGGTATATAAATTTAACTCATTATAATAAATAGGTCGGGTTGAATCCGTGCACGAAAGTCTCGAACCCACATGGGCATGGGTTGGATCGGGTCGGGTCAGATTCCCATTTTGACACCCCTATCCAAAATACAAAAAAGAAAAAAAAAAAATACATGTTCTATGAGAAGGGAATATGAATATCAATAAAAGACATTTCATTAATATATCTCGAAAGGATGATTTTGCCTGAGTAAAGACATATTTATAGCAAAGAAGATGAAGAAAGCTAAGTCACTGACAAAACCGGTCTTAATTTCAGGTTAATATACGCGACAAATACTCCTAAATTTCTTCTCGACATGTGCCAGTTCTCGATGAAGATAACTATAAATTTGGAAGGAAAATATAAACAGAAAAAGTTTGGACGTAACAGTAAATAAGACCAAATCACAAACAAATAAAACAATTGTTATTTTCGTAATTAATATCATCTTCTTTATTGCTACTAGATAGTAGATACAGTTACTCTTAGAACCAAAATCAAACCAAAAAAGCATATATAGTCATTATTAAAATTTTTGACAAAAAGAAGTCTTTACAAAATTCTGTTAAATTGAATAACAGAAGAATTTTAACATTCTATTAAATTCTGTCAAATTCACTTTTCCTATATCTCTCCCCTTAATGTAAATATATAAATTACTGTAATTTAAACTCAAATTCTAAAATAAGAGCAATCTTCAACCATAAAAGTTAAAACAATACTAACTTCTAATATCTTTTAACATCGTCAAACAAAAAAAATAAAAATTTCACACGCATTCAGTGGAATAAGTGAATATATAACACAGAATCTTATGTTATTAAAGTAAAATATATATTCCCTTTTTTATCAGATCTATTTTATATTTTAGCCAAGATTTCTCAAATTACATATATTTATTTCTGTTTTTTATCTGTCAACGAATCTTTTCCGGATAAAAATTGTTACGAATCATTTGGGGTTTTTGGGTACATCGTGAATTTCTTACACAGTACATCGTTTGCTGCCAACTTTGAAAAAGTTTTCCTCAGGTGAGTGTCATTTTTTTTTCGGATTCTTTGCCTTTTCTTTCTTAAATCAACAATCAAACTTCAAGGTCTTGTTTTAAGTATCATCTCGATTCGAGTACGTACTTATGTCTCTTAGAGAACATCGTCTTTATCTTTTGAACTAATGCTTCATATGTGTATTGGGGATTCGATATGAATTATGAACCCTAAGTAGACGTTCAATTGTCTCGTCTATTACATTTATTCGCTAATAAAATTTATATACGAAGTATTGTTTTAAAGATTCTGAATTTTACAGGATTTGTGATTGCCCGATGAGTAATCCAGAGGATATCCCTAGCAGGCTCGAGGTTAGTGTGAACACTTTCATATTAATCAATCATTCATTCATCCTATATATAATCTATATTACATAGTACATATCATGTATATAGTATTTATGCAACTTCTGAAATAAATTCGTTGATGAATAGGGTAAGAATGTAGCACGACTTGTGTGTTGTATCCTTGGAATAGGGTCTCTCGTGGCATGGAATGCAATGTTGACCATCACTGATTACTATTATCAAATTTTTCCGGTATGAATCTTTCGGTATCAAGACAGATTCAGTCAAATAATATATATAGATATATCAGTTTAATTCTGTACGTTTTGGTTTTGTTTTGTTTTCTTGTTTAACAACAGAAATACCATCCTTCGAGGGTGCTAACAATAGTTTACCAATTGTTTGCGAATGTGTTTATAATAACACTTGCCTTTAAAGAAGCTAAGCTCAATACTCGCTTTCGTAACATTTTCGGGTACAGCCTTTATACCGCTGGCACCTTTTGTCTCATCATTGTAAGTACACTCTCTTTGATTCTTTCTTTTGTAATGTCGTCAGTTTTACAATAATATAAAGTAAGTGATTTTGATTCGATTCGGTTTGGTGAAGTTGGATCTTGCTTCGCATGGCAGTGGAAGCGTAGCAGCATATGTTGTCTTGTGTTTGATTGTTGCTGTTTTCGGGGTCGCTGATGCTGTTGTACAAGGTGCAATGGTTGGAGATTTGTCCTACATGTGCCCCGAGTTCATCCAGGTATATACTGTATATATATTTGTTATGCTATATAGTATCGATTTAGCTTAATGTTGTTAAAATGTTTTTGATCACTTCTATCAGGCCTTCATGGGCGGTTTAGGCATAGCTGGAGTTCTAACCTCCGGATTAAGGCTTATTACAAAAGCAATCTTCGACAAGTCTCATGATGGTCTTCGAAAAGGGGCTTGTAACGTTATCTCCTCCTACAAATCTTTTTAATTTCAAAATTTTGTCACATATCATATAGTATATACAAATTAAAATAATTTGACTCATCATGTGTTTTATTCCGCAGTGCTGTTCATAGGAATCGCGACATTGATCCAGTTAGCATGTGTTTTTCTATATACATTAGTCTTTGCTAAGCTCCCTATCGTGAAATACTACCGTGCCAAGGCTGGTAAAGAAGGGGCCAAAACCGTTTCTGCGGATCTGGCCGCAGCTGGCCTCCAAGACCAAGCTGAACAGGTATCTTTCGGTTTTATTTTAATCCGATACTGTGTTCTCTATTCGGCTGATTTAGCTCTCTCGTAAAAGGTTCAACAAATGGACGAGTCCAAGATCCAAAAACTAACCAAGAAGCAATTATTACGAGAAAACATAGATCTTGAAATCAATCTATTCTTGATTTACGTGGTGACGCTATCGATTTTCCCCGGATTCCTCTACGAGAATACAGGAGAACATCGATTGGGAGATTGGTATGCATCATTAACACAAACAAAAAAATCCATTCAAAATATGCTGATAGTGTGGTTACATAAAAAATTTTAAAAAACCATTTATATGTTTTGATTGTGTTGAAAAGGTATGCACCAGTTCTAGTAGCCATGTACAATGGATGGGATGCAATCGCGAGGTTCATTCCCTCGATCAAAGTGTTAGCAATAGAGTCGAGGAAGTGGATCACTGTCTGCGTTGTGGCACGTTTTTTGCTCGTGCCGGCCTTTTACTTTACCGCTAAATACGCTGATCAAGGATGGATGCTTTTCCTCACCTCTTTCTTGGGGTTGACTAACGGTTATTTAACCGTTTGTATCTTCAGCACTGCACCAAAGGGTTACAATGTAAGTCACTTGACTCACTTCTCTCCCTTTACAAAATAAATCAATCTCGGTTTGATTTGGTTTAATACCGGTTATGTTAAATTGGTTCAATCAAATTTGTATAGGGACCTGAAGCAAATGCATTAGGGAATTTGATGTGCGTGTTTCTATTGGGAGGGATCTTCGCTGGTGTTTGTTTGGGTTGGCTTTGGCTCATTGGCAACGATTCGTTTTAGAAATTATAACTAAGGCCGAATACAGTATTTTGTAGTACTATTTGTATTTTATTTTTCTGTGCCAAAGTGCACAAATTATTAAAATCATCTCATTTTGTTACTAGTGTGTTTTCAAGAAATTGATTTCTCACACACTTTTGTTTAAAATTTTACATTTTTTATTTATTTCAAATGTAACTAGTGGGTGTGACAAGTTATGTTTTGTTGGATTCATTTCAACTAAGATGTTGCACTGAGCACTCTTCTTAACCAAATAAAGTATAAGAATATGAATATGTAACTGCAAAGTGTTGAGCATCATTCTGAAATCACTCAGATTTTTAGCACAAAATACAAATTCTCTGTTGCTAGAATGATGAAGAACATGAAAGAATAAGCAAAAGAAATGAAGAAAAAAACACCAAAAAAAAAAAAGAACTCAATGTTCTTTTGTATTTCTCTTAAATATGTATGTTTCAGTTCTTCACATCCTAAGACAAAGAAAACAAAATCTGGCTCTCAATGTTAAACTGGTGTAAAAAGAATAAAGATTGAACCTTTTTCCAGTCCTAAGGTGCCATCAGTCCATCAATTGTGTAAGAAAGTGATTTCATCCAATCGCTTTTCAGCAGCATTTTTTGTAACGTCCGCATTACATCGTATCTCGGATCGAGTTTTCTTTGCCAGCCCTATGAAAACGCGGAAAGATTAAGCCGAAACCTCAGTGTTGTTAGATTTGAAGCAAACTTGAAACATCCAAGAGACTGTGAAGCACTGATGTAATACAGATACATCTAGCTAAAGATCATATAAACTCACCTCGAGAACTAATGTTGTAAACATCACGGTGGATACATTGCCGTCGATATTAACTCTATGACGCCTCATTTTCTCGAATAGTTCGTGCATACAATCAGCTGGATGGACTAAATCTCCTTCCTCTGTTCCCCAAAATGTAAATGCTTCTTCTACTTCCTGTCAACATGTGTATTGTATATAAACACTACGAAAATGAAGAAATTTTGAATGATGTAAGAGAAGAAACACAGAGCAAGAGATCTCACCTGGATAAAGGCCTGTGGATCAGGACAGTTCTGTTGTTTAGATAATTTTAGTGTTCGTTCAGCAGCAGTCTTGCCGTCTCTACGTGCAACTGCCTTGAAAAAACCTAGTAGGTTATCTCGGTCAACTTTTGAGAGTTCTGCAGTCATGCCTACATCTAGGAAAATGATGTGTGGCTTCCTCGATCTGAAAAGACCTCTTGGAGTATTGTTTGGCCGGACAAGAATATTCCCTGGATGCATATCAGCGTGAATGAAGTTGTCAACCTGAAAAACAAGAATCAAAGCAACTTTAAGTTGTAAAGCGGCCGAGATAAACAGAAAGATACACGTCGAGAAAGAGGCAGAACCAGGAGCATCTTCAAGAGAGCATGAGTTCCGATATGAGCTACTTTAGCCTTAAGCCGTGCATGTCCTTCTGAGCCATCTACATAACGAGCCACACTCTCCCCGTGCTCATATGTCTCAACCAAAACGGCGGGATGTACAAGTGGATAGATGGGCTTAGGGAAAGAGACATCTTTCCATCCACGGAAGTTATATATAAACCGACTCAAATGAGAAGCTTCCCTTGAGAGATCAACTTGGGACAACATGTAGACACTAAACTGTTGCACACACTCGTCCAATCTAAGCCAGTTCAACCCCGGAATAAAAGTAGTTAGCTTCGCCAAAAAATTGATGATCACAAAATCTCGCTTCATCGTTTGCTCAACACTAGGATGTCTAACTTTAACAGCAACTTCCGAGGACTTCACCTTTTGTCCTGGATACTGAAACTTCAAGGAAGCTCGGTGTACTTGAGCTATACTCCCAGACGCCACAGGCGCCTCATCAAATTCCTCAAATATCTCAGAGAGTTTACGACCAAATGCATTTTCGATGGATTTTTTGGTGAACGCGAAACTATGCTCAGGAGCATTACTGTGAAGCTTTGAAAGCTGCAAACACAGATCCTTATTAAACCGATCAGGTCGTGTGGCAATCCATTGACCAAATTTGATAAAAGCAGGACCAGCTCTTTCCAGAGTCCGATGAAGTATCTCATACTGTAGCTTTCTAAAACGAGGACCACACGCAAATTCTAACAACGCCATTATAACATTTGGAGAAAACAAAACAGCTAAATAGAGAGCTCTCCCAAACAGAACCACACCTTTGACCGCAGAAATCATTAAAGACGAGATAACGATAGGGAAGTTTAACGAACTCCTAAAAGGAGAAATGCTTGTTGAAGGAGAATACACCAAAGGACTTGAAGCCACCCTTTGCGCATATGCCACTTTTCTCAAAGTAAGAGCCAGGAAACCAGGTAACATAAAGTGAGAACGGGCTAAAGACAAGCTAACCACTTGAGCAATCTGAGTTATCCGAGACAAGTTCCAAGTACGATTCATAGCTACTCTATAAAGAAACCTTTCCCAAGAAGCTTGAGCATGTTGCTTAACTACATTGCTCGCAGATAAAACCGAATAGCTCCTCCTTGCGAGATTATGATGATTACCTAAAAAGCTTCCTTTAACATTGTGAAGAAGACCAAATGTGTGATGTCCATGACTCTGAATTCTGAACTGTGGCAACCTTACAGAAACCCTAATAGCTGTTCTATTACTCTGATTCGAGAATAGAGTTCTCTTCACAACTCTAGTGATCACAAATCTGCAAAAAAAAAAAAAAAAACCAAAACCACACAAAGTAGGGTCTAATCAAACGAAGACTTTTGGAGAGGAAAGTTCACAACTTTATAACTAAAGACTCGATTTTTAAAACCTATGAATCAATTTAAGCCATCTCCGGCCAAAACTAATCGGATTTAGAAACCACGAAGAGGACTCTGAATATGAGAATAGAGACGAACCTTGAGAATAAGGTCATTGCGAGAGAAGACAAGGGAAAGGTTGGTTTTTTCGTATGATTTTAAAACCGTTGAACGTTGGGAGCATTATATCATCGATGTTTTTGAGTTGGGATTTAGGGCAAGAGCAAGCTCTTCCTTCGCCTCGCCGGAAAAAGAAGGTTCTGGGTTTTAGAAGCTGAAGAAAGATTCCGAGAGATGAGAAAGTCAGTGATTTGGGGCGGAGAAGAATGGGCCCCACGAAAAACCCTCGTGGGCTTCACGCTAAATTTTTTATTTGTCGTCTTAATTTATTTTTATACTAAAAATAAGAGTTGTAAATTTCTAATTTTCTACAAAAACTTTAATTTATAATTTTTTAAAAAAATCTTCTTTTGGTGTTCTAAAAAGAAAAAGAATTTTTTTTGATGAGGGTTTGTGACGTTTGTCTTTTTACTGTAATGTTTGTGGTGCAATTTCAAATTTGTTTCTTAATATAATAATTTGTTTCATTCGTTTAGAACATTTAAAAAAGAAAATTATAATCTCAAAACAATTTTTCCAATTAGTACATTAATACCTTTAATTACACTTTAGTCCCACATTTCACAAAATTTTTAAAATTCTCAAAATACTTTAGCCCTTTTATTTTTGTAACTAAAATGTTTACTAAAAAATATTAAATTACTAATGAAATAAAACGACATAACTAGCGGAGAGAGCTAGAACTCTTTTTCTCACGGCCTCAGGCAGAGACTTGTTCCTTCTTCCCCAAATCGACACTTTAGCCACTTTTTTCTTCCTTCTTCTTCTCCCAGATTCTGCCTCTTCTTCCTTTTGTCCTCATCTTCTTCCTCATGTATATAGAAATGGCATTTTTCAACCTATCAGAATCTTTCTTTCTCTTGAGACATTCAGGATAAATGAAAGGATAGTCTATGACAGGCTTATCATCACACAGCCTTTGACTCGCAATTCCGTACGCATATCTTAAGGCAACCCCGGTTGGAACAGCAACCGCATTCCCAACCTGAATGTGCCTGTTACAACATTATAATTAAGTTCATTGTTAGAATGAACAACTTATGGATGTAGTAGTAACATGAAAGGAAAAAAAAAAAAAAAAAAAATCTTGAGGACTTTCTTTTGTTGAACAGGGCATGTAGCCTACAGCAATCAAGAAATCCTTGCAGTCTTGCATTTTCGCAGCCCGAGAGAACTCGGTTTTGGTTCGGTTGAAGTACACGCTCTAGATAACTGATTTTTAATACACCGAGGAAGAGAGACCAAGAAAATATTAAAAAAATGTGCATATAGAAGAAGACCAAACAAAACCTGGTTGGTGAGGTTGTGCTCTTGTCACGACCGTGTTTGCAATCTCATCCCACCACATACGACCACATGGCCTGTGTTTCATATAATAGATTATCACAATTTAGTGAGTAAAGGTCATTTTAAAGTGTTTAAGGTAACATAACATTACTTTGTAGTTTTTCCTATTTGATATTTGACTACATAATCAGGTACCTGGGGTAAAAAGACACAACTTGTCATGACAGCAATTAAACAAAAATAAAAGATCATAAGTTTTGGGCTTGGATTTGTATTGTACCAGAGGCTTTCCAGACTCCAGCATTACTTTCTCAACAGAAGGGTCTAATTGTACTTTTTCCCCTTAACTATCAGACATGGGATATCTGTGAAGTAGGCACCCTGTGAGCAATACGAATTGTACAATAATATCACAACTCATGATGTTCTTAAAAAGCATGAATTATGATATTACAACCCATAATGCTTTGTACCTTCTTCTTGGTTATGTTGCATGTTCTCACATAATCATCTTTATTCAATAAGTAAGGTTGGTGATCGTAAGGTTACTTCTCACATGAGTATATTTTCATTCCAATGATTTTTCCAACCAAATAAATATCTTTCTATTGATTTTCAAATAATATACAAAGGATAGGAATATTAAATGGATATATTTTGATTCATGAAAGTAGACGAATAAATAAATAAACTCTTTGGAGGAAAATAAGCCGTGTGTCTTTGTGATTCTCCTCGAAAGCTTAAAAATATATAAGAATAAAAGATTTTTTTATCTTTTTACAGATAAAAGGAATAAGGCTTTTAAGCTTCAATCAAACAAAGCTTATAGCTGAAGATAATAAGAACTTGTTATCACATAAAGCAAAAGAGGATGAAACTTGTTCGTCCTTTATTGTACATCTAAAAGACTAATATTATGCCCATAATGTTTTCTTTTGCCTTTTATATTCATTTTACATTATGTATGATCCTCATTTCTTTTGGCGCATGGCATATTTTGTCAAACTCTATTACAATATTGATTCTAAACGGTTAAATGTCATTTATTTTTATTTTTCAGGTAGGACAAGGAGATAATTTGATTTGAAACATATTCTAGTTGATGCTATCTTTCACATCTAATTAATATCCAAAATTCCGAACTAGTCCTGTAGTTTATGCTCAATGATTTTTAATTGTTTGGTACAATAATGAGCCACCAACTAGCTATCTATTTGTAGTCGAATACTATTGTCTCTTTATTGGTTAAGAAGAGGGATCGAATGTCACTAGATTCACAAACTTAGCGACTTAACCTACATATATAATAAAACTAATTAAGTTACGTTTTAGTTTTATTTAAATTCCAAAACCACAGATTATCCCAAGTCCAAGACTATGTGAGTTTATTCCTATATATAACCGCAGAAATCTACAGATGAACGCAGACCATTTTTTGAGCTCGAGACAAAGGATCTAGACGAGCACGAATTGTTTGCATGCAATTACAGTAAAAACATACTACTGTGCCCACAACATGACAACATCTTTTGTAGTATGTTTTCACCGTATTTACTTCTTAGAATCTAGAATACTGGCTGGCTCTCCAAGCTATGTTCTTTGGTTTGGACTTTGGAGAAAAATAATTTCAATAGGGCAAAATCCGAGAAAACAAAAAAAAAAACCCCATAGTGAAAACATACTACAAAAGATTTACACATGCAAAATTTAATCTAAGTTTAAAATATCGGCTTATTATGCATGGGGCCTCTTGAGTATTTTATCAAGATTGAGATCTTAGTAAGAATGAAATTCTGCGTATATTTTAAGTGACATAATTGACAGTTAGACACACATACATGTTTTTATATTATAAGATATGAATAATCTTTGTCTTCTGTGTAAACATGAATGATGTTGAATGTCAAATTGGTATATATTTATCAGTATCTGTACTAAACCATATATGTATATTCAAATCATAAAGTAGGGAGCGGTGGACCGCTTGTCTACTGGCTTCCACTACCAAATTTTCATAATATATATTTCTAATCGATCGAAGGAACAAAAAGTTGAATCCATGGGAATACAATGTATACATGGATTTGCCCCAAAAAAAACATGGATATGAACGAACATAAATACATTTGAACCAGGCTTTTGAAGATTAAAAATCGATCTGATTTGTATCCCACAAAATCTGGTTTATTATAATTTGATTGATATTTGTAATGGTTTTAGTCTTTAGAGTATTTTTGAAATGTAAATTAAATAGGAAATAATATATTTTACTCTCAGAGCATGTATATTGCTAGTAAAAAATTATATATAACGAGGTTTTTAAATTAGAGTTTTCCCTATTAACTCTTGTTATTTTTTACCATACTAGTTTATGGAACGTTATACAATAGATATATTTTGTTTTTAAAGAACTTCATACGAGAAACAACAATTAATGATGGCACCAACGGCAAAAGTATGTATATATAAATTCAAGAACAATGACAGGAACAAAAGGTTCTTCAACATAAAAACAACCCATATCTGCTAAATTCAGCAATAAAACCCCATAAAATATTTTTAAAAAGAAAACGAAAATACATTAAAATTATTGCCATGCTTTAGAGGCTCCAAGCTGAATTTAGCATATGTTCCCATCCGTCTTGACAACCACAACGCTATCTCTTTAATCACCTATATATAAAATCAAAAAATCAGAAATTTAGCGTAATTATTACGTATATAACATGATTAGTATATATATGTTTATTTTTAGTTATTTTAATAAACCCTATTAGTTTATAATAGATTATCCCATATTTTCTAAGCCCTAAATCATTCTTGCTTTTGTAGTTGGTCCCCTCCAACACCATTGTTGCCTCTGCCCACATTTGAAGAGTCACTTCTCCTTCTCCTATCTCTACTTTTTCTCCAAGTAATGATCCACTTTGATCATGACTTGTGAATTTTTTTTCTCTCTTATTTTTATGCTAAAAACTAGTTAATAATATCTTGATGCTAATTAAGAACCGTATGGTATACGTTTATCTTCTCTACCTGAAATTGTTGCCCCCAAACGTTGGTGTCCAAAAATCTGCTGTTGTTTCGTTAGCCACCGGAAACGTACTTGATATCGGGACGAGACATAGACCGTGTGCTCTTAGCTCGTGATTCTCATTATTATCTTGATTCTTCGATTTACCAGATATCTACACGAATCCATATCAATTAGTAATTACTTATATTTCCATGACTATAGAGTCCAGGATAAACAAAAATATAACACTAGATCGAGTAATAAACCTGTTGTTGTTGTTGTTGTTGGCTCGAGGCTCCTTGTTTCATGTATGGAGTGCTTAGAACCTGTATTTTAAAACATTACTATATTTGCTAATTTGTAGGGTTTCTTGAATACAATGATTTAGTAGAGAAATCACAAGAAACGTACAGTGACTTGGTCGTGAAGAAACTTGATGTACTCTATAGCTTCTTGGAGAACAGATGCAGTATCTGTCTGAAGTTAAATAACACAAAGATATTAAAAAAAAAAAAAAAAAAAAAAAAAAAAATTAAGAACCTAGCTCAATATATAAATCCAACCAAGGAAAGAAATATATATTTTTGGTTGTATATATTTGGTTTTAATAAAATAAACACAAATCATTCACCTTTCCGAAAGGTGACACTAGTTGTTGTAATGAAGTAATCTGGTCCCTTAGATTCTCTTTTCTCACCTGTTACATTTACATCCATTTTATCCACCAAGAAATTGAATTAAAATAAAAGGTTAGAAACAAAACTTGAAATATGATCATGTACCTTAAAAGTTGGCAACGCTGAAGGCGTGGTGACTCTGGGTTTCTTCGCCTCAGATTCATTATCCTTTGCTTTCTTCAAAGACTCACTCTGAGCTCTTGTCTTCAGATTCTTCTCAACGGAAAAAAAAATTAATAATTTAGCTACAAAACTAATAATATATATACCTTTTAACAAAAAAAAAAAAAAAAACTTATAATATATATCAGCAAAATTATTTCAGACATGTATGAGATTATTTACCTTGGTTTTGTCATCGACACGAGTAGAGATTATCTGCGGAGTAGTTACAAAATTGGTCGGCGTCGTGTTGTTTACGTTAGTTGTTGATGAACTCCAAAAGGGTCGAGAATTTGGGTTGTTAGAGAAGTTGTTAATTAGTCCATAAGCGGTTTGATGATGAGGGTTTGTCTTATTCGCCCAAGAGAGTTGAGGATCGTTGATTAAACCACTTGAGGTGGAGATAAAGTTGTATGGACTTGGTTCGGGTTCGTAAAAGGTTCGTAACAAGCTTGAGGACGAAGAAGTTGATGGAGATGAAGAACAAGCTGGATTAAGTATATAAGGTGAAGTAGTTGTGGATAAGAATCCTTGGCCATTATCTTGATCTTGTGAGGTCCTTATGAAGTTTGAGTTTAAGTCTTCTTGTCTGAAAAACACAAAACAAGAACAAAGCATATCTTATGAATATTATAGATCTTGTTTATCAAGAAATTAAAAAACAAATTTAGGGTTTTTTTTTATAGGAATTTACAAAATGGTTTGGTTCCAATCTGTAGAAGAGTTTGAGGAAAACCCTAGACCCATCATCTGCAACGTCGAGTCAATCGTCACGGTGCTTCCTCCACTATCGGAATCCGCCTCTCGCTGCCCAAAAACGATATTGTTGTCGGTACAAGTCATCCTAGATTTGATATTCTCTTGGGAGCCAAAATCATCGGAAGTGATAGCAGCTCCGAAACAAGGTGACAAGAAATGATCAGAAGGAGACATAACGCTCCTTGGCGAGTTCCACCACGCGCCGCCTCCGCCACCACAAATCGCCGCCGTAGCTTGAAACTCCTCCGCCATATAAAGAGAACTGATCAGAAAGTTTTGATATATGCTTTCTTCTAGATCGTTTCTATAGGAAGGTCAAAGCTTATATGTATGAGTGTGTGGTATGTGATATGAAGAGCATTGAGGTGAAATTTTGGTATATGTTTACGAGGGTGTGTATGTTTATATAGGCAAGTACGGACAAGTGTGTGGAAATTACCGGAATTTAGTTGACATTTGAAGACAAAAAAAAAATATCAGCTAACATTCCCGAGTGAATTTTTTAAAAAAATATAAAAACTAATCTTGATTTTTTAATGTATTCCTTAGGCTAAATATTTTATCTGAAAGAAAACATGTTGTAATAATAGTGTTCCTAATCCCTAAATTTTCTTATATTATTCTAAGAACAACTGTAAGTGAGATTTGTTTCTTTGCTGCTTAGCTTTTCCAAGAAACGATAATTATCTTCTTATTTTAATTAATTAAATATTTAATTTGAGATTAGATAGGTGTTTGGTATTATGCAAGATGCCAAAAGGGGGATAATATTTATATTTAGACATTTTATCTAACGGTAACCTATATGATTGGTTGACACAAAAAAATTCTGAAAATCGATCGTTTGGTCAGAAATAGAAAACTTTTTACGACTGATTAAAGTCTACGCATGCGTATATATAACATACATTAAAAAAAAATGTACTGAAATATAAAGGTTAAGATTTTGAACAATGATATTTCTTATTAATTATTTATGCTTCCAACCATACATGATTTTTTTTAAATCAGATCAGTTTAGTAATTGCTCCCAAAGACAAAATATGACTAATTATTTAGTTTAGGCAAA
The DNA here is from genome assembly GCF_030686135.1 of Camelina sativa. Lineage (NCBI taxonomy): Eukaryota > Viridiplantae > Streptophyta > Magnoliopsida > Brassicales > Brassicaceae > Camelina > Camelina sativa. The sequence goes on from NC_141895.1 coordinate 29,705,112, forward strand.
GTATATATATATATATCATAATATTTTAGTTATATATGTAGTGAAACAGAAGGAGTATAATTTTTAACACCTACGAATATAATCACAAATAAAATATCCAGCAAATCATACTATTTTTAATTTTCACTATTCAATGATTTTTTCTTACATTACACATGTATAGATTTATCACTACGACAATTACAATATTTATTTCACTGTCGATCAGATTGTTTTGGTTATAAATAGTAGTATAAAATAAGATTTGTTCTTGTGGCTTGAGACTAAAGGGATAAATGGTATATGATGACGATCCTCGATCGATGCTGAGTTTCGATCTGTGTGTCACGTCACCGTTTCTGGACCTACTGTGTTTGTGACTTTTTTTCACAATCTCTTTATACCAAACGGTCCATATTCTTTTCAACTAGCTTTTTCTAAATTCCGTAAATATTTTATTCTTCAAATAAATTTGATAAGTCAATCAATTATTGCACTTTACTAATTACAAGTCACTATTTTGTTTTTTTTATCCTTTTTCTTAGTTTTTTAATTTCTATTATATGCGCAGCCACACAACTTTAATATTGGACTTGTTAAACCTTATAATAGTGTAACCCTATCTGTTATTTATGGGCATTATTATACCCGCTCGAATCACAGTTAACCGGGCTGTGTCACCGTCCAGAAAGTAATCACGTTTTATATATGGAAAGACATAGCCATATAAACACAATTTCGTAGAAAATTTGAGTCCCACCCGATCTGATCCAGACAAATAAAGTATAGTAATTCCAAATAATTTATCTTCAAATACATTTTTTCTGATCAAAACATATAACAAAGTGATTTGTGTTAGTACCCTTATTACATAAGCACCTAAATTCAATCAAACTCGAATATGTTATTGACAAAATAGGTTTAACGGGTAATCATATACGCTACGTACCCTTATAGTTACCAATCGCAAAGTGATATTAAAAACTTAATTCTATGACTTTTATATAATCCTTTTTTGGTTACTCATCACTGCTTTTAAATATTTTAGTATCGCTTACGTTTTCCTTTATCCATCATAAAGCTTATCTTATTTAATTTGTGTTACCAATTAGAACCAATATATATTTTGGTTATGAATGTTTGTAGCATAAAGGACTAGGAAATGTAAGTTCTAGTTCTAGTGCTGGTGATTTTGTGGTGTGGTACGGTCCATGTATTACTATCTAAATTTTAATATAATATAATGCATATTATTAACACAAAAAAATGTACAAAGTACGGTATTTCAACAATATTAGATGTGATAAAAAGGAAAAAAAAAAGATATAATCTATATATACATTTCACAATCGTTTTAAGTCATTATATTAGTTGTTATTTTATCTTTATAATAAAAAGATGAAACTGATGGAAAAAAAGAGAGATGAAAGTAATCGATTTGTGGTAGTCCAATGGATGAAACTTATCTTAAGTTTAAGAGACCATTTTCCATAGTTAGTCAGAATGGATATCTTGATAGACAAAAATAAATTTGACACTTTTAAAACTCTATTGATTAGTCATATTAAAAGAAAAATCAAACGAATTAAACTGGTAATACATTATTGGATAATATAGCTATTGTGGAAAAAAATAAGATTAATGTACTATTAAATGGTAATACATTTTTATTGGATAATTGGCTTTTGTGGAAAAATTAAAACTTAAAGGACCCAAATACTCTAATCATTTCTAAAAGAATTAATTGAAAATTGCTTAATGGTCTCTCTGTGCGACACAATGCGTTGACTTAAAGAGTTTTGAAGCGCTGAAATACAGAGACAGTTAGGTCAGATCCATGCGACTGGTAAGTTTTCGTCGTGAAATTAAAATTAATTTTATATAACCGTACCTAAGAAAGTGTCAAAACCAATTTGATCAACTTGCTTAAGCCCATCAGTCCAAAAAAAAAAATCTCTCGTTAACTGATACTTAATAGTTTAATCCAAAAAGTAGCTAGACGCAACGTGACTAACTTAATTTTCTATGAACACACTTGTTTAGTTTAGATTGATATTGGATAAAATAAAATTTATTGAACGAACGTTAAATAAAAAGGAATGTGTCACAGCCATCGTATGACAACATAAACTAGATCCGAAGAATCTTTGTCAGCATCGGTTATTTTCTCTAACGGTCTGGTCGATAGATCCCATCGATATGTAGACCGACACTCCTCTAAACTCTTTGTCGGTCGGCGTTTGGATTTTCTTTTCATCATCGAACATATGCAAAATAGCTTCCATTTTTGTTAAAATTTCTTCTTCCTTTTTTTTTCTTTTCAAAAGCATATTTTTTATAATTATCTAAAACGTACTTACTTATTTATTTATGTCAAAAGAAATCATTATCATCTTTTTTCGCTGTCAAATGCAAACACATTCTTAGATATTTAAGGCGGGCATACTTTACTTATCAATATCACATGTTTTTATAATAATCATCACCAATTCTTTGTTTTAGAATATTTGGTTTTCTTGCAAAAACAACGAAAATTTGTATGCAATCAAATAAAAATCATGTTCAGATTTAAGCAAAAGTTTATTCAATATAAACATGATGTCCATATTTCGTTTAGTCCACCTCAAGTGTTTCGATATTGAAAAGAGAGCTAATAATGTACATGTTCGGATCCCCATTCTACATGGATTATAGGCCAAAAGCCTAAACCTCTTGGTGGTAATCAGATTAATACAAAAAAAAAAAACTAAAAGAAAAAGAATCAGGGTTGAATCAAAACTACTAGTTTTGAAATGTACCGCATTTTCTTATTTTTCATAATAGTGCGATAATGCGTGTGTACACTTTCCGGCCGGATGTAGGAGTAAAACTTGATCACGAACAATGAGATTCATGCACTCGTTTTAAGAAGTTCCTAGTTGACGATAAATTGCTCCAAAATACGTATGTGATATTGCTATATACGTATATACAAATGATATATATACGTATATATGTATATATAGAAGCAATATGAGAAACATGAATGAAATTTTAAAGTAGGTGAAGGACAACGACAAGTAGTCAAAAAAAAAGGACCCACGCGGCAAATATGAGTGGAGACTTTGTTTGGCGCAGATAGTCGGATAAGTGTCAGCGACTCATTCTTTTCTTCAAAACCCCAAATCATCATCATCATATGTTCTTTACCTATTCGTTTGCAAAAGAATTGTTTTTCTTGTTTTTGTATATGTTTTGGGAAAGCAAATGTTTCTTTGTTTCTTAGTACATGATAACATTCTTTTTACACGTAAGTAACGTAACGCTGTTTCTGGGACTCACGAGAGCTATAAGTATAATTTTTATTTCCATGTAGTTCACATAATAATCTCCTTTACTAATCTGAAAAAGAGTCCCTATAACCTTTTGAATGCTTATAAAACTCATGAGTTCTTAGTGTAATACATTTCGATCCCGAAAATATAAACTACTATCATGTTTGGAAACTTTCTGGGTGATCAAATATATAGAAATGTGTTAACACGTTACAGTAGTTCGATTTGTTCAGTTTTTCGCTTTTTCAATAATATGAAATTTAAGAAGTTGCAAATCCTATACAATCCTTTTTCTAAAATATTTGAATTTGATTTAAATTCTAGTTTATGACCATAAAACAAAATGCAAATTACACATGTACACACCTTTTTTTTTTTTGAAAATTGTGAATTTTCATTACTGAAAGGGATTGTAGAAACTACAATTGTTTGTTACATAAGAGAGGCCTTGCCAAAGAAAAGATAAAAATCAAGGGCTAGCTGATGAATCATACACGGGTACATTGTATCAGTTACAAATGCCTTAGCCAATCTCGCATCAGGTTTTTGAAATTCTTCCGTTTTTGATGCAAGATTTGCATCAAGTTCGAGATGAAATTCTTGTAAAGGGTCATGTACACACCTTATAACTCTGTATGTCATTGTCATGTCATTAAACACTATACAAATGGTGCGTGATATTGCATATGCGACATCTATTGTGAGAATGAATGGCACGTAATAACTTTGATAAATAATTACCCAAGGAAACGTTAGAAACATGTTATTCATGTTTTGTCATACAAACACTGTAACGAATTAAGAAAATAAATGAACTGTCCGTAATTAATCCTAATCAAGAGTATAAAATAAGGAGTATATAGGACTAATCAAAGTGCTATTCTTTTGACCGTCATTGCTAAATATTTATTTGTCTAGAAGACTAAAATTATTTCTTTTCTTTACTCATGGAGCATTGGAGCTCACTACCCCACGTGTCTGTCACGGCCATGATGGTTTTTCCGATCGTATCATCGTTTTTTCGATCGTGCAAAAAATAAACTTTCGTTTTTGTAGTCTTCTGCATTTCATCCTAACGTCAGCATGACATCATGCATAGGAGATATATAATATTACAATACAAAAATAAAATTTTGTTTTGATAAATAAATGAAAATATTACTACAACATTTATTCTCAGTGGCTTTCATTTTATCTCGAAAAATAAAACAAATATTATTTGTGTTGTAAAAAGACTCATAGATAATATTATTTATTTTATGTATCATGAGATTAACAAATGAACTTTGATATCGACAATGGTTGGAAGTTTATATCCGCACAATCAATGAATTCTTACGTAAATTATATAAGTTTTTGCACATTATATATACATTCTGCCATTTTGATACAGTATCAAAAATATTGTTTTTCTGAGTATTCCACTGGGATTTTGGCTTATAACATTTACTCATTCTACCTAACTCGATTATTTGAATCTTTTTAATGGTTATTTTGTATTTTGAGTGTTACAAATCATATCTTTTTAACGTTTATTTTGTTTTACAATGAAGTTTTTGCATGTTGCGAAGAGATTATATGTTGTATACATTTTGTTATGTGGAACATTTAGATCATTTTGATTCATATCATAGTAGCTAGGGTCTAACTTTACATGTGTCAAACACAAACATATGTACTGTTAATTAACAAAAAAAAAAAAACCAGAAAAACAAAATATGTAAATCAATCGTTCTTTTCTATATCAATATGTGAATATGTGATTTTGAAGCGCGCTACTTTTGAAAAAACTCATATTACACCAACAGAACTACACACTCGTACTCTTGGGGAAAATCTGAAATTTTAGAAGATGGAGAAAATATGGAATTATACATATATAATAAGATATTTCAGTGCAAGGGTTTCTTCCCACAACATCTTTTAGCAACCATTTATTTGTATAGTATAAATTATGTAACAGTATTGTTAATGATTCATGAACTTATAAACTTGTAATCATGTTTTCTATACTTGGCTAAAAGGTGTGAAACTGGTAACAAGTTTTGAAAAAAGTACTTGTAAACTTTATCATTTCTTTTGAGAAAGTAATTTACACCCAAAAAATATAACCATTTGGCACGCTATAATGCACACAGCGCAATCAAAACATCTCTTTGGTTTATGTGGCTACCGATTAGTGGTTGACTAGTATTGGTCTTCTACTCTTCTTATAAGTTTTACCTTTTTTTAGGTAAGTTGACTCCTAATTTTTCTTATTTTTGTTTATTCTATTTTCTTAATTTTAAGTTTTAGGTAAAGTTGACTCCTAATTTATCTCTTTTTACTTATTTTCTTAATTACAATTGAAGGTCAACGCAGAACTCAAGATCAGTACGACTCTTCTAGATATCGTGCCAAGAAAACGACAAGAGCCGCCCCACGCTTCGACTCTAGTTTTGTCCTATTAATTTGTTTTCGAAATTATTTAATAAACAGAAATAAAACTCAAAGTTTATAGCAAATTATAATGAGAAAAAGAATCTTTGAAAGATCAACATGATTCATTTCAAATGTAAGATTATGCCTATATATAACCTTTGTAGTAGTAGTTGAGATAAAGCTAGAGGAAAGTCTCTCTTGCTATTTTTGGATAAAACATTTGCAACAACAAAAAAATTATTTCAATTTTGTTTACAAATATTTTTGTTTTATAATAGAGCATGTTATTGAAGTTAAATTACATACATTAAATGAAAATGTTGACAAAATAGTTAAATTTACGTTAGTTAAATAAACACAAGATCAAATAATCTTTTACATAATAACTTTTTCCTGAAAATTTTCACCTTAACATGATACATTACGCCAAACGATTCTTATGAAACGATAGTCTACGTTGCTAATAGTCGTTGTTTGAAACCCTATAAGAAAATGCAGTTCGTTATTCTCTTCTGCAAATCACGTATAATAATAATATTGGTTAATTGTTATAGAATTAGCTTACAAAAAAGGGTTAAATTCGGATTTAGAAACAGTAAATACTGTATTTTTTTTTGTTCTTTTTACAAATATATTTAATTTTATAGTACTTGTTTTTCATCTATAATATTGTCATACGTAGTCAATGCTTAGTTAATTTTTTTCCTTGTGCCGCAATATATTTCACTTGAAGTCTAGAACTAATAACAAATACATTCTTTAATGAGATGTGAAGGAGATAAAAAATGTGAAAAGTACGTTTCAGCCCAGAATTAGGTACACAGATTCTAAATTACTTTTAGTTTTGTTATAGATTTTTCTCCGTAATTTTCGTTTTTAATAGACAAAGCAATCATCATTACTTTCGCAGACTTCTAAGAAGGGTTCGAGAGAAGAAGTGAATAAACAACATCAATGGGTTTTTTAGAGTCTTTGAGATGTGGTCGACTCGTCTCTATTGGTCCCAAACTCAATTCCGGTATAAGTTGCCAAAACATAATAAAATTTGACTCGGTCTATTTGTTACTTTTTAGGCTTTGATTTTGTTTTTATAAATAATATATAGTATGATTTAACATATTATTTTTTTTTCAACTAAACATTAAATAAATTAAAAAAGAATTTCAAGATTTGTCCAAGGAGGAGGATAAAAGTTTACAAAAATAGATGCAGAAACTAAAGTTCTAGAAGACCAAGCATTTATTAACATATTAATTATGACGTTTAAGTTTGTATATTACGTTGAAGACATACCTTACATTGTGTGAAATGACATCAGGAATGAGCTGGATTTGCGAACCAGTGAAGGGCTACCATCTCTGGAGTCTCTCGGTGCTTCTATAAGAACAATTTATGCATGTGGACGTCTACTTTAGAAGTGTGATTTGTTTGAGACTAACTGTTCGGATCTATGTAATGTGACAACTGAGAAGCCTTAAGGGACTTAAGAAATTCATGTACTTGGATGAAACAAAACAACTCTTTTCAAGTTTCTCCATATTTTCAAACATTTATAATATTGTTCGTGAGGTACTGAGATTTTGTATAGCTATTAAGATGAGTAGAGAGAGGAAGACTTCTTTCTATATTCAATTTTTAGCTATTATGTCAGTGAGCAATTCACTGACTTCTTTCTATTACTATCTGCAACTGACGCTAAAAACTATCATACCATTTTCATCTTAATTGTGTTCAATTTAGTTTTCTTACACTTAAAATTCAGGTTTACTTCAGATTATATGGTAAGAAAAACTCATACCTCGAGTGGACTGGTCTATAAAGTATGTATAAACAATTTTCACTTCTTTTAAAATTTTTCGGCCCATGATAAAACAAGAAGCCCAAAAATATATGACTTCGTTTGTTTAATAGAGCTTTTAAGTATTATTTACTCGGTAATCAGTATAGGTGATTTGCGGCGTCGTTTTATTGGAGCCTTTGACTTTTATACCTCCTGATTTGATTCTGTTTTGTTTTACTCGTTTCTAAGTGTTGGCGTTACGGAACATAAGAGTACCGCTAGTGAAATTAACAGATACATATGTCTATATGTAGTGTCAGATCATTTCATCTCCCTAGCTAATTATACTAAAAGTTCAAATTTTAAATTGATATTAAATATTTTTAATGTAATTTTTGTAGTTAATTCATATTGCAATTTGATAGAAACCGTTTCATTTTCGGTTCCGTTTGGATTTCTTTTTTGGTCCCACAGCCCACGTTTCTTGTACCATTATTCAGACAAGACAAAGAATAATAATGTCTTATTGAAGACTGACTTAACGAAACCTTTCTAAAAGAAAAGAACCAATTTTGGGTTTCTTTTAGAAATTTTTAAGAGTTAATTAAAATTTAAGCATTTGTCTTAGAATACCTCTCGTTTTTAGGTACTTCACTGTTGCTCATCTCTAAAACAAGCACTTCTCATCTGTCTAAAGTCAATTTTGCCCTTCGGAAGGTGACGTCATTGCATCTTCGCTCTCAACCCAATTCACTCTTTTTAATCTGTGGGTTTTACTGTTGGCAAAAGAAGTGTTGTTGAATATCGTTCTTCCTCTAAATTCTAATCGGGAATCGATGACTTTTAACGAGCCATGGCCGCTGCACAATCACTAGTATCCGATTTGCTGGGTCTTCTTCGTTCTTGGCTTCCATCTTCTAGCTTTAAGGCGTTTGCGTTTGAATCTTGTTGCTGGAGTTAAATCTGTTTGCGATTTCAAACAAAATCAGAATCTTGATGAATGTTTGCTAATTTATTGTAATCTCTGAGAATTTTTTGATAAAATCATGGTGAAATGATAAAATTACTTATTCTTGTTAAAATATGTTGCGTGAAGTGATAGTATTAAGCTTCTCTTAATGTAAATTATTATGATTAAAGGGTGGAATTATTTGTGTTCAAGGCTCTGAGTTTTAGCATATGGCTAAAGTTGGTATACAATTTATTCAATGTCTGAAAGATCTATAGAAAGTACATGATAGTAAGTACCAACAATCTTTGACCTTTTTTTAATTAGGTCCTTAATCTTTGGTTTTAGACTTTTAGTCATTGGAGATGTGAGAGGAAGAGAACTAAAGGTTGGGATCGAGCTTGTGAGTGACTGGAAACACAAGACACAAGCCAAGGCTCTCTTGTTTGAGCAACTTAGAGGTAAACAACATCAAAACCAAATGCATCGATATTTACAAGTGTTAATGCAGCAATTGGTTGACCAAAAATGTTTTGCTCTTTTCTCTTAATGAAGAACTTGGCATTGTCGTTGGAAATGCAGGATGTTATGGTAATGTTTTCAGGTTAAAACCATCAATAGTTTTTTACTAAGACGATGCAGGTGAAATTCGTATTATGTATGACTTCAAATATATTTTCCCCGAAAGATTTTACAACATTGTGATTTCACTAGGTGGTGTTCATGCATGTCTGCTTCCTTTGTGATAATGAAGGTCTATTGTTCAAACGTGTAATTGGTAAGGTAGTTAAATATATCTATTGTGTTTGGGTTCCCCATTTACAATCTACTAGGGTTTAGTTTTAAAGACAAACATTGTGCTAAACTCGTTTTCCTTGGGTTCATTCATCCCTCTCGGCTTTAGGGGATAGTTTTGAACACAAACATGTTGTTAAATTTGTTTCCCTTGGGCTCATCCATCTCTCTGAGCTTTAGGCTACAGTTTTAAACACCACCGCATTGTTACATTGGTCTTACAAGGTTCGCTTTAAGGTATATAGTTTTGAACACCATCACCCAAAAAGCACCATGGCGCTTAGATGGACAAAATTTTGAGATATCTCCAACATCTTGTGCATGTAATAGTCGCTAGGTTAGTTATAACAAGCATTATAAAGATGTTATGCTTTCCAATGGTCTATACTCCTAGTATACTATGTTGATCTGAATTTGTATAGATGAAACAAATGTTAAAATCTCTTCATCATCCTGTAAAGGTACAACAATACATTAATTTCACTTTCAGGGGGAAGTGTTCACTTCTTCCTCTGGTTTTTTCTCTTATAACCTCCTTTGTATCAGCCAATTTCTAAAGATACGTTCATAAAACATGGTGAGATGGACGTGGATATCAAGAAGAATGGAGAGCTTCTCACTTTATCTCCCAACCAAACATATGTGTCTGTATTCCAATCCCAACATGAGAAGTTAATCTGAATTCCAAAACACATTATGTATTTTACCGATTTCTTTTAATGGCTAAAAAATTGTTATAAACGTCTTCTATGTGTACACAAAACAATGTTTGAGAAAAATACAGAAATATGTATCATGAATTCATGAACATGAAAAATAATATTATGTACACGAAATCAACCATCTTACACGAAATCAATGTGATCAACTCATCAAAGAAAAACATATTAAACTCGCTTTACTTAATTACCTGACGTCATCACTCCACTAAATATCAACTTCCAGCTCATTGCATAAGGGCAAATTGGTCAAGAAAAAATACTTCTTCTGCTCCTGTAGATGTTTTTTGCCCCGAGTGCTCATTTTGGAGACAACCCCCCGATAAATGCCTTCTGCGACAATTATCCCAATTTTTAATTGCAAGATAATAACTATAAAAAAACAACGTAGGGGAAAAAAAGAGAAAAAAAAAGACTAATGTGTGTGATACACTTAACCATGATTGGTACTTAAAAATCCATTAAGTTATGTTTTAAGAAAATGATAGTGTTCCATTATAGTGTTTCCCGGAAACAAACCGTGATTTGCGGAGGTTACAACGTCAATTAGTTCAACATGGCTTTACTTAAGGCAAAAGACTATAATTTCAAATAGTGAGACTATACAGATAATAATATTATTCAAAATTAAGTGGATTGGTTTTAAAATCATAACATGGTACCAAAAAAATATATTTAAATATACGTATATATGAATTAATCACAAATCACAACTCATTGCTAACCAGCTCATAAGCTAAAAAAGACAACTCATATCTCCACTCTTTTGACAAAAACAGAACACCAAACATTAAACCCTTCAAAACACACAAATCTCACCATCCGACCAAAAAAAGAAAGAAAAAAAAGATGTCTGTGCTTCTTATTCTTCTTCTTGTTGTCCGATTCATTACTCCATCTTCACAGTCTTCGATCCGAAACCTCCTCGAAGCTCGTGGTTTACCAGGTGGTTTGTTTCCAGACAACGTGGAGAGTTATAGTCTAGATGAGAAGACAGGGGAGCTCGAAGTTCAGCTACAAAATCCTTGTTTCGCTCGGTTCGAAAACAGAGTTTTCTTTGATAGTGTGATTAAAGCAAACCTAAGCTATGGTGGGCTTGTTGGACTTAAAGGTTTGAAACAAGAAGAGCTTTTTCTTTGGTTACCAGTAAAAGGCATTGCAGTGAATGATCCTTCTTCTGGACTTGTTCTATTCGATATCGGTGTTGCTCATAAACAAATCTCTCGTTCTCTTTTTGAAGATCCTCCTGTTTGTTACCCTCCTGGTGAGCTATTGGTTTTCTCAAAACGTTTTCATGTTTTATGCTAAGTGCTTTATTAATTTATTGATAGAAAGTTAGAAACTTATACTAAAGTCCATTGAATCATATTTTTGTTTGTAGGATCTATAATGGAGAAGTTAGAGAAAAGCAAGATGGATATTCAGCTAAAGAGATGAACGAGTTTTTTTCTTTGGGGTGTGTAAGATTCAAAACTCAAAAATTGTCTCTTTGAAACTTGAACAAAAAAAAAAAGTGTTTTTTTTTTTAAATTTCTTTTACCTTTTTCTTTGGGGTTGTTTGTGGAAATGTGGAAAGTGTTGGGAAATATGTGTAAAATCTGGAAAGAAAGGAGGAAAATTTTGGAACTTTGTATAAACTATGGGGTCTATAAAGTAATCAATTTTGTCACTTGTCAATTTTTTTTATTTTTATTTTCTTTATATGGAGGGAATATAGAGTACTTTAGTTGTTTATTATACTTTTGCTTTAATTTTAGAAAATGATGTTTTTGCATTTTAATCATTATAGTCTAGCATAATCATTGACATAGAATTACGCTTTGAATGGAAGCTGCATTTTATACCAAACAGGCGAACACAGCTGTTAACCTAAATGACAACATACTTATAATGACAAAATTCGAGATATTACAATAAGTGTTCAAAACTTTCATTAACTTTTAAAATCGAGTGGATACTTTAGGTACAATAAATATTTCCTTCGTATCAAAATGTATAAATGATGTTATTTTTTTTGGCTCAATTTCGACTATTCATTATCGAAAGGAATACATCCAAATTCAACGTATATAATATTCACATCCAAATGTATAAGTGATGTTTAACGTCATCCCACAATGATTAATCTTTTTTTTCTGAACTTTTAACTTTTTAATTCTACGAAAAACATAATTTATCATCTATCTAAACATAATCCAACAAATAATAAAAAATGTACATAATGCAAATGGTCATAAAAAATTGTATTAAAAATAAAAATATCAGTGAATTAAAAACAATTTTTTTTCCAAAAATGTATCCAGATCATATCCACATATCATTTAAACTAGGATACTACATTTTTTTTTTTTTGGAATGACATTAAATTAAGTTTTGAATCTTATATTTTTTTTTTATTTCCTCTTATTTCAATAGATTTACAATACATTGGATTGTAAATATGTTAGTTATTATGTGCTGCTATTGTTAGTAACATCTTTGGAATTCTCAATGTTGACTGTCACATTGTATCATTGATCACATTTCAAAAGTCAACATGATTTCAGCAATTTTTTTGACTCTATGGTTATCTTACTAGTTAATTTTAGAATTTATATGTTTTTATAATTCTTAAATGAGAAAATGGTAGTTGAAATTAGATAACCTAATATTTGTTTTCTCTCTAAAGCAAACTTTTAAAGTAAAAAGAAATGTTTGAATAGACTCCCAATCTGTAGGATAAATATTTATAAAAAAATAACAAATTATGCTTTAGATAATCAAGATAATCAATAAGCTTCAGAATTGTGTGAGCTTATAAGTTTTTACCACAAGGATTATGTTTTCTTGTGGTTAGGTGAATCATCTTGTTACAAATGAAAAACAGTGAAGAAGTCTAATGAAAAGAAGATTGAAAAAATAATAAAACTGAGGTCATAGAAGACTAACACTTTGGGTTAAGAGGAGCAAATTGGTTAAGTTGAAAATATCAGGATCCCCCTTTGATTAACACTTTATTTTAAATCGAATTTGACTTTCTAATGGTTTTTCTTGTTGATGAAAGAAACTGTGATTTATGATATAAAAAGAACGGTTTAGCTCCATCCACAACCAAGATGATCACTCCTTTGATGATGGCCTATGGTTTTTCACTCGTGTTCTATAGTTTCCTATAAGTGTGTTACAAAAAACAAAAAATTTATAGGGTTTCTATTTTTTCTGCTCTATAATCTCAAAAACAACATAGATTAAAGGTTAGACTGTAAAACATTTTTTTTTTCTTTGGGTTTGAATAAATTTTACATGCGATTAAAATAAAAATAAAAAAAAGAGCAGGGAGAAAAAGAGGAAACGATTAATGAAAAATAAACAAAAGTAAACTAAGTATAATATAGACAAAACACATATGAAAAGTGTGTTAACATTTTTTAAAAGTGTCTCATGGAAATATCCCTCAAATTAATTATTTAAGTATAGCATCATATATCTCAAATTTTTAGTAAATTTGTATAACAAATATTTTCAAATTAAATATTAGTTTATACATATATATTAAAGTGTAATTAAAAAATAATATTATTACCAAAAAAGAAATAAAAGAAATATCTAAAAAATAATTAAAATTGGTAGTATTTTTGAAACATAATAGAATGTGGTATTCTGATAATTTTTTTTAAGCTTAGTGGTCTGTTAACGTATTTTCAAAATTATATTTATAAAAAATATGTTTTTCATATTAATTTATATTTTAAAACACATTAGAAAATAAATATTTTTTTTTGTTAATTATATTGTACAACTAAAAAATAAATTAATGATCTAGACTCGTCTATGTGACACAGTGTTAACCCAACACCTTCTCTCTCGTTTGTTTCATCTCTGAATGATCAATTTTGTAGCTGCGTGATCCTCAAATCGGATCAATTTTATTGAGTTTGAAGCGATTGGATCGGAGATTACGATGTGCGATCGTCCGTTAGGGTTATGGGCGATTTGGGTTTTACTCCTCGGAAGCTTGATCGGAGCTGCGAATAGCTCGATTCATGAGTACAAGAACGAAAAATTCACTGTAAAATTTAATGCCCGCTTCTTCCATGGCGGTAGCGAAGGTCTCTACGCTTCCAAGTTGCAAGATCTAAATGCTTCTTCTCCTAATGATGATAAGCCTTTTAAAGGCAAGTCCTTTATTAGGTCAGTTTCACTCCTTCATCACTGGATTTGTGGGTTTTTGAATAGGGACTAAGCTTCTTGATATATATATATAACTCTTAAGTTTGTGCTTTTCTTGGTTTGTTTTTAGGTTTGATGATGTAACCTTTGTGAGGACAAAGGAATCTGCTAGTAAACAGAACGCAATGCAGTCAACAGCTGGGTTGGTTGAAGCTATAATACTTGAGGTGAAAGACCGTGATAGGATTGGGGGAGCTTTTCTCAAATCCGATGCAATTTGTTGCACGCCAGATCTTGCTGATACTGGATCTTGTAGTCTAGGGGAAGTTATTATCAACAGAAGTTCTAATGATCTTGAGTGGCCAAGACAGATCAAGACCTTTTTTAAAGGGAATAAAACAGAAGTTAATATGTCCCCTGAGACTGTTTTTATCAATAAGACTGGGATGTACTATCTTTATTTCATGATATGTGATCCGGAGTTGGATGGCACTAAAATCAGAGGAAGAACAGTTTGGAAGAACCCTGATGGTTATTTACCGGGAAAGGTAGCTCCTTTGATGAAAGTTTTTGGCTTTATGTCGTTAGCTTATCTTTTGCTTGGCCTAGTTTGGTTTGTGCGGTTTGTTCAGTTTTGGAAGGATATAATTCAGTTGCATTATCATATCACTTTGGTTATTGCTCTTGGCATGTGTGAAATGGCTGTTCGATACTTTGAATATGCTAATTTCAACTCTACTGGGATGAGGCCTATGGACGTTACTCTGTGGGCGGTAACCTTTTCGTCCATAAAAAAGACGCTTTCCAGGCTTCTTCTTCTGGTTGTCTCTATGGGTTATGGGGTGGTAAAGCCTACCCTTGGTGGCATAACCTCGAGGGTACTTCTTCTTGGTGCCATATATTTTGTCGCAACAGAGGCTCTTGAGTTGGTTGAGCATTTGGGAAACATCAATGACTTTTCAGGAAAGACCATGATATTTTTGGTGATTCCTGTGGCATTACTGGATGCTTGCTTTATTCTGTGGATTTTCTCATCGCTGGCAAGAACACTTGAGAAACTTCAGGTAAGATACAACACTTATATCAAATTGATTTCTTTATTCATCATTAGCAGATACGAATATTGAATATTCATGTTTTGTCACATTATTATATCCGATGGATGCATATATATAACATAGACTTTCAAGGTTGCAATCTGTGGCTGCCTCATTATGCAGCCCATTCTAGGCCAAATCAGATACAGTAGCTGCTTAAGCCATCTTGGACGATCCAGTTCTTTTTACTTTTTTTTTCTAGCTGCTTATCTGTCTAATATTTTAATGCAGATTAAGAGAAACATGGCTAAGCTTGAGCTTTATAGGAACTTCACCAATGCACTTGCAATCGCTGTTCTGCTCTCTATTGCTTGGATTGGTTTCGAGGTAACAAATCACTACTCTAGTGAGTAGTGACTATCTCTCCTGTATTACTTGAAACCCAAAGTCAGAGGAGTGTAATTGAAATCACATTCTTCTCTGTCTCTGTATCAGCTATACTTCAATGGAACTGACCCTCTAATCGAACTCTGGCGAATGGCGTGGATCATTCCAGCTTTTTGGAACTTACTCTCTTATGGTCTGTTAGTTGTCATATGCATCCTCTGGGCTCCATCCAATAATCCTACAAGGTTTTAAGACTTTCCATTAATATTTACTCAAATGTCTTGGACTTCAATGTTCCCAGTGGCTCTTATTTAAGTCCCATTGGCTCTTATTTCGTCTTCACCGAGAGACTACATTTTGCACTCAGCTTAAGGCTAATTAATTTCAAACTTGCAGGTACTCATACTTAGCGGAAGCAGGGGACGAGTTTGAAGAGGAAGGTGTCTCATTGACGGGTAGTGGAGTAAAGAGTACAGAAGATGTTGAAAGGAATGAACTTCTATTTGGGCTTCCAGATGATGTTGAGGAGGGCAAACGCGAGTAAGCTCCAGGTAGCAAGCATTAGATAGTCTATACCTCGCCGAGTAGTTTTTAGTGTATGTCTTGCATTCCCGGTATGTCAACTTTATGTAAATCTTATCCTTTGTACCTGAGTAGGTTGTTTTCTGACCTTTAAGGACTTATTTACTCAGATCAAAGTTCTTGTAGTCTTATTTGTTTACGGTTATTAAAAGTTCCATTGAGGATCTTCGGCGGCTATATAGATAGTTACATATTTCCCATTTCTAGAGCGTCAAAGGATCTTTTATTACATTAGAGACTTGATATATTCACCTAACCAAGGAATTTGTTGATCACTATCGTAGCTGTACAGAAAAAAGGAACTGTTCTTACAATGTTGAGACAAGCTTTTGAGAATCATCTTGAGAATGGACTTGGATTCGGGCACTCCCCTGTTCAATCATTTCCATGCTTAATATATATCTTGTGGAAAATTTGTGTTTTTGCTTCATCACCAGCTGCTAATCCCTTGTACTCTCATTCAGGTGTTAAGATCGAAGCTGTCACCATTAATACTGATTATTTGAATACCTGAACCATTTAACCGATCTAGTTCACCATTTTTCTAAAATCGGGCACTTAGAAGCTCATGAGTGCCTAGACCGCGGCCGCCTAGGCCGATTTTGTGTAACTTGTTATATTTCGAACATACGAAAATAGCTGATGTTATTTCTCAGACAGATACAATTACATATGGTTGGATCATTTCATCTTGGATACATTCTAATCTCTATTATAACAACAACATACTTCTTTGACGCACATGCCATCAGAATAACGAGCTTTTTTACAATACACACTGCAACCTACGCTCCATGGCGAAGAACACGCTGGTGCATTGAAGCAATCCCCATTCTTTAGAATTTCATGACCTAATTGTTAATAAAAATCAGTACACCAATATATGAATATTCATTTTCAAAAGACAAAGTCATGTTCATAATTAAAAAATTGGGTTAAGAGAAGACGCCAAGTCATACAAAATTAAATATATAAAATGGAAATATGATTCTTTGGTCTGATTTGTCTGCTGGTTTTGTATTAAATGTTATTCTTTTAAATAAAGATAAATAAGAAAGGAAAAAAATAATGAAAGTTGTATCTAAGGTGAAAGAGTAAAAGAGAGGATGCAAACAGAAAAATAAACATAGGTCATTTAAAAAGTTTGGGTCAAAATTACTATAGTAAAACCTCTATAAAATTTTAATTTGGAACTAAGATATTTTATTAATTTATAGAGGTACTGATTTAGTAAATAAATTAATAATTATTCTTTCATAGCGAGATTTGCCTAATTTCATATTTTTCTTTGGAAAAATCTATTTAAAAAATAAGATATTTTTGTTACAATCAATATTCCATTAGAAATTACAAGAAAAAAATTATCATGTCTTAAAACAAAAATGCAGTTATAATATTATTATAAAAAATTTTAAGAATGAAAAAACAACAAAAATCGTATTTCATTGTATATTCAAAAAAACTATTTTATTATTTTTACCGAATTGTATCAAATATTACAATAATCCAAGTTGTGACAATTTTTTTTTAATTAATTCATAGTGAATAGTACTTTAATCAAGTATTAATTTATGAAAAAACTTAATGTAAATAGTTGGTATAGTTTACCTATTGGGTCTGCATGTCCACTCCAAATAGGGGCTTCGGCGCTAGCAGTAGCAGTTATTGTTTGACAACGAACATAAGATACCACGAAAATGATAGTGAAAACAAATGCCACTATATATTTTATGGTGATAGCCATAATTTTTATTTTCTTGCTTTCATTTGGTAACTGAGCTATTCGCTACTTATGTTGATTATATATAATAACACAAATATATGTAAATGGTATTTTTTTGGTCAATGGTATTTTTTTTATATAGATTTATAGCCAAAAGAAAATAATTTATTTCTATATATAATAATATTCAAAAGAATAAAGAGTAAAGAAGATTGTAGAATTAGATATCAAAATGACTTGCTTTATTGATAATCTTGACTTGATATTTATACAGACTAGACTCAACACAAGATAGACTCTAAGTCCTAAGATATCAAGACCTAAAACTTATCACAATAGGACTTTAAACACAATAGGACTACATCACATTGATTCGATGTTATCCACAAATATTCTCCGTAATACTCCCCCTCACATTGGAGTGTGAAGGTCCTAAACACCCAACTTGGACATTATGTATAGAAACTGAGGACGACCAAGAGCTTTGGTTAAAATTTCAGTTAGTTGCTCACTCGACGGCACATGTTTGGTTACAAGAATACCATCACGTATCGCATCACATACAACATGACAATCATTTCCGATATGCTTGGTGCGCTCATGGAAAACCTAATTAGCAGCGATGTGGAGAGCAGCATTGTTATCACAAAACAAGCAAGCATGCGCAGATTGTTCAATACCTAATTCTGTTAACAACTTATGAAGCCACTCGATCTCATGAAGAGCCACGGACATGGCGCGATACTCGTCTTCAGCGGAAGAATGAGAAACAGTCTTTTGCTTCTTGGTTTTCCAGGCAATTGGTGAGCCACTAAGGAGAACAACGAAGGCACTAAGAGAACATCGAGTGATAGGACAGGAAGACCAATCCGAGTCACAATACACCATGAGAGACAAATTAGAGTCCGCACGGAGAAGAATGCCCTGCCCTGGCAAACCTTTCAAGAACTTCCCAACACGCAAAGCAGCTTCCCAATGAGCTTCACACGGTTCTTGCATAAACTGAGACAACACATGGACGGAATAACTGAGCTCGAGTATGGAGAAGATACAATTAACGTCCGACCAAACGACGATACGACGTGGGATTAATCAACAAGAAACCATCATCATCAGCTAAATGATGGTTCTGTTCTAAAGGTGTGTCAGCCGGCCGTGAACCAATATTGCCACTATCGGCTACAATATCTAAATTATTCCCTCAACAATGTTGAGAACATTTTTTTTTTTTTTTTTAATGAAAGTGTTGAGAACATATGAAAAATGTATTAAAAAAAAACAGTTGTAAATTTTATTTATTTTGCTTTAATCCTTTTGTATAGATATTGAGAACATAATAAAAGTGTTGATGTTATGTTTCAAGTGATACAATTACAATTGGTTGGATTGTTTCACGTCAGACGCATTATCAATATGTTGATAACAACAACATTTTGGTCCATGACATTGGGCAAAAGCATAATGAGATGTTTTACAATACACAATGCAACCAATGGAATATTGGCCTGGGGCAAAACACGCTGGTGTTATAAAGCAATCTCCATACTTCGATGGATCATGAGCTACATATTAATAAAAATCAGTACATTACTATGGATGTTCACTTTTCAAAAAGAAAAAAATCAGTACATTAATAATTGAAAAATGGGGTATAAGACCATACAAAATGAAGTATATATACAAAAATGAACGTTTTCTATATAGATAGAATTTACCTGGGGATTCCGTTCCGTACATGCCTGGGGCTGGGGGACTAGCAATTGTTGCATGACAATCCACATAAGATATAATAAAAATGATACTGAAAACAAATGCGGTTAGCGTTTTTGTAGTAATAGCCATTTTTTTTTTTGGTCTATGAGTTCTTTTTTACTTAGATTCATTTTATATAATAGTCCAAATATACGCAAATGGTAACTTTCCTGGTCAAAGTTGTAAATAACTTATGATACCATGATCCTTCAATTTATTTTCTAACAAAATTATAGTCAAAGAAAATAACTGATTCATTCAATTTTTTCTTTATAGAATTGTAGTCAAAACAAAATACATAGAATGTTTTTTCAATCTAATTATGTATGTACAGTCTAGTCTATTTAAGCTGTTGACAAAAAAAATTGTTTTTTTGTCAACCCTAGATTCATTAAATAAAACTAGGGAGGAATAGAGTTTTTAATTATTTTTGTTTTATGTATTTTGTGTTTTTAAACTTCACAAATATAAACTATTTATGGTTGAAGCTCCTTTGACCTAATGGTTGACCAATGATTAATTAATGTTTTCACATTAAGCTATCTCAAGTTCAAGTATCAATAATTTGATTTATTAACAATTTTGCAGGTTAATAGAAGCAAGTTTACAAGAGATTTCTAGTAATGCGCAATTAGCCGTTCACCGTGATTCTATGTGCAGAAGGAAGTGTCATCAGTCGTAGATCATTTAGGAAAGAAGATGTTTGTCGTGAATCTAATAGAGTGAAAATAAATTATCTATGGAAAAATCGTCTTTATAACAGTTCTCATAATTTGTAATAAATAATAATTAAATTCAAATGTCAAAAAAGCAATATAATTACAAATATATTTACATGTATTTTATTACTAATACAAGCTATATAATTACATATATTTACTTTAAATTAATTATACAAATATAAAACATGATTCTGTAATTTCTAATATGTATAACGCAGGTGTATATTGTGACAAAAATATGTTCGATGTGTATGTGTTATATAAATATAAGTAAACAAATAGTTTTTGTTACATAATTAAAATGTTAATTCAGCACAATAGATTTACCAAATAGACCGCATAGAGCATGTGTACACGTATTAGACCATCTAATATTTTCAGTATGTTGAATTTCGATTTTTTTAATTGATTTTGTTGAAATGCAAAACAAAAAATAAAATCTCTCAGGTAGATAGAATTAGTTGGATTATTTCATTTTGGACGCATTCTTAATTTAATTATAACAACAACATAATTCATTGATGCATAAGCCATCAGAATAACGGGCTTCTTGACAAAACACAGTGCAACCTAGGCTGCTCCATGAGGTAAGACATGCTTGTGTTTCGAAGCAATGCCCATTCTTTGGAGTTCCGTGACCTATTTATTGATAAAATATGGGTTATAAGAATACGCCAATTCATAAAAAAAAATTAAATATATAAAAATGGTATTATGAGTCTTCGGTCTGATTTATTTGCCCATTTTGTATTAAATTTTATAATTGTAAATAAGGATAAATAGGAAAGCAACCAAAGAGTGAAAGTTGTGTCTTTAAGTGAAACTAGAGGGAACGAGGATGTAAACAGAAAAATTAACATAGGTCATTCAAAAAGGTTTTGGGTCAAAATTACTATAGTAAAACCTCTATAGATCTATACTATTTTATTACTTCATCATTTATTAGTTTATAGCTAGACTTGCCTAATTTTGTATTCTTTTGAAAATAAGTTTTCCATTATAATCAATATCTATAAATAATTAAAAGGAAGAGCGCAATATGACATTAAAAATATTGATGCACTAAAAATACCAGAAATGACTTCTTTTAAAAAGTAATGCAATTTAAGAAAACACAAACAACAGTTGAGTTATATTTCTAAACAATTTCTTACATATAATATATATATATATATAAGTTTATACAACTACTAATTTCAAATATTAAGGAGATCATATATTTACATCTAGTTTTTTCAGAAATACTTATTTTATTATTTTTATTGACCCAATTTAGAACTCAAGTAAAATTATTAATTTATAGTGATTTAGTTTACGTATTGGGTATGTAGTACCGCCGCTACCAGTGACACTAGTAGTTATTGTATGACAATAAACAAATGATATGATGAAAAAAAAATACAATTAGAGTTTCTATGGTGATAGTCATTTATTTTGTATTTTTTTTTTTTTTTTTTTAGCGAGGTTTTCTTTACTTATGTTGATTATATATAATAACACAAATACTGTAAATGGTATTTTTCTGGTCAAAGTTGGCAAATAATATATCTTTCAATTTATTTATTTTATAGATCTATAGTCAAAAGACATTAATGCATTTCTTTATAGAAATATTTTCAAAAATGCATTTTAATTTGTTTCTTTACCTAATTAAGTTGAACATTGGTAATATGATATTTATTGTTTTATACATATATAGTTATATATTTGTTTTTATATTTATTTACAATTTTGTATTGTAATTTAGAAATTTTGAGAAATGACATATAACTTAATTTCAAAAATGCCATGAATTATGTCGTCTTTGATTTCAATTTGGGGAAACTTGAACGAAGGTCAGCCTATGGAAGGAGACGCTCTCATAACACAAATGCTTGGGAATCGAATGAACGGTTGAAAACTACTAAAGAGAAGGAAAAAGGACTATCGTAAAAGACGCTAGGCTTTGTTGTTTTGCAACCAAACACATAGTTATAAAAAACTCTTATCGCTGCGATTTGTAACCAATAATGGCAAAGAAAGAAAACCAAGAAGCTCGTCATGTTACATGTCTCGTTCACTTTCTCACTGTCATTTCAAACTCGTGTAACACAGAACGACCCATTACTAACATCCCTAAATGCAGGTTACTTATCTACTTCCCATATATGTTTTGATTTGCTAATGAGTCTTTGCGGAAACTAGAAATTTTACTGTTATGTGTTGGTATATTTACTTCTTAACCTATTTTTAGGTTAGATGTCTTCCTCACTATCTCTCACTCAGATTTTGTTTATTTAGTCTAGAGAGACAACAAGAGGTGTTTTCCTTAATCTTCTACATTGTTAATCTTGGATAATATTCTCTTACAACATTACAACTCTTTTCTACTAATACATCAACCTTAACCTAATTACTATAGCTCTTTTAACCTAATAAATCAACATTACAACTCTTTCATTTATATGATATTCACATTCCTATATATATAAAAAAAAAACCTAATTACTATAGCTAACCCACTAAACCCTTTTTCACATCTTTCAGGATTTAATCTCTATGATTCAATCAGTTTCGCCATAGGAAGGAAATGTAAAAATGTTTAATGATTCACATATGCAGATACAAAGTGATGCAGCTTTTGACATTTAGTATATAATTCCTGAATGTTCTATTTCTGACGAACTCTGTACTTGCATAACAAAAAAAATACAAAAAAAAATTGCAGAAAATTTGAACAAACGAACATGTCTTGTTGATTATATATTCTCCGCTGCAAACAGAGATAGAGATAAAATATCTATTGCCATTAGTAAAAGCAAGCTCTGCTGCAAGTACAAAAACCAACCACGATTCCGGTACGTTGGAGCCTTGGAGGCAGGTTCCTCATCGTTTGATCCTTTCATATATACTCAAACTTAAAGTCGAAGAGGGCAAACGTGAGTAAATTTCAGGTAGCAAGCATTATAGTATATATATTTAAAAAAACATATGAAAACTGTTGATGTTATTTCTCAGGCAGATAAAATTACATTTGGTTATATTATGTTACACTGGGGCCCTGGGCACATTCTTATCGTCATTATAACAACAACAAGATTTTCCGAAGTAACACGTGCCATGACTATAATGCATTTCATTACAATACACAAGGCAACCTAGTTGCTGTGAGGAATGACACGCCATTAATTGGATGCAAAACCTATTCTCCGTTATTTCATTACCTATTTATTAATACAAAAGAGTACACCAATATCAGTATTCATTTTCGGAAGGACAAAATCATGTTCATAACTAGAAAATGGGCCATAAAAATACACCAATGAGCAATTCATACAAAAGATAAAAATATAAAACTGGAATTTGTTTGCTCATTTTGTATTAAATGTTAAAAATTGCCAATAAAGATAAATACGAAAGGAAACAAAGAATTTTTTTTCTTTCAAATGAGAGTGAAAGAAGATGCAAAAAAAAAAAAGAATTGAAATATGTCATTTATAAAGTCTAGATCAAATTTACTAATATAGTATAGTTTACCTATTGCGTATCCACCGCTATTTGGGGCATTAGCAGTAGTTATTTGACAATGAACATTAGATACGATGAAAATGATTGTGAAAACAAATGGGATTAGACTTGTTATGGTGAGAGCCATTTGTTTTATATTGTTTTTTTTTGTGTGTTTGTTAATGAGCTCCTCTTTACATAGGTTTGATTATATATAATAACACAAATATACATAAATGGTAATTTTCCTGGTCAAAGTGTGAAACTATTATAGTCTTTCTATTTAATTTCTATAGATTCAGAGTCTAAAGAAATTAAATTCTTTCTTTATATAATTATATTAAAGAGAACTACACTGAATGTTTTTGATTTTCACCTAATTATGTTTGAAGACACCGGTAATATCATATTAATAGTTATATATGTAATTAATTTTATATTTGTTTATAATTAAATATTAAGTTGGGAATAAGAAATGCAATAACATTGATATATCTTTTCAAAAATGTCACTAGCCTAAAATCTTTTTTTTTTTTTAAATGCACCTAATTATTTGGTATTTGCCAATTTCACCATTAATAACAAGTCTTCAATTTTTCTGTTTGAGGAAACTCGAACGAAGGTCTATGGACGAAGATACTCTCAAGACACGTCCAATACTTTTTCTGTTTGAGGAAACTCGAACGAAGGTCTATGGACGAAGATACTCTCAAACAACATAATGTGTATTAGACATACTTTTTCACATGTTGTAGATCTTTTACTTTGCTTTAGTTTTTTATTCAGAACATATGAAAAGTGTGAAAATAAACAGATGCCGATGAATATCGATGTTTATTCATCATTGAGGTTGTCTTACATATATACAATAAAGATCAAACAGAAACAAATAATCTAAGAGTATCTGCAACTATCTCCCTCTGTTATGGAGCTTGTTACATAACAGATATTGTAAAAACAGAACAAGAATCGAATATACGTTTGTAAGATAACCGGTTGTAAACCAGGTTATCAAACCACTCTCCAATAAAGTGCATGTTGATACAATGTTATAAGAAAAACCAAAAAGTCTCGATGGTATTTTTTAAGCAGATACTACATTGGGATGATAACAACAACATCGTTCTCCTGCAATGCAAACAGCATAAGCATACTGGTTGTTATGACAATACACAATGCAACCTAAGGAACGATCGCCTGCCCCTTTCGATGCACACGCTTTTAATCTGATGCAATACTCAGGCTTCTTCCCGAAATCACGATCTAGTTATTGATAAAAATTAGTAAACCCATATGAAATGGGGTATAAGAAATAAGAATAGACCAATACATACAAAATTAAATACATAAAAATGGAACATAAAATAAAAGAGGATGCAAAAAAAAAAAAAACGCATATGCCGGTATATATATAGTTTACCTATTGCGTATTCCGGTATGCTCTTGCCTGGGGCACTAGCAGTTGTGGTATGACAATGAACATAAGATGTAATGAAAATGACACTGAAAACTAACGTGATTAGAGTTTTTGTGGTGATGGCCATTTTTTTATTCTTATGTTTTTCTCAATGAGTTCTTCTTTACTTAGATTGATTATAAATAATAATACAAATATACGTAACTGGTATTTTTTCCTAGTTAAAGTTGTAAATGAAAAAAAATCTTTCAATTTATTTCTTATAGATTTATATCCAAAAGTAAATCTTTATAGAATTGTAGTCAAAGTTGTAAATGAAAAAAATCTTTCAATTATTTTTTACCTAAATAGGTTTGAACACTGAATATGATATTTATTATTTTATACATAGTTATATATGTTTTTTAAAAAAAAACAATTGCTCTATCATTATTTAAACTTTTGTTTTATAATTTGCAAATTTTTAATGATTTTATGTTCTCTAGGCTTCATTTTAAGTGATGTTTAAAGTTTTTACATACATATTTAAAAAACATAAATTTCTCATTTCACGCGAATGGAGTTAAACTACAATTTGCCTAGATAGAGCTATAAATTAAATTGGAGGATATATGTGTCGAAATTCAATCATTGATTAATCCTCAAATTTGGAAATAGGAATCTGTGTTTGAGAGAACAAAGTGGAGAGTTGAGCCATTGAGAAAGAGATCGTCACAAGGAAGGAAGAAGAAATCAGATTAGAGGAAGGAGACAACGGGTAATTGGATTTGGGTCAGTTTTTATTAGCCCATTAGTGGTCAAAGTCATGTTGAAACAAATTTGAGCGCTTAAGTTACCAATCTTTCTCAGTTCCCTTGGTTTCTAGGAATCCAATTGACAACAATAACTCAAGTTCCCTGGAAATGGCCAAATCTAGTAGACACAAAAGACCTTAGCCGCTTTCAAATAGAAATAGTCACCACGATCAAGAAAGCTTGAAACGTCTCTCTTTCGAGCGAAGTCTTTCTCTTGTTTTTTCTTTTGTTTGTTGTTTTTTAATAAAAGAGTCTTCATCTAAGAAATTTTCAATAAATATGCTTTTGGAGGTTATAAATGAGAATTCCAACATAAATAGTATATATATATATATATATATATATATATATATATATATATATCAAAACATATGAAAATTGTTATTTTTCAGACAGATAAAATAACATTTAGGTGTTGACTGGTTCTCCCGCTACCTCCCGCAAACGCTGCGTTTGCGGGTGGTAGCGGTTGCTAGCGATTGGAACCAATCACATAAAACGCTCTCAATCGCTCCCAACCGTTTCAAACCACTGAATTCCAAAGCTGCTTTCCGCAAGCGTTTGCGGTTGCAGGCGATTGCGGTTGGATTTTTTTATTTTTTTAATAAAAAAAATTAAAAGAAATCAATGATAATGAAATTCTTTTGTGTTATATCTTTTATCTAACTATTTTACTCATTAAGGATGGGAGAAAATGAAGTACAGATACGATTACAGAGATTATAAAATAAACAGTTAAAAGAAAATAATATTCCAATTAACAATAACCCGGAAAACTTGATGTAAATTTAATAACACATCGCACATAAGTTCAAAAAAATCTAAATAAATATAATATTTCATCAGAAATTCTAAAAAAATAAGATTATTTGTGAAAAATATTAAAACAAATCACCAGTGACTCTTCTCAACTCTCACTTAACCATTTCTACCGATGCAACTACTGACCCACGATCTAAGAGAAAAGAGAAAAGATCTACGATCTAAAGCATATGTTTTGTCATTTATCAAATTACTTGATTAAATTTTTGGTGAAAAGCCTAATGCATAAAGGAATAAGTATTTCAATATGAAATTTATTTGTTTTTTGAATAATTATTTTAGATTTTTTTAATAAATTTAAATTATAAAACAATTTTAATTAAAAATTTGTGTTTTAAACATTTCTATATTATATATCACATTTTATTATGTTCCAACCTCTATTTCACCCGCTGGTCAATCAGTCGTAAACCTCCCGCAAACGCACTAATTTTAAACCGTTAAACCAGTCGTTCAAAACGCTTAATAACGCTTGAAACTATAATCGCTCGCTTCCACAATCTCCCGCAACCACATCGTTTGAACCAATCAGGCCCTTAGTCATATTATGCTACCATCATCATAACAACAACATAATCCTCCGGATAAACACTCGCCATGATCATATTTTGCTTCACTACAAAACACAAGGCAACCTATTTGCTGTGAGGACTTACACGCCACTGAATCGAAGCAATAATCATCCTGCGGAGGTTCATAACCTATTTATTAATACAAAAGAGTACACCAATATATGAGTATTTATTTTCGATAGGAAAAAATCATGTTCATAACTAAAAAATGGGTTATAAATATACCAATGACCAATTCATCTAAAAAATATAAAATATATAAAAATGAAAAAAGAATTTGTCAATCAAACACTAATTAGAAACTAACTCCAAGATTGTTAGTCCAAATTGTACAAATGAAATTGTTGAAATTAAAGTTTTTTAGAATCCAAAGCAAAATAATCCGCTTTGAAATTCGATGATCATGAAATTTTGGACAAAAAGAAGTGAGGGAAGACGACCCAAAGAGTTTTGAAGTCGTAGAAAAGATGAGAAAAAGAGGACCAATCGTTAGGAGCCAAATGTTAATTTTTTTTATATTAAATGTTAATTTTTTTAATAAAGATATATAAGAAAAGAAACAAATTTTGTTTTTTTTTTTTAATCTTCAAGTGAAATGAAAGTGAAAGTGAAAGACGATGCAAATAAAAACATTGACATATGTCATTTATGCAGTCTAGCTCAAGATTACTAAATGGTTGGTATAGTTTACCTATTGCGTGTCCACCCACCCCTATCTGGAGCACTAGCTGTTATTATTTGACAATGAACATAAAATACGATGAAAATGATACTGGAAACAATTGCGATTAAACTTTTTATGGTGATAACCATTTTTTTTATATTCTTTTTTTGTGTTTGTTAGTGAGCTCTTCTTTACATAGATTGATTAATATATAATAACACAAATATACGTAGAGGATATTTTTCTTTGTCAAAGTTGGAAAATAATATAACCTTTCTATTTATTTTCTATAGTCAAAAGAAAATTACTTATTTCTTTAATAGAATTAAATTGAAAAGAAAATACATTGAATGTTATTGTTTTTCATCTAATTACGTTTGACCAGGGGTAATATGATATTTATAGTTCTATAACATATACTATATATATATTAGTTATTTTATATGTTGTTTTAAATTTAATATTAAAGTTGGGAAATTCAGAAATGCCAATATCTTGAGATATCTTTTTAAAAATGTCACTCGCCTAAAATCTTTTTAAAAATGCAACTAATTATTTGGTATTTGCCAATTCTAATTTACCATTAGTAACAAGTCTTCAATTATTTTATTCGAGAAAAATCGAACGAAGGTCTAACTATGGACGGTCATAGTTACAAAACAAGACCGTTGATTTTCCAAGGTCACACTATTGGTAAATAGTTGAAATCGAAGACTTGATACAAAATCAATGGACGGTCACACTATTTGCCAATTTTAATTTACAATTAGTAACAAGTCTTACAAAATCAAAACAAGAGCTATGTTGCAGCTTTCAAATAGTCACCATGATGATGACCAAATTTAGAGATAGACCATTATGAAAATGAATCGAGAATCATACATGATGAAATGATGGGATCTTACCCTAGGGAGAGATAAGCTTCTATGGATGGAAATGGAAGTAACAGGCAAATGAGAATGGTCTGATTTCAAATGTATAGGAGTCTTCTATGTAGTTTCCATCAACAAATATGGTTATTGAAAAACACTCACAGCAAGATTTTACGGTTATGTTACAAATTCCTAAATAAAGGAAGAATCAAATCAAGCAAGAGCGTTTAGTTTCTTTTCATAAAGTTTTGCCCGTCGAAGAGCATCTAATGCCTCAGATTGTTTCCCTTCACGTTTCAGTGTCACAGCTTTTACTTTCTCCGCTTTGATGCTTTCCACCAATTGACTTCTCTCTTGATTATTATTACTATTATTACTCTCCTTCACTGGGTTTGGTTTCACAGCAGCTTGTGTTGTGCCTGATTTGCTCACCGATGGAGGATTTATTGGATTGTCTAATCCGATAGCTTTAAGGGCAGATAAGAGTTGAGGATCGAGAAAATCTTCCACTGCTACATCGTCCACTGGTTCTGGTTTAGAGGATGTTGAATCTTCCAATTGAGCTTCAAGAGTTTTGGCAATTTCAAACTCAGCTTCAGCTTCTTGCATTTTACCTTCCCTCCGAAGCTTCATGGCCTGACGTTTGTGACTTAGTGACTCTTGCTGCAGCTTAAAACGGTCACGACTAGACATTGCCTTTGGAGCTGAACTTGAAGGACTATTCTCTTTCTCTCGAGCAGGAGGATCCTGCGTTGTAGAAACCATATTATCTCGTCCCATTTTTTCAGGAGAGGGATCTTCTCTTTCTTGTAGTCTCCTCTCCAACAATTTTGCTTGTTGCAATTCCTTTTTGGCTTCACTCATGTTTCCTTCTCTCTTAAACGCAAGTGCCTTTATCTTATGAGCCAGAATTTCTTGTTTAAGGTTGCTCTGAGGAGATGTATTTTGAACCGCAGCTGATTGAATACTACTGGGCTCTGACTCTTCACGTGCCACTCTTTGTGCAGTGCCTTGATTGTTTCCTGAGCCAAAGTCTGACTTGGTCTCAGCATTTCCTTTTTCTGCATGAATCTCAGACCTCTCAGAGTGCTCACCAGTCAGCAAATCCATCATACTTGGTTGCTGCTGGCCTGGTTGAGAAACAACGTTAGAGGAACCGGATTTAGCAGGGGAGATAAAGTCTCCTAACAAGTCATAACTATTTTGAGCAGTATGAGAAACACTAGCAGATTTTACTGCTTTGTCATCCATTTGCAATCCAACTAATAAATCAACGTCCATATAGTTCTCAGGGTTTTTTGCAGAAGCTGAGCCTTTCGACTCCATCATGGGGGTTTCTAGCTCTGCGAGTTGTGCCTGCAAAACACTGGCCTTACTGTATAATTCATCAGCCTCTCCAGCTTTCCCTTGACGCTTGAAGGCAAGTGCTTTCCTTTTCAAGTCTAGAAGTTCTCTTTGTATTTGTCCCTTGCTTTTGGCTGCTATCCGTGGACCTGTTGACTGCATAGAACTTAAGGCAGGTTCACTTTTTTGGGGTTCTTCATCCTCCCATCCCAAATTCTTAAGAGTCGACAATAATGCTGGGTCCTTCATATCATTTTCTGTAACGCTATCATCTCCTTCATTGATCCCACTAGCGGCAGCAATATCACTAGATTGTTTTTTCAGCTGATCATTGTCAGCATAAAGATTCTTGCCTGAATCAATCTCTATTATCTGAGCTTCCAATATTTTTGTCTGGTTCAGAACTTCCTCGGCTTCATCAACATTACCCTGTCGTCGCAAAGTTAAAGCCTTTCTTTTCATCCCTAAGAGTTCTCGTTGTATTTCAGCTTTACTTCTTCTTGGTTTGGTAACACGGACTTCATATGCACCTAGAGTTTCTGTTGTTTTCCCTGGTCGAGAACTAACTGGGTCAGATTTTTCTGATGAAGAACCTGCAGGATTATTATCTTCCTCGTTCCAACCTAAGTTCTTTAGCATCGACAAGTAACTCGGATCATTTAACTCCTCATCTTTTACACCCACCTCTCCATCATCATCCATAGAATTAATATCAGGCAGATCATTTCCAAGATTTCCTTTTTCACGAGTGGCCTTCCCCACGGCAGCTAACTTTGACGAATTGTCCAGCTCATCAAGCTGATTTTGGAGAACTGCTCCTTTCTTCAATTCTTCTTCTGCTTCATTAAACTTTCCTTCCCTTCTCAAAGTAAGCGCTTTCTTTTTCACTGCAAGAAGTTCTTTCTGAATCACTAGCCTGCTTCTCGGAGGAAGTTTCGGACTCGTGTCCCTCTCAGTGACAGTTGTTTCAACAGTTCGTGAGGATGTATAACCAGCCTCTAGTTCCTTCTCAAGTAATTTTGCCTTCTTTAGTGAAGCCATAGCCTCTGCGACATTTCCAGCTCGTTTTAGATTAAGGGCCTCTCTTTTCAATGTCTGAATTTCAGCTAAACTTTCATCTCTGTTATTTGTAGTGTGGATATTCTCACGGTGTCCAGGATCCTCAGACCAACCCAAAGATTTCAATGCAGCAGCGATTGCTGGATCCTCCATATCTTCATCTGTGACATCATATTCACCATGAACTCCAATATCATCTACATTTCCCACAAGATTACTAATGTCGAAATCATGGCTCCCCCCGTCATATTGAGCTAACAGATCATCTTCTTTGTCGTCATCCATACTATTAATAAGTGCAGATAGCTCATCGTCTGATTCATCAGCCCCACCCAAAAGTTCCTGCTCTTCAAGTTCCCTTTCCAAAATTTTAGCCCTTTTCAGTTCCTCTTTAGCTTCCGTAAGCTTCCCTTCACGTTTCAAGGCAAGAGCCTTTTTCTTAAGGGCAATAACCTGACTCTTGTCAATTCCCCCACTCTTCTGAGGGTTAGCCCTTACTGGAATTTCACGGAGAAGAGACGAAAACTCTCCCTCCAAACTTACAGCTGCTGGTTTTTTTTCTTCATCGTCAGACCACCCGAGCTCCCTCAGCTCAGCTGCCAAATCATCATTACCTTTACCCCCTTGACGTGGAGGCTTTTGCGATTTGTTAGACTCTTTCGTCGCAGCCTTGTTCTTCGTCTCGGGAACATTTCGCGTAGAAAGTGCCCTTTTCCGGTCCCTTCTAATAGAAATCTCTAATGCATCAGCCTGTCTCTCAAGTTCCCTCCCTCTCTTAAACGCTTTCAAAGCTTCATCAGATTTCCCTTCTCCTTTAAGAACCCTGTACTTATTCTTCTCTTCTACTGCTTGTTTACGCAAATCTTCAGGACTAGCTGAGACAGCATCCAACTCCATATCTTTGCTGCTACTTCCCAATTCTTTAGGAGCAATCCTGTCAGTACTAGACACTGATTCCGAAGAAGAAGATACATCAACATCAGATCCTAAAATCTCACTAAGAACATCATCCTCATTCTTTAAATTCCTTTTAGAACTACCTGCTGAACAAATTCACAACCTCTATAAATCCCAAAAACTAGCAGATCATCGATAAGATCAGTAGTGAAAACCTAAACATAGGTATGTTTACCTTTAGCAGCTCTGTTTTTGTAACCATGACGCAACTCAAACCGTGCAGCTTCTTCAAGTTTTTTACATGGTTCACATATACGCACAGGTGAGTCACCTTGTCCACGTAGTGACATCCTTTGCTGAGTGCAGCTTCCACAGAACAATCCCCCACATCTCCGGCAATGATGCTACAAACCAAAACAAAAATTACATAAAACTCACTCATAAACCTTATCTCTATCATTAAAGCGCATCAATCGAATGAGACTATTGCCAGAAACAGATCATTCAAATGAAGTTTCCCGATACAACGGGGGAACAAAATTAGATCCAGAAGACTAATCGACGAAGAAACTCTAAAAAGATTGGCGATAGCGATAAGCAAGTGAGAGAAGACGAAAGAGTAAGAGAGAACCTTGCGATTGATGAAAGTGAATTGAGAAGAACATCCTTGACAATGAGAAGCATCAACGACCCAACTATTTCCTCTTAGAGATGGCTTCGGAGGTAATCCGATCTTCTCCAACATTTTCTCGTCTGATTTCTTCACTTACCTCCGCCGCGAGACGAATTTGATTTTGATTTTAATTTCACCGGAAAAAAAAAAAAAAAGAGTAAAAAGATCGAGCAGCAGATGAAGAAGAAGACGAAGAAGAAGAAGACAACTTTTTCTCTTTACATATTTCCCAGGAATAAAATAATAATAAATGTTTTTTCTTCTAACTAAAACCTAATACGATGACGTTTTGTAAAATTTACTTAAATCAAATACGGTGCCGTTTAACTAAGGATAGACTTTATTTAAAGTAAAATTAAGCAAATAGACGACGAAACGAAAGTGAGAAAGAGATAAAACCCTAAGAAGAATCAATCGCTTAGAGACGATAAAAAAAGGTCTTAAAAACTCGATTTGTTCAAGATGATCGTCCCAGTTCGTTGCTTTACTTGTGGAAAGGTTTCGTTTTTTTCTTCTCTTTATCTTCCGATCTCGATTCGTTATATATATGTGACAAATCTCTCTCTATAGGGTTTTTAGAATTGAGATTTACGAAGCTTTTTTTTGTTTTGTTTAATCTATGGTGTTTTAGGTGATTTGGAATAAATGGGGTACATACCTTGAGCTTCTCCAGGCTGATTACGCTGAAGGGTATGTATATATAGAGCGATCTTTTAATTATATGCTTATTAAATTTTGTCATAATTTATGAGAGAAATTGTTTGGAAGAACATGAGATTCTGATTGTTTATATACTCGAAGAGTTTTCATCTTGTCTTTGTATAGACGAATATTGATAGTTTTATATTTATTAGTGTTCATGTTTCTGACATTATATGTAATTAAAACGAGAGTATGAAACTCGTATCCGTATAGTCCTCTAAAAGATGAACAATAGAGGGAATATGATAATAGAATGGTTTGATGGTTTAAGATTGAATTTTTGTACTGTATGATCATCTTGAAGTTTTGTAGATGTTAGCTCTCTTACTAGAAGCATGAAGGTTGGTCACTGAAAGTATTTGATTCTCTTGTTTTCCTCTCTAGTTTAAATCTTCATCCCCTTTTGTTTTTAGGTGTTAAGCTACATATAATCTTGATCGAGGTTCATAGATGTTATCTCTAGCTGTTACTAAAAGCATGAAATCATGTTACTGAGATGTTACAAGTCTCTTATTTTGTATCTCTATTGTAATCTTTAGCCATTTTGGTATTAGGTGTGTTAAGTTCCATGATTTGGCTTGTATAATTTCTCTTCTCAAATTGCGTTTTTTTTTCTAACTGCAAATTTGATATTTGGTTTTGGAATATGTAGTGATGCTCTTGATGCACTTGGGTTAGTCCGTTACTGCTGCAGGCGTATGCTTATGACTCACGTCGATCTAATCGAAAAGCTTCTAAACTACAACATTAATATCTCTACACCTAGTTCTTTTGCCATTGCACGCTCTCTACGTTATCTTCGCTTCTTATTTAATTTGTAAATTTGTTTAATTTATTTGAACTACTTTTTTCCTTGCAGCTATGGAGAAATCTGATTCCAACTTAAAAAGATGCACTACAAAAGTGAAGGAGTGATGCATCGATCTCATGCCCATCCATATGAAAAGGCTTCTCTTGCCTCTCTCTCTCTCTCTCTCTCTCTCTCTCAATAATAAACCTCAATGTTTCAAAAATTTGTTGAGTTTTCTCATGTTCTTGTGGGGTTTTAGAAATGTAGACAACCTTTTGAGCCACAAATAAAGATCAAAGCTATATAGTAGATTCTGTCATCTATTGAATTTTATGTGATTGTTTCAAGGTTTTAGAAGTAAGAATAGGCTTTCCCCGAGAAACAAAAACCAAAAAAAAAGAAGTAAATAAACCATATTTAAAAGGAAAACAACAAGAAACATATATGCAAAACACAAATTTTTAACAGTGTCCCGCTATAAATCTGAAAACTTTATTCTTTTCGTCGTAGTTGTGATAATGTTCTTTCCACGTAAATAAAGAATAATAAATTTTCAACTTTGTGCATGTAGATGAACTTAGAGGAGTTCATGGACCTGGAACAGATTACTGTAATATCTCATTGGTTGGTTAGTGAAAGAGTTGATGTTGTAGTGATTGACAGAAATTAGTAGTAAGCATGTTTTTAATCTAGAATTCGATAAAAGAATGGAAATTAAAAGGCTAATACAACAAATTTTTTCGATAAGTTCAATTGAACACCAAGAAACAGAGGATGTTTAAATATAACTGACTATGGCAGGGGCTCAATGTAAGTAATTGAGTTCAAAGTTATAAACTGATAATATTGTTGGGTCGATCCAAAGATCGATCCCTCCAAAAATAGGCGTATGCCACTTAAGCGTGGAGAGCACACGGTATTCTTTAGTAAAAGGCGAAAGAATAGTTCGCTTTGTGCTCACCACATGGCTGCGTGATTTTTAACCAAAGACCAAGACCCTTCTTTTATAAGCATCTTTCACTACTATCAAACTCTTAGCTATCCGATGTGGGACTCTCTCCCTAACGTATACTTCTTTTTACTCTTACGCCGTCGTTTCACTGGTGATTTATTCTGTATACACTAAATCCATTTCCTCGTATTGATATTTCAACGAAATCAAAGAATCATTATGGTTCGTCTCCTGCATCTAAGCAAATTAAGGTCGCATCGTCACTGCTCGGTTGCTACAATCTCAATAACAATGACAACATTACTAAAATTTCGTAAATATGAAAGACAAAATTTCGTGTAATGTATTTAAGTAGTCTTTCAAGTCTTTTTTACTTGAAGACTAAATATACAAACCAGCTTCTTTAGAGTAATAGAATTTTAACATGTACCTACCATTGCTATATCAACCGTGCTCGAACCATCTTGTTATTTTAAGTTCATTTTAAAGGTATGTAATTTTTATGTATTCAAAAGATATATAAAGTCAACCAACATAATTATTTAAAGCCATTATTATAGGAATGAGAAAGAGATCAAAGATCTCATATACTCATAAATTCCATTCTTACATAACAAAAATTAAGAGTCTCTAGCTTTGATCAATCCTTTTGACTCGAAGTATTCTATCATCTGATCATACATCTCATTGATCCCATATTCGAATCGAAAGCCTTCATTGATGATTTTTTCCGAAGAAAGCATCAATTTCGGAATCGACAAGCACTCTTCGAATCTGCCAGATTTCACAACAAAAATTGATGAGAAATATGAAAGAAAGAAAATAAAAACTAAAATTTCCATCAAAAATTTGTAATTTCTATTGAGAAAAAAATGTAATTTCTATTGAAAGAGATGCTTACTCTGACAACACATTGTACTTAGGATATCTCTGTCTGAGAAAACCTGCAGTTTCTGGAACACTTGTGTTGTAAGCACAGCAAATGTAGCGACCAGAAGCAGTTTCTTTCTCCGCAAGAAACATATGAGCACGAGCTAAATCATCTACGTGAATAAACGAGATCGAGCCAGATAGCTTCTGCATCTCCTTGAGACCGGTCAGATACATTTCTTTCCCTAACAACAACACCAAATCATCTTTGATTTCTTATCGTGAAACAGGAGAGGATAAAATGGTAAAATTCGTACACTTACCGGTGATTAAAGACATGGAGAGAGATAAACTGCTCGGAGGATCGGAGAGGAGAGAGTTCCCAGCGATCAGTGCCGGAATAACAGTAACGAGATCGATGTTATTCTCTACCGCAAATGCCCAAGCTGTCTTCTCTGCTAACAACTTAGAGACCGGGTAACCCTAGAAAAAAAAAACAGAGAAGCAAGTTGAGCTGGTTTATATAAGAAAAACCTATCTTGTGTCACAAGAAATTGTAGCTACCCAGTTTAACGGTTTCTCCTTTCTGAGGAAATTAATGTCAGTCCAGTTATTCTCGTTCATCACAAGTCCAGGTCCAGAAAGATTGTTGATGGAAACCGCAGCAGCTGAAGAAGTGTAGATCACACGCTTGATAGACTTCTTGACGCAAGATTTCAACACATTGATCACTCCTTGTATCGCCGGTTTGATCATGTCTTTCTGAACATTGAAAATAAAAAAACACAAAGGATAGCTTGAAAATGTTTCTATTAGAGTTAAAAAAAAAAAAAAGGATGCACATTCTGTTTAAGATAGACCTCAGGATCTTCTGATTTAAAGTTGATCAGCGTTGCGACATGGAAGATGTATTGACAGCCCGTGAATGCGGAATCAAAACTCCCTTCATCGGTCAAATCCGCCTTGAAGATCTTGAGGTCTCCAAGTTCTTGAAGTGGCCTAAGGTGAGCCATTTTCCTCTCATTTGCTGCAATGTTTGATTAAAGAGTCACCAAACATTCAAAATACTTTAAGAGAAGAAGAAAGAAGAAAGTGAAGAACCTGGATCTCTAACTGTGGTGTTAACTTTGTAGCCACTTTGAAGCAAATGCTTGATGAGAATTGAAGCCAAGTTTCCTGTACCACCGATAACACAAGCTTTCCTCGTTGGGGTGGGTGTTGAATTCTGTTCCATGATTGTATTCTGATTTTTACAGTTTAGAACAGAAAGATTGAGACTTGGTTGTTATGAGTTTAGGGTCTTGACACTTCTATATAAGAAGTAAAGTCTTCGCTCATTTGGTACAACCATTGATCAATAGAGCTTTTTTAGAAGGTAAGCACGTGTGCTTTGAGATAACAACTTCTCTTACACCTAATAATCAAAAAAGACTCGAAAACTTTATTGACTTGCTGCTTTGTTATCATCTACCAAGTTATCTCAATACTTTGAGTTTTGATGATTGTCACAAAGCAATGTAACGGAGATTAAAAGTAAAGAATGCTTTAGAAAAAGGTTGTTTTTCTTCGGGTTTTTACCTTGCCGATCTTAAAATGAGTTACATAAAAAAAGTGAAATTTTTTATCCCCAGTTTGATCTTTGTGTTGAAGTGTAGGTTTCAACATCTTTGCAGTTACTAATAGACGAACACCGAATGTTTCTGACTCAATACTACCAAACTTGTCCGTTTAATTTAACGTAATTTGCTATGTTCTTGTTCAAGTGTCACATTAAGAGGCCTCAAGCCCATGGTATTTTATAATATATAAGCTACAAATCCGAAGTAGAGAGATTAACAAAAATGAAACCACATGAAAAAAAAACCAGAAAAGTTACATAGAAAGATCAAAGGAAAGAAGAAGAAGAAGAAGATGAGTAAAAATCCTAAAATTCGAAACCAAAAGGAAAGACATTGCAAATTCAATTTTAGTTCAAAAAACCGATTAAATCTATATATATCTAATGGCTCTTCTTGTTCTTAGAAGCTTCAACAATCATAGATGTAACCTCATGCAAAAAGTCAGTCTTCTCCATCACAAACTCCAACTCCTTAGCTTGCAACAACTTCAACTTCTCTTCAACAACCTTCTTCGTCTCAACAGGCAACAAACTCCACTGTCGCTTCACATAATACTCATCAACACCGCAACCAGCAACCATTCGAACCAGAGACGAACTCTCAAACAAATCAGATTTCCTCGAACCACCACCTCCATGAACAACCAAATCCATATCATCATCATCATCACCATCTTCATCCATTTTACCATTAGGTGAAGAACCAGCATACACCAACTCTTGCTTAACGGAATCAAGCTTCGTCTTAGCTTTACTCTTTTTAGACACACCGTTAGACTTAACATTAGACTCAGTAGCAATCCCTTCAGGACCCCAAATAATCTTTGCCAATTCATAAGCTTTCTGATCATGAGGTTTAGCAAAACTAGGTTCAACACCATTCTTAACTTCTTTACCCATATACTTCTTCCTCAAACTCCTAAGCTTATCCATGAATTGATTCTTACTTACCTCAAAGCTTATATCTTTCTTGATGAAATCGTAATACCCATTTGAGTCTTCATAAGGAGACTTCCCTGTATCAGCTTTGAAATCGATCATCCCCTGTAACACAGCAATCTCATCATCTTCCGTCCATAGTCTGTGAAACCCTGGTTTCTTTACACTCTCTTCTTCTCCTCCTCCTGAAGTAACCTTCTTGACTCGCTTATTAGCTGTAGCTGAAGCTGTCGCCGCAGCAGCTTCACTCGCTGGGCGTTTGGTTCCTCCTGATTTAGCAGCCGGTAAAGCTAAAGCAGCAGACGAAGTCGGATCCTCTTTCTTCTTGAGATTCACTGAGATTGTTTTGCCAGATCCAGAATTGGGAGGGTTCGTCGATTCAGAGTCCGAATCTGTTTCAGTCTCCGATCCAGAATCCGATTCTGCGACGACGGTGGATTTAGATGAAGCGGCGGCGGCGGCGGAGGCGAGGGATTTGATTGGAGCTTTGGAGGATTCGTCATCTTCAGATGAAGAAGAGTCGTCTGAAGGCTCACCAGCTTCTGAAGTATCGATGTCGTCGTCGTCGCTTGAAGAAGCGGATGGTGGGTCTTCCAAAGGATTGAGCTTTTTCGTCATTGGAGCTGTGAAAAGATCGAAATCGAGAGAAAGAGAAGGTTTTTAGGGTTTGTGAGAGCGTGAGGAGGAGACGACGGCAAGAGAAAGGGTGAAGGAGAGGAATATAAAAAGGTGTGAGCTTTTTAAGTTTTTAAGTGTTTGCTGTCTTCCATCCAATAGATCTTTTATTTTTATTTTAGGGTTTTTAAAATAATTATTTATTGGGTAATTTCTTTTTTACTTTTGGGTCAAAGAAATTCGGAAATTAAATAGTTTCGTCGCTTCGGAAAATATATTTTGTTTCAATGGAATATGACTTTTTGGAATTTATTACCTTCAAATCATTAAGAAAGATTAACACATAATCGTTTACACCGCCGATAAAGATTAAACATTAGTTATTACTCTTTTGTAGCAGATTAAGGTGTGTGTAAATTATTTGGGCATTAGCTTTGTTCATCCCTAACTTATATTCTTCTTTTATCTGAAGTAAGTCCAAGATGTGTAAAATGCACATGAATCACTAACAGGCCTAGAGCCCATTTTTCCCCAGACACAATTAGCTCACAAAAAAAAAAACATGAGACTCGTGAATCGTGATGAACACCATGGTCCATGACTTTTTTTTTGGTAGGAACACCATGGTCCATGATTGTTGGTTGTCTTTTCTTTTTTTCTTTTTGGGTATGAATGTAAAATTTATTTAGTGTACCATAAAAAATTGTTTTATATTAAATGCGTCCATGGTTTTTATTGTTTTGAATAAAGGAATTTTAAAAAAAAAAACAACCAGAACCAGAGACGGAATCCGTCTGCATAATTTGGTTGGTTGCAATTTGCAAATCCTTTAACGAGAGAGACAATTTGGAACCATACGATCAATGTTGGTTTGATTTTTTTATCACTTCAGGTTAGTCATTTGAACAAGTTTAATTTTCTTTGTTATTGGTCAATAACTTAAGTAATAAATCGACTTTTGTAAATGATTTTTCACTGGTCCAAAACATAACATGTGAAGTTAAAGAAATATGGTTCAATGCATGATCCTTGTCTTGTCCCACAAAACGCCATACTCTTGTGCTCTCAAGTACATTCAATATATGATACCAAAATTGTTCAACAATATTGTAAACCAAAAAACAAACAAGAGCCATAGAGTGTGTTTGAATTTACCGCTTTACCATCATTCTAGGTAATACCTCTCTTCTTCTTTTTTTTTGCTTTTGGTTTTGGTTTCTCTTGTAGTGTCGAGTACGATTCATACAGAGACAACCTCTTGTACAATTCAGTCGGGAACCCTAAGCATCTCCAACACCAACTTTGTTCACCAAAAATCCAACTGAGTTGTTGTTGTTGGAGCTGATTTGATTTTTGTGTTAGAATTATGACTTTCAACTCCAGGAGATGAAATTTAGTTGGGATTATAGCCACGACCTCAACAGAGTCTTAAAATCATGGGATGACTTAGACAAGATCATCGTCTAGGATTTTCCAGGATTTTAGGGTTCTGCTGATGGTTATGGCTTTAACCTGAGTCTTTGTTTGCCTACAAAACTGACACTCCAAGGCTACCTTAGATGTTCATTAAGGCACCAAAGGTATTGTCCGAATTGGCTCTATTAATATGACTTACACTCTGTAAGCTCGAACTCGTTAACATCGACTTGTTCCTCTGTTTTTGCTCTGTTTTTGTTTGTGTTTCTGTTTCTGAGTGGCACCAAAACCATTTTTTCTCTTCTCGAGCTTGGTTTCTTCAAACCCACCTCAAATTCTCCAATTCCACCAGAATCCTAAAAATCCTAAACCTCGTCCACTGGAACTCATCCGGATTGTTGTTGTTGGAGATACTCAAAGTACACTCCAACATCTCCGACAGCAACATTAGGCCTGGTCTTCTCTTTGGTAGTGTTTCCGGCGTAAGCATCTGATGAGCTAAATATAAGAGTACTTATGACAGGTCTCTTTTAATCTTATGCTTATAATTCGCTTTATAACCAAGAAACCAGTTTAGCTTATGTTGTTTTGATTTCTTGGGTCAAAAGGAACCGATTGTGAGAGTTGATCTTTGTTGAGAAGAGTGTCCCCAAGTGCTTTAATCCAAGAACTTTTTTTTATTTATGAGTAACTCAAAAGTATAGTTCAAATTTCCTTCTCGTAAAAATAGAGTTGCCAGATTACCAAAAGCGGCAATTGTGGACAGTAGTATTATGACAATTATAACTTATATAATTTGATATTAAAATCTGAGTTTAGGTCCACAACATAACTTATTTTGATCATATATATTCGAATGCACGAGATGTGCATTCTGAATAGTGAATTTAAAATCATACAAAAGAAA
The DNA here is from genome assembly GCF_030686135.1 of Camelina sativa. NCBI lineage: Eukaryota > Viridiplantae > Streptophyta > Magnoliopsida > Brassicales > Brassicaceae > Camelina > Camelina sativa. Next base: position 29,746,830 of record NC_141895.1, read on the forward strand.
GAAATAGAGAGCTTTCTTAACTTCTAAATGACAAGATGAATGAAAGAGCAAAAACAGGATGATATGATGATATACACATCTATTGTGAAATAATATTTAACCAAAGAAACCAGATTTTTTTTTTTGTCTCAACATGGTAACTTGAAACCCATGTAACGACCAGAGACATAATCATTCCAAACATCAAGAGCTCCGTAGCTTGTCATCAACACAATGCTCAATGCCATGACGATACCAACCGAAAACACGATGATGGAAGCCCTTCCATACTCGATTATAACCTTTTGAACCACCTTTAGTCCCACGAGTGACGCCACAAAACATATAACCGCGAATATACTTGCGGTTCCAGTATGTTCCATGCCTAGTAATAAGTATTGGATCGCAGACATTGTTGATGAAAACAGAACCATGAAAGAACATGTCGCTGCAGTTACCTATATAACAAACAACAACAAAAAGAACAGAGTGATTTTAACTTTAAGCCTAAGAAAAAAAGAAGCAAAGTATTTTCGGATCGAGCCAAGAACTTGAACTACCTCGGGAGCGATACCGACTTGAAGAAGAAGAGGACTAATGAGCATTCCACCTCCAATACCGAAAACACCACCCAAAACTCCAGCTAAAAGAGCCATTACAGGAAACAAACACTTGTTTGATCTTGCTCCATCATTTGATCTCATATCTTCTACATCCTGCAACCACAAAATTGTTTTCGGACATTCATCAATTCTCTGTCTTTTCGAAAACTAATCAAGTGTTTGTTGGAGTTACGTTTTGTGGAATCGAACCTTTACTGAGACTTGGTAATCGGATGATTGTTGGCTTTGAACATTGTCACTGAAGCAAATCCAAAGAGTGAAGAAGAGAGTGAGTGGTATTTGAGTCGATGAGAGGAGCCAGTAAGTGATTCCACATGGCTCGATCGATATGATTCCCTGAATTTGCAAAGTATGAACTGTTAATAAACCAACATAATAACTCTAGTTAATCTTATTTTGGTTTGTGGTTACACTAAAACATGTTTGATATGGTTTTGGTTCTAATGTAATCAGTCGGATTATTAATTTATAATCATGGCGGTTTGAGTTTGTTTTAAACAGCATAGTTTGATCCGGTTTAGTTTTTTTTGTTTGTTATGGTTTTCCCCAAAATTGGTTTATGAGAAAAACAAAAATGAAGTCGAATCCAAACGAAAGTGACAAAAAAAATCTGGACGGTTCAAAAGAGATTGTTTGTATCTAGATTTTCAAAAAGAGAATCTACCCTACCCATAATAATAATAAAATAGAAATGAACCTATAAAAGTTCTAAAAATAATGTAGATATCTATTTTGTAACCTAGAAATGTCTATTTTATATATACATTTGTAATATATAATATAGACATTTTATACATCTTGTAATATATAAAATGTCACTTGAGAAAGTACAATAAAATAGTAGCCCAAAGCATCTTTGAAAGGGTAAAAGGAATCTAAAAAAGTGCAATGACTGACTCTTAGGAAACGATCGTAGGAAGAAAAAGACACGTAAGTATTGTTCTTTTTTTTTTTTTGTCGTGCTCGTAAGTATTGTTTCACTTACGACCGATCTCAAAAAACCAAAACATTATTGATGATGACCTGTCTTTCACGTGAACAGGTTCGCTATCGCTTTTATATATATAAAAAAATGTTCTCTATCATTTTCCAAACGCATCTTCACCACGTGATGATACCACAAATTTAAAGAAAGAAAAGATATATGTCATGAAGGTAGATGAGAACAATTCAAACGTGTTTCATTTACTCCTCATTAAATCTTAGTCGTAAAGTTCACCTAATTACACCATTAACGTGTTTTTGACATATCTGTATAATCCTAGTTTAAGCAAAAATAAATTAATTGATATATGAAAATGAAACTCAAAATTAGCTTTAGAATACACGATTTTTATCTTACAGAATCATTATTTTATCATGACATGTTCTTTTTTTCCTTTAATGGTAAGAAAATTCTTTTCAAGAAACAGTTTTAGAAGTTTCGGTTAGAGAAGGTACATATAAGTGAAATGAGATATACAAATTATCCAATCCAAAAAAAAATGTGTAACCAAAAAAACTGATGGTAACTTGTAAAAAAATTCAACACAACGAGAAAAAATGTAGTTTCATGTATATTGAGATAATCATGAAAACCAAATAATTTTTATTTCTGGATAAAGTTTCAAGCCTTTTTGGCTTTTTCTTTCCTTAAAAATACTGTGTTTTGTTGTCTGTCTCTAGTCTATTTTGTCAATTCCAAATTTTGAACTTTTAAGCAGATCTAAAAAGTCATTAAATACGGTTCATTAAATGTAACAACTACTTACTAATAATTGAAATTAAATGAAAAACTTTTAATTACCTCGCCGTATTTGTTTCCACGAAGAAGATAAACCGCAAAGTAAGATAACCAAATAATCACCAAAACTCCAAGCTTAATCCATGGAAACCTCTTTGGTCTCTCATAATCCAAAAGTGGCAGTTTCAAACTCTCAATCTTCTTCTCCTCCTCATCATCTTCACCATCGTCCACTTGACTTGATGATTCTCTAATCTTCACCATCGCTGATTCCAATCTCCAATAATAAATCCCATTTCCAAAAGTCTTCAACGTGGACCACGCAAGAAACACGGCAAAGAGAATCGTAATCAACCAGTTGGGAAACACGAGATTACATATCACTCCAATACTAACACCAAGAAGCATACATGGTTCCAACAAAAGAGCCAAATCGAAATCGATTAGGGTTTTGCCACCAGATTTAGGGTTTCTAACGAATAGATTGCATCCCACGTTAGCTATAGATCCACCTGTGACCATAAAAGCTGAGAAGCTTGAAGCTGTTTTTAGATCAAGACCTGCGACTATTGTCATTATCGGAACGTATAAACCTCCACCGCCTATTCCACCGGCGCTTGAGATAGATGAAGCGAGGAAAGAGAGTAAAGCTGCTATGATTGTTGATGTTGAGAACTCGATTCTTGGTTGGTTGAATTTTTCTGTGAAATTTAGGTATGAGCTTGTTTGGTTGAGGAATTGATCTATGGGGGAGAGAACTGAAGGCTCTTGTTCTGCGATAGATGGAGTTAAAAAGATCAAGAAGGTGGTGAAGGAGAGAATCACAGGGACGAAATTGTTTCTCATTTTTATAAATGGGGAGTTTTGGTTAAGTTTCTGAAAGTTTTGGGGGTTTTTAGAAGATTTTTGGGAAGTATTTGTGTGTGTGTTTGATTTCTCTTTTATAACTTTATATAGAAGAATTGGAGAGACGATCAGAGAGAGAGAGAGAGAGAGTGATGTTTTCATTTGTTAAGTAGAAAGTGAAAGAAAATAAAAACAGAAATAGAAAGATAAAAGGGGCAAATCAACTCTTGGCAAGTGGTGAGAAATTAAAATATACACCCATTATTAGACCTTGTTGGCATTATGTTACTTTGTTCCCACCATTATTTTTTATTTTTGTTCAAATGTAAAGTAATGTATCTAAACCATACAAATTATGGAGGGGGACTTTGATTTTCATAGGATCCACTAATTTTTAAAAGTGAGAGATATTTCTAATTTTCAAAGTTTGTCAAAATAATTATATTTTTCAACAAATAATTTTGTTAGTTAACACAAGTAACACTAGATTTCATTTTCTGCAATTAATATAATTTGAGTTCATTTTACGTTGAATATTTGTAATAATATTTTTTCAATAATTTGTTTAATTTTTGAGTTCAAAGGGAAAAGAATAATATATTTTGTATCACTTTTATGATTGATGATATGAAATTATGAATAAAATCAATATTTTACTCCACCAAGTATTTTTATTAATTTGAAATAGTATTAATTAACCTTCTTCATTTTAGCTTACATGCGAGTAGATGATTCCGGATTCTTTGTATGATATATAGACAGTATACCTGGAAACTTCTGGACTTCACGAACTGCCCAGTATTAATTAAAAGTTACATTTTAACTTGGAAAACAAAAATAAACAAAAAAGATTCAAGTTTAACTTTTTTTTTTTGCTTTTTATATAAAGGTATAACCATGATTTGCTCTTTTACAAATCCAAACATGAAACACCTTTTTAAGAGATAATCTAAAATGTTGATATAATAACAATATTCTTTAATTAATTAATTTTGATATATTGAAACCCATATAATATAAATATACCGACAAGCCAAATGTAAAATGTAATATATTTGAAATCCCCATGTTCCGTCCGGCCACATGGAAACAGTTTGTTTTTTGTTATGTCAAAATGCCAACAAGCAAATTTCTATACCATAATAAAACCCACATGCATGTTAATCTTGTCAAATACGCTTTTTTTTGTATGATGAATAAATGTGTAAATGTTTAGTCGAATGATATTGAGACGAATGAGACATTCCCGTTTCATTTTTCCCTATATTAATGTAATTCAATAAGTATGTAGGTAATATTGTCAAATCAATGTAATATTTTATGTGAGAGTAATGGAATACTTATCTTTAAAGTCATGAGTTGCCTGAAAAAAAAAAACTTATTGTAATATAATGTCTGGTATTATGTCGATCAACTTGCAGCTCACATATACGACCAATTGATAATCATAATATAAATATATATCAATGGTTGTCTATGTATTTGTCTGTGGACCCCTCACTTATACGCCGTCTAATTTGATCTGATAACCTTTTCTGATGGAATTATTTGTTTTCTGATCTATACATACGTACGTTTCTTGCTCTGAACTTTTTTATAAAATTAAAAGACGTAGTTAGTTTGTATGTAAAATGATGATACGTACGTGACCCACAATCTAATTATCTGGATACGTACTAACTATGTTGATCTTAAAGCTTCACCTGACAAAAAGAGATCCTTTAATCGTGCTATAAAATCTTAACTATCCAACAAGATAACTTTTTATATAAACTTTTTTAGTTAGTATAATGTGGATATTAGTATAAGGTTTAAAATACGAGATTAATATTATTAATTAAACTGGAGAATAGAAAACTATACACGTACGCATTCCACATCACATCTACATTATAAATTATATAGTGGTCTCTGATACTGATTTTTTTTTTTTTTTTTTTTTTTTTTTTATCATGTGAAGTTTTATTTATAACTTGGTTTCACGCTAAAAAAGATACAACATAACCTAAAAAAAGAAAACTAAAGTCGACAGACGAAGTAATGTCCTCGGAATCAAAGCCCGAGGAACGAAGTGATGTCTCTGATACTGAATCTAGGAACATAAATATTCCAATAATTGTGTACAACTACACAAGTTAACTTTTAAACATATATTATATATACACATGTTGTATTTGTATAATTTTTTATATATCAGGCCATATGGAGAAATAGATATTTCGTTAAAACCTGAAAGGAGACTTAAAAAGATGTATGTGTTATCTTCCTATTTTTAAACAATCATGATCAGGTACTATGTTCTTTACATTATCTAGAACAACCTAGTGTTTAATTTTTTTTTTTTATGCAATTTAATATATTAACTGTACGTTTTGATATACTTTTGGCTTTTGGAAAGTCTTCCGGTCGAGTCATGCTTGTACTATGATTAAACTATAAACATTCAGCTTAAATGCTAACATATACGATTATAAACAATGATTAGTATATGTGCCGGCTCTTAGAGTCATCAATATTCCATTCTCATGATCAGACATAGGATATCAGATCATTAATAGATCGTTACGTTTGGTTTACGTGATGAATTCACTAATTATACTCCCATCATTTTTTCGAAGCAAATTTACTTTTTAGCATGGAAATGATTATCATCAATACATGAAGTGCTAATTTCAATTACTGATACTGTACCATTCATCATCATCATGGACATAATTATCGTAAGTGTGATGCATGCTATCATACGAAACTGGATTTTCCATCAATCAGCATAATTTGTATTCTTTAGAAATCGAATTCATTTTTGTAAAAATTCGTCAAACACTCAGATCAACTGTTCTTTATTAACTCGAATTTAAAAGGCTTCCAGATAATTTTCTTATTGTTTAATTAAATATCTGAAATAGTGAATTATATGGAGATAAAACCTTAATCAATTATGTTTTCTCTTTAAAGGAGGGGTAGATATTTTTAGCGAAATAATGAAATATTCAATTTGAGTATAAGAGAAGAGAGCTTCGCTCTTCCAATATTAAAAAGTCCACGCAATGTGGGAACCAACACGTATTAAGCTATGATCAGTATATATAAATATTAAATACTATGGCTCTATGAGGATGCGAATCATTGTATGTTGTAATTATATGTTTATACATAGAATTATGATTATTAACTTGGCGTACAAGTCATTACAGGAATTACATACTTTCGAGCATATATAAATATAACGTATAGTAACTGAAATCTGGTTTAAACAAAAGATGAGCTAATTTGGAAAATTTGATTCCGTTTTCTCCGTTGGGTGATCAATCGTGTGATTTTCACCAATATTAGGCGTCGGAGTTTCTATAGATGTTTCTCCTTCGTTGGCTTTCTTTTTCTTCTTCATGCAACAACAACAAAGTGAACACACGCAAATCACCAATACATCACCACGGCAGCTATCACCGGAGCTATGATTCTTCGAAAAACTTTACCTATATGCATAACCAAACTCTATGTGAAAGACAATGGCCGTGTTCGTTTTGTAGTCGCTGAGTCAGCGATCTGCGACACAAAATAATAACTACATTGCGTGTTAAGTATGTGGGGAGTAACACGGAAGACACCGGCAACACCTCTAAATGTAGTCGCAGCGTCTAAAATAACGATCGCCGTTATTTTTTAACCACAGGGATGACACCGGTATTCCCTCTAAAATTAGTGGCAGCGACACCTCCTCTATTTATCAACCATTTTTTCTGTTGTTATTACGTCTAAATTTCTATCGCCGATCGCTGATGCAGCGACCATAAAACGAACACGGCCAATATTGACGACAATAAATAAAGAGTTCGTCCCGTTCGACCATTCGAGATATTAGCCAAATACTCTAACTATACATTATCATGCATATACATCCTAATTTTCCCATCAGTACGTGTAGTGTAACTTTCACATGTGTAGAACACATACATAAATGACAAGACAATGAAACGCTAGAGTATAATTAGTTCTCACCTTTTAAATTAAATGAAAATGATTCGTCGGAACTTGGACTATCATTTTCGCGGTAAAGAGGTTGTGGTGGGGGAGGCGGATGCGGAGGAGGAGGGGGTGGTGGTGAAGCCAATAAAGTAGCTTTATATGTCAACATACAGTTGGTAGAGTAAACCAACGCGAAACGTTTTCCATAACAACAATCTTCCGTCTCATTATACGCGAATTTCAAGCATCTATAGCAATCATACTGATCCAAATCGGGTGTGCACTGTACCAATCCATTTAGATCGTAGACTTCTCCAAGAAAACTCACTTGATAAGTTTCCTTCGCAAAATATGAAGAGCTCGAGTAGGCTTCTCCTATCAACCGATCTATACGGGATTCCACAGTGTTGATAAAATAAGATTGATATATCATGGTATCGTAAGTAGTCCATGTGACAAATGGCCCTTGATCAAGAATTGAGAAAATCTGTCGGTTGGAATACCTGAGGAAGCATTCTTCATACCATATAATAGCTTCTTTTTGGACCGGACACCATATAAAAACATTTTTGGATGCTCTTAAGATGCATGTTTCACAGGTTGAGGAGGAGATATCTCCGCGACATAGATAAGTTCCGTACACTGTTGTGGTTGGGGAAGAACCCGAGGCGTAGCTGTAAAATCCTTTGTCGGATGATTGCGATTGAAGAACAGAAACTAGAGAATCTAGATTGGATTTGTATAGACTGTTTGACGTGTAGTTGCCTGATGTGTAACAATAGCTGAGGAGATAAGTTGGTTGTGCATTTAGGGTTTTGATGAGAAGGAAGACAAGGAAGAAGATGTACTTTGATTGATGGAGAGGGTGAGAGACCATCTTTGGAGTAACGTTGACACGTTTTTATGGTCATCAACTATGATCGAGCAATTTATCATTTGAATTGACTCTTCTTATATACATTGTCTTTTTAATAGGCACTATTTTGGTTTGCATATTCTCATTAGACAAAAATACTTATATGGTACAGGTTTTTTTTGCTCTCTTGGTCAACTTTGGGACAGGCTGTATGATTTGACTTTTATGATTAGGAACTTGATATTGTATAAATGAGAACGAGGTTGCAAACTTAAAATCAAAATAATATTGAATTATCTTAGGATCCACACGTTACATTATTTGACTATTGAAAATCGTCAAATTTAGCATAAGTTTTTTTTTCCCCATTTTAATATATATTCCTAAATTGAGTTTTTCTTCTTTCTTTCAAATTACTTATTTATTAGCAAGAGATAGATGGGTTTATTTACTAGTAAAAACTTCAATATAAATTTTCCAATTCTTTTCTTATTACCTATTTTATTCAGTTATTGTGAAGAGCATAATTCAATCACTCAAATTAAACACAATAATCCATGATGTCAAGTTCTAACTTCTAAGACGTGACAACATAAGCATAATTGTTTTTTGCCAAAGTATAAATTAAACGTAAATTATGTAAATGATTAGCAGATTAGGTCACACGATAAGATTATATAAACACTAATGTCGGCCGTCAACGAAAACAAAAAAACTAACGTCGAATCATAGATAATGGTTAACTTAAAAGAATCATACAGGTCATCATGGGGCGAATGTTACAGCCAAACTGAATACACATGAAAACAATATTCTTTGAATAATTTTCTAATCATTCAAACAAAATTTTTATTAAGATGTTAAACAAAGATCCATGTAGTAAAATTATTATGGATGAAACATATATTGTTCAAGTGAAATAAAGCGGACATTTTTTGTCTTTAGTCCCACTCAACAACATTCCATCCCAACCAACCTCAACATAACAGTTCGCGTTCATCTTATGGCTCTTACTGTGCCATGTGTAAACCTTAAACCGTATCACGGACCTTACCTCCAGACGGAACACTATCTTCCCTTGATTCCTGTCTCGTTCCATCTCCAACCAACGGTCCTTATTTACAGCCATTGTAGGTCCACGTAAGGCTCCTTCGATCAAGCTCGTGTTCTTCGGGTCTTGGTAAAACGGGTTAGTGAGTTTAGTCGAGCCGACCCGTTTCTCTTTGTAGTAAACGGATCCGTTCATGGAGTCGTAGTAAACGCGGACGTTTTGGTTCGGGTTACGAGCTGTTATCTTGAAGCTTATATGTGACGTCTCGAACCCGTTGGATTGACTCAAACCCGAGATCGAGAACCCGCTGATATGAACGCGTGGTCGGTGTGGTCGTAGACTGATCCACAAGATGAAAGTCACAATGCCTAAACATAGTAAAAGAGATAAGAAAATGCCACATATGAGTTTAGAGACTCTTCTTGTGAGGCTTTCTTTGACACGATGAACGATGTCGCTGGTCGAGCGGTGACGGGATATGGGTGGGGTTGGTGGGTTTGATCTTCTGACCGGTAAGGAGTCGACCTTGTTGTGCATCTTTTTATAGATTTAATGTTGGTGGGTCATGGGAAGTGAAATGAAATTAATGGATGGGTTTTATAGTTAAACCTACATTTTAAGATAGTGATAGTTAAGAAGAAAGCAAAAGATACCTTGGAAAATACTATAGGTATTACACTTTGTGAAGAAAAGAATTTGACAACTATTTATCTAAATCTTTAACAAAAGTTATAAAGGAAAACTAAGTATCTACCCTGAATGTGTACTACTAAAGAAGATAAAGGAAAAACTAAAGTATCTAACTGCGTATTTTGTTGTTTATTTATTATATGTTTTCTATAAACATATCTGATGCGGTACCCATAATTGTTTGAATAGACATTCCTTAGTACTATATTTCTATACTTTGTAACTTGGAATGTTTACAAGTAATTCGATTCTCTAAAAATCGAGTAATTTATTTTGGTTTTGGAGGATTTGAGGTTTCTTGTTGGAGGGACATGATCTCCTGCAAAAAGTACATATGGTAAGAGACTCTTATAGACATGGATGTTCTTGTTATGTGATGTGAAGAAGTGTTGGAGAAGCATTTGAGACCAAACACAAAAGATCAAGAACAGTGTGTAAGTCTGTAAGAGGTCAAAATTCTTATTAGTGATGGATTTTTCAAAGAGTAATGTTCAAGTTTTAACTTTCGAAAAATTACTTAAAAATTTCATTAATCTTTAAAACCAACCGAAAAACTATCACCTTTACAAAATTGAATAACCAATTGCAGAGATGACGTACATTGATTGAGTAATGATTGTTGTCTTTGAAGTTGGTAAAGAAGACTTAAACAATTCTCATTAGGCACATTTTCTGAAACAAGAAACTATTGCTTCCAACTTCCAAAATCACTTGATCATCGTCTGTTTTAGGCTTTTAGCTCATAGTGTGCCTTTTTGCTGTAGTTGTATATGATCATGGTTTCTTGTGAAATACTCTGTTTAAAGTGTGGTTTGTGGGCAAATCTCTTATTTAGTTATTGATTTGTGTATATATACGTTACAATAAGAAATTGTCTGACTTGTATGGATGAATTTTTGATGCATGGCTAGTAGATAAGTTAATACCTTAAAAAGACTGAAGACTAATTAATGTCGGCTAACATGAACATATTTTGATTCACTTGGATGGTTGTGTGTATGTTTCACAGCAGTTTACATGAAAATATGTTTGGCAAACAAACTTGGGAAAGCTTGGACAGAATTATATATGAGGAGCATAGAACCTTAAAGATGACGGCAGATGAACTTCATCCAGTCTGCAGAACTTTCTCAAACTGTAGGAAACTAGTAAATATTTGAAAACACAGCCATGAGTCTCAGAAATCCTCTGTTTTTTTTTTCTCATAAAACCCATCCATAATAAAAGGTAAACTCAAAACCCATCCATTAATTTCATTTAAATTATTTAAGAACCATAAAAATCCTATGTTTCTACCAAACAAAAGGTAAACTCTTTATGGTCCTTTTAAGTTATAACTTTTCTTCAAATTTCTGTATGTCTAGTAATCTTATAAGATATTTTTCTTAGATCTCGTAGTGGTATTTTCTTTTTTTTAATTTCAACCTATTTTGTTTAGTTTTTTATATTAAGAGTTATAGACATGTTGTTCTTGTTCTCCTTTGCTAACATGTGATGATGTGAAGGAAGTGTTGGAGAGGAGCATTGCGACCAACAAAATAAATAAATCAAGAACAATGTGTAAGAGGTCAAATTAGATAAATATATGGGCCTACTCTATTTGAAATTTTGCCCACAAGCCCAAAATTAAATCATCTTCTATTTTTTTTTTTTTTTTTCTCTTTCAAAAATCATCTTCAAGTCTCAATCAAATACATATTTTTCTTCTTCTTTTTTTTGTTTTTTTGACAACCATATTTTTCTTCATTTGAGGAACTACATATATATTTTTAGACTAATGATCTTTAATTGAAAATCATTACAGAGAAATTAATAATACAATATTGCATAGTTACATGTTAAAACGATTATGGAACCAAAATAATAATAAAAAATTAATCTGAACAAGAATAAATACAATTTTTTATTAATCCTATTATTTCGCACGATAAGACTCAATTATTTAAGAACCATAAATAATATATTAACGTAACATTACATTACACTTGTGTTTAGTCCTGGGCAGTTTAACCGAACCGAATGGACCGAACCGAAACCGAACCGAAATTTCGGTTCTGGTTCGGGTTCGGTTAGAGGGAAATAACCGAATGGATAGAGTTTAAAGTATCCATGGATATCGGTTAGTAACCGAACCGAACCGATATCCATTCGGTTATCCGAATAGATCCGAATAAAATTAAATTCATGTTAAAACTGCTATTGTAGGGACTCGAACCAAAGATCTGTGGGCATTCAAGGAATGTTGCAACCACTACACCACCGAGATAATTTAACAAGTCGATGCATTTTGAATTAATAAGGCAATAACATTTAAACTAAAAAAACTGAAACCAGAACTGAACCGATATCATATAAATTTAGACCAAAAAATTAAAATATTTCAAATAACCAGAAAATTTTTAGATATTTTTGACAAAAATTTATCACATTTTTATTCAAATTTAATAACTTTAGAAAAAGTTATATTATTATGGATATCCGGAACCGAACCGAAAATAACCGATACCAAACCGAACCCGAACCGAAATAGTAAATTAATCGAATGGATCCTAAACTCATATATCCGAAATATCCGGAACCGAATGGATATATCCAGAACCGAACCGAATACCCAAAGGCCCAGGACTACTTGTGTTGTTGGACCATTCACAAAAACAAAAACAAAAACAAAAACAAAAAAACTCTCAATTTCTGTTTTCTTATAAAGCAACAAAATACAAAAACAAAAACAGAAGGCCCAAAAGAGTACTTTCACCTCCTCCCAATTCGCCGACGACGACGACTAATCCAGGAATGGCGCCGCCGGTGACGAAGCGGTGGTGCTGGGCTCTGATTCTTATCCTTCTCTCCTTGTTCGTCCAATCTTCGACGGCTATTTACTGCGGTGCTGAAGATTGCTATGCTCTCCTCGGGTTTGTTTTTAAATTCAGCTTCCCGATCTCCGTTTCCAAAATTCAGATTTCGAAATTTCCTAATTCATTCTCTTAATCTGTTGGCATTTCTCTCGATTTCAGTGTCGCTCAAGATGCGAACGCATCTGATATCAAGAGATCTTATTATAAGCTCTCTCTTCAACAGTAAGGATTTTTTTTTTTTTTGTGTTTAGACATTTGTTGTATTTGATTTTGATCTTGATCTTTGATTGTTGTAATTTGCTGATTTTGATGAATTGGTTTTAGTCATCCAGATAAGAATCCAGATCCTGAATCCAAGAAGCTCTTTGTGAAAATCGCCACTGCTTACGAGGTTACTTACTTAGTAGTCCCATCACATTATAATACATCTGCTTGTATAGTTCTTAGGGAGGGATGATCTTGTTTTTAGCGAATTGGTGGAGTGTGATTTTTGTATATAGCTGATAATAATGGAACACGACAGTTCTCAAATTTGTTAGCTTTGTTTATCTTCTTTGTAGATTTTGAAAGATAATGAGACTCGGGCGCAATATGATTATGCGATTGAACATCCAGAGGAGGTCAGTAGAAGAAATTTATCTGACTATATATATGACAAATGCTAATTCTTGTTTTGTGTGAATTGCTTAGATCAGTGTTTCTTTGTGTTTAGGTGTTTTACAACACGGCTCAGTACTACCGGGCAAAGTATGGACATAAGTCGGTAAGATTTTTATTGGGATGGTTCTGTTGACTTTTTTTATCTCGGGGAAAATCATTGGATCTTTTTTTTTTTAACTGATACAACTGCTTGTTGTGTTTATAGGATCCCCGTGCTGTTCTTGTTGGTCTATTGGTGGTTTTATCTGCATTTCAATATCTGAACAACGTGGCAAGGTATAATGAGGTATGTCTTAGTAGTCTATGTCTCTGCTCTGTTGTGGTTTTTCCTTATGAATGCCAAACGTATCTCGTTATATTTGAAGCCTCCCTAAGGATCAGAAGTAAACAATAGAGAATTATGAGGGGTATGGGCAACACATTACATGTAGTATCATAGCATCTCATGAATCGTAGAACTTTTGGACATATGACTTCTTTGAATGTGATTCATACGCTTTTGTGCTTGCAAAGATTTCTTAAACTCTTAAAGCCTAATACAAGATACTGTATTGTGCTTTTACAAACTTTAGGTTCGTTTTCTTAATGAAACCCTCTGTTTTGTTATGTTGCAGGCTATAGCTACGGTTAAGCGAACTCCTGCTTATAAAAATAAGCTCAAGGCTTTAGAACTTGAACGCACAGGTGGAGTAACTAACAGGAAGAAGGGTTCAAAGCAGATCGACAAGTATGCTGTTCTATTTATTTAAATTGCCTTCTTATTAGCTGAGAATGTGGCATATTATTGCAAATTTTGTTTTGGCAGAAAACTACAGGAAGAGCTAAGCAACGAGCTTGACCTGCAAATCAAAGGAGCTGAAAAACCGTCGGTCTGGGATCTTCTTGGTGTTAGATTCATTCTCCTACCGTACACTATCATCAAGGTTTCATGTTTTTAAATATTGCTGTATTTCACAGATTCCCGTATTCTCTTTCTCTAGATCACTGATTTACATTTATGTTTTCCTTGTAGCTGCTTGTATGGTACGGCAGCTGGGTATGGAGATATAAGGTGAAGAAAGCTCCTTATTCATGGGAAGATGCATCATACCTAACCCGAAGATCACTCAGTGTGTCTGCCGACGCATGGACTAATCTCGGTATCCTTCTATTCGCCTCTGTTCTCTACTTCCGAAACCTGAACCTCCCATATGGATAAAGATTGTTTTGTGTGTAATACAGTATGACTAAAACGAGTTGTGCAAATGCGATAATTTTCAGATGAATATAGGAAGGAAGATCTGGTGGAGAAAAGGCTGTGGGAAAAGCAGAATCTTGAGAATTACTTTGCGGAACTGCGTAAAGAATCGAAACGGAGAAGATAGGCCAATTATCAGTTAACCATGGAAGGATACACAGGACACAAATTCAAGTTTCATAGACACTTTTGTTACCATTATCACTCTACTATAATGTTATAAGAGAAGAGACAGTAGTATAATTGTACCGTACCAGGAACCAAAACTCAATTTCGCATATACAAGTTGAATCATGTCTGACAATGGACATGGTTCGGTTTTGACTCTCAATTTTGTTTAAACCAATTTCGCTCAGTACAAATCTATCTTTGATACTTGAATTTGAGTTCTAAAGCGAAAACATTACGACTTTCTGATCAGTCAATCAAGATACACAGTGAAACAAACAAGATCTCGTTGTTACATTAAAAACGAAGAAAACTGTTACAATGGATACATAAGTGAGATGATAACAGAAAGATAGTTTGTCTCAGTTATACAAAGTTGACATCAAAGGGATTGAAACTAAAATGTGAACGCTTGTGGAGTTGTTTATACATTGCTTTGCTTATACATCTTGGTGTCCAGCACTTGCTTCCCGCACATTGTGCACACTCCTGCACAACAATGAAGAGCCAATTCCATCACTTATTGAGTTACTCTATTATAATATTGCTATCTAAGAATTTGTTTCAGCGAAACATAAGTATTTACTATTTACCTTTGCTATAAGCACATGTGTGACAGTATTTACCATCTTGATGCACTTGCTGCTTGCAGATCATGCACTTCGTGGTACAGGTGCCATAAGGTGTCCATCTATACAACAAACAAAAATCACAAGACAAAATCAGAAGCAGAAAAGAAAAATAACAACAAGAGCCCCACGTTTTAAGCGGTTTATTCTAACTAGTTCTTCGAAAACAAATACTACTACTAAACATTTACTGATGATTCGTAGAAGAGCCTAAAGGAAACAAACCAATAACTCGACTAAAAGGGAGACACTACAAACATCCCAAATTAAATATCACTATCTCTATGAGAAGTTCTACAATTACTCATGATTCTTAGAAGACCATAGAGGAAAACAAACCAATACACAACTCAAAAAGACAATATAAACATCCCACAACTTAAAAATTCATCGCTAAGCTCATAAGAACTTCTACTGTTCTACATTCACTAATGATTCTAACAAAAACCTGGAGTAAACAAACCAATACTCGACTCAGAAAAGACAATAAAAACATCCCAAAGTAAAAAATATCCCTATTTCCATGAAAAGTTCTGCATTTAGTCATTTACTAATGAATCTTACAAGAACCTGCAGGAAACAAACCAATACCAACTCAAAAAAAAAGAAAATATAAACACCCCAAAACTTACAAATCTAATTCCATGAGAAGTTCTACAATTACTAATGATTCTTAGAAGAACCTAGACGAAACAAAAACCAATACTCAACTCAAACACAGACACTAGAAACATCCCAAAAACATACAAATTTATCACTGTTTCCATGAGACTACAGGAACCAAAGTACCAAACCAATACGTCCCTAACAACACACAAACATCACCAAATATACAAATTGATTGCTACTTCCACATGTTTTGCATTCAACTGAAGAACAAGAGTAAACTTGTAAGATGGGAAAACTGAAGAGAGAAACCACATTACATTACCTATTCTTCTTGGAGAGAAGCTTGTTCTCATTGATCTTACGACCACCACCTTCAGTTACATTACGAGCACCATCCTTCCACTTATCTGGAACAATCACTTTAGATAACTTCTTCTCACCTAAAAAAAACAAGTAAACATCAAAATTGAGTCAAAAAGGTTCATACTTTGAACTTAGAGACCACAGATCCAAAAACTCATATTAGGGTGGTTTCGATCTAAGAATCCAAAACCGAATCATAAAATCATTAGGGCGTTGAATTCACAACCCAACGCAATGATATCGAGCAAACTGAAACCGATTAAAGCATAGATTGATTCAATTATAATAATATGAAAATCACTACGAATTGGGCGAAATCAGTGATCTGAAAAGAGAAAAAGATGAGATTATTATTGACAATAAGGCTTACACTTATCGCACACCATTGTCGTCTTCCTCGAGAGATATATGAAAAAAACCCTAAATCGATTCGAATGAGTTCTTAACTTTCAAGTTTAATATTTGTTTTTATTCTTTATTTATTTATTTTCCTTGGCTTTGGTTTGGTAAGTCGGTGAGAATGCGTTTAAGTTTATATGCGCGAGCGCGACGATGAGATAGAATCGCGTTTTGGAATCGCGTTTCAACTCCACTCGTAGTCGTGGAGCCTTTGGTGCATAAAGTAGAACATCAAAACTCGTCTTTCACTTTTCCTCGTCTTCTCAAATCTGAGAGAGAGAGAGAGAGATGAGATCAAAATCAACAATGGCGGTCAAATCAAAACTCGTCTCTCTTCTATTCCTCATAGCAACACTCTCATCCGCCTTCGCAGCTTCGTTTCCCGATTTGGATTCCGATTCAGATCTCGTCAACGAACTTGTTTCGCTCAGATCAGCCACCGAATCAGGCGTAATCCACCTCGACGACCATGGGATCTCTAAATTCCTCACCTCTGCTTCCACTCCTCGTCCTTACTCGTTACTCGTCTTCTTCGACGCTACTCAACTCCACAGCAAAACCGAGCTTCGTTTACAAGAGCTCCGTCGCGAGTTCGGCGTCGTCTCCGCTTCGTACGTCGCTAACAACAATGGATCTGAAGGAACCAAGCTCTTCTTCTGCGAGATCGAGTTCTCCAAGTCTCAGTCTTCGTTTCAGCTCTTCGGCGTTAACGCTTTACCTCACATCCGTCTCGTAAGTCCTTTTATATCGAATCTCCGTGATGAATCTGGTCAGATGGATCAATCTGATTACTCTAGGTTAGCTGAATCAATGGCTGAGTTCGTCGAACAACGAACTAAACTCAAGGTCGGTCCTATTCAACGTCCGCCGTTTCTTTCCAAGTCTCAGATCGGAGTCATCGTTTCCTTGATCGTTATCGCTACTCCGTTCGTTATCAAACGGATCCTGAGAGGAGAAACACTTCTTCATGACCATAGACTTTGGTTAGCTGGTGCTATCTTCGTTTACTTCTTTAGCGTTGCTGGTACAATGCACAACATTATCAGGAAAATGCCTATGTTTCTTCAAGATCGTAACGATCCGAATAAGCTTGTCTTCTTTTACCAAGGATCTGGGATGCAGCTTGGAGCTGAAGGTTTCGCTGTTGGATTCTTGTATACTGTTGTTGGATTGCTATTGGCGTTTGTTACTAATGTGCTTGTTCGAGTGAAGAATCTTAATGCACAGAGACTGGTTATGCTTTTGGCTTTGTTCATATCGTTCTGGGCTGTGAAGAAAGTTGTTTACTTGGATAATTGGAAGACTGGATACGGTATTCATCCGTATTGGCCATCGAGTTGGCGTTAGATTTCGTCACACTCTTGAGGAGTGTGGTCTGGTTACAACAAGGTAATGGATTTAGATTTTGTAAAACATTTCCATTGAGTAATGATGTTTTTGGACGTTTCGTGTTTCGATTTGATATACTTTTGAATCGGTGTAGTACTATCATTTCAGATGGTTTAAACTCCTTACTGCTACATTAGTATCTTGCTAAGTAACATATAGAACCAAGAATATGGGATCTTCAGTCAATGAGATCTAGAAAACTGTTCTGTTTGATGTCTGTGTAGGAACCATATTTGGAAATTCTGATAGTGTACCACTTGGAGTTTATGTCTTCCCTTTAGTCTTGCTTACTTCATCTATTCAGAAAAAAAGGATCTTGTCCTAGAGTATAGAGTAACTGTGTGTAAGCATTATGGAACCTTTTACCTATGTGCATGTTACTCTCTCGGTTTGAGAAGGAGTGAGAAAAGATTGGTTTGCAAGTATGAGTTATTTAGTACCATCTATAATACGATAGTGATGGGAGTTTTTGTTTACAGACCGTTGTTAGGTTTAGCCACTTGACATGACACAGGCTTGCCAGGGTGGGAACCATTGTTTCCTCTTGATAGGCATTGCATTTGCCATTGAGTTCACACATTTCTGAGATCATTTAATCTATGTCAATCACAGCTCTCAAATACATCATTATGACTTCGATTGTTTGTTTGAGTTTAAAATACACAGTAGAAACTGTAAGTTTTGTATCTTATAAATTGAAAACAAGTTAGCTCCACCAACAGAGGATTTGATCAACAACAATAACAAAGCATTTATAGCAATAAAATCTGCAGGACTAAGAGTAAATTTAATAGAGATAGAGGTTAGTCCACCTTCAGATAGAAATTTGATTAGAAGATATTGAAACTGAGCGAGCCTTCATCTCTTAATATCCAAATCTCAAAGCATCTTCTTTGGCCATTAAACACAATCAAAAAGTCTTACCAATAGGAGTTTAGTGCCCAAAACCTCGCGAAACAGAGTCGTAATAAGCTTGACCAATAAATGATGGAAGCCTTATGTGTCCAGCCAGACAAGACCTTCAAATGATGGAAGAGCCTTATGAGCCCGACCGAGCAC
Organism: Camelina sativa; assembly: GCF_030686135.1. Lineage (NCBI taxonomy): Eukaryota > Viridiplantae > Streptophyta > Magnoliopsida > Brassicales > Brassicaceae > Camelina > Camelina sativa. The sequence goes on from NC_141895.1 coordinate 29,765,932, forward strand.
ATCTCCAGACTCCAAAGTAGGGACTTCTTGAAACATCCAGTGCAGTCTTCGAGACGACACCTACTGCAGCGGTGATAAAAAGAGCAGTTAGCAAAAAAAAACTGTCTATCAAGGGAACTTCCTCAACTATGAAGCACAACCAGCCCAATCGAGATGAGATCAAAATGACCTTTGATTTGGTTTTTGTCGAATCAAATGGTTGATGAATAATTGAATATCTTCCTTCTCCTTTGGATTTGCTTGAATAATTTTGACTTAGCTTATTCGATCCATTTCAACCCACACAAAATATTGGGCCTTTGAGTTTTAGATGCACATTGTGCATGTATCAAAATTAGTTGACCACCGCTAAACGTTTCTTGTATATTACTTTTGGTCTCTCTCATTTGAGACGAGAACCTTTTAGGTTTTAAGCCACTCATTACAATCAAATTGATTATGGTTTGAGTTGGATTGACGCATGTAGGGGTTTTGACATCAAGTTAAAATGGACTTACATCGATTGACCCATATTAAGATACACTAGTCTACCATAATTTATGGAAGATACTTAAAACTTAAAAATCAAAATCACTTTCCGACGGGGATAATGGATTTTAGAACCCAAAGGCACGAGGTATCTTGAAAGTGACTAAGCATATATTTCAACCTATTATACAAAACACACACACACACAGCCTGTCTCACACAGTCACATTGTATGATATTACAATTTAAGACAATGACGATTGCATATACATACATACAAATGTATATATACATATGTATTCGTATGTAGTTGTGCGTTTATAGAGAACCAGAAAACGTGAAGGCCTCAACTCAAATAACTCAAAAGGTGTAGCTTTCGAAAATCTATAAATAAAAGATTAAGGCTAATCATTTGATATGACAGCAATAGAGTTTTTGTTGTCGCGCCTTGTATTATTGTATAGATTATGAATATATTAGACATTAATTAGTTATACTTAATATAATAACAAAGGACAGCTTTTTTTTTTTTTTGGACAAAAAAAAAGATTAGCTCATATGAGCCAATAAGAAGTAAAATCGTTTACAGACAAAATGAGATGCGGAGATGTACGCGTTTGGCGTGCCAAAGAATCTGCACTAACATTAGTATTTCTAGAAATTAGAGATAAAGAGAAAGAAGAGAACTCTTCCCTATCCATCTTGATATCGTCGATGTATATCTTGAAAGCCCGACATTCTTGAGGAGAAGACACCATCTTCACCAAATATTAGCAGTATAAAAAGCCACATCTCAAAAATTATGATCTATCATGCACCACAAAACCCAAACAAAGATTTCTACTTCAACATGCAATGGAGAAAGACTACGACGGAAATTGCGACATCCTTCATCGGAGAAATATCCTGAAGGAGCTTTCTTATATATTGATTATTAATGAAAAAATTTGTTTGAAACTTGAGAGGCATATATATTAAAATTGTTGGATGGAGTGTATAATGTAAAAATTATATGATATGGTGGAACCTGTCTATATATTTTAATGCTTCGATTGCTTTACCCGTGAACTTCCAAACTTTATTTGTCTGTTTTTTTATTTGTAGATCTTATTTTCTTATGATGTTAACAAATCATATGAAAAAATCCACAAAATATCAATAACCATGTTATATAAAATCATTACGCTTTATATATTTACCTCAGTTACACGGTAGTTTTATTTTAATATGGGCATCTAATAGGCAGTTACTGTAAATTTAAGTGCCTTTCGAATCTATAATTGTACTTTTTGATAATTTAAATATTCATAAAAGTTTATAACATCACTTTTTCAGATTATACTGTACTAGTTTTTCAAGTTGTTCGACCAAATCATTGATTACACTTGCCATATTGGTTTAGTTGATGAATGAAACAAATAATTAAATGCTAGCATATAATATAGCTGAACCAACTCTTAAAAAAAAAAACTCTAGACCTTTACACTAGTTGTTAACTACTATGGTGGTTAATTTTCTCGAAGGGCTAAGATTCGATCCTATCTTTTTCATGGGATTAATTATACATTTATACCATATGATGATATAAACCCTCCTCTTCTTTTTCGTTAACTACATGAACCCTCTTTGTGAACCCAAAATGAAACCAATGTTTGAAAAACATTACAGATAAAAAAAAAATAGAAGAAAGGCTATCAATATTATTGAGTCAAAATATTATAGCCTTCTTCATTTATATATGAAATAGTCTAACAAGCACAACAAAAAATTTACCGTCATTGTTAATTCACACACTAAGCATTTAATCGGAACCTAGAAACAAAAAATTTAAGCCGTTTAGAAATTTATAATAATAATTTACTGTGAATGCTATAACATAAAGCTAATGAAATAAAATTATTCATAAATAATTAATTGATAAATTACATTTTTAAGTACTAAGAAAAGCCATTAATGAATAATTACATTTTATAAAGAAAAAAAAATGTTTAGTGAATAGAACAAATTTGCTTATTAGTATATAGATATCATACTTTTCCAACTCCAAATTCTAGTTGTTATGCTGTCAAAGCCAGTATTATAATAGGTAATTTAAACTTTGAAGAATTAGGCGTACGCAACATTTATAGATATAAAAAGTATATAGTCCTTAGACGACCGCTTACATGCCATTTAGACAATTATCCGCTAATCAACCAAAGCGTTCATATAAACGTCAGATTGGAAAGACAAGAAATGGACCATTATAGATTTCAGTCTTAATATGCGTTAAACGCAGCGTAACCCACTTTTTCGAACTGTTTGTACTTTGTATTGGAGTGGATAATGAAAGAGTAAACGGATGGAATTGGTAGTTGAACTAAAACTCATGGAATGGATCACCTAAACCTTTAACTAATTTTGCTTATTGTCTCACTACATAACATCATTGGTAAACAAAAACCGAAAACACTATTCTCCTTGTCCTTATCGGGTAACATATTCGTTTTTTCTGTTTTCCGTTATACAAAAAAAAAAAGAAAAAAAAAACTATACAAATTTATAGTCTCCAATAATTGATCAAGAATATACTTTGTATTTATTTTATAGGAATATTATTATTACCACTACTCTTTCATGTCTCCTTCCATTTCTTATTTGGCTTTAAATACTATTCCAATCTCAAACGAAAGGTTGTTTTGTTGTCTCTTTTCTCTTTCTTCTTCATCTTGATCATCCTCTCCAATACTTTTTCTGTTCTTTTTTCTCTATTCGATTCATTGCTTTTCTATACCATAAACATTAATGTAAGAAGTGCTTCGGATCTTTATAGGTAGGCTAACATTTATTGTTGTGTTGGATTCGAGCATGACTACGAGATTCAAAGGGCTTTATCACAAGAGCTTCAAGTGTTTCTCCGACATTTTTGGTGAATTGATTAGAATTCTAATCTTGTTTGGTTTTATGAAATGGTAATGAATGATCATTAGAATGATAACGATAATGGATTAAATGTTGGACTTTGTTTTGTAGATGAGGAGGAGGAAGAGATGGAAATTGGATATCCAACTGATGTCCGACACGTGTCACATATTGGTTGGGATAGTTCATCGAGTAATGCACCTAGTTGGGTAAGACATAATTTTTTTTTTTGTAGCAACTATTAGAATTTATGGATTTTTTTTTTTTTTTTTTACAAATAATGATGTCTCTGTTTTTTTATGGATTTTTATTATTTGTTTTTAGTATTATGAGATGAAAAAAATATAAAAATATTAATGTTGATCGATTTCGGTTTAGTTTAACCGGTTGATAGAATTTTGCAGCTACATGAATTCAAGACGAGCAAGAAAGTTTTAGAGCCAAACTCATCGTGGCCATTTCAAGGCAAGTTCTTTCTATTATTATTGTTAACGTTCTGTCAATAATAAGCTAATAATTTCCACATATTATTACTCCTCATTGAAATTCATACCACCAAATAAATTAATAAATAATTGATGAATGCATAAAACTAATATGTTTGATAACATAAATATATAGATTTGAAATCAGCGATGGAGGCATTTGGAGAAGTTGAAAGCAACAAGGAACTGGAAAGAGAATCAACAAAACAAAACCTGAAGAAGAAACTCTCTTCAAAAGCTTCTCTATTTTGTAATTCATGGTCACCAAGATTCTCAAGATCAAGCAAGGTCCTTGCTTAACTATTTTTCGTTTTTAATTTGGCATGCCATTGTTTATATAATAAAATATATATAGTGAATATAGGGTGAGTTATCAATCTTAATGCTTCCATTCGAGATATATCTTTTCAGAAGTGTGTACAAATTAATATTCATATTGTTTTTGCAATGATATTGGAATGGGTTTTACTATTTTCACAAATTATAGTTTCTAAAAATATCCACTAAGACATTTTATCTCTATCTGATGATTATGACTTACTTTAGGAAAGAGTAATTACACTGTAAAAGATGGAAAAATTTATCATTTTAGGCTTTTAGCTTAGAGGAGGTTGCAAATGTGAATTATCATGTATATGTTTATCACTTGTTATTGACGAGGCTCGAAGATAATTATAAACAACATTTTGTTTTGGGGGTGTTAGGATTTGATTTGGGAAAATTGGGGCAATCATGGATTTGTGTGGGTCTGTCGTAAGTGCAAGATAGTCGCGAAATTTATTGAGCTGGTTTGAGTGAAGAATATTTGATGGTTATTATAGTTATAAACTTGGGACTTTAAAAACTTTGCAGCTCAATATTTACTTCGTACTTATAGTAGTTTAGTTTAATGGTGTTAGTTTGTAATAATACTCCCAGGTTTGAATCAAATGAAATGATGCTAAAAAAAATTCAAAAAAGAAAATTTAAAAGTTAAAACAAATTTGGATATGAATGACTTCCTTTACATAATCCAAAGTATAACGAAATAGTTTCATTTATCAAGTGGTAGTGGTTATAGGGTTAAGTGGTTCTGAGTTGAGGAGCACTTGCCTTGTAAATCTAGGTTAGAGATCGATTTCTGTTAAGCGTGTAATTTACCAAATCATTATATTTGACCAGTAGAAATGGTATCCTTTTATGCCTATTTAAAAACTCAATAAATGGATTACTCGACGGGTATATTGTATTCTCACTCCAAAGACATTAGTCCGTGGTAAATATCCGGATCACTATTGGACTAAAAAAAAGAAAAACGAAGTGGGCAATTCAATATTCGTAGGTTCATTGGCTTGCGGATATAGTAATAAGCAACGGATCGGATCGGACACTTTAAAGTCTTGCCGAATGGACCAACAAGCCTTTGTTAACATGGGCTAAAAAACTTCTCTACAGCATATATGATCCATCCCATTTTATTAATATCTACTATCTTTTAGGAAGTAACCAATTTGTAGACTAAGTAGTAGCAAAGAAGGAATGGAAACGATATATTGTTCTGTGACCATAAAATGCAAAAACTTATGTAAGAAAAGTCTCATATGTCGCCCATACCCTTTAAACTATTTAGATTTCTCACTGTGTCATTAAAAAGAGAATGGTAGCAGGACATGCATTTCAATCATAATAATAAAAAAAGAGATGATAAACTTACGGAATATGTGAAGAACAGCGCAAACGAAAACGACTTGAGAATCAATATCATTCCTTGATGCTGTCCACTTGCTCAATGCCAATGCGGTAAATTCTGTGAATTAATTAAAACTTTTTTTCTTTAAATCTATACCCAATTTAACAGTAAAAAAGTAATTTTAAGAAATACTTATCAAATTTCTATTAAAAGTTAAACACATAAAAAAGTTACTGTTAGTTGTAAGAGAAAATCTTTGCAAGTGGGATTGTTTTAGAATGCTGTGTTTATTAAAAATGTATAATTATTTTTTTTCAAAACGCCATTTGTGTCGTTTTTACAATTTCAACTGACCATTGTGTTACCAATTCATGGTCATTTCAGTATCTAATAGTTAAATGAATCAACGACTCATATTTCACGGAGCAAATCGCGCATGCAGATAAATCCATCAACTGAACAATTTGGACAGCGATGTTTCAGATGATTACGTTGATTTCCCCAATCTTACGAACTTTCCTGCAAACTTTTCCTAGCCGTCGAACATGAACCTAATTTATTACCCGACCTATAAACACACACATATATACATGCAAATGGACATATGTGTTGTATGAATCAGTGTCTGGTGAAGAGGGAGTTTGTCGTGTAATGAGAGTTGCATGTGTTCAACAACTTTGTTGTGTTTTGTAATTTTCCTTTTGGGATATTTTCTACGGTGGGAATTCCATTTGCGAGGTCGCATCATTGGCGAAGCGCCCTTTGTACGGCCAACATGTGACCAGACCTTCTTTGATTTCAACGGTCCATATTAATATTTCACTGACTAACGTTACAGATATATATATATATAATATATTTAATACTCTAGATCCTGTACCATTTTATTGTCGTTAGCATCGATGACGAATGAAAATGACAAGCGATACATCGTGTTGTTCGTGTTATTGTTGCCAAACCGATGAGGCGATGATGATGTATATAAGTTAATCATATATATTGTCGTTGGTTTACATTTTACAACTATCTCTATCAATGATGATTTTGGTAATCCAACGATATAATTCTCATTGAAATATAGCTTAACTTACAAACTAAACTTTGGCACATGTAAATTACTCATTGACTCTTGATAAATGATAACTATAGACGGCAAGAATATAAAACCAAAATTGGAATAATTTAAGTCCACAAAGGAGGAGAAAATAAAAATCTTGAAGATTGAAAATTCTTTTCTGTAATATAGAAAATTTAAAAGCAAATTAAAAAAAAAAATCAAAACATGAAGGTTTCAGATATTTTAAAATTTTGATAAATATCAAGAAAATAGTTGAGTACGTGTAGACTATTTCCAAAATTGATCTTTGCTTCTTTAACGTAACGTAACGTAAGACCTTAAGACTAAACACTTGGTTTCTTTATGGTCATAAATATCAAATTCTGAGTAGAAATAATTTATCAAATCCTTAAACCGGATCTAATGCACCGCCTCTCCCATAGTTTGACGAATGTACCCATACAATTTAAACCACAAAACCTAATTATAAAGGGTATTTTCGTATATTCCAAAAAGTCTGAATAACCCTAACTTGTCGTTACAGTCAAAAACGAAACCTTTCCCTCCTCTGTTCTTAATATCTTCCTATAAATTCTCTTCTTCTTCCTCTTCCACTTTAACAAATAAACAAACGTCTCTTCTCTCTCTCCTTCTCCCTCTCTGATATAATCTTAAACCTACCTCGAGTTCATCGTCTTCTTCAATAACTCAAGAAGAAGGATTCACACAATGATCTCTTCAGTTAAACCTACTTCATCTTCCTTCTCCACGGCCTTCTTCTCCAGCGGGGTTAGGCGCTCAATTCCAGCAAAGCTTCAATTTTCTCCTTTAAACATAATCAAAAACTGCCATAACCAAAGCTTCAGCTATAATGCTGTCTCCTCCCATCAAAAGCCTCTACACATTTCATCTGCTTCGAGTTTCAAGCGTGAGGTCAAAGTTCAAGCTTACGAGGCCGATCGATCTCGTCCACTCGACATTAACATCGAGCTATCCAACGAACAGTCGGCGCAGAAGCTTAAAATCGGAATCTACTTCGCGACTTGGTGGGCACTTAACGTTGTTTTCAACATTTACAACAAGAAAGTCCTCAATGCTTTTCCTTACCCGTGGCTTACTTCGACGTTGTCTCTCGCTTGTGGCTCTCTGATGATGCTTGTCTCTTGGGCTACTAGAATCGCAGATGCTCCTAAAACTGATCTTGATTTCTGGAAAACTCTGTTCCCGGTAAGAATTTAGGTTTCTTGAATACTCTGTTTTCCGGTAAAACTGATCTTGAGCTCTGTTTTAGGGTAATTATTTAGTAATTTACTCTGTTTTACGGTAAGAAATTAAGTTTTACCGTGTTTTCCAGTTAAAATATCGGATTTTTCATGATGTGTTGCTGGATGGATTTATAATTTGTGTTATTACGATTCAGAGGTCGAGCTAGTTATAAACTAAAACACTAGAAGTCTAGAACAGTGGTAGAACTTGTTTGTTGTCTGATAGTGAAGAGTATGTTTTGTGATTTATGTCTGCTTTTCTTTTTTTTTATTCAAGGTCGCTGTAGCACACACGATAGGACATGTGGCAGCAACAGTGAGTATGTCAAAAGTAGCAGTTTCCTTCACACACATCATTAAAAGTGGTGAACCAGCGTTTACTGTATTGGTCTCAAGATTATTCATGGGCGAGACTTTTCCTCTTCCTGTCTATCTCTCTCTCTTACCAATCATCGGAGGCTGCGCTCTCGCTGCTGTTACGGAGCTTAACTTCAACATCACTGGTAACTACTCAGAATCCTATAAGATTGGAATTTCACATTGTGACAGTTGTTTGATTTATGGTCTTATGTGAAACTTTGTGGGGTTTTTTTTTTGGCAGGGTTTATGGGGGCAATGATATCGAATTTGGCATTTGTGTTTCGGAATATATTTTCCAAGAAAGGGATGAAAGGGAACTCAGTGAGCGGAATGAACTACTACGCTTGCTTATCGATGATGTCTCTTTTGATCCTCACTCCATTTGCTATTGCCGTCGAAGGTCCTCAAATGTGGGCTGCTGGTTGGCAAAATGCGGTTTCTCAAGTCGGACCAAACTTTGTCTGGTAAGAACTAAAAACCAAACGAATACTCTTTTTTTTTTTTGTATTTTGTAAAGATTTATAGAACTCAAGTGGCAATGAGTGGATTGGTTAATGTCTCTTGTATAAATTGCAAGAAACTTAATGCATTGTGTTACATTTTTGATATCAACAGGTGGGTCATGGCACAAAGTGTGTTCTACCATTTGTACAATCAGGTCTCATACATGTCCTTAGACCAGATTTCGCCGTTGACATTCAGTATCGGTAATACGATGAAACGTATCTCAGTCATTGTTGCATCGATCATCATTTTCCATACTCCGATTCAACCGATTAATGCACTCGGTGCTGCCATTGCGATTCTTGGAACTTTCCTCTACTCACAGGTAAACAAAACAAACTTTGTTTCTTGGTTTTGGTTAGCCGCCAAATCACTTGATGAAATATACTAGGTTAAATATTTGGTTCTTTATGAAATAATCAAATAGCCAAAGTTTTTCTTTTTCGGTTACTCAACTTGGTTTTTCAGTGACGAATTTATTGTTCTAATGAACTTTTCATTAACATTCTCTGTTCCTTCCTTGAGCAGGCGAAGCAGTGAGGGTGGTTTAGGAGGCAATTTCTTTGGTTGATCTTGAAAAGAAAAAGAAAAAAGTACTAACAAGAGAGTAGCCAGAGAGGAGAGAGTATTCCGGTGAGATCAACATCGGAAAGTGCTTTTTTCCCGTCAATGAATGTGAAGAAAGTGGAGCTTGAAGTTCATGACCATGTTATGAGTCTTTGCTTTTAGTATTTTTTTTTTTTTTTTTTTATATTGTATGTATCTCATATTAGACTAATTTTTTATTATATAAAGCACAAGTCACATGTCCAATCAAAATAAGTCAGATCAGATTCTTAAAAAAAAACAAACAAAAGTCCATTAACGAGAAAAACTAAGTACGATCATGCAAAATAAAAATTTAAAAACAAAAAAACTCACAAACACAACTGATTAAAAAAATATATTCCTAATTTTACTCCCCACTAATAACTCCACGTTCATGGTGGTTTACAGCATATCTTCTATATAAATCCAATTTCAGATTATACTCTCACCATTTTCTTTGAAAAAAAAATCTAAATACAAAAAACAAAACACCACAAAACAACTTTTATCTTCAATTACCAATTTACGAGTCACCACCATATTAGCCAACCACCGGGTATAATACTAGTTATAAAATATTGCAGAAATTCATTTTTGTCTCTTCAATCTATTTCTTATAATTTTCTAAGAAAATGTGTTTCGGCTTTTAGTTTTTTTTTAGTTTTCTATAAGGGTTTACATCATTTTAAAACTTTAATAAAACATGTAAATACTATACTATAATTCATTTTCTAATTTCTATAGAATAAAACAATAGTGAAACGACAGCGTGACGGAAAAAAAAAAACATTAATGAAACGACAGCGTAAGAGTAAAAGGAAGTAGTTTGGGAGAGAGTCCCACATCGGAGAGCTAAGAGTTGATAAGTAGTGAAAGATGCATATAAAAGAAGGGTCTTGGTCGTTGGTTAAAAATCACGCAGCCATGTGGTGAGCACAAAGCGAACTGTTCTTTCGCCTTTTACTAAAGAATACCGTGTGCTCTCCACGCTAAGTGGCATACGCCTATTTTTGGAGGGATCGATCTTCGTGTCGACCCAACACTATTATCAGTTGGAAATTTTGAACTCAACTAATGACTTTGTGCTTTTGCTATATACAGTAAAGATATAGTTTAAACATTCTTTGTTTCTTGTGTTTTTGTTACTTAATGACAAATTCACAAACAATCGCTGATTCTTTGCTAACGAGCCAGTAGCCACATCTGTCAATCAGTACACCATCACTATATAATAAATTAATAATATGCTTTTAAAAAATAAAATTAGTTTTCAGCTAAGCTTTTGAAGATAAAATTAGTTTCAAACTTTCAGTTGTAATAGATTTTCGGATTATTTTCTTTTCAAATTCAAATATTATATTAAAGGTGAATTTGGGAAGAAAAAAAACTGGAATCAAACATGAATATGTTGATTTTGAAAATTTCCTAACCAAATCCCAGTATATACTAGGTTGACTTGATCATATAGAGATGAGATACTATTACCAGAGAGGCAGAGACGAGTCAACAACACACAGGAGATAATAGACAATGATCATGAGATAAACTGGCTATCGCCGCAAGCAAGAGATAGAAATTTAAGTTTCGAAAAACACACACTACTAAGACTCGTAAGAGTTTCGAGCCCATTCACACAACACGAGATAACAGTAACCCACACAAAATCCAAGAGCTTTTAGAAACATGTTTCTTAGTATTCCTCTCCTTCATCATCCTCATCGTCACCACCTTCAGCACCGACCTCTTCATAATCCTTCTCCAATGCTGCAAGATCCTCACGAGCCTCAGAGAATTCTCCTTCTTCCATACCCTCACCAACATACCAGTGGACGAAAGCACGTTTTGCGTACATAAGATCAAACTTGTGATCAATACGGGAGAACACCTCAGCAACACTTGTGGAGTTGGAGATCATACAAACAGCTCTCTGCACCTTAGCAAGATCACCTCCTGGAACAACAGTTGGTGGCTGGTAGTTGATACCACACTTGAAACCAGTAGGACACCAGTCAACAAACTGGATTGTGCGCTTGGTCTTGATGGTACCAACTGCTGCATTCACGTCCTTGGGAACAACATCACCACGGTACATCAAACAACAAGCCATGTATTTCCCGTGACGTGGGTCACACTTGGCCATCATGGAAGAAGGCTCAAAAGCACTGTTTGTGATCTCAGCAACTGAGAGCTGCTCGTGGAAGGCCTTCTCTGCAGAGATGACTGGTGCGTAGGAGGAAAGCATGAAATGGATTCTTGGGTATGGGACCAAGTTGGTTTGGAATTCAGTGACATCAACGTTCAAAGCACCATCAAACCTCAGAGAAGCAGTCAAAGAAGAGATAACCTGGCACCAAATAAATAAAAAGAGTAAACACTAGAAACAAAGCAGCAGAAACGTTACTAGTTAGAAGGGTTATAGTTGTTGCTGGCTGGTTCTATACCTGAGACACAAGACGGTTAAGGTTGGTGTAGGTTGGCCTCTCAATGCTTAGGGAACGTCTGCAGATGTCATAGATAGCTTCATTGTCGAGGAGAATAGAGACATCGGTGTGTTCCAAGAGTGAGTGAGTGGAGAGGACACTGTTGTAAGGCTCAACAACAGAGGTAGAGACCTGTGGAGATGGGTAAACTGTGAAACCCAACTTGGACTTTTTACCATAGTCAACAGAGAGTCTCTCAAGAAGGAGAGATCCAAGACCAGATCCAGTCCCTCCACCAACAGCGTTGAAGACAAGGAATCCTTGGAGTCCAGTACAGTTATCAGCAAGCTTTCTGATACGGTCCAAGCACAGATCAACAATCTCTTTCCCAACTGAGATCAATAATAAGGTTTCAAAAATAAAATCAGTTTAATAATACACAATAGAATACACTGGAGATATAAACAAGGGATGAGTGAGTATCTTACTGGTGTAATGACCACGGGCGAAGTTGTTAGCTGCATCTTCTTTACCGCTGATGAGTTGCTCAGGGTGGAAAAGCTGACGGTAAGTACCAGTTCTGACCTCATCGATCACAGTTGGCTCAAGATCAACGAAGACAGCACGTGGGACGTGTTTCCCTGCACCTGTTTCACTGAAGAAGGTGTTGAAAGCATCGTCACCTCCGCCAACGGTCTTGTCACTCGGCATCTGGCCATCAGGCTGTATAAAATCCAGATACAAAAAAAAAACAACACAATCAATAAGAGTATCCAAAGATCTAAGACACAGAATCAAATCGAACCTACATTTTGGAAAACAAAAGAACCGGATCTCGAATCAACCAAGGAGTCGAAATCAAACACAGATCTAACATCTACAAGAGGTCTCGTTCATCGATCTAAACAGCTAGGTACTATAGATCTGCCATTTTAAATGATGAATCCGAAGAACTAAGGGACAAATATCTCAGATCTGATCTACAAAACACAGGAAAACATACAGATCTGAATGTAAATTAAAGGAATGGGAAGAGGAAGAGACGAACCTGAATGCCATGTTCAAGGCAGTAAAGCTCCCAGCAAGCATTTCCGACCTGTATACCAGCCTGACCAATGTGGATCGAGATGCACTCTCTCATCTTCGTTACGGGGAAGGGTAAGATTTAGAAACTTTGAGATTTTACAGAGAAGAACGAGGAAGGAAGAAGAAGAAGGGCGTTTATGAAGACGCTCTTCTTTTTTTTCAGATCTGAATTTTTTTGTTTTGATTTCTAGGTTTTCCCCCAATGTGTTTGTCTCTATTTATAAGCCCAACGTATCCCATCTGCACGTATATGACACGTGTAATTAGGTTGCTGTTAAACCACGATATGTGTGTAATTTGGTGTATTTTCTAATTTTGAATTTTGCTCGTTTCGCTTCGTTTGAACGTTTCTTTTTATTTTTGAAAAAAACAAAATCCCTTAAATTGTGGGGAATTAAACCGGATCAAATCAATATTTAAAGTAAACCGAAACGATGAGAACTGAACCAAAATCTTCGATTGACGAAGCTTTTGACTGATCTTTGGCCCCTGCACGGCCACTGTTTTTACTTTTTTCGTGTTGCCGAGTCTTTTTCGTTCATCATGGCTTCCTCCTTCCAGCTTAGCATGTTTTTTCTAGCTTAACATGCTAGATTTGAGGTATATTTGCATGGATTTTCTTTTGGATTTCTTGTCGTATTTCTATTCTGTTTATGAGGGGGTCTGCGGCTCCAGAGAGAGTTAGTAAGGTGGTGGTTTCAATGACTATATGTCTCTTAACGGAATGCATTTTTGAAAACAGTCTTTGGAGTTTATTTTGCCTCGCTTTGGTGTGAGATTGTACGGATCACTTTGATGGTCTTTCCGTTTTCCCTTCTACTGAGGGTTTTGTTAGACTTGTTCTATGGGTAAGGGCTTGGTCCCATTTTTTAAGCTTTGGCGACTATTGTGTTGTAGATGCGTTGTTGGAAGGTCAAGTTTTCCTTTGACCCTATCTCCTATCTCTTAGGTTTTTCCTCTTAATGTCGTTGTTGTAGTCGTCATTCAGTTCTCAATTCCGGCTCTTTTATATGTATCCTCCTCCTCTAATGGAGTGTAAACAAGGATGGCCTCATTCGTCTCATTACGTGACTATATACTATTTGCTTAAATAACCAAATTAGATGGGCTTCTATTGGATTTTCCCAATGTCATAAACTGATAATTTTGGACTTGTCATGAATGTTCCGATAGTTATGATGGGAGAGCCCATTACATACATGTCATCCGCGGTCCGGGTGTTTTAAAGACGATTCCAATAAAATGATGTATGTGTTGTGGTGGACCTTGTGGGTCATGTGAGCGTTTGATTTAATTAGCAATGATTAGACAATGAGTATTTTTGTAGATTGTGATCTGATTTTCTGTGAAGTTGGTGAGACGACACCCACCAAAAGAAAAAACGTAATTCAATTCCAACTTGTGATTCCAATTATTTTGTGCTAATCTTGTCGGCGGACGAGATGGAGACATTTATACATATCATATCCGAGAAGTTTTGGAAACTGTTGTTGGTCAATTACTAGATAAAGTATTTAAGGTTTTGAGTTAGGATTAAATTTTCGATTTTTCAGAAAATGTAAAAAGTTCAGTTTTTTTTTTTTTTTTTTTTTTTTTTTTTTTTTTTTTGTTGTTGTTGAAAATAATGTAAACTAAACGAAAACCTTGCATGAATAACAAAAGTAAGTTAAATTTCAAAACTTGAAGTGGTTTAGTGCAGTCTAAGCAATAATCGAGTTCGCCCTAATATTTTCTCTCTTGGACACTATTTTCGAGACGTCGCGTTCAACAATTCTCTCCGACGCCGGTAGAGCTCCGGCTCGCCGGCGTCGGATCCTCTCACCCACTTCGATGCTTTGCTGTTTCATAGTTTCCTTAGTTTCCCTTGTTAGCTCTATCTTCCCCTTTTATTTTCTCCTTTTGAGTCGTCACCAGTCCTCGACCTTTAACCCAGATCCAGACGAAGAAGGCTTGCCCTCGCTCTCATACCGAAGGATGTGGAGTCCGGCGAACCCCATCCTCCTTTACCCTCGCCCAACTCTACCGTCGACGTCTTCAAAGTCCCTGCACCCCCAATTCTCTCGAACCGGATTGTGCTCCGCTTCTGAAGAACCCTGTTCCGCAACATCATCTGAACCTCCACAGGGGACGTCGGAATCGTTGACTGGCGGGGAATCTTTCAGCTATGCGACTTGCCTCCGCTATTGGACTCTCACTATAGAGACATGTCACCCTGAGAGCTTCGCAGACTCATGACCACACCCACCAGAGAAGCAGAACTTCTTCTCCTCTCCGGTTAGCCGCTGCACGAACCAACTCCCCTAGCCATCCTCATTATCCACTGGATTTCTGCGGATGAGTTTTGGACCCAAACTCGGCTTGTTAGCTTCCCAAATGGTCTTGCAAAACTTCCAAATGTCCAGGTTCTCTCATTTTAACCCTCTGTTTTCCTATAGATTGTTACTAGTTTGCTTAGATATCCTCGGTGTTCGAAGACTGCATCAGAGAATCCGTGTAGCTAGTCTGTCTTGGATGTACAAGGGGTATGTTAGAACTATGGCTACTGCTCAACTTATGACATTGTCTATTGGCCCCCAAATCTGGAGTTATCATGTCTCTCCTATTTCCCAGCAATCATACCCTCCTCTGAAGCTCAGGCCATTTATTTATGTCCTTGTGTTGTGTCGATTGCAAACTTTGTGTGGAACCCTTGATCACCATTTCCATGGCAGAGAGGACCCACCTGTTCTAGCACGATATTACATCACTTTTTTGCACCTGCGTTTAGCTTCATTGATGAACTCTCTAACACCCAATGTCTTGCAACCAACCTCTCCTCCGAAGCCCAGGTCTGCTCTTTATTCACCAGTGTTTTACCGACTACTAACTTTGTGTAGAATTCTTGATCACCATCTCCATGGCAGAGAGGACCTACCTGTTATGTTACGGTTTTACACTTATTTCTTGCAAATCCTGAAGATAACTTCTATCCTGAACTCTAATGCTTCAAAGGTCGTGAAGTTTCATGGCATGCTAGTTCTGAATTCAAGTTATCGAGGCTGTGGTTATGGTCGAATTCTCTCTACCAATAACCACCCCTCAATGATTCTAGCGACTTACTTCAGGCTCTACCTTGTTAAGCAACCAACCACCAGCACCTCCATCACCATACGGGCTATCGGCCCCCAAATCACTGCCATGGTTATGATCCTGCTAGTGTATATCACTTCAGTGTGTTCCTTGGCACTGACTCTTCTACCTACGGCATTGTGTCTTTTGACCGTGACCTTCCTGTCATCTCTCGAGACCCTCGAAGATGTCCGATCCTGCAACCATGATCCCACATTTCTCCAAGTGCTCTTTAGCACTAGTTTCACAGCCCTCATGGAGTCTCGCTTGATCTCTACCTTACTCTTGTTTATCTTTATGGCTTTGGGGAAAGCTTTTATTTGTATTTGTATTTGTCTTAACTCTGGGATACTTTATCCCCTCCTTTGTAATGCTTCTGTTTGAATGAATAGAATCACTGTTTGTCCAAAAAAAAAAAAGTGGTTTAGTGCAATTTTAAATTTCACATAAATTTTGGAGTATTAAATCAAATAATCTTTATAACTTTTTTGTGATTAACAATTTTTTTAATAATTCTAAACAATAGTAATTTAACAAATTCAATTATTTTTTTTGAAATTTAGATTCATCATCATTAAGACATTAACCATAATAAAAAATGCATATAAAATTTCAATTTGGAAACCTTTTTAAAGCATCTATCAATTTGGATGGGGAGGGAGTATACTATTCAAGGTAATATTTGTTAAACCTCAGTAAGATTCATATTGTGAAATGAAAAACAAAATAACTAATTGGACTAGTTAAGCTTTATTTTGAGTTACAATTTGTAAAGAACTGATTATATCTTAATAGTTGGTGAATTACATCATTGTCCAATCGGTTTACTATTCGATATAGCAATATGTCTGTCATTATCCAAGCACGATTTTTGATATATCGGTTTAGCATTCATTGGTTAATCATGGGTAGGATAATCACAAATAAAAATACCTAATCATGTTACCATTCTAGGCCATCGTCATCACCTACCCCCTAAGCCATGAAGGAAAATAATCAAGAAGAAGCAAAAATGGTCACATAAGCTTCCATTTTTTTCATGGACCACATTTATAACCTAATCTCAAGTGAACATTTCTTATTGAATTCTCAATTTTCGTTATATATGTAACTTTAAATCGGTTTCTGGACACTCTCTCAGCTAATTTGATCCCAAATAAATTTTTGTTGCTAGGACCAAACTTATTATCCACATTTATCGAGTTAAGACCCTCATGGGCTCCACTTTTGACGTTGCTCCTTTTGTATACCTTTGTTGTTTTCTCTATTAAACTTTGCGACTTTTCCCGTTGCTTGTTAAATATTATATATAGTAGACAGATTTGACAATTTCTCATACGGTAGACCAAAATATTACACGTTTCTTACATGTACCGATGTGCGTATATATTAGTAATAGTAAACAATATCTGAAGACACACACGAGAACCAAGAACAATGAAAACTTTAACCAGTTTCGTAGTTATCATCTTCCTACAAAGCTTATTATTTCATATTTTTGGTCTTCATCAAACTTCTTCAAATGGCATTTTACAAGATTCATCCTCCATTTTCCCTTCTGATTTTCTCTTTGGTACAGCTTCTTCCGCTTACCAGGTACTTCTTCAACTTCCCTTTGGTTTTTAATAATATATATATATATATTTTTTAAATTCCTAAATTCAGTTATTTCTTTAATTTCTTTTGTTTTTGCTATAATTTGGTATAATAGTATGAAGGTGCGTTCTCGACCGATGGTAAAAGTTTGAACAATTGGGATGTCTTTACCCATGAAAACCCTGGTATATATTTTATTTTGATATCCATTTCGTTTTAGTTTTATTTTTATTTTATTATTTTAACGTTAGCTTAGAATTTAGTTTCAGAAAACACAAGCATAGAATTTTGGTTATTCACTTATTCGATTGACAACTATGTATTTTATGTTGGTTTCCATTTGATTTATCTTTCGTTTAAAATAGTTTTAGATTAGCTTAGATTTTTTTTATATATATGGGAATTGCAGGGAAAATACATGACGAGATCAATGGAGATATAGCTGTGGATCAATATCATCGATTTATGGTTATTTCTCTTATGAATAATTCTTTTTATTTCATTCTTGTCAACTACTTTTTATCTTATTATTTTGATGTTATTATTTTATATTATCTACTATAATACATGCTTAGGAGGACATCCAGTTGATGACTTTCCTTGGCGTGAACAGTTATAGGTTTTCAATTTCGTGGAGTAGAGTATTACCTAGTAAGTCCTATTTGACTTAACCAGTGCTTAATATTACATTGCATTGCTTGGTAAATAATAATAAAAAAAAAATCCGATGTATTAAGAGATTATAGATTTAAAGATCGTAACTGAATCTAACTATTCGGGAATAAAGTAACCAAAGTTTATTACTTGTGAGACAGGAGGGAAAGTTGGAGGGATCAATTATTCGGGAATAAAGTATTACAACATATTGATCGACTCTCTTATTAGTAGAGGTAGTATTTATCTCTTTTGTCTTTTTATAATTAATAATTAATTAGTGAATCCGTATTATATATTTATTTAATAAAAAATGTATTTTTGTGTGTTTTTAATGAAAATTAATAAATTAAAATTCAATTTTGTTCCTATCAATTTGATCTTATTCATTAGACAAAGAGTATTATTTACTGTATTAATAACACTCTTTATTAAACTCATACTATTATTTAATGTACTATAATCTCAGATATTGATTGCGGAAAAATGATCTCAGAGATTAATTAATTATTCAGGGATCAAACCATTCGTGACGTTGAACCATATGGATTATCCTCAAGAGCTCGAGAACCGGTTTCAGAGTTGGTTAAACCCTAAGATGCAGTGAGTGGTTAAATAGAATTACTAAATAATTATTAACCCTAATTACTTAAAACTGCAATGGACTGTGAACAAATTTTTTTCTTCTTTTGCCTGTGATTTTAATAGGAATGAATTTGGTTATTTAGCTGATATATGTTTCAAGCATTTTGGGAACCGAGTTAAATACTGGACCACGCTAAATGAACCAAATCAACAAGTAATCTTAGGCTATATAACGGGTAGATTTCCACCGTCTCGTTGCTCCTCATCGTACGGAAACTGTAGCCGGGGGAATTCAGAAACCGAACCTTTCATAGCCGCGCATAACATGATCCTCGCACACGCAAAAGCGGTTAACATATACAAGACCAAATATCAGGTAATAAACTTATGTATATATACATAAAACATGACTTTCATAAGTTATCTTATCGATACAAATAGAATACTTTTTTTGTAGAATGAACAAAAGGGAAGCATTGGCATTGTGGTACAAACATCATAGTTTGAACCCATTAGTGATTCCATTGCGGATAAAGAAGCTGCTGAGAGAGCTCAGTCATTTTACTCGAATTGGTATGTTAATATATATTACTAAATATGAGATCTTATTTCTCGATATTAAGTATATTCACTCATATATATTGTCTTATCTATTTGTATTCTAACATACTAGGATTTTAGATCCCGTCATATATGGGAAATATCCAAAAGAAATGGTAAATATTCTTGGAACAGCCTTGCCGCAGTTTTCAAGCAATGAAGTGAAGAACTTAAACAACTCAAGAGTAGATTTCATTGGTATTAATCACTATACAAGTTACTTCATTCAAGATTGTTTGACCTCTTCTTGCAATGCCGGATATGGAGCTTTTAAGGCTGAAGGATTTGCTCTCAAATTAGACCGGATAGGCAATGTTTCTATTGGAGAACTTGTACGTACATTCATTCGTAGTTTTTTTTATATTCAATATTCGCGACTATATTATAACTCCATTAGCAATTAAGTTTTATTGTTTCAGTAGCAATTTTTATTGTATGTTATATAGACCGATGTAGATTGGCAACATATTGATCCGGAAGGATTCCACAAGATGTTGAATTATTTAACAGATAGGTACCCAAACATACCGATGTTCATAACCGAAAACGGTACGGGACCTCAAGATTTAATCAATGATCAAGTCATGATTTATTTTCTAAAACTTCTTGAATAACTACTATTAATGGTTTGAAGGTTTTGGAGACTTGCAAAAACCTGAAACAACGTATAAAGAGCTTCTGCATGATACAAAAAGGATCCAATACATCAGTGGATACTTGGAAGCTTTACAAGCAGCAATGAGGTAAATAATTTACGTAAAGTTCAGGCAACGATCCAGTTCTGAATTTTGATGAATGCATTTAGTTAATCTTTGAAACCATTTTATATGTCTAATGCCAGTTTACTAATTCTATATAAGGTTGTTATTTTTTGTTTTTTGGTAGGGATGGAGCAAATGTGAAGGGTTATTTTGTGTGGTCACTATTAGATAATTTTGAGTGGTTGGACGGATACAAGCTTCGATTTGGTCTATTCCACGTTGACTATACAACTCTTAAAAGGACACCAAAAGAATCAGCTTCATGGTACAAGAACTTTATCGAAGAACACGTGAATAGAAGAGAACTCGTTGATAATTAACAAATACATTAATATTTATTTATTCGTATTCATTGTCAAAGAAAGTCAAACCACTAGAGTATTTAAAGTTTTAAAACTTATCATTGTTGAATGATTGAAGTTTGTTTTTTTCTTCTAAAAGTAAAATGTTTGATATGTTACATGTTTATTTGTCTAATCTTACACGATAACTGAAGAACACGTGAATAGAAGAGAACTATACAATTTAATTATTGAAAATTTCTTCTTTGTACATATTGAAGAACACGTTAAGGAAATAATATATTACTTTTGGGTCAACACTATAATTCCAATTCATTTCACTCTCAGAACTTTTTAATTTACAAAAGTACCCACCCATACACACGTTTATTGGTTGGAAAGAAAACTATTGAACATTTCTATTTTGAAATTTAAATCATCTACGTAATGTGTCTAACTGTGAGGTATTGCTTAAAGATAAAAAGTTAGTAAATTACAAATAGACTATCGATTTGGTTAAACAAACTAAAGAAAAAGACACACGAACAAATGATAACGTAAATTTAGCAACATATATTAATATGGTTGCGTGGTTGATGTATTCCTCTGGTCTTTTTACGACAAGATCGTTTCTAGGTACATAGAAGTCAACTTAGCTGCCATATAAACTGTATAACAGTTATAAGTTATTCATGACAAATCAGATTTAATTAGTAAAAAGTATAAGTTTACTTGCAACATTTTAGTGGAGAATTAAAATTTTTAAATGTTTGCGTGGTTGAGTTAATCGTATGGTCCCCATCGTTGATATCTTCAAAT
Source organism: Camelina sativa (assembly GCF_030686135.1). Taxonomy (NCBI): domain Eukaryota; kingdom Viridiplantae; phylum Streptophyta; class Magnoliopsida; order Brassicales; family Brassicaceae; genus Camelina; species Camelina sativa. The sequence goes on from NC_141895.1 coordinate 29,787,139, forward strand.
TTTATATATATATATATATATATATATATATATATATATATTTAAACTCAACAGAAAAATTGCTAGAGAGTTGAATAAGAAGAAGAAGATGTCAATTTATAAATCTATCAAGATTATCATTTTTCTCTCCTATTTTTCGTATTTCTTGCAGTATACGCTACCTTGTTCTGTGAAAAAATTTCAGATACTGGAAACTTCAAAAGAAGTAAGTTGAGATACGAAACATCCGACGATAGCTATGAAGCTAAGGGAAGCCACGTAACTAATCATATCCACAGCCGCCGGACCACCAACTCCTCAACCAAACTGGTCAACATTCTCGGCCGCACCACCACTTCTTGTTCGAAACCGTAAGTTTTTTTTTTTTTAGATCTCCCAATTCTTAGTATGTTGCAAAGGAATTGAGTAAATGTAGAAAAAGGTTAAGTTTTGAATTAGTCGTGTCATACAATCGTAAATTATGGCGACGGATGTTAAAATATTTAACACGCGAGTAATATTATAAGATTTTTTTAATGAACACGTTTGTTGTTAACAAGTTGGATAACATTAATTGATAAATATATATTATGAAATATTGGGGTTTTAATCTTAAACCGTGAACAGTGTCAGCATTTATTACAAACTGCTAAGCTATAAATCATATTTTCACGTTCTAAAGTTACAAATTTTAAAATCTATTTTATCCCGCAAAACTACAATTTTTTTAAAAAATAAATCACAATATGAATTTTGTGAAAGAGAGGAAGTATTTAATTAATGACATGTTTTGTGAAAGAGAAGAAGTATGTAATATAAAAAAAACATGGCGTAGAAAAAAAATAGTATATATAAAGACTGTATATATACTATTTGTGGAAAATAAAATCCGTAAATATTAACGTACGAAACCAGATGGAGTTGGTAGGCACAAGTTCTTATCTTAAATTTTAATGATTTTCTGTTGAACTTTATGATAATGGCATAATGCATGTAAAAATACCTTTTGATTATAATATAATGTAAAATACGGTATGCTTTATCTTTATTTTACTATTTGTAACCAAATTGATGTATAGTTTATGATATTTAATAGTTTGAAAATATTCAGTAGGTAGAAATTTGGGGAATTTTAAATAAGTAGACAAGACTGCCCCAAATGTTCAATAATGCATTAAAGATATTCTGCAATTTTCATATAAATATAGACACGTATAGATAGGAGTAGCTACGTACCAAACCACAGAAACAAACACGAGAAGAAAAAAATATGAAAATTTCTGTCAACTTTGCAATTATATTTTTATTACAAAGCTTATTGTTTCCTCTTTACAGTTCATGTCTTCAACAAACTTCAGATGATTCATCTCCATTTCCTTCTGATTTCTTCTTTGGCACAGCTTCTTCTGCTTTCCAAGTACTTTTTTTTTTCTTTCTCTTTCTATATATGCTTCTGTAATCAGATTTAGGAGTCAGTTCATACTTTTAGTTTTCTAATCTTTGTGGTTCTTATTTGGTGTATTTAGTATGAAGGAGCGTACTTAACCGATGGAAAAGGTCTGAACAATTGGGATGTCTTTGTCCATGAAAACCCTGGTATGTATATGTATTTTGTATTGGATTCTTTTGATATATATTTTTCTTTTTCTTTTCATTCAATATGATTTTTATGTTTTGAATGAATCTTGTTGTTTAGTTCTGGGTTCGAAGTAAGTTTGTGTGTTTCTATGTTAATCTTGTAATTATTTATGTGCTAATGCAATTTTCATTTAGTTACAGTTTCTGCTTTTGTTTTAAATTCTGTCGGCAAAGTTTTAATTAATCTTGTAGATGCTATCATGCATGTTGATTTTATTGACAATACTATATTGAAAAATGCAGAGAAAATAGTTGATGGGAGCAATGGAGACATAGCAGCGGATCAATATCATCGATATATGGTTAAAATTAAAGAATTTCATTATAAAATTTTTGTGCCTTTATCTTAAATATAGTTTATACTAAAAAACCGTTGTTCATTTATTATTATTTTAGATCATCTACTTTATACGTTTTGACACCTACCTACTTTATATGATCAGGAAGATATCCAATCAATGTCCTTTCTTGGAGTCAACAGTTACAGATTATCAATTTCTTGGTCGAGAGTCTTACCTAGTAAGTCTTTATTTTCTTAGTCATGATTGTAATAATTAAGTTCAGTTTAAACTTAATATTCTACCATCAAATCGATCGGTTGAGATATCTAAAGTTCTAAACCGATCTCTTTGCTTTGTTGAAAGTTAAAACAAATTGTTTATCTTATCTTATCAAATACAGAAGGGAGATTTGGAGGTATTAATTATAAGGGAATAAGGTATTACGACAATTTGATCAATGCTCTCATTCGAAAAGGTTATTTTTTACTTTTTTGTTTCTTTTTTTTTTACTTTTTAATTCTTGGTTTAATGCATAGAAAGAAATTTAACTTCGAGATATTAAATTATTTCATGTAAATATGTTTCCAGGGATTACACCATTTGTGACGTTGAATCACTTCGACTATCCTCAAGAACTCGAGAACCGGTTCAAAAGTTGGTTAAGCTCCGAGATGGTGTGAGTTGTTAAATTGCCTCTAACTAAATTAACCATAACTAACTAAAAGTCTAAAACTAAAGTACCTAGTTATTTTTTATCAGGAAAGATTTCGGGTACTTAGCTGATACATGTTTTAAACATTTTGGAGACCGAGTTAAACACTGGATGACATTAAACGAACCAAACCAACAAATCACCTTAGCCTATCGAGCAGGTTTATTTCCACCAGCCCGGTGCTCCATGCCATACGGAAATTGTAGTCAAGGGAACTCGGAAACTGAACCTTTCATAGCCGCACATAACATGATCCTTGCACACTCGAAGGCGGTTCAAATATACCAAACCAAATATCAGGTAACAAACCAATATAAAATCCATATATATGACTTAATTATAACTATTTTGTATATAATCATAACGTTATATATACGCTGGTTTGTAGAAAGAACAAAGGGGAAGCATTGGCATTGTGGTACAAACATCATGGTTTGAACCAGTAAGTGATTCCATTGCGGATAAAAAAGCGGCAGAGAGAGCTCAATCCTTTTATTCGAACTGGTATGTTATGTTACAATTATGCAGAACGTGAAAAATTCATATATGAGTTATATGTAAAGTTCACATACTCAACTTTTTCTAATATGATGTGTTCTAAAATATGTCAGGATTCTAGATCCCGTTGTATTTGGGAAATATCCGGAAGAAATGGTGAACATACTTGGATCAGCTTTACCAGAATTTTCGAGCAATGAAATGAATAACCTCAAGAACTATAAATCAGATTTTTTGGGTATTAATCATTATACAAGTTACTTCATCCAAGATTGTTTGATCACTGCTTGTAATTCTGGTGATGGAGCTTCTAAAAGCGAAGGATTCGCCCTAAAACTAGACCGGAAAGGCAATGTCTCAATCGGAGAACTTGTAAGTATATATATACGCTTCTATTGGATTCCTTGTAATATTTATAGTGTTTCTAACATAAATTTTTGCATTGCTTGTCTTTCTGTACATTATAGACCGACGTAGATTGGCAACATATTGACCCTGACGGATTCAAAAAGATGTTGAATTACCTAAAAAATAGGTACCACAGCATACCAATGTACATCACCGAAAATGGTACAGTTACCTCATGTTTTTGGGTTATATCCAGTTTTTTAAAATGGATTTGAACAAAATTATTGACGATGGTTTTTGCAGGTTTCGGACAATTGCAGAAACCCGAGACGACAATTAAAGAACTTATGCATGATACAAAAAGGATACAATACTTGAGTGAGTATTTGGATGCTTTGAAAGCAGCAATGAGGTATGTGAATTGCATATACAATGGACCTCATACGGATAGAGATGTTGAATGTAGGATATAACCAATTAGGCAATTACTAATTCCTTATAAGTTAATTGTAAACTCTTATGTAGGGATGGAGCAAATGTGAAGGGATATTTCGCGTGGTCATTATTAGATAATTTCGAATGGTTGTACGGATACAAGGTTCGATTTGGGCTATTCCACGTTGATTATACAACTCTGAAAAGGACGCCAAAGCAATCAGCTTCATGGTACAAGAACTTCATTGAACAGCACGTGAATATAGAAGATCACATAGATAAATATCTAAAATGAAAATTAATTAAGACTTAATTAGTGTTCTTGATGAACAAAAGAAGTCAAAACTAGGAAGGCTTCATTAATAATCTTCGTATTGTTGTTTTATTTTGAATGTGTATATTGTGCATCTTATACATATCTATTTCGCTAATCTTGAACAAGAATTTGTATACAAATTCGTGTTTATGAAAAATATTGGGGTACACATCTATTAAGATATTTTATGGAAATAATGATTAATTATTGTTAGAATAATTTCAAACTCGCCCATATTTTTAGCATTAAATTTGAATTTTTGATATTTGTTTCAAATATTGTTTTAAGATCCGCCATGATATATGAATGCAAAACCAAACTGTGTTAAAACATAAACAATCAATTACTGTATTAGAAGCTTATTATTCTTACATTATAGGTGAACATCAAAGTGATTACTTTATCAAGAAAATATTTTTTTTTGAAGTGATTACATTAATTAAGAGCCACCAGAAACCATAAATGCAAACATATCAAAGTGTGTTAAAATGTTATAAGTTAGTAACTATAGTAGAAACTAGCAAGGGAAACGAAATCGTCATCAACTTGGTGGTCAAAAAGTGTTAGGCCACATATGGCCATGAATTCAAAGCAATATTCATCTCTAATTAGTGGCCACTTTGTCTATATCTATATAGCTATAGACATCATGATCATGAAGAAGTTTCATGGCGAATTGATACTGAAAAACCAAAATGAAAGACAAGAGTGGATAAATTAAAAGAACCAATGACATTTAAATATTGCACAAACAACGAGCTAGTCAACACCATCACCGATTTAATCTAAACTAAGCAAAAGGAATCAAACAGAAACATATACATATTGTATATAGTTGAATAGGTCGCCATCAAGAATAAAAAGTACAAAGGTCACTATTGCTTAGCTGATGAATTGTTTTAACAAAAGAAATACAAAAAGGAAATGTTTTAGTTTCTCATTCTGAGGCCGTTTAACTTTTTTTTTAGCCAAGAAATTTTATCATGGCTTACCTCTTATATACATATTGTAGAGAAGAAAAAAATTAGTTAAATGCAATATATCATGAAAAGGTGAGGAAAAAACTAAAAATATGTTAAGTACATCTACTGAATTATGTTTGTTTTGCAAATTTCACTACAACGATATGTATGAAATGAAAAAGTTTAGTTGTTGATGATGACTAGCTATGGAATGAACAACAAACTGTGCCACTTATAGCTTAATTATTGTTGTTGCTGTCACTACCGTTGTCGCTAATCATATCGATATAGACTGTTACCGAATAAAATGAACATTATAACCTATAAAAATATAGATGATCAAATAAATAAGGTTCTTGTATAAGGTAACTTAGAAACCGGTCGATATAATATTAAGAATAGGTTCAAACCATGATGTTTAGTGGTCGATATAATATTAATAATCAAAGGATGCATGCCATCAACTGTAAATGCATAACATAGGAAATGCTCAACCACTAAACTTCGTTATTCTGGATGCATGCCATATACTCCATCGATTTGAATGAGTTCTGTTTTTTGATATTAAATTCCCACATATACATATATGATGTAAAGCAATAATCTAGAAAAATTGAGTTGAATGCTATCACCTTTATAAAGAAAGGAAGTCGAGTACTTGAAAGGTATTTTTCTTTTTATGATAGACTGATATAAATTGGCAGCACATTCATCCTGAAGGATTCCGGAAAATGTTGAATTACCTAAAAGATAGATACCATAACATACCAATGTTCATAACTGAAAACGGTACAAGACCTCACGGCTCAATTAATGATCAAGTCATGATACATATGTATTTGGAATGTACATTTGACCGATGATACAAATTGGTGTTTACAGGTTTCGGAGACCTGCAAAAACCCGAGACAACCGTATAAAAGAATTTTTAGATGATGCAAAAGCTCCTCGCATACTACAACATGCGTTCCATCCTCATCCACTTACATTGGGGCATGTGCAGTATGATTCTTGTAGATTCATGTGCAATGCTTGTGATCGTTTTTGTGGTGGTTTTATCTATGGGTGTCACATAGGAGAATCCAACCTCTACTAGATGTACGGTGTGCTTCCAGTTATGAGCCATTTGATTACAAATATCATGAACATCCCATGTTTCCTAGGCTCCTAGCTTTAGACTCACAAGAAGAACTACTTTGTGAGGTATGCAAAACAAATTGTCATAAAGGAATGAATTGCATCAGCCATCAGATGTGATTTAATTGTATGCATCAAGTGTGCTACCTTGCCAGTCAAATCACGGTATAAACATGAAAAACACTTTATTTGGAGAAGAAATATGTAAGAGAGACTGGTGTTAGGTATGTCAACGTAATTTAAGAGATACGGACACATTTTCAGAAAATGTCTCATAACATATAATCTTCTCTTCTTAATAAATGTTTCATAACATAAATTATTGTTAGTGTGGATCGATCGTCTTTTTTATAAAATTCAAATTTAGTTTGTTAGTCATAAATCATGAACGTCCCTTTAAGCTAAAGTCAATTAAATGTAAATATTTAATCAAAAAAAAAAAAAAGAGTAGAGACCATGATATGATCGTGGCCAGCAAGGAGACAGAAGCTGCAGAGAAACCGGAGATCGTGGGAAGGATCACTCGTTCAAGAGCTAAGAAGATGGTCAAGGAAGCTCATGCACTCATAGCTGACGGGTCATTCAATCTACCGAGGATCCAAGTCTTCAACATATCCACCCTGAAGACTTCACCTGGTAATGATAACTAGACAACTTAGGTGTGAAGTTTGTACTCTTTTTCCCATAGCTGAGTTTTGTCCCAATTGGTTTTTTCGGTATGGTTTTTAATGAGGCAAATGGATCACTACGTCGAGTTATCTAGAAGTCATTACCAATGGGGAATAATATACTAATACAAGTGACTTCTGTACTACTACAGATCACCTAGACGCTTCGTTGTTTTCTTATTTCCTTTACACGCCTTGTTGTTTTATTTTGAACTTCCTGTTGTTTGGAGTGTCGAGCCCTAGGGTTGATTATAAAACCCAAAAGCGACGCCTCCTTGTTTGGTAGCGAAGAAGTTTTATGTAACAAGTATTGTTGAATCTTTCTTCTCTCAGTCCGAACTCGTGAATGCGTTCATGATTCCGAGTTTTTAAACACTGTGATTAAGAAACTCTTCACTTTATTTTCGAATCCATATAACCATCTAACACTTCTCACCATCGAATCATTGCTTTTCTCTCTCGAACATCACCTGCCATCACTCGCAATCCACTTGTGCATCATCACCATCAATTCACGTCGCCACTTTCCTGTTATCAACCTACATCAGAGTTTCATCCTAGGGAGTTCGTATTAGACCACCAATAGGTTGATTGGTTCTAAGCTTCCAGCTGTAACTTGTGTGATGCAGCTTTATATTATTCTCAGTTAATCAATGACCTGCGCACTTCTTTACTTTAATTAATTAATCGATTGATACAGCGTTACTAGACAGCGAGTGATGCGTACAATACTAAAATGCTCACGACTAGAACAAATCTCAAATGCATTCTTTATCTGCGCATCTTTTGTTAAAATATTTGGATATATTATTATTTTGCATAACGTTATATAAAAAAAGAGGAGGATATATTGTAGAGTCTTATATACTTATAACTCACACCTCCTCACACGTTAGAAAACTTACCAAGTTAAATTAACTTAATAGTTAATACCGAGCTTTCAAAGTGGGAGTTCCTTGTTTTCTTTTTTGGACAAACTTATAAGAGCAAGTCCACTGGGGGTTCTCTTATGAATTCTCAGGCCCAAAATAATTGTAAAACCCAAAAAGAAATGATAAAATGAGAGAATCGTTTCCTCAGGAGGTGTTCTGAGAATCGGTTGAGAACCGATACGTGGCCGATTATTATTGGCTATGAGGTAAAATATAAAAAAGAAAAAAAAAACTTCTCTCTCTTCTCTCTCATCGATAAACAGAGAGAAAGCTATGGCGATTCGCCGTTTTGCCGTGAAAATCACCCGATTCACCTTGAATCGTTGGATTTCCCGGCTTAAACACGAAAGATTAACACATATTAGAGAGATCTGTCGAGAATTCGGGTTCCAATCGAGATTCCCCTCGATGTGACGATTCGTTGCTGAAGGTCTTCTATCTCCCACGGCGATAACGATGGCGGAAGGTTCCTGTGATGGGATTAAGGGGACGGCGAGGTCAACCGGGTGTATCAAACACACAGAAGGTTCGTTTGATTTTACCAATTAGGGTTTGTAAGATTAGGGTTTGTAAGATTAGGGTTTGTTAGGAGAATTTTAATCTAGTGTTAGTATGTGTCTGGGCTTACAATTCTGATCGATTGTGATTGGTTTTACAATTCCGATTGTATTGATTTCACTGGCTAGGCTAAATCTGAGATATTTGCTGAAGGTTGGACTTTAACTTTGGGTTTATTTATGCGGTTCCTTCTCTGCGGGTTTAACCAATTTGGTGAGGAACTGTATGTTGTTGTCTCATGTCTCATTATAAGTCACTTGTTGTATGGTTTGTTAGTGTTAAGGTTAGATTAGAATTAAGTGGTTTTATGGTCTGTTTTGTTAAGGTCTCATGAACTGTATGTTGTTGTTTGTTGTCTCAAAATTAGTCACTTGTTGTATGGTTTGTTAGTGTTAAGGTTTGGTTTGAATTAAGTTGTTTTATGTTCTGTTTTGTTAAGGTCTCATGAACCGTATGTTGATGTTTGTTATGTTGTTGTTTGTGGTCTCAAAATTAGTCACTTGTTGCTATTGTGTTCAAGTCTGATGATAAACCGTGTTAACTGGTTTTGTGTGTTTTGTGTGAGGTGTTCATGGAGTCGTGCAAGTGTACCACAAAGATGTGGTATTGAGCGAAGAGAGGTGTGTTTGGGCAAAGACCTCTGTTGGATGTGTTACTCCAAAAAGTAAGCAACTCTATATTTCTGATTTTGTAATTTGTGTTAAGTTTAGCTTTTTGTCTTAGTTGTAACTATTGTCGTTGTCACTTCAACAGGATACAGTGACGGTTGTGCTAGGGTGAATGGTAGTGGTTCTCTTGATGGTGTCGCATATCTACAATCCTGTTAAGGTGTGTTATTTTTATACTACATTTTAATTCTCATAACAAAATGTAGTAGTTGGCAGTTTGATTTTTAAAAATTAGAAACTTAATTTTCACTCGATGATTGTTTCTCTAATAAATCTTGACATTAACAAAGAAATCTCCAGTCCATGATTGTAATTTTAAAAACTTTTGACTTTAACCATTGATAAGATTTGATGTTGTAAAAGGTGATATAGCTTCTGCATTTTGAGTTGTCTAGTCTAGGAGATATATTGAAAAGTGAATAGTGTATATCTCTTTTTAGGACATTCATTACAAATTTGAAAACCTTTAAACATTAAAAACTTTAGCTCAATATCCGATCAAGACTTTAAAACATATCATTATCTCTCTTTAAGCTATATATAACTTCTTTCCTTAACCACAACAGTTAAACAAACTTTTCCCTTTTGTAACAACCTATTTTTTGTTTTGATTATTTCATAATTTATTATAATGTGATAATTAATAAAAAATGGTTTAATAAACATTATTTTATTACTTAAACAACCATCATAGAAATTCTTTAGTGGAGGAGTGATTTAGTTTAAGTTCTTAATGGGTTCTCTTGATTAGTTTAATATAGATAATAGGATTAGTTTAATTAAGAGAATCTTGATCCAAGTTCTTGAGTGGAGTTGGTCTAACTGTTTCAAGTCAAGCATTCAAAGTGGGAGTTCCTTATTGTTTTGTTAAAAATTGATTAGGTTGGAGTATGATTTAATTAATTAAATTTTATTTGATTGTATATATAGAAATTTTAAGTAAAGTAAAAATTTCTGTAAATTAATACTCTGTAAATTAATAAACACTATCAAATAATAAATTTCTCCAGTTTAAAGTTGGATTGGTATAAAATTTAACCAAATTTGATAAAATAACAAAACAATATTTTCTTAGAGTTTTTCTATAAATATATGGTCCTCTAATAATAGAAATTAATAATCATAAAAATTTACATAACATATATATAATTTGATATATTAATGTATGTTTTGATTTTTCTTCTAAAATATTTTTTTTCATATTTCATCTCTATAAATCAGGTTTTATGTTGTATTTTCAAACTATAACATGTCATAAAATTCGTCAAAATTTTCTGTAAGTTTTCAATTTATAAATTATGCATTACATTTTTTTTAACTTATTTTTTTTTTAAATAAGGGTAAAATAGTCATTACAAATAAAAAGAAAATAAAATTGAATCATATGTAAAAAAAATTGAACCATTTTTAAAAAAGATTATCTCAAATATTTTTAGTCATTTGAAGATTATGCAATATAATAAACATTACAGTTTGTGTTAAGTGTATTTTACATCAAAGTTTGTTAAATGTGAAATAGAAACAAATTACAGTAATGGTGGATGGAAATAACTATATTACAAAACCAAATGCCAATGATATTTAAATTTCAAATAGCTCAATTATTTTCACCAAAATTGTATTACACTAGAGGTTTAGATTGTATCAATCTACCCTTGTGTGATTCTTGTTGAATTGTTGAATCATATACTGCGGGGCGCAGGCGGATGATTTGAAAGCGGACTCCCTTACATACACGTATGTATGTGAACTATATATAAGACGCAATGATATTTGTAGACGAAATTGTTGAAATTTTGCTCTTGTATTATACCAGAAGCCATTGCCGTACGACATTACACACAATGAAAAAGTGGAAAACTTCTCAATTATTCTCGACAATTTTGCCGTACGACATTACACACAATTATATAAAGTGCTACGGTCGTACCCGTTCGTTTAGTAACAGAAACAACGCAACTATCTAACATACACCTATTAACATACACCCATTAATACACATACACATATCTAAGTATATATTAAACATGTAGCATACGACCAAACTCAATTATCACTAACAGAAATAATATTAAAAGACTGCATCGAGTTGTAAACAGCTAATGAGAAAATAATATATTTGAAAGTGTCAACTGGGTTAGTAATTTAATCACAAAATAAAATAACAATTAAAGCCTGTTCGAAAGCGATTCTAGAAAAAGACGAGAATCATGTGCAAGACAAGTTGACAATTATTTGTTTATTGTATTTCTTTGGCGACAATGAAGTCACCGGATGAATTGCCGAGTAGATAATGTGGGAGAAGCAGGAGACGAACATCATCCCAACCAAAAAAGTCTTTCACCTAAAAAGCTATCAAAATAACTGGTGGAGTAGCCATGGATTCCATCGGTGGATTTCACGAGGTGCAAAACGATGATAAGCTATCTCAGCTGGTATATTATCACCCAAAATACCAACCCATACCAAAAACAAAAAAAACAACCTTGTTCAATAAAGCAGCAAGCCGCGACCACCCTTCTGATCAACCCCTTTTCTTATGTCCTCTTTTACGAATTTCACAAGATAACTCCGATTCTCTCACTTATAAAGTTAGTTATTCCCCGGAATACGTTGGTTCTACAACAAGAGGTGACAAGTCTTATGACCATCCACTACTCCCTCTGTTTTGGAGCAACAATAAAGAATTTGATGCTGATGGTGGGTGTGACATATGCAGCGGCTCAAATTTTGGCACAGACTATTATTTCTGTGTCAAATGTGATAAAGTTTTCCACAAAGAATGTGTCCAATCTCCGTTTAAAATCAAGCACCCTTACCATTCTGACCATTTTCTCCAACTTTCCTGCCGTTTTCCTAGTGATCCCGATATGAAGTGTTTATGTTGTCGAAGAAGAGCAACAGACCTGGTATATTATTGTACCATATGTGATGTTGTTATGCATACAGTCTGTGCCATGAAGTCGATACCTTTGGGAGGATTTCATGAGGTGGAGAACGATGGTAAGCTATCTCAGCTAGTATATCATCACCCGAAATACCACCCCATACCACAAACACGCAGCCCAACCTCTTCCTCCGGTGAAGCAGCTAGCCACGACCTCCCTTTTCAACAACGTTTTTTGTGTCCTTATCCACGAACTTTAAGAGAACCCTCTGATCCTCCTCTCAATTATTCGATTAGTTATTCCCTCGAATACCTCGGCTCTACAATAAGCTGTGATGATCCGTATGAACAACATTCATTAATCCCTTTGTTTTGGTGCAACAATAAAGAATTAGATGCTGATGGTGGGTGTGACATATGCAGCGGCTCAAATCTTGGTACAAATTATTATTTTTGTGTCATATGTGATAAAACTTTCCACAAAGAATGCGTAAAGTCTCCACTGCAAATCAAACACCCTTATCATCCCGAGCATTATCTTCGGCTTTACTATCGTCATCCTACTGCTTCCAATATAGAGTGTTTTTGTTGTGGAAGAATAGCAAAAGATTTGGTATATTATTGTATCATATGTGATGTTGTACTGCATACAGTCTGTGCGATGAAATCAATACCCTTCGTTGTAGACCAACCGAAACGTCATGACCATCCCCTCACTCTTTTTCCCGAACAGGCGCTCTTAACTTGCAACATTTGTGGTCTAATCAGAAAAAACTATCCCACATACGTTTGTCTCAGATGCAGATTTGTTGCTCATAATGATTGTATGTATTCTCCATCCATCATCAAGATTTCACGTCACCACCATCGCATCTCCTACACTTCTTCTCTCCAATCAGAAGAATGGTCTTGTGGAGTTTGTCGTAAAAGTATTGACGGTGATTATGGTGCATATACTTGTGACAAATGTGATGATTATGCTGTTCACGTAAGATGTGCTCTACGGAAAGATGTGTGGGATGGAGTTGAACTCGAAGGTGTACCTGAAGAAGATGATATAACGCAAGATGTTGGGCCGTTTGTAATTATATCAGAAGGAGTGATACTTCATTTTCTTCATGACCACTATCTTCAGCTCGAGGTTAGCATAATTTGTGATGAGAACAAGTTTTGCCAAGTGTGTGTTATGCCTATCTTTGAAGGTAACTTCTATTCTTGTATGGAGTGTGAATTCATCCTCCATGAAACATGCGCAAAATCTCCCCGCAGAATACAACATGTGTTACATCCTCATCCACTTGAATTGATCCGAATGAGTAGAAGTAAATATGATAAGGCTAACTTCTTGTGTGATGCTTGTTATCGTTATTGTGGCGACTTTATGTATTGTTGTCCCATAGTGGAATGCGAGTTTGGTGTAGATGTACGGTGTGTTGCAATATCTGAGCCATTTGATTTCCAAGGTCATGAACATCCCTTGTTCCTAGCTTTACACCCAGACGTCAAGCCCATATGTGAGGTTTGTAAATCAGAATGTTATAAACAATTTAATTGCATCAAATGTGATTTTATTGTTTGTATCAAGTGTGCTACCTTACCATACAAAGCAAGGTATAAGCATGACAAACACTTTCTTAAACTTTTATGGGGGAAAGAGGTGTGTGAAAAAGATTGGTGTGAAGTCTGCGAGCGTAATTTAAGAGACACCAACACAAAATCCTTCTATTGGTGCAACGTTTGCTGCACTACTCTTCACACTGCCTGCTTGTTTGATGACGAGCTTTATCTGAAACCTGGTCAAATCTTGGATGTATATGGGAAGGAGGTAAAACAGGTCAAAGTTCTTGCTAGAAGAAATCTTTCTCGACCACTTTGTGATTCTTGTGAATACCCTTGCCAGGGCAGACTATTTACGATAGACAACATCACAACATGTTCTATAAAATGTGCTCGTGATATTATATAGTTCTCTTTCTATATCAATGTTATTTTGTTTTTTTTTTTTTTGTTTTCTTTGGTTATTAAAGATGTATTTTGTATTCATATATCAGACTTTGAAGAAAGCGGTCTAGACTTTTACATATCTTATGAAAAATTAATATTAAAATAATAATATACATACAGTTTGTGGTAAGTGTATTTTACATAAAAGTTTGTTAAATGTGAAAAAAAAAACAAATTACAGTAAGTGGTGGATGGAAATCAACTATATTAATATTACAAAACCAAATGCCAATGACATATAGAACCAGCAACTCTTTCACCGAAAAAAAAAAAAAGGACAAAAACTATCAAAAATAGTACCCAAAACGATGGTACAAAATATTAGCTTGTAACAGGTCATATTTGGAGTAGCTGCCAAACAATTGGTAATACGGAGCAAAATTGACGTTGTAACAGGTCATATTTGGAGTAGCTGCCAAACAATTGATCTTAATAAATTGTGGAGAACACATAATTTAACAGATCAGGAGCGTAACTCATCAGTGAACATTAGTTTTATAAGCTATGTTACATCAAACTCTTTTTGTGTTATTTATTTAATACGGTTTTTATGCTTGGTGTTTTATTAGATATATGTAAATATATATATATATATATATATATATATACTAGAAGTAGACTAGATTAGATTTATTAAAATATTAGATTTATTAAAATATTTAAAATTATATATTTTGTGTTTCGATAAATTATCTTATGTTTGTTATTTGTTTTGTTTTTAAATAAGTATTCTCGGTCACTTAAAATGAATGACTATTGATTAGTTAAGCATTAAACTGAATTTTTTTGTTAATATGAAAGGTTACTTTAAAATTTTTAGTCTGTATCCTATAATATATAGAGCTCTTCATGTTTTGATGCACAATCAAGACATACACACATTTTTTATGTTGGGAAAAAATATTAATTACGTATAAAATAAAATGCGGATGAGCATGAACATTATGTGTTAGTTTGTCCACTTTTAACATAATCTATAAAACATCAATATCTTCTAAAACCAGACACCTCCAAGAAGGACGAGACAATAGCTTGAATTTTTCGAATAATCTCTTCTTGAGCCGAAACTCATTTCCTTCGTTCTCTGTGTAATTCATTTCATTAATTAGATAACAAAAGGTAACATAAATAATTTTGATATTTATATATTACCAGCATGCTTCACACATCTTATAAGTTTTATTATTATAATTTGAATATTTTAGCAATAAAATATTTTAATCTTAATAAATTATACAAATGACTTCAAATGCATTTATGTTCTAGAAGTAGAATTCTTTCTATTTTTTGATTAATTGAATTTGGAAAAGAAAGTTCTCTGTTAGATATATCTATATTTTGATCATGTACATTATATCTATTGAACATACTAAATGCAAACTGAATTTTAGTTTAGAATTGAGTAAAAAAAATGTTATTAATATATAATGATATATTATTATATCAAATGAAGGACTATGGAAATGGTTATCGAAAACAAAGTTAATAAATACATACAAACACAGTTGTAACGTTAAGGAACAAATTTAAAGTAATAGTATTCGAAACAGTTAATATTTGTTTAAACTCATTTTCATGGGTAATACATACAAACACACTTGAATAAAATATAGCATGGATAATAAGTAGCATAAATATGGTGACTAAGATATAAAATCTATTAGAGTTTATAAATTATGATCGAGAACTAAAATTTTTATATTAAAAATTTATCAAATGGATTAAAAGAAAAACAAATTACAACATTGATATACAAAATAGGCATTTGAAACAACATTTACCAACATTTACAAGTGAGAATGTGATATGTGCCAAGACCTTCTTCATCTAACTCTTTCTAATGAACAACCACATTTGACATTTTCACTTCTATATAAGCTCCAAAATTTTGACTCAACTTATTTATTTCAAAACCTACAAATATCACATATAGGAAAAAGTTAAATATTACAAAATTTAGAAAATTATGTGAGAGGTAGAATAAGATGTTTAATGAAGACTTTGTCTAACTATTTATAGATAAATTTGTAGTAGTATGAGAGGTTTTTCAGTTTTTTTTTGGTCAAATATCATGGGAGTTATTGTTACATTTCAAAGAATAAATATACCATAGGTTTTGTCTGTGTTTTTTTTTTTTTTTTTTTGTAAAACACAAATTGTATTGCAATTAATACATTAATACATTAAAATGTATGCATATGATGAAAGATTTGGTTTTAAAAAAATTTCAAATATCATGGGAGTTACATTTTCAAGAATTAATATGCAATAAATTGTGTTAATGATTACTATTAAAGAAAAATTAAATATTACATTGTTTTATATCATGAAATTATTTTAGAATAAATTGATTTAATATTTTGGCACAGAAACTGTGAAACAAATATTATATTTTTTTGTCAACAAATAATTATTATAATATTATAATATTTTATAGCTTGAAATTAGTAAAGAATTTAATAACTATCACATTATATTTTTCCAAAATTATGATATTAATATTTAAATATTTAATTATCAGAATTTTATTTTGTCTAAATTTATAATATTAATATTTAATTCTTTCTTGTTTGCAAAGTTATAATGTTATGGTAATCTTATATAAAATATTGAAAAATAATACCTATGCGAAATTATAATATTATGTTAATTATATAAAATATTGATAAATGATATCTATATATAATTACTAAAAGGATATTGTATAAATGTCAATATGTTTTTTAGTACAAAAATATCATTTAAATTTAGTGAATATGAAAATAATATATGTAGTTTTTAGAAAAATAAATATAATAATTTAATAATTGAAAAGTGAGGATAGGTGTCAAAAATATACGCTGCCAAATATCATCGTATTATGCAAAGTTAGGAGAAAACCTACAATATAGACTCGGTCGAGATGCAAACCGCGAGTAAAATTCATTTCCTATTAACAACTTGATCAAGTAGCTTAATTTTTAATTTTTCTGAAGAAGACCGTTAAGTTTATAAAGGATAGAAAAAACATGTGCAAGACAAGTTGAACTTGTGTGTGTATATGTGGGAGAAGCACGAAACGAACATCGTATCACCACCAATAAATATATTCCCTCCAAAAGAAAAGAGAGAAGAGCGAAAAAATGAAAAAAAAAAAAAAAAAAAAAAAATCACATTTTAAAATTTCAAAATGTCATTGAGTAGGACTTTAAACCTCGACATATTTTCACTCACTATAAACTTTTAAAATGATTTTACTAACATTTTGAACCTTAAAACTAAGAAATTTAGTATGAAAATATATTAGGATTATATTACGTAATTAGAACTATATTAGAATATATTAGAATGTGAAAAATATATTATAATTATAGAGTGACATTCTTTGTATAACAATGAAATTTTTTTATAATGATACTCTTGAAACATAGGGAGTGTTGAGAATTATTTTTAAAATCCTACCTTAAGACTTACCTTTCAATTTTATTTTGTAATAAATAATTTTAGTAATTTGAAGACTACACAATTGTAAGTGTGGTAAATACACTTACCAGAAAATGCAAATTAATCATGTACAGTAACATGGAAAGAAAAATCGTGAACTTCCACTTATCACGTAAATGCAAATTAAGCTAAAGTCAAACTATCAGCATGTCTTTCGTAATTTTTAACTCCTAGAGACCAAATTGGTTGATTGGTTCTAAGCTTCCCTTCAGCTGTAACATGTAACATGTAATGCTCCGAACATAAAGGCTCCGAATAACATTGGATTTTAAGTAATATTTATAAATGATAGAATCAATACCACATCGTTTTGATGAAGATTTGAAAATCTATCATTGAATAACCTATATTCTTTTTAAAAAAATTGAATTCTATCTAAATCCATTAATAACGAAAAAAAAATCCAACACCTCAACTAATAAAGATCTTTAACAAAAGGCGTAGAAGTTGTTGGTTTATAATCCAATCTCCATTTAAAATCAAATACCCTCATCATCCTAACCTGCGCACTTCTTTACTTTAATTAACTAATCCATTGATACAGCGTTACTAGACAGCGAGGTGATGCCTACAATACAAAAAGTCAAAAATGCTCACGATTAGAACAAATCTCAAATGCATTATTTATCTTCGAACTTTTGTTAAAATATTTGGATAGATTTACAGTCTTATATACTTATAACTCACACCTCCTCACACGTTACAACTTTACAAGTTAGAAATTAACTTAATATCTTGGGTTTTTTTTTTTTTTGGGACAAAATTTTTACCGTGGTTGACTACTTTTCAACTCAAGCTTTCAAAGTGGGAGTTCTTTATTATTGGATATTTTGCTAAAAACTGATTAGGTTGGAGTATGATTTAATTAATTAAAAAATTAAGAGTTTTATGTAAATATATGGTCCATTAATAATCATATAAATTTGCATATATATATATATATATATATGTATATTATGTATGTTTTGATTTTTTCTTCTAAAATAAATTTTTACAATTCATCTCTATAAATCAATTTTTATGTTTTATTTTTAAACTATAATAATATATTCTATAATATGTCATAAAAATAGCCAAAAATTTCTTTTAAGTTTTCAATATATAAATATACATAACTTTTTTTTTGACTTATTTATTTTTAAATAAGGGTAAATAGTCATTACAAACAAAAAGAGGATAAAATTGAATCATATGTAAACAAAATGAATCATTTTCGAAGAAGAATATCTCGAATACTATGCAATATACTATATATACACTTGTGGTAAGTGTATTTTAAAATTAAGTTTGTTAAATGTGAAAAATAACAAATAACAATAAGTGGTGGAAATTAACAATACTATAAGTAAAAACCAAATGCCAATGATATTTAAATCTCAAATAGCTCAATTATTTTCACTAAAATTTTATAAACGTATGTATGGCTATAATATAAGATAATGATTTTTATCACGAAATAAATTAACAATTAAAGCCTGGTCGAAAGCAATTTTAGAAAAGACGAAAACCATGTGCAAGACAAGTTGACTTTAATTTGTTTGTTGTATATATGGCAGAAGCAGGAGACGAACATCATCACAACCAAAAAACTCTTTCACCTTATAGGAAAAAAAGAGGAAAAAGCTATCGAAATAACTGGTGGAGTAGCCATGGATTCCATCGGTGGATTTCATGAGGTGGTGGAAAACGATGGTAAACTAACTCAGCTGGTATATCATCACCAAAAATACCAACCCATACCAAAATCACTAAAACTAACCTCCTCACATAAAGCAGCCTCCAGCCACGACCACCCTTTTCAACCTCTTTTTTTATGTCCTCTTTTACGAATTTCAAAAGATAACTCTGATTCTCTCACTTATAAAGTTAGTTATTCCCCGGAATACATCGGCTCTGATGAAAATTCAATACTCCCTCTGTTTTGGAGCAACAATAAAGAATTTGATGCCGATGGTGGGTGTGGCATATGCAGCGGCTCAAATTTTGGCACAGACTATTATTTCTGTGTCAAATGTGATAAAGTTTTCCACAAAGAATGTGTCCAATCTCCATTTAAAATCAAGCACCCGAAATACCACCCCATCCAACAAACACAAAGCCCAACTACCTCTTCATCTGATAAAGCAGCTAGCCACGACCTCCCTTTTCAACAACTTTTCTTGTGTCCTATTCCACGAACTTTAAATAAACCCTCTGATCCTCTCAATTATCCGATTTGTTATTCTCCTGAATATGACGGCTCTAAAATAAGCGGTGATGATCATTATGCAGATCATTCAGTAATCTCTTTGTTTTGGTGCAATAATAAAGAATTTGATGCTGATGGTGGGTGTGACATATGCACCGGGTCAAATCTTGGTACAGAATATTATCTATGTGTCAGATGCGATAAATATTTTCACAAAGAATGCGCGGAGTCTCCCTTATCATCCCGAGCATTATCCCCAGCTAAGCGATCGTCTTCCTAGTGCTCCCCATATAAAGTGTTTATGTTGTGGAAGAATAGCAAGAGATTTGGTATATTATTGTACCAGATGTGATGTTGTAATGCATACAATCTGTGCCATGAAGTCGATACCCTTCATTGTATACCAAACAAAAAGCCATGACCATCCCCTCACTCTTTTTCCTAAACATGCTTCCTTGGCCTGCAACGTTTGTGGTCTAATCAGAAATGGTAATCCCACCTACGTTTGTCTCAAATGCAGCTTTGTTGCTCATAATGATTGTATGTATTCTCCACGCATCATCAAGATTTCACGTCACCACAATCGTATCTCCTACATTTCTTCTCTCCAAACCGAAGAATGTTCTTGTGGAGTTTGTCGTAAAAGCATTGACGGTGATTATGGTGCTTATACTTGTTACAAATGTGCTGATTATGCTGTTCACGTAAGGTGTGCTCTACGGAAAGATGTGTGGGATGGAGTGGAACTCGAAGGTGTACCAGAAGAAGATGATATAACACAAGATGTCGGGCCGTTCGAGATGATATCTGAAGGAGTGATACTTCATTTTCTTCATGACCAATTTACGATGAGAACAAGTTTTGCCAAGTGTGTGTTATGCCTATCTTTGAAGGTAACTTCTATTCTTGTATGGAGTGTGAATTCATCCTCCATGAAACATGCGCACAATCTCCCCGCAGAATACAACATGTGCTACATCCTCATCCACTTGAATTGATCCCGGTCGCTAAAATAACTAATTGGAATTTCTTTTGCGATGCTTGTTATCGTTATTGCGGTGACTTTATTTATTGTTGTCCCATAGTGGAATGCGGTTTCGGTGTAGATATACGGTGTGCTGGAATATCTGAGCCATTTGATTTCCAAGGTCATGAACATCCCTTGTTCCTAGCTCTACACCCAAACGTCAAGCCAATATGTGAGGTTTGTAAATCAGAATGTTTTAAACAATTTAATTGCATCAAATGCGATTTCATTGTTTGTATCAAGTGTGCTACCTTACCATACAAAGCAAGGTATAAGCACGACAAACACTTTCTAAAACTTTTATGGGGGAAAGAGGTGTGTGAAAAAGATTGGTGTGAAGTCTGCGAGCGTAATTTAAGAGACACCAACACAAAATCCTTCTATTGGTGCAACGTTTGCTGCACTACTCTTCACACTGCCTGCTTGTTTGATGACGAGCTTTACCTTAAACCTGGTCAAATTTTTGATGTAAGAGAAAGGAACAAGGTAAAACAGGTCAAAGTTCTTGCAAGAAGAAACCTTTCTCGACCACTATGTAATTCTTGTGAGTACCCTTGCCAGGGCAGACTAATTACGATAGACAACATCACAACATGTTCTATAAAATGTGCTCGTGATATTATATAAATTTATCTTTCTTTGTTATATCAATGTTATTTTGTATTTTGTTTTCTTTTGTTATCAAAGATGTAATTTGCATCTTCTTTAATTCATATATCACCAGACTCTGTGGTTTGTTAATCTTCGACAATGCGATTGTTTTTTTTTTCTTTTCTTATTTTCATGATTTTGATTAATGTATTGACATGTGGTCGATCTAGGTAAACTCGATAATTCAAGGATAACAACTTATTTTAGAAGGAACGCCGACGTTTCGTATTATCTCATAGATTATTATTATAATATTATGTATCAAGTTAACCAACCAAATTCAGACGAGAGATCAGAAACAAAGTGATGGATGAGAGTACTCTCCTCTGATCATATTTTGTTTCTCTCTTCTGATCATATTTTGTTTTGCTTGTGATATTGTCTTAGTTTCAACTGAAGATAAAGAATCCAGTAAGTTAATTATTTCGGAAATATTATGTAATTATCTAAAATTACTATACGAAAATTGAATTATTTCGTATTTTGTAATTTGTAATGCATATATTTTTTTTTTTATTTTTTTGCAAACCAGTTTTTCTGTCAAACGTTATAAATCATTTTTATTTCCATAATCTTAAATTCAAATTTACAAAGAACGACGCCGTTTCACAGCGTCTCATCCTAGATTATATCGTGTGTCATCATCAAGTTAACCAAACTCAGGCGAGAGAGATCAGAGAAAGTGATGAATGAGTATTTCTCCTCTGATCATCACTTCATCATCCATTGATCGGATCACATTTTGTTTCTCCTCTCACAATCGAATTTTCAAATCCACGATTACCGTTTCTGATTCGAGTTTCTCCGATTTTGATTTCACCCTCCCAGCGGTGATCGGAGAATTTAGCCATGTCGTGGGGATTAGGATGGAAGAGATCATCGGAGAGTTTCCGATTGAGTCTCAGCTACGGCGCCGATGATCTTAACGACGATCCGATTCAATCACCGTCCGCGTCTCCGTTCGGATCTCCAACTTCGTCATGTTCTTCTCCATCCGCTGTGGAGGATCCTGAATTAGGGTTCCGGATTGATTTAGACTGGACCGCAGGCGATTCGGAGGACCAGGTAGCGTTGAGATTGGAATCGCAGTTAATGGTGGCTTTGCCTGCGCCGCATGATACAGTTGTTGTTGAATTGAAAGGATACGGAGACGGCGATGAAGGTATTATAGGGAATGTTGGATTAGAGATGAGAGTTGAGAAACGTAGAGAGCCTTTGCGAGCAGTTACATTGATGAAAGCTGCTGGTTCGGGTCAGCAGTACGACGGTGTAGGCATCTTGACTAGGCTGATGCGTTCTGATATGATGCCTGCAGCTATTCCTGCGCCGGCTATTGATGTCGCTTCTTCTTGTGGGGTGCATTGGAAGACTGTCACCTCGTTGAGTCTATCTGGTTGTGGTTTATTGGTAACGTTTCTTTAACTTTTTAGAATTCTGGATTCTCTGCTGCTGTATAGTTTGGTGCTCATTTGGATAGATGCTTTGCAAATTGGATGATGCTGTTCTGTTTCTAATGCTTTGCGATGTTGGGCAGGTAATGCCAGTTGAATTGACTGAGTTACCTCTCCTTGAGAAGCTATGCCTTGAGCACAATAAACTGTCAGTTTTGCCACCTGAGATAGGGAAGCTTAAAAACCTTAAGGTTCTTAGAGTTGACAATAACATGCTTATATCGGTTCCTGGTGAGCGTAACTTGTCAATTCCTTATATACTTGTTAATAGCATTTTAATGGTAACATAAATACATGTTAGATGAGATTAGATTTTTCAGTTGATGTTTGTTGAAACTCTTGTACAGTGGAACTAAGACAGTGTGTGGGTCTTGTTGAATTATCGTTGGAACACAATAAACTGGTCCGGCCTCTTCTTGATTTCAGGTCATTGTTGCAGAAAGCTGGCATTACTGTTTTGCTTCTTTTTTTGTTCTTGAATTTAGTACGAGGCTGATTAGTTATTCGATTGAAATACAGGGCGATGTCTGGGCTACGAATACTACGGCTTTTTGGTAATCCCCTTGAATTCCTTCCAGAAATTTTACCCTTGCATCAGCTTCGCCACTTGTCTCTTGTAAATATCAGAATTGTGTCTGATGAGAATCTAAGATCAGTAAATGTACAGATTGAGGTAAAAAGAAAAACTCATCACTCAATACTTTCATTCTCTAGATCATTAAGTTTCATGCTAAGGGTGACTTTCCATGATGCCAGACTGAAAACACTTCCTATTTTGGAGCATCTAGGCACAAGCTAAGTGCCTTCTCTCCCCTTATATTTCGTTCCTCGTCTTGTCACCATCCTCTTCTAGCATCTACATTGGTGAAGATAATGCAAGATGAAGGAAATCGTTCTGTCATTGGTAAAGATGAAAATGCGGTCAGGCAGCTTATAAGTATGATAACAAGTGACAATCGCCATGTGGTATGTTGGATTTTTTTTTTTTATGCTATGGGTTGAGAAAAAGTCTACTTTTTTTTTGGGAACAATCACTGTAACTATTGGTTTGATAGGTTGAGCAAGCTTGTGTTGCTCTATCATCTCTTGCTCGAGATGTTGGCGTAGCAATGCAGCTGATGAAGTGTGATATCATGAAGCCAACTGAAACTGTTCTGAAATCTTCGACCCCAGACGAAGTTATATCCGTTTTACAAGTGGTGGTCACCTTAGCTTTTGTATCTGATTCCGTTTCTCAGAAGATGCTCACCAAGGATATGCTGAAAGCCTTAAAATCCTTGTGTGCCCATAAGAATCCTGAAGTAAGATAGCTGCAATTTTGGCTTCCTAATAAGAAAATTCTATAGTTTCTTCGACTGAGTTTCATTTCTCTTAGGTTCAAAGACAAGCCTTATTAGCAGTTGGAAACTTGGCATTCTGTTTGGAAAATCGTCGAATTCTGATTACTTCAGAGAGTTTGAGGGAGTTATTGATGCGGTTAACTGTTACACCTGAACCACGAGTCAACAAAGCTGCGGCGCGAGCTTTGGCAATTCTTGGTGTGTGTCTTGTGTATCAAATCGTCATTTTTGCTAGATACTCTAGCTGGGCATTACATAGAACGTTTTTCTTCTGATGACAGGAGAAAATGAAATTCTGCGACGTTCCATAAAAGGCAGGCAAGTACCGAAACAGGGACTGCGCATACTCACCATGGATGGAGGTGGAATGAAAGGTCTTGCAACGGTGCAGATTCTTAAGGAGATTGAGAAGGGAAGTGGCAAGCCTATACATGAACTATTCGACCTTATATGTGGCACATCAACAGGAGGAATGCTAGCTATTGCCCTTGGTGTCAAGCTTATGACACTGGAACAATGTGAAGAAATTTACAAGAATCTAGGTGTGTAGAATTCCCTTTGAGCTCTACAGCTTCGTTGATGTATTGGTTCTGGACTTTAATTTGGATGATTTTTCTTTAGGAAAGCTTGTTTTTGCTGAATCTGTCCCAAAGGACAATGAAGCTGCAAGTTGGCGGGAAAAGTTGGATCAGCTATATAAAAGTTCATCACAAAGTTTCAGAGTTGTTATCCATGGATCTAAGGTATATACAACTCTGTTGGTTCTTCTCTAGCGACATAAAATTAAAGAGCTAAACTTTCTGATTATGGTTTTAAGGAATCATCATTTTTTATTTTATTTATCGTCTTGGATGTTAAATGTAATTCTTAACCGGTGCTGCTGAAGCCGCATAAAGATTAAAAAGATTATGTCCACTAAGGATTGTAAATAGATATGCTTGATAAAACCTAATCTTCTTGGTTCAGACATAACTTGGAATGTGGTTTTATAATATACTGTCTTGCAGCACAGTGCAAACGAGTTCGAGAGACTGTTAAAGGAAATGTGTGCTGATGAGGATGGAGATCTACTAATAGAGTCAGCTGTGAAGAATGTTCCAAAAGTCTTTGTCGTATCTACTCTTGTTAGTGTGATGCCTGCGCAGCCATTTATATTTCGAAACTACCAGGTACAAAACTACACCCTTTTTCTTTTGCTTTATTCTTGATTCTCTGTTAACTGGCTACAAAGTGTTAACCATTTCACATTTTCGCCTATCATGATCTCCCTCTATTTCGGCGCATTTAGCTCTCTTTTCAATTTGCAGTATTCTGTTGGAACACCGGAAATGTCATATGCATTTTCAGATCACTCAGGCGGCAGTACATTGACTTCATCAACTGCCAGTGATCAAGCTGGTTACTACAGGCAAAGTGCTTTTATGGGAAGTTGTAAGCATCAGGTTTGGCAAGCGATACGAGCATCATCAGCTGCCCCATATTATCTTGATGATTTTTCAGTCGGTACAAGTCAACTATCTCCCTTCTCAATGCTTTTCCTCGATACTTTATAGTAAGCTTTTACACTGATATTGTAAAAAAAATATTCTCTTTTCTTCTTTTCCAATTCACTTAAGACTCGTACCGCTGGCAAGATGGTGCAATAGTGGCAAACAATCCTACAATCTTTGCCATCAGAGAAGCACAGCTTCTATGGCCTGACACAAAAATTGACTGCTTGGTTTCGATTGGCTCTGGCTCTGTACCAACCAGGGTAATTCCCGTCTTTTCTCTTATGTGGAACTTAGTTGATGGAACTGTGGCTTCAAATGACAATTACACATGGTCAAATAGTGAAAAATAAAACATTTTTTGTATAAGAAAAATCGCTGAAGTACATAATGCGAATAAAAGCTAGACGTCCTTGTAAAGTATAAGTAATTATTTTCAATGTCAATCTAACTGTCTTGTAGGTACGGAAAGGTGGATGGCGTTATTTAGATACTGGACAAGTACTGATTGAGAGTGCATGCTCAGTCGAAAGGGTTGAAGAAGCTCTAAGCACATTGCTCCCTTTGTTACCAGAAATACAATATTTTCGGTTCAACCCAGGTAGGTAACACACACAGCATTTTACAACATACAAGAACACGCTATCCTCTTGAACACCTAGGAAATCTTAATTGTATAATCCATGTCAATTATCATAATGCATAATTGTTTGATGTCGAATATAGTTAAGTCTTTAAATATCTGGTCTATGCAGTTGATGATCGTTGTGGAATGGAGTTGGATGAGACTGATCCAGCGATCTGGCTAAAATTGGAAGCTGCGATTGAAGAATACATACAAAGCAATTCCCAAGTACTTAAAAACGCCTGCGAGAGATTAACACTCCCCTTCCTAAACGATGAGAAGTGGTGTGAGAATTTGAAACCACGGTTTATGAATGGAAAACTACCAAATAGCAGAGGTATCTATTTCAAAATTTATTTGCTTTTTAGAAAAACCTTCTCAAACTGTTAGCTTAGTAACTTATATCATTTTTCTTTCATCCTAAACAGTAGAGAGCAGTCCTTCTCTAGGATGGAGACGCAATGTTTTGCTTGTGGAGGCTCAGCATAGTCCTGACTCAGGGAGAGTAAAGTATCATGCTCGTGCGCTGGAGTCATTTTGTTCGAATAATGGAATAAAGTTATCTTCATTACATGCTACTGCTACTCCTGGATGCCAGAAACCATCTCCAGGAACTGCTTTTCCCACACCATTTTCCTCTCCTCTTATAACTGGAAGCTTGCCTCCGAGTCCCCTTCTATTCACTCCTGACAATGGCCCACAAAAGTTCAATAGGTTGATTGATATGGTTCCACCACTTAGCTTGGACGGGGGTCATGCTGGAAAGACGGTTATGTCGCCTCCATCATCTCCTCCAAGACAAAGACAACTTTATCTTCCATTACGACAGATGCATGAAAAGTTACAGAATTTACCCCAAGTGGGGATCATACATCTCTCACTTCAAAATGATTCTAATGGTTCGATACTGAGGTCAGTCCAAACTTTTCCATTTCCATCACATCACACTCAAGTCTAATAAGGTGATTCTAGTTAATTGATGACATTTGCGTTCTGGTTTCATTTAGTTGGCAAAATGATGTATTTGTGGTTGCTGAACCTGGAGATCTCGCTGATAAGTTTCTCCAAAGCGTCAAAGTCAGTATATTGTCAGTGATGCAAAGTAATCGCCGTAAGGCTGCATCGGTTCTTTCCAACATTTGTTCAATCTCGGATTTGGTGCGTATCAAGAAATGCTTCCAGGTTGGAAATATCATCCATCGTTATATCGGACGTCAAACCCAAGTAAGGATATGTTTTTCATATTGACTTCTTTGTGGTGTTAGTCTTATAGCTTTGGAAGGTTTATTTTGTTTTTGATGTTACTTGTTAATATATTGTAAAGGTGATGGAAGATGATCAAGAAATCGCATCATTTATGTTCCGCAGAACTGTCCCTTCCGCACACTTGACTCCTGATGATATTCGCTGGATGGTAATGTCACTTGACTTTTATACATTCAAAATCTCCTACTAGTTTCATGTTCACATATTTTTACTCTTGCATATCTGAAAAGGTTTAGCTTCTACGAATATATTGTCCATATGCTTATGTGCAGTTTGGTTGGCTGGTACAAAACTCAAACTGTAAAAGCTAGTGATAAGCGCAAGGCTGATAAGAAGATGGCCACATGTTCTCTTTTCAGGTTAAGCTAGATTTTGTCTTATGTTTTGGACATGTTATCTGAAACAGGTAGGAGCATGGAGAGATAGGATAATAGTCTTCTCAGGAACATTTGGACCAACACAAGCTGTAGTTAAAGCCTTTTTGGACTCTGGTGCCAAAGCTGTGATTGGCCCATCGAACGAGCCACAAGAGACGCCACTAATCACATCCCAAGGCTCCTCTGAGTACAACATTGGAGACCAGAACGGAAAATTTGAGATTGGAGAAGAAGAAGACGAAGAAGAAGAAGAAAACACAGTAACAGAAAGGGAAGAGATCGGACCACCAACACCGACAAGTGACTGGGAAGATAGCGACCACGAGAAAATGAACAGAGGCGATAAGTGTTGTGGTCTTTGGGAAGATGATGAAGAGGAAGTGTCTGAGTTTGTTTGCCAGTTATATGATCAATTGTTCAGAGAGAATTCAAGAGTTGATGTTGCTCTTCAAAAAGCTCTTGCCTCTCATCGAAAGCTCAGGTACACTTGTCATCTTCCTAATGTATAGAAAAAGTACAAATTTTATTAACTTTATACCTTTTTTGACCCGGGGGGAAAAGAAAACTTGAGAGAGAAAAAAACAACAGTATCAAAGTTTTGTTCGTTTCTGCAAATAAGAGTATCAAATAAGTTTATAGCTTTTGAAGCATTTAAGAGGTATGAGAAAGATATTGTTACTACTTTTTTTTTTCAAGGAAATATAGATTCAAACTTATTTAGTGTTATACTACTCTGTTTCTGGAATTTGAAAGTCAGACAAAACTAACATCCCAAGTAGAAAAACTGAGAAACCTTAGATTAAAAAAAAAAAAAAAATTCATGTATCATAACAAGAAACTGTGGAATCTATGTTGAAGACGGTGAATTGTTGTTGTTCATGGCAACGCATGCGAGACAAGTGATGAAAGACGACTCTAGGCTCTGGGATTATGTTTCCCACTGCTTGCAAGTGTATATTAATCGTAAAAGAGATCTAGCTGGAACACCACGGAATTGCACTTGGGACATAGATTCTGGTAGTAACTTTGTCACTCCAAACTTAAATTTGTAGGTTTTTCTTGTCTTTT
This sequence comes from Camelina sativa, assembly GCF_030686135.1. NCBI lineage: Eukaryota > Viridiplantae > Streptophyta > Magnoliopsida > Brassicales > Brassicaceae > Camelina > Camelina sativa. Next base: position 29,816,128 of record NC_141895.1, read on the forward strand.
TGGAACGTAAATCAAAAAGATAACGATTTCACATTAATCAAACATTCAAACAAAAAAAAGTTTAGTATGAGATTAACACTGTGATTCACAGATGATGCGATCTCCCCACAATGCCAAATTACATCAAATTACAAAGAATTGTTTGCATCCGACTGACTTCGAACTCTAACCCTAATTACTTTCTTGGGTTTTACGTTAAAAGAAAAAAAAAATGAAAAGAAAACTTAATGGTTTAAAGGATTGGAAAATGTATTTTTATGAATCAGATGATGATGTCTGAGTAGCAGAGGCAGGATCAGTATTAGTGTTATCAATGACCTCTATAGGCTTAGCTAAGAACTCAAGTGCTGTGACCACATCTCCCATCAATGGCCTAGTCTCTGCTTCTTCTTGTAAACACATCGCTGCAATCGCTAAAGCTTGATGCAACCCTTTTACTGGGTAATTCCCTTCTAGATTTGGATCCACAATATGTGCAAACATCCTTCTATCTTTCAACAACGGTTCCGCCTGCAAAAAAAAAAAAAATAAAGGACTTTACTCAGTTCCTTCCTTCACAAGCAACAACAAAAAGATGGTGACAAGACTCTTGTTTGATGAAGTACCCAAGAGATCAAGTTTTGTTCTTCGGTTGGTCTATCACCATCAATAGCTCGTCTTCCGGAAATGATCTCAAGCAGGACAACGCCGAAGCTGTAGACATCGGATTTAGCCGTGAGTTGACCAGTCATTGCATATTCAGGAGCACAGTATCCGTATGTTCCCATGACTCTAGTGGACACATGATCTTTGCCTTCAGTTGGTCCAAGCCTAGCTAACCCAAAATCCGATAGCTTTGAGTTAAAATCAGATTGTAACAATATGTTTGAAGCTTTGAAATCGCGGTAGATCACAGGAGGATCTGCGTAGTCATGCAAATACTCGAGCCCTTTAGCTGCACCGTGCACTATCCGCATTCTCGTGAACCAGTCTAGACTTGGTGCCCCTTCTGGTAAGTCTATATAATGAAGTAAGATTAAAAACATTAGATTACAATGCAAAATCTTGACCATATAACAATGAAAAGGTCACAGCTTATATACCAAACAAATGATCTTCCAAAGATCCGTTGGGCATGAATTCATAAACGAGGACTCGTTGCTCGTCTTCTACACAATAGCCAATGAGATTAACAAGGTTTGGATGTTGAGCCAGACTCAATACCATCACTTCAGCAAAGAACTCCCTTGTTCCTTGCAAACCATTCCTGTCAAGCCTCTTTACAGCCACCACCTAAACTTCTCATCATCCAAATCAAACAAAAATTAGCAAACATTTTCGCCAAATCCGCATACATATACGTAAGATAAATTAATAGATGGAGAAAGGACCTGATTGAGGCTGCTAAGGAATCCTTTGTAAACTCTTCCGAAACCGCCTTCTCCAATCATACAGTCCATACTGAAATTGTCCGTTGCAGCTATTAGTTCCTTGAATTTGAAGATTCTGCCACAGTTCTTGACGTTCCCGTACTTCTTTATCTCGTCCGTTATATACTTCTGCCTGCAGCTTCCTGCATTTCTCAACGTTTCCATTTTCAGAAACTAAAAAATGATACAAATTTTTGAAAAGATTGAGAAGAGAGAGAACGTTTACGATGAGTACCTTTTCGGCGTGAACGAAATGTGAAGATAGCGAAAAGTTTTCGGCTTTGGCCTCTATAAGCTGTAAGACCTTCATCAAATGAATCTCTAGGCGAATTAGGTCCAAGATGTTGTGGATTGATGAAACAAGGACAAAGCTTCATCATTTTTTAATTTTCTTTCTCTTTTTTTTTCTTTTGTGTTCTTGATCTCTTCAGACAAAAACAAATCCTTTGAAATGAAATCCCCCAAGGAAAGATTCGATCTTGTCTCTCTATACCGATCCTTTCATATCCAAACCCTGTCTGGGCAATAAGAATCTGAAAGAAAGATCAGATCCTTCCTAGGAAAATGATGTCGCATGACAGGAGGTTCACAAAGTTTTGCTGTCTCTTGTTGTTGTTGTTGTTATATATAAATGTTTCCCATGTTTGGATGTCTCTCAAATTTGGATAAAAAGGATTATTCTTCTTCTCTCTTATTTTTAGAGGGTTCTCTTTCTTCTCTGTTCGTTTATTTGGAATAAGCCAACGCGTCTGTCTCTTCTCTTACTTTTTTAACAAACTTCTAATCAAATCTTTACTAGTTCGTGGTAAGCATGTAGAGATATTAAACTTCGTATATATTTTATATATAGTCATCATACTATATAGTATAAAACATAGGAAGACACTAAAAATATACATAAATAGAGATATACGGTTTGAGTTTTGACCATTAAGACAGGCTACAATAAGCTTCAATGCATTGACCAATCTTACAGATAAAAATGTTTTAACATCTCTCTGATTCCAACACCAAAACTAACAGGATAAGCCTAATTGACCAAGTTCATGACTTGATTTATATCTGAGAATCTCAAACATGAGCCAGCACAAAAACAGCATTTATCTAATAGCTACCAGGATGATCAAAAGATTACTATCGTCTAAGAAGCTATGATCTTTATTTCATTGCTGACAGATAAAGATAGAGAAAATTCGTAAAAAATCGAAAGTACCAATTTCAGAACGATTCATTGAGGCAATGCAGCTTCGACTTCATTCCACAACTCAACATTTCTAGTGAACTTCTCTTTAACTTGCCCAATGAGCTCCTTCGCTTCTTCGACTTTCGAATCTTTAGCTAATCCGTTAACAAGCGACTTCATGATACTGAAACTAGGAACCCAATTCTTCTCCATAGTCTCTTTACAAAGACTCACAGCCGTCTCAAAGTCACCTCCTTTGCACAAGTAATAAATGAGAGTGAAGTAACACTCACTATCAGGCTTACATCCTCTGTTCACCATAACCTTAAACAACTTCTTGGCCTCTTCCAAATCATCTTCGTTACAAAACCCTCGAATCAAATGGCTATAAGTCACCGTATTCGGTTTCATCCCTGCAGACAACATCCCATCAAGCAAAGCCTTTGCTTCTTTAGCTTTCTTCCTCTTGCACAAACTCTGAATCCTAATGTTGTAAGTCGAAACACCGATGTTAACACCACGATCTTTCATCATCGCCAACACTTTCCCAACTTCATCATTCTTATCCTCTGCATAAAACCCTGAAATCATCAAACCAAAGCTAGAGCTATTCGGCTTTAATCCTTTCCTCTCCATCTCCGCAACAATGGAGTAAGCAGAACTAGCTGAACCGGATTCACAGAACACTTTGATCATACGGTTATAAGTCTCAAGATCAGGCTCAATCCCATACATCTTAGGCATCTCAATATAAACTCGTTTCGCTTCTTTGTAATCCTTAGCTACTAAACAAGCAAAGAGAAGAGCGTTCAAAGACTTAACCGTACGAGGGATCCCAAGTTTCTCAAGATCACTAAAGACCCTTAAGGAGTGATCAAGCATATTAGCTTGAGCATACAAAACAATGGCGTGAGCAGCGAAACGCTCCGATTTGAGATCAGGTCTGTTCTCGATGAATCCGTCGAGAAGATTCGAAACGGCGGTGAAATGTTTCTTCTCGGCGAGATTCTCGACGGCGGCGGAGAAAGCGATACGATCAATGTGGCAATCTGGAGTCAAGGAAGCAGCACGGCAGATCTCGAGGATACGATCTGGATCTTTCTCGGATTTGAGAAGAGAGAGAGCTGCTTTGCTTTTTTCTCTGCTTGTGAGAGGAGTTTTCGAATCTGGTGAGAGGATTGATGAAGCGGAAGAGGAGGAGGAGGAGGAGGAGAGTGATCTGATTTGAGGAGATGCGTTGAGGTGACGGAAGAGAGATGTTGATGAACGGATTCGAGAGAGTAACGCCATTGTTGTTTTAGGGTTTGTAGATGTTGAAGAAGAAGAGAGACTGTGCTAATGGGGAAGACGAAGACGGAGAGTGAAGAAATTAGGGTTTTTTAGGGTTTTTGGTATGTGTTAAATCTAATCGTAGCTGTTGATGGTTTTCTAAAAAAATCGTCACAATGGACGGTTGGGATGAGTTTGTGATGAAAATAAAAATAAAAAAGTTAAGGATCCGACTAAACCGGGGGATTGAACCCGACGTGAATCGAACACGCAACCTTCTGATCTGGAGTCAGACGCGCTACCATTGCGCCACGGATCCGGTGAACAATAGCCACTAAAGTTTGTTTATATTCGCAATGAACACCTCTATAAAAGGCAATCAAAGACCTTCATTCATTTTTTTTTTAATAAAATGTTAAATTATAATCAAAAAGAGAAAATATATTTTTTACATTATGTGCTTCATTTGGCCAATTGTTTTAGTCGAAGAAGAATAGAATGCAGGAAAGAAAAAAGTGTTTAAAGGTTGTAAGAGAGATTAGAGCCTGGATTGTAGCCAAAGCTGAAAATCATCATCGTATCTTCGGTCACCTTGTAGACCAATTGACATTCATTTTTATCTTTTAAGAATCATCACCAAACTATTTTTTACATAACAAAGGTATATTTTGAAGAGTCACTAAAAAAATTTGTTTAATTAAACAAAATTTTAATTAATATTGTTTAAGATTTTGAATAATACGTAAAAAGAGGTCACAAAAAAAAAAAAAAAAATTGATTTGGACTACCATTTTTGTTGGACCGGCCTTAAGGATCTCCAATCCACCTCTATATTTGTTTTTTTACTCTATTTTAGAGTAAAATCTACTCCAACTCATCTCTATTTCTACCTCTATAATAGAGATTTCTATTTTTTCCTCTATATATAGAGGAACTCTATTTTATCCTCTATAATAGAGTTGAATTTTTTTATTTATAAAATGGTTCTTGAACTTTTAACACTTTTATATTTATGATCAAAATAAATAAAACATATATTTAAATAGTTTAATAATAGTTTAATGAAGTGGAGGTTTTGTATTGAACAACACAATACTCAAAGTTTGTAGTAAGATTCAATTCTCTTAAATATTTTAGTTTTTATTCATACCATAATATTATTTTTAATACAACAAAACTAATTATTTAATATTCTAGTAAATTACTTCCGGATCCACCAATATCCCTAAAAATTTGTCCAAACGACGTAGATGGAGGAGGAGCATGATCTTAATGCACCAATTGAAGTTGAAAGAGAAGTTCCACCTCCAGGAGTCCAAATGTCGGAAGATGATGATATCCGATTCCAAGAATTTCTAGGTCGATTTAGAAAAATCAAAGATAAAGAAGCTCATTTTTCACTTCGAAATGCATTAATTGAGCATTTGTGGGAAAAATACACTAATGTCGATGGTGAAAAAAAATCTACTATGTTTTATTATTTTATGTGATGCAATGTATTTTTTTTAATAAATGTGATATTTAAATAATATTTATGAATGTTAAAAATTTAAATAATATCATATTTTTATGAAAGTTTCACAAATACTAAAATAAATGGGTTAGTTTGCAACCTTTATAATTAAAAGGTATTAATAGTAAAAAAAAAAAGAATCTCTGCGGAATATTCTTTTTTAGAGAAAAAAATAGAGGTATGCATTGGAGCAAAAGTCACCTCTATTATAGGGTTCCTCTATTTTAGAGGTAAAAATAGAGAAAATCATTGGAGATGGTCTAAATAGAATTTGAAACTTCGCTAGGAAAAAATGATTTAAAATCTCCAAAGTTGAATTGAAGAACAATATATACAAATTAACTCATGTTGTTTGTTTTTGGAGATTATTGTAGTCATTGTTACCAAAAATTATTATAATTTCGGGTAATCTCTCAAAATCATTGAGAAATATTATAAAAATGTTAATTTTAAAATAAACTGTATCTTTGATATGATTTGTGTAAATAATTCAATGAATAACAAGAGATTGTAAATAAATTCCAAGTTTGATAACATATGATTTGATGAGAGACTCAGAAAATCACTATTTGAGCAACATGTCATTTTGGGAAACATCAAAATCACCCGAAATGCTAGTAAGAAATATATCAGATCCTTACATAAACCTTATTAAACAGCAATAAGCATAGTTTTTTTTTTTGAATCTAAACATAGTTTATAACCGAATCAATAATAACATGACACGCAGAAGTGTGGCAGTAGACGTTGACATGAGACCATGTTTATATATAAACCATCATTAGTAACATTATTCATATCTTCTTGAGAAACTCAATGATGTGAATTCCGAAGGCATTGCAGACAACTTTGATAGCATGAAAGCCGGACCCTTTAGCCAGTACCTCAAACTCTTTCTCAGTCCGTTCTATACCTCCACGGCTGTGTGCCAACATTATGCAGTCTACATGGAGTGCTTGTTTGGTCATAAGGCTTGAGTCTAGAGTATCTGGAAGTACACACTCAGCTACTATCACTTTTCCATTTTCTGGAAGCGCGTCGTAGCAATTCTTTAAGAATTTAAGACATTGTTCATCGCTCCGAGCGTGGCATATCCACTGTTACAAGGTAAAAAGAATGAAAATGTTTTGAGATTTCATTTCCTTGCTGAACTTATAATGATCTCAATATGGTCTTGACTCTAGTAATTACTAACCTTCATGAACATGGCATCACCTTTGGGGACACTTACAAACATATCTCCTCCAACATGCTTAATACCTGTATTATTTAGTAATAGGACATTCTATCAATCAAATCTTGAACAAATGATGTAAGAATATCGGGTTTTTTTAAATGCCGAGAAAGATGTATACAAACCGGGATATGAAGGAGCGTCTTTGATTACATGAGGGAGATCAAAGTTGATGCCTTTAAGGTTGGGGTACTTGGAGACAATCATCTTGAGAGTAGCACCACTCCCGCCACCAACATCTACCAGGGAACTCAAGCCATCAAAACCCTTATAGATCTCGAGAATCTTCTTCATGGATATTGTGGAATGGTTTGACATTCCATCGTTGACGACTTTGTTGAATCTAGTGTCAGTCTTTTGGTACTCTAACACGCTCATGCCATAAGCCTTGTTAAATGGAGTCTCACCAATAAGAATTGCATCCTTCAAATGGTACCTGCAAGTGTCTTTGGCATGAGATGATTCGACTAAAAAAATACTAGAGATGTTGATTAACTCTTCTTCTCTATCATTTTGTTGGTCAAATCCAAAGACAGAGATTATCTTCCTACAGTATTATGTTCCTTTTCTTATTGCTCAATAACCAAATAATGAACTATTAAGAAAAACTTTTATATAGAATCAAATAGCTGTTAAACTATTTAAGTAGTTGTATATATGAGAAAACCATATCTTAATTCCCAAATATCAAATATGATACCAGAGCATATCGTTTTTCTAGCATAAATATGCTCCTTTTTCAACAACCGTGGCTGCATGCATCGATATCGACCACTTCATTATTCAATGCAACACCAGCAATATGATGGCCAAGCTCATTACGTAAAATGGCTTGGAAGTAACCAAAAGACTGATATTGCATGGGCTACTATATTGCATGGGCACATTATGCAATTGAAGGACCAAATCGAAGAAAAACATTAAAGGATCCAAATGAACGATGGTCAATATTAGGTCCTCAAAACTCTCCTCAAAAACTGGTCAATATAAGTTAGAGATCTTCTGCAATATTCTCGGGAGATCAAACCTGTTTGTAACTAAGTAGTCTTTATATACTTTGTAATCTAGATTTGTAAATGATGAGGAAATACAAAGACTTTCACCAAAACTGTCGTAAGATATTTTGCATATCAACTCGTATTGTATGTACTCATATTAATATTTTTGAAAAGCCTTTGAGAAAATATACGAGAAAACAACTTCTCTATAGAAAGATTCCATCTTCTCTAATCTCCCTTCAAAGATCTTAACTCTAATCTCCCTTCAAAGTCATGTACGATTTAAAAAAAACATTTTAAATATTTTCTAAAAAGAATGTTTCTTCTAGCTCTTGACTACCTTCGTTTTGTTTCTAGAATTTTGGCTAGAAAAAAAAAATGCGTGTCGTGTAGCAATTCGACCGCTACCACATAAATAGTTGTATTTGAGATATAGTAATATGAGTATCGTTTCCTAGGTAGTATATGATATCAAACAATATCGTTTTATCTGTTTTTGTCTCATTTGTCTTCAACACTATCCTAACTCTCTCTCTCGCTCTCTCGTTTACCATTGCAATTGCATTTGACATCAATCAAGAAGCATAGGTTTTAACGACATAATTTATTACTTAATCTAAGTACAATATATCCTAAAATAAGAACTCATCTGATAATTTCAGAAATACCAGCTCTCCATGAAGATCTTATCTTGGTTCATGAGGCAAAGAGGAGCAATCGAGACGCTATCTTCGTTCTTGGTCAAGTACTTGCACACCAGACCAAGCCCGTAAACCCGCTCGACACCATCGCCGCCTGGAAGCGTACGGACGGAGCAGGTGAGAATGGAGTATGCCGCAAGAAGCCGAAGGATACGGTCGAGTAAGAGTGGAGCTTCCGGGTTTTTGGTCGGGAGATGGGAAGTGATCTCTGCCGGAGACATCGGAGAAACGTTTTTGGCCATGATTTCGAGAAGTTCGAGCTGTAAAGCTGCTTGTAAAACCATCGGAAGAACGGAACAGCTGGCTAGCTGCATGGCGAAGAGGTTAGCTTCGTCGTTGGTGACTTGCACCGGAGTTATTTGTGTCTCTGGTGTTGATTCCATTTTGGTTAGAGTTTTTTCTTTTTCTTCTTTTATTTATTGTGTTTTGGGTTTCTCTGCGTTGAGGTTTGTGATTTTATGATGGGTAAGAGAGTATATATGGCTGAGGTTTATTCATTTTATTGGGATTTTATTGAGTGTGATGCTTAAAGTTTTAAAATAACCAATTTGAGTTAGTTTTTCTTCTTTACATAATGAGAATTGATGCTTTTTCCCCAACAACAAAAACATCATTTGTATACTGATGCTAAAATGGATTATTAAGCTTGTATACTGAACTCATTTGTTGTTATTGATAGATTGCTTTGCAAATAAATTTTTAGAAAATTTGGATTTGATATTGTATTTATTGCTTTTCTATGTCAAAACTCAAAACCCCTCATTCGATCCAATTAATCATTTACGTTATTTACTTCAATCTTTTTTTTTTTTTGAAAGATTTATATACTTGTCCATGTTACTATGTTTGTCTTTCTTTCCTTTTTTAGCTGTGTTTGAGAAGAGTAGACATTTTTAAAAAAGATATCACAAAATGTGATAGTTTTGTTTTTTATATTTGAATGTGAGATAGAGAAGACAAAATAGTGCGGTAGAGTGAGTGTCCTCGAAGAGAGAATCTCTAATCACACTCAAAAAATTGTATATTTCTCAAATATACAAAACAAAACAACTTTATTATATCTTTGATCTTTCTAAAAAGTGTTTACTTCTCAAATACAAAAATTTTAATGGCTTAATAGATAAAACACTTATAAAGGAAATTTCTTTTCCATCTTACAAAAACTTTTTTCAACCCACATAAACTTCTAACATGGAAAAGAAATTTGCTTTATAAATGTTTTGCAATCGAAATATATCAGATAACCTGCTATTTAAATTGCCTTTGTTTTGGATGGATGTATGAATTTGGTGATTTCAGTTTACCTTGTATTGAGATCTTTGTTTACAAGTTCTAACCTTTTCTGTTGCTAAGGGCTTAATCATGATTTTATAATTAGTATCTATATAGTTTTTTAGATGTTGTGTGGAAATCACAAAGTTTGTTTAGACCTGAGTCACGTCCTAGGCATTGGCTGCCAGGTTTTTTTTAAAAAAAAATTGTTGTGATGAAGTGGTTTGGATGATCAAGTGTCGTCGGGTTTGCAAAAAGATCTCCGGCCCGGCTAATAGTTTATTATGTGCTGGATGCGGTCACTCAAAAAAGTTTCCGAAATCATGTTTTTATCTTATTTTATTTTCGTTTCTTTTGTTGAATTATATCTTCAATTTATCACTAATTTAACCTATATTTGGTGGATATTTTGACATCAATTTTTTTGTTATTTTGTATTTCCTTCTTGTTTGAATATAATTCCTTTTTTTTTCATAAAGTTTGAAGTTTAATTTTTAATAAAATTATCGGTTTGTAGATTGACTGGACCACCGTTGGTCCTGCTGATTGTTACATATTTATTGTCGTCGAGACCAATAATGCTTGTGACTCTATCTGTCGTTGAGACATATTTGTCAACTCTATTTTGCTTGTAAGAAAAATTAAGAACTCAATCTGGTTGCTATAAAATATATTTACTCCTACACTGAATTACAAACTTTGCTTTCTTATCTAAATCCCACCCTTCAAACAAAAACCAATCCAAATTTTTTTACTCAAATCTTGAACAAATGATGTAAAAATATCGGGTTATTTGAAATGCGAGGGAAATGTAGAAAAACCGGGATGGGAAGGAGCGTCTTTGATTACATGAGGGAGATCGAAGTTGATGCCTTTAAGGTTGGGGTATTTTGAGACAATCATCTTGAGAGGAGCACCACTCCCACCACCAAAGTCAAGCCATCAAACCCCTTATAGGTCTCGAGAATCTTCTTCATGGATATTATGGAATTGTTTGACATTCCATTGTTGAAATCTAGTGTACCTTTGGTGCTCGAACACGCTCATGCCATAATTAAGCCTTGTTGATGAATAGAGTCCAACCAACACGCTCATGCATCCTTTAGTAACTGCAAGTCTCTTTAGCATAGACGATTCGATTGAAGAAAATCCATAACCAGAGACGTTTGAAGTTTGGAGTTTAATTTTTATTGAATTTATCGGTTTGTCCGTTTTTTTTTTTTCATAACTCTGACAGATTCATTGATTGGACCACTGTTGGTCCTAACTGCTTACATATTTATTGTCGTCAAAACCAATAATGCTTGTGACTCTATTTTGCTTGTAAAGAAAAAGTAAGAATTCTCTTTGATATAAAATATATTCAACTCTTACACTGAATTACAAACTTTACTTTCTTATCTAAATCCCACCCTTCAAACAAAAACCAATCCAAATTTTTTCACTTATGAACTCCACACAACAACAATACTCGCAAAACCTCAAATTTTTCGAATCATATTATATAATCAACAAAGCGAGTTACATTTTTCGATTGAAAAACGAGAGTTTCACAATTGAATCTGCATCTTTCATGTGTTCCTCTATCGCCAAATTTTGGGGGAAAATAAAATTTTTGATTTCATTTTGACCTCAAAACTCCCAGAAACAAATACAACAAATAAAATCATTTTTTTAATTTATTGCTTCAAAAGCGGCTCACGGCTCTCTTCCCACTGGTCCAGTCTGCTCGAAGCTTTCGCAACCTAAACATATAAAATTAATCAAATTAATAATACTAACGATTCAATGAATACTTCCATTAATTTGTGCTTAACGCTTTTCATTATAAAACATAAAGTGTTTAATTCTTTTCATTATAAAACATTAAAGTGTTTACCTCTTTGTCCCAGTCAGTTCGGAAAGTGACAATAACTAAGATTATCGTCTGCATTAATGTACCACCAATCATCCCTGTCCATATACCCTGCATCATATCATACATACATATTAAATATTACAAATCTTTCTAAATACAGTATGTAACCATTATTGTAAACCAAATTTAATAAGTATTTATTAATTCACCTTAGCTCCCATATCATAAGTGAACCCAAGAACGAAACCAATTGGTATCCCCACAACGTAGTAACATCCAATGTTAACGTACGCCACAAATGCTTGCCATCCACATCCAACCGCAACACCTAAAATAGATTTTGAGTAGTACAAAAGACTTAAATTGAATTAAATCTTCATTCCTAATATAGATTTTGAGTAGTACAAAAGAATTGAATTGAATTTTGATAATTAAGAGTACTTTATCATGAATGAAGATTTGATGTGAAATGTGGGGTTTCTTTTTTTACCTGACAAAACAGGCTGAATCCCGTTGAGGACAATTGTGATGGCGAGAAAGGGAGATAAATCGGCAACAGCCTCGGCCACCGCGGGACTATCAGTAAACGCATAGCTGATGACATTTCGCCACGATAAGACCACGATGGCTTCGAATATCGCTAGTAAGAAAGATACTCCCGTCGTAACAACTGTGGAAAACGCGGCTGCTCTCGGGTTTCCAGCTCCTAATTCATTGCTTACTCTCACACTATGCATAAATAAATTTGAGGAAAAATAATAACAATTAGTATCGTTTTATCTCCGGATTGTAAATAAAATTAATGTTGGTACCAACCTTGCAGCTGCATTGAATCCAACGGAGACCATGAACGAGATGGCAGAAATTGACATGCTGCAAAACACAGAACAAGGAAGAAAAATGTGAGTGTTTTGATCTTTGGTATGTGCAAGTGTGTGCCGTTTTTGCTAATTGAAAACGACACAATGAAGACAACAAAACAAAACAAAAAATCTTAGAGATCTTCTACTGAGACATGACGACGTTGAGGAATAGGACTTAGGTAGGAGTCGTCATTTTCAACTCGTCAGAAAGAAAGAAATCATAAAGAACTTTAATTATTTAACCACTACAATTATTACAGTTTAATGTCAGACCATAACGCAACAAGTTATATATAGGTCCCATCCCATGTTCACAGTATATCAAACATGGAAATAAATAAATTTACAGCTAATTTACTAGTTTTTAGACATATTCATTCTCTCTTCTTCCAAATCGTGGTGTTAAGTATCAGAAGGTAAACAATAAAATTGTTAAAACAAACAAAGAAAGAAATCAAATTATTTTAGTGAAAAATACTCCGTTAAATTAAAATACTAAATTTTAAACAGAGATACTTTAAATAATTAACCACTACAAAATTATTTTTTGTCACATTAATACGACAAATGATAGTATAGTATTATTTTTTGGTTAAAGCTACAACAAATTATTTGTCTTTATCGTTAATTATATGAAACTGGGAATAAATAAATATCCACTTTACGACTTTAACAGCAATAATTACTGCTAAATTTCGTGGACACTTTTAATAGATTTTAGACGTTACTCAAATTAATTTTCTACTTTTGGCAATTTATTTCCTATGCTGGTTACGTCTTAAAAAAGTGAGAAATATAATTGTTTTTAATAAAAGCATAAAGTTTAAAAAAAAAAAAACAAAAAACAAAAATCTAAAATTAAAAAAAAAAAAAAAAAAAAGTTAGAAACGTTTACCAGATAGCTAGAGAATCCAAAGCAAGCTCAGGGTCCTTGAGAAGTCCGGCGAGCAAAACAAGAATCTGTGAGTACCAAGATTCAAGACAAAGCATGACCGCAGAAGCTGCCGATAACCGGAAAAAATCCCAAAGACCTTCAAAAGCTTTCCAACTAAAACCTTCCCAAGTCCGACGACATCTCGGACTCATCTTAATATAAACAATCTGAGCCACCACAATGATCCACCACGAGAAGCTATGAATCAAGGACAAAGCCAAGAGACCGTAACCAAGACAGTACACAGCTATCCACGAGAGAACGAGATGGATCACGAGGGTTGCGGCTGAGATGTAAGCGCTCGGAGTGACGATACTCTGCGCTTGGAGAAACTTCTGGATCGGGAAGTTGACCGCGTAAGCGAAGATCACTGGTATCATACCGTAGACGAACACTGAAGCTAATGTTGCGACTTGTTCCGGCTCTCCGAGTGAAGTGAGGATTGGATTCGAGAAGAGGAAGAGAAGTGACATTGGTAGACATGTTATGATTAGAACCAGCGTTGATCTTTGAAGGTAAACTCCAAGCATTTCGTATCTATGTGCTCCATGTGCTTGACCACATAACGTCTCTACTGCACTTCCCATTCCAAGCTATCTCACCAACAAAAAAAAAATAGATTAGATTTTATTTAAATTTCAAGAAATTTTCAATAGGCCTAGAAAAAAAAATGATTGTTAGAATTTAGTCAAATTTCAAGAAATTTTGAAGGCTTTTCAATAATATACAACAACTGTAACAATTTTTTAAATTATTATTATTATTTTTTAAGTATATATATTTGTAGCTTAAAATTATAAATGTAGAGCAAAAAAAAAAAAAGGAGATAAGAGAGATATATTACCAAAAGACCGTACGTAAACATATTGAATCCGCTGTTACCAAGCGAAGCGGCGGCGAGTTCGAAGCTACCAACGTGACCGGCGAAGATACGTGTGAGAATCGACATACCGTTGTTGATAACGTAAACAAAGATCGCCGGAGCAGCCAAATGAAAGAGAAACTTCATTTCGATCATCATCGCCAGATAAATCCTTCGAAAATACGGTAACTCTCGATCCGTCAACACAGTCTCGAGACGATAATCAACGAACGATTTCGATGATTCGATCAGTGGACGGTGGAGGTTTTCTAACGATTCTGAATTCATCTTTTTCAAGAATCTTCGAGAAAAAACAAATGAAAATATTATTATTGGGAGTATCGAAAATAAATCTGAAGAACGAATATAGTGTTTCTCTCTCTCTCTCTTTAACTTCTGTTTTTTTTTTTGTTTTTGGTTTCTGTGTGTTGTTTGTGTGAGAGTCTCTGCAACTATGGCAGAGTTATATAATGTGAGAGCTTTTGCTGACGGAAATAATAATAATTATTTTTTTTACTACACCAATTATTATGTTAATATATATGGAAATGAAGTAACGAGGAAAGAGTGTTTTACAAATTTTTAAACCCTTTTAGATTTTCTTTTGGAATTATTTGTTACAATCGTACTATGATGTATTTTGAACAAGCCAAATTACACTTAATATTAGTGTCACGACCCAATAATATAACTATTGGAGTGTTGTATAATTTACCATTATTAATTTTTTTTTTTGTCATTGCTTCTCATCGGTTACAGTTGTTATCAATGCCCGTCCGGTGAAATGCGAGGTCCAATACAGAAAAAAAATAAGGATTTTTTTTTAAATAATAAAATACTAAAAGCTGATATTTGTTTTGCTAACTATATGGGGCTGTCAAAATATTTTATATATTAACTTCTAAAATTTTGGGATTTTTTAATTATGGAGACCTTTTTGCTAATTTTAAAACCTATTTTATTAATTATGGGATATTTTTTCAAAATATGGGACCTTTTAAATAATTTTGGACTTTTTGGGAGCTTTTTATTGGACATTTTTCAAATTAGGAGGCCTTAGGAGGCCTTTTTACTTGGGAGTTTTGAGGTCTTATTAGTTTTATAAAAACTTTTCAAATGGGATTCAAAATTTTGAGGCCCAATACGAATGTTTCATTAGAATTGGTGAAGGGCCGAGCCTGATTGTTATATTGTCGCTTTGCCATAAAAAAAAATTTCCGTAAAAGTATCCCATTGTATAGAACCTTTTTATATAAAAAAAAGAAGAGATAAATTATGAATAAGAAAAAAAATGTGTACAAAAATTTCTTTGTCTGAATATATAATTGAGATATATGTGAAGATTTTTGTTTAATTTATTACTTGTATCTTGACATTTTTAATTAAATCTACAATTACTCTTTAGATCCGTTAATTGAATTACAAATCAAATGAAATCATTAGCTTAATATATAATTAGTAAACTTCCAAAATTAATCATATCTTCATATTGACAATAACTTTCTTAAATCAAAGAAAGCATAAATTAACAACTTTGTTGACAAAAAAAAACAAAAAAGAAAGAATAAATTAACTCCTCCTATTAATATATTATTTAATGATTAATTCTATGATTTTAAATTAATCATATATTCATATTGACAATAACTTTCTTAAATCAAAGAAAGAATAATTTAACTCCTTCTACTAATATCTTATTTAATGATAAAAAAAAACCATATTGAAAATCACTGCTGTAAAAAATCGTTTTCTGTAATTAAATTAAGATTCTTTTTATTGTTATTAATATTCTGTTATAAACTATATATAACTACTTTTTCGTGACAATTTGACAATTTTAAAAAAGTTAAATGATAAATAAAATTGAGCACACAGAATTCGTTACAAAAATTGGGATTTTGGTCACTCACACCATTTGAATCTAGATTAACACTTCAACTACTGATTCTTTTTATTGGACCTTAAGTTGTATCAAACATAAGGTCCGAGGGAAACTCAATACAAAAAACTACTGATTATTCTTCATAGTCGATTTAGTTCTGAATATTAAAAATATTAGAAAATTATATAAATGACTGAATCAAAATAAAACTTGGTTAAATTTTAACAAATATAATTAAGAACTTCATATATAGTTATTTTGAGTATTTTTGTTATTCTGGTCTAAAAATAACTAATATCTTCAAGTTTATAATCGTAATATAGGTAACTAGATTTGGATTCGATTTGGTTATCCAGGTATAATAAGCCTCAAGTTCTAACCAACTGGGGATCTTAGTTTCGTTCAATCCTTCTTTATCGGATTGTTTTAATTTAGGTTTTCAGTTCATATTCTTTGGCCAAACATAGTTGAAAATTTTGGATCTAACGAGGATAATTCATGATGTCCTCGTTGCTTCATTCCCACACACACAAAAAAAAAAATGTTTTACATCATTAGTTTTATATATTTGTATTATGGTTAAGTAATGTAAAAATAATTTGTATTACTTAATAAATGATTTACATTTTGTCAATATTGTATATACTTTGTTTCTGTTAAATTTAAAATAAATATTTGTTTCATTTACATCAGTTACAAAAAATATTGTAACTTTATGGTTTTGCCAATTACGTACGACTAAACTCCAATAAAATAGGATAATTCATGTGTAAACCAGAGGGAAAAAAATCCATATGTGTAACCTAATGATCAATACAAAGAATGAGAGTACCTTGATAACTTTTTAATGACCTCATATGAATGAACCTCTAACTATTCTGTATGTTAAATCGAATATGACAATGTCATACTTTAAGATAAGACTAATTTGGGAAAGACAAAATATTAAAAATTGAAAAATCACATACAACCAAGTGGTTGGAACGAGAGCCGGCCAAAATCCAAGTAAAGATTGCTTGGGCTTGGAGCTTTAATTCATATATACTCCTTCTGTTTTTATTTAATTGTCATTTTAAAATTTTTTACGTAGATTAAGAAATTGTGTAAATTAATAAATTTAACTTTATAAATAATTTATTGCATGGTCAGTGAGTGCAACTTTAATTTCTACTATTCAAATTATGTATTTATGAAAAAGGAAAATTAGGTAATATAAAATATATACGAAAATGACATATAACATGGGGGATGTGTATGCTTATTTATTTTGGCCACGTGATTTCTCGCGTTGATCTCCTAATGAAAACATACTATGAATATCCATTTTTTTTGTTTTGGATAAAAGATCTATGAATATCCATTTCTTGTTCTTCTATTTAAAAATAATAATATAAATATATAGAAAGGAAAAACATATCCACTTCTTTTTAAACAAGATTCAAATTAACATATTTTTACAGTAAAGTATCATGAGTAGTGCATTGTTCGTATTATATGGAAAATAATTTTCGTATTATATGGAAACTAATTTTGTTCGTATTATTGATTATTAGTCCAAAATATGAAAAAGTATGATTCAACACGGAATCTGCTTCCATTATATGCAGAGAAGAGAGAAGTGAGTAAAATTCTGCTGCAAACTTTCATAAAAGTTTATAAGATGCTGATACTTATTTTATATTTCCTATACACCAAATATTACGTATATTTACTATTTTAGTTAGTCTAGTTATAGATTTAATTTTATTCTATGAATAATCAATGAAATCGGGAGTTACATTTCTACAAAAAAGTGGTCACGGAACATGGCTTATAAATGAAGCAAAATCAAAATTAAAGCAAAACCAAACCCTTTTTCGATAAAAATAATATAAAAACAATTCAGTGTTTGGTAAAAGTGAAGAAAGAATAGAAAACAAAATTAAAACTCCAAAAAGAAAGATATGTGAGCCATCTGTAGTTATTTTGAGTTACTTGATGTTTTGTTTATACTCGTTATTTCACGAAAATGTCTAACTAGTACTTTTTACAGACAAATATACAAATTTCAATTCTTTTTTTTTTTTTGAACAAATACAAATTTCAATTCTATCTTGCATTAACTGAGTAAAAAAAAACAACTATAAAATAATATTTTCCTGTAAAATGAAAAATAAAATAAAATAATATAGTACTCTTTAATTATACACTTTTTTTTGGTTGTGTTTTCATTTAAGTTCTTATTTACGTTTTAAAATATTTCTTTATAATTTGATGTTTACTAACATGGGGTTACGTTAAGTTTCAGTGGGTTTTAATTAACCTTTGGAAGTATAGGTTAAATCATGAATAATTTTAAAATAGACATTAAATATTGAGTTTTACAAAAAAAAAAAACTACAAGCTACGAAAGAAAGGGCATTATTGACAATAACAAAAATTGGGGACAGCAGCTTCGAGGCGTTACTTAGAAAATACGTAAAAGAAGATGAGTTTGTGTACAGTACAGTAGTTAGTTAAGTTAGTTATAGAAGTACCTTACGAGAGAATGCCACGTCGGACAATAATAAGCTAATAAAATGAAATAAAAAACACGCCAAACTCGTGCTTCATATCAAAATCACGCAGAGAGAGACACATTTGGTCAACCCATTAATTATAACCGCAAACGCTGTGATCTCATAAGTCATCAGCGCCAATTATATTTATTGACTTTAAGTGTATTTCTCAAGCTTTCATTGATTGAGTTGAGGGCACATGAACTATTTGCTTTCTTCATTCCTCTTCATGGGTAAGTCGTAAAGAAGAGATTTAGATCAAAGCCGAATTAAATTTAATTAAATACAGATTGAATTTAATTAGATTAAGTGATTACGGCTTAGTTTGAACTTGAAGTGGTAGTAATTTACATAAAAAGATAAAGTTGGTGTAATTTGTTTTTTTAAATAGCATTTTACCTTTTGTGATAAATAGAGAGGCAAAAGGTTTTCTCAAAAAAGAGAGGCAAAGCAATTAGTGTGAGAATGTAAAAAAAACAACAACATGTACAAGAGAAATAAAACTGCGGCTAATGTTGTTGACACATCTCTAACATTAACATCTAACATCAAAACTTAACATTTTCTAGTTTAGTCAATTAGTCTAGTTTCAAATGTTAAACAACATAAAAATATTCACACACTTAATATTTTTGCTTCCTTTTTATAGTTCCAAAGTTTTATTTTTATGGAACCACATCGTATTTTACTTGAAATGTCATTCTAAAGGTTTTTATAAAATTTTACAAAAAAGTTTTAATTTTTTACAAGGTATTTTGTAAGGTTCTTATAAAGTAGTTATATTGTATTTTTAAAGTACTTATAAAGTTTTGTACACGTATAAAGGTAGTTTGCATATGCTTTTACAAAATTACACACTTATTTCAATGTATTTCAAATTTTTAGAAGCACTTTTGATAATTTGTTTTTTAAAAAGTGGTTTGTGAAAGAAAAAACATTTTAAAAATTTCCTATGTTTATCCGTTAGTTAATTTGATTAATATTTCCTATATTAGTGTTTTTTTGTCGAGATCTCTCTCAATTTTGTTGGACCACAATACTAAGATTCGTCTATCATATCAACCACAATGTTAAGATTCTTCTATCATATCAACATTCAATGCAGCTAAAGCATATCAAACGGTTTCTTATGAGTATTACACTAATATTTTTATTATAATTTGGTTATTTATTAAATTTGAAGTAATAAATAAAATTTAGCAAGTCATATTAAGACAAATGCACTTTATGTATTTCAATACAATGCATTTTTCAACACGAATTTTTTGTGAGGGTCAAACTTTTTTTTTGTCAATATGGAATCAACAAGACCCAATTCATAGTAGTCGATTTATAGTTAATGATAACTATGCGGAATAACGATATTTAGTGAAATTGAACTCTGATAGGATCGATTGCAGAAATGGTGCTGTAATAACTTGATTAAAGATCAAAATTTATACAGTGTATAATGTGAAAACTAACGTTGATCTATATGTGTCCGTCAATCATTAAGTCTTGATGACTAAATTGCCATAAGATGGATGACATGACACATGACCAATTCAATACGACGTCACTTTGAGACCAAAATAACGTCGATTTGAATATGAAATTAATAATTTTAAGAAGTATTATAAAACTTAACTTTAAAACAAAAATAATAAATAACTAAATAGTTTTATTTCTTTATCGTCATTCTTGTCAAAAACTTTATCTCCCATCTTCATTGTGGTCCACTTCCAGTATGAAACTTTTGTATTTACCTTTGTTGCATTAGTACGACATTTATATGAACTATATTTAGTATTCTTTGTCAGATCTCTCTCTATAGTACTGGGACACAATGTTAAGATTCGTCTATCATATCAACCACAAATTTTAAAATTGTCTGTCATATCACATTCAATGTAGTTAGAGTATTTTCAACGATGAAAAGTATCTTATGAATAATTTTCAATATAATTTTGTTATTTTTGTAGATTTAGTCAAATTAGGTAAAAGAGGTTTTTAAGAGCATCTACAGCAGAAAAAGTCTGTTGCTCAAAAAAAAAAAAATTAATATTTAACTAATGAGAAATGAACAAATGTAGAAATAAACTGAGCAATGATTCTACCCCAAACACTTTAACCATTGTTCTCTCTCTTTCTCTTTTCTTTTTATATTATTTTATTAAGCTTTAATTAGAAAACTTTAGAGAAGTAATTACCGGTGGAGATGACCTAAAAGGGATTTTAGAGGTTATTAAAGAAGTACTGATCGTAGTTTCTCTTCTACTTTTCATTATTTTAGTTTTAATCTTACAAAACTCTCTAAAAAGTAAAAAATAATCTTTTAAAGATGATTTTATATTGTTTTACTATTTAAGCATTATTCTTGCTAATCTGAATTAATAGACAAAATACTCAATCTATTGTGATATACGAATATAAGATTTGACGAAATTTGATCTAGTATATTTACTTTGTAGTTATGTACATACAAATTTATCAACAACTTAACTTAAAATTTTATGAAAAAATGTTTGACAAAGAAAAGGAATATGAAGAAACTTTGAATTGTTTTTGATACGTTTAAAATAAAATTAAATAATTTAAAGGCTAGTGTTAATAAAATCTATTCTGCTAATTTTTTTCTCAATGCCATTCCATTTTTTTTTGAAGTTATACAAATTCTTCTCTTTGAAACTTCAAATTTTTAATTAATTGATCATATAAAAAACTGTATACTTATGTGTAATTGTAAATGAATAATTTTTTTTGTTTTGTTTTTGCATCAATAGTAAAAGTTCTTAGTTTTTGATTTGTTAAATATTTTTTCTAACAAACAACATAATAATTTTATTAATTAATTATTCTTTTGTTGTCAAACACAAACAACATAATAAATTATGTATTATTATTTAAAACCAAAAATATATCATTGTGACGGGTGTGTCCATTCTTTTCCTAGATTGAAAAATTGAGATATATTATGTTATTTGATGAGTTTGGACTTTGGACGCATCGAAACTCTCCATTTAATAAGAATCTAGATATTTTTTGTGCAACTCAAATTCAATCTTGAGTTTGGAGACAGAACAGGTGTTTGATGCATAAATGAAAGATCAAAAAAGAGAAGTTGTAATTCTATCTGACATGCCACATGGGGGACTTTTATACTCTCACATTATATATACAGTATTAACCGTCTTTCTTAATTAAATACTGTAATAAATTTCTTATTACTACTAAAGTTGCATATTATCGAAATACATCACGATGATATCACATAGTTAACATAACTTTGTCTCTGGTTAAATAATAATTTCAGTCGAATACGGAATGATGGAACTATCGAATATCCTACTTAATTCTAGATTATTTTTAGCAATGAAAATTTATAACTATACGATTCTCGCCTCGATAAAATACTTTATTTTTATTGTGATTTTTTTACTGTATAAAGGAATTAAGGAAGCATAAATTTTAGATAAGATTACACTTGATCTTACCAAGAGTCTAGTGACTCTAGTCAAACTTTGTCCAGTTAAAGGAAAAGATATAGAATTTTGCTAATGAGTTGTCACTACAAGTAGAACAATGATTAAACCATAAATTCAATTATTAATCATCAGATTTACATCAGAATCTTGGATTCGTCAGCGTTATAAATTTATAGTGAATTGACAGATGGTACACGATATAGCTGAACTGTTTTCTAGCTAATGCATCTACCAAATACTATATTTTTCCCATAGATAAACCATAACATTATGATTGTAGGTTGCTATATTTAGTAGTCTACGTTGTTATAAATGCATGCATATGCGGACTTGGAATTATGTAAGCTGTATTCATATTTATTCATGTGAGACCAAGAATTCGAGAATCTCGTGGCGTTGTTGTGTCCACGTTGTATTGAATAAGAATGAATATGGATAAGTTTCCGAGTAGAAAATTGGAACTTTTTATCGTCTATATTGTTTTATTGCACAATTGTGGACAAGGCTCGAGTAGAAAATTGGAACGTTGTATCGTTTTGTAAGAACTGGTTGAGGTTTTTCCTTTTTGCCACCTCACCAGACTTATATATAATATTCCTTCCGTTTCATAATATAAGATATTTTAAAAGTTTTTGTTTGTTTTATAATATAAAATGTTTTCAATTTTTGAGGTAACTTTTAGACTTTTTTTATATTTTCTTATTATTTATTTTATGCAGTCTTGTTTTTGATTGGTTAAACTTTTTAAAAGTAAACATTTCTTATTATGCGTGCTTTGGCTAAAACATCTTATATTTTGAAACGAAGAGAGTATAATCCAAGTGTCAAAACTCAAAACACAAGAAAAAACGATTTAATTTCGTAAAGATAAAAATTTGTATTTGTTTTGATGAGATTTTTCATAATATTTATGAAAAGTAAATTTCATTTTAAAATGATTTATTTTTTTTATAGAGAAAGGCGATAGATTTTTGATGCTAAAGAAAACATTGATTTTCTAATTAATCTTGTATGATATATATATATATATATATATTAATTAACTTGTATGATCTTTAACAAAAAAAAATTAACTTGTACTTTTGTATTATGTGATATATATATATATATATATATATATATATATATATATATATATATATATTAAGACATTTTCTGCAACAACTTACAGTATATAATCTTATCTCACATCATTTTTTCCTGTACATCCAATTTGGAATATTATCAACAAAAAACAACCACATGCATGCTATTTTACCATATAATAAATTGTAGTGTTATATGTATGTAGATGTCATGACATTTTAATTTTAACAAAGAAACTTGTAAAAGTCATCCAAAATGTGTGAAGTTTAATTAAAGGGGAAAAGAAGAGCCCACTTATCCTCTAATGATCTAACCAATAAAAAACACGACTAAAACACTGTCAAAAACAAACTTAAAAAAAAACATGACTAAACCAATAAATTTGATTGTGATAAAAAAAACCAATAATTTGCATGCCGAAAAAATCGAAGACAAAAAGAGGCCCAATAGCCCCATAACATACTATGATATACAAAAAAGTCAATCGAAGTTCCCTCCCTCCATTACCACTTAGGAAAAAAGATGGCTAGCTACATGAACTATAGGTGAATACATGGTCACACATACCAATTATATTATTGTATACTCAATTATACGAAGTATATATATTACATGGTCACATGCATGAATTATATGACGTTATGTGTTCAACACCATAGACATACAATCTGGTATACTAATTGATTAATTCCGGTGAAGACTAGTATTGACTCCGGCGTTGAACAAAAAAAATTTCTAAAATTAAAAATTAAAAATAAGAAATTATTATATTAAATCATTTATGGTTTTTATTAGTTAAAAAATGTTCTATTCAATATCTAAATATTTTTTTATATATTTCCTAAATATATCTTAAATGTAAAATAGAGAACCCAAACCTTAAAAAAATTTCTAAAAATTAATTTAACATATTGTAATTGTGTAAAAAAAGGTAAAAATAAAAATGTTCATATGTTAAAAGTAAATATTGTGAATTTTTTTTTGTTGTTGTTTATATGTTAATTCAATATCTAAAGATATTTTGAATCTATTTCCTAAATATATCCTAAATGTAATATAGAGAACCCAAACCTTAAAAAAATTTTCTAAAAATTAATTTAACATATTGTAATTATATAAAAGAGGGTAAAAATGAAAATGTTCATATGTTAAAAGTAAATATTGTTAATTTTTTGTTATTTATATGTTATTTTGAGTATGTAAATTTCAAAGTAAAGAGTGTATAAAAATTTTTATAACATTTACCATGCAAAATTTAGAGTAAAGAGTCATATACTCAATATTTTGCATATTAGTTTCTAATGAAAGTAGTTGAATTTGATTTTATTGATTTTGTAGTAATTAAATAATCTGATTATGAGAGATTTATATATATATATATATAAAAAAAATTGAAAATAATTATAAATTGTTTTATATCTTGAAAATCATTATAAATGATTTTTTATCTTGAAGATTATTATAAATGATTTTTTTTTATCTTGAAAATAATTATAAATGATTTTTATTTAACTATTTACTTTAGCTTGAAAAATAAAAAGTAATTAATTATAAGAATGAATATATTAGAGATATATAAAAAAATATTTGGATATTGAATAGAAAATTTCTTTTAATCATGAAAACCCATAAATAATTTACTATAATAATTTTTTTTTTAAGTGTTGGTCAACACTGGAGTCAACGTCGGTCTTCACCGGAGTCAATTGACCGGTGTACTGAATTATATGTCTATGATGTTGACCGCATAACGTCATATAGTTCATGCATGTGACCATGTAATACATATACTTTGTGTAGTTGAGAATACAATAGTATACTTGGCATGTGTGACCATGTATTCACCAATACATCGTGTAGCTAGTCATCTTTTTCCGTTAGTTTATCCTAAATAATCTCTCCATCCACAACCCAGGGTAATTACAAAAAAAACACGGCTCATTAGTAAGAACTAAGAACCAACCTTGGCTAACTAAAACGATCCTCATCAAACTGCAGATTCAAACTTTCTCTTCGTCAAAAACTTTAGCCATCCATGCTGGGTAACCCCTTTCCACATATAATTGTAATCTGAGGTCCTCTGTGACACTTTGGACTATTAAATTTGCACCTCGGTTTGTTATTACCGTTTCAGTACACAGTCTCCATTCCCAAGGGCGAACCTACATTCACATGAACGGGGTCAGATGACCCCCCCATAAAATATGAAAATTAAAAATGTTACCATATATTCATTGCTGATTTTGGTAGAACTGGTTGACAATCAAGTAATTGACCCAGGTAATGTGAGTTCAAATCTATGTTGAAACAATGGTATATTTCTTTTTCCTATTTTGTTTATGTTATATATAGGCCACCCATCACTTTTCCTATTAACTTTTATATTTTTTTGCTATTGTTTTAGTTAAAAGTTTTTTGTAGACTTTTTTATATGTGTATTTTCAGTTACTTCATAATGTTATTATATAATTTTCATCAAAATAAATTTTTACTATATTGTATGACTCTCTAAAAAAAAATTTCTAGATCCGCTATTGTCCATTCCTGCAATCTTCCCAAAAAAAACTCCTTATGGCCAAAGCTTGAGCTTTTAAAGTTTGGCCAAGCAATTGGTCTCTCCAATTATGGGCTTTTTGACCAATGCCACTATATACATATTTTTGCTATTCTATTTAATGAGAAATAGGCCAATGGTTAGAAGTTAAAAGGAATGTAAAAGTCTTGGCTATGGAGTATGGACGACAACAAATCATATATAAATTATCCCTAGCACAAGTGAGTCCATAATTTACCCAAAGTAAAAAACCAAAAACAATGTCACTGAAAGATTTTTCGTACACGATCTAGTCGATGACTAGTATAAAGTATTGGGCCTGCCGAAAACGTGTATGATTACTGACATGCTTCATCTTTTAAACATAAAGTGTTCACATTGAGAGTTGGTACCGTGTCGTAATGGATGTAACATTCATCACCGTCCCAAAACTATTGTCCGGCTGTGAATTATGGTGTTTTCCCAGGCACTAGGATGAGTGATTGGTGGTTACCAAAGATTCGATGTGAGATCTGAACCGTTTAATCAAGGAGTACAAATGTTTTTGGGTCCATATTTGTTAAACTATCACCAACCATCTTTGTTTTAACTATTCACCGTACTCATTGAATTTACACAAAAAACAATTGAATTGTGGGTCTTAAAAGAGATGCTAAGAAACATGAACGGTCTTACTCGTACGAGTGAGATTATTTATGTATATCATTGCCGAGAGCCCGAGACGACTACCACTATACATATTATCGATTTCAATCATCTTTGGCCAGGCTTTTATATGCACCATTTAAAGTCGACTTTTTCACAAAATTACTGCATAGACAAATTCTCAGAACGATGAATTTAGTAAACAAATTATTCAAGTCTATAACTAAATGAAAATTACAATGTAGGGAAAATAAATATATAGAAAGCTTACGATAAACCCTACACGTCCTTTCTCTTTACATTAAAAAGGTTTTTTTCAAGAATCATGAATCAATAAAAAGATAAAAACTTCCGAAACTTATACCTCAACAACCCAAACACTTGAACCGATCATGTCAACATACGACTTCCGCAGTGACTGTACCGGTTTGATATACAAAAGAACAGCTATTGACTAGTGAACCGGTCTGATATAGGACTCGATCCGGTTTGGTTCTGGTACTATGACAGAAACATCACAAGAACCATTACAGAGATCACCAAACGTTTCACTCCCTCATCATAGAGACCTGAGAGATAAAATAAAATAAAAAAGAGAATACACAACTCAGATTACTCGAAAGAACCGACAATGTTCTTCTCTTTATGCAGTATGTAAGATGGAAAAAACTTACGGGGTTGGGAGGATGCAGCAGCCGGAAGAGCCGGGATTCTAACAGCTGTAAAAAGAACCAAACAACATTGCATGCAAGTTTAGAAAAAAAAAGAGAGAGCAAAATGTCAGAAATCAAGAAGCTGAATATGATAGCTACGCACGTTTTTTACAGGTAGAGGCTGAGGATTGAGAAGATGAAGGCCACGGAGCAGGAATGTTGTCATTAAGGTCACAGGTAAAGCTTATACCAGTGTCTTGATCATATATCGCATCAGATGGTAAGCTTGGTAACAAACAACCAGATTCTTTAAACAAAAAAAGAACAAAAATATTCAAGTTAAAAAAATGGTTTTCAGGTTTTTGAGATGATGAACAAGAAAATAAAAATCCAAGAAATCAATTCTCACCTTGGTTTCCAACTGTTTGTATCCAACCACAATGCATCATCAAGCACGTTAAGATAAACAAACGGGTTAAAGATGTATTATGAACTTTAAGGGGTGTAAAAAAAAAGAGAGAAGCTGAGGGAATAAAGTAAAAACCTTGAAGAGAGAAGTCCTTGAGACTGATATGACAAACGGTGAATATATTTTTAGTTATGTAAAGCTTCTGTAGTTTAGTCCCAAGGCTGGTTGCACAATCTAAAGCTTGCAAATTGGTCATAAGTGTTTGCTTTTGCAAGTGAGACACATAACTCTCCATTGCACGACAACAACCCGTTTGATTAATCAACTCGTTACTGCAGTTACCGCCAATATGCCTCATGTGAGGAAAGACAAGAGGACAAACTGAAACCAAATATACACAACAATGTGAAAATGTTCACCCAAAATCAAAAACTTAAAAAAGTAAAATCAGATTGCTTTTTACCTTTATTGATTTTGCAGTTTGCTAATCCTCTGAGAGTTTCCTTAGTCCGAGAAGGGTCAATTTTAGTAGCGAGCCAGCGGTGTACTATGCTCTTGCAATCATTAATCCTATCCGAGTTATCCGTTAAAGGTTCAGATGCTTTAAGAGATATATTCGTAGCAGCATCGAGTATCGCATTTTGGCAAACCTCTTCGCAACATTCTTTCACAGGATCGATTTTTTCACAAGCCAAAAGAAGTTTTGCTGTATCTACCGTGCTTTCAAAGTCATCAACACTGATTACAGGGCAAGAAGAAGAGGTGAGATTCGACGAGTGAACAGAACAGATCTTATTAAGCTGACTTGAACCGCCTTTGCCCACCAAGATTTGCTCTAAATCAGATATACAGTACTTAGACTGGGTTCTATTTAGAGCAAGAAGACCGGTTTCTTTGCTCGCTTTACCAAGGATTATGGTGAGTGTAGCATCTAGCTGAGGACAACACATCACATTGGCTAACAAAGGAGCAAACACAGTCCAACAGTTGTGTGAAGTTGTCTGAATCAAACTCTCGGAAGCAGTGAAATTAAGCGAGCAAAGCCCTGAAAAATATCCAAACCAGACCGGTTAGTAAAGAGCTATACACATAGATACCAAAGGTAAATCACAATAGACGGATGTGATCAGGTTATAAAACAAGAACAAAACCTGATAGTTTGGGCATGGTACTGTTTATGTATGGAACCATTGGAGAAGGTGCAATGAAAGGAAGAAACGGTTGAGGGGAAGTATCTGGTGATATCTCAGGTAAGAACTCCTCAGGTTTCTCAGATGAACCTAAACCAATAAAAAGGTAATCAAATCATCACACTTCTTCTACCAAATTTGTGTTTAACCTAAACTAGATCAAAAACCCTGAAGAATTAGAGCATCTATAATAAACCCTAATCTAAGTAACCTAACCTAAACACGGTGAAGCTTCTAAACCCCAGCTAAGTTCAACATTTTCTCCACAAATTCAATCAATTTCTACATAAATAAGGTAAATTTAACAATGACCCATCACAATAAACAAGTAGATTGTTCCAAAACAAGTGAAATCTGAATCGAATCAACTTGAGTTCTCAGCTAAAGATTCAAACTTTATCTATCAAACGAACATAATTAGAAACATATAATTCTAAACCCTTTCATAAAAACCCCAAATTGAAAGAAATAAAAAAGCAAAGAGAAATCAAAACTCACATAGAGAGAAGAGAAGCATGGATTGAAGAAGAAGAACCACGAACAAACCCATCTCAAATTCAGCCCTTCTCTTCATTATTTACTCCCTTCTTCCTCGAGCCCCCAAAAGAGAGAGAGAGAGATCACAAGGCTCTGTCTCTTATGGTCTCTTTCAAAAAGCTTTGGACTTTGGACAAATGAAGTCTTTATTTTGAGATTCTGTCTTTTTCCCACTAATGAGAAAGTCCGAGAAACAGAACAAAGAAGAAGAACAAATTTGGACACACCCAAAAAAAAAAAAAACTTGGGTTGAGAGAAGAAGAAGAAGATAAACACAAAAACAAAGTGGAAACCTTTTAGAAACAGCTGTCTTTCTTCTTCGTCTTCACAGAGAAATAGAGAGAGAGAAGACCCCACAAGCAATGAACACAGTCTGTTGTCAAAGAAGCAAAGAGAGAAGAGAGAAGAGAGAAGAGAGCGCTTGAGAGCATTTATTATTTACTCCTCCCACCCCATTTAATTCCCTCCCCACCTTTTCTCCTCTCTCTCTTCGGATTTTAATAACCGGAAATTAAACCCGAACCGGAATCTTAACCGGATTTTTCATTAATTATTAAACCGGAATCAATTTAATGTAGCTACTAATACGAATCGGTAGAACCGGTATCTATTCGATTTAAATGTTCATAACGAGCCAAATCAGTGGATTTGGAACTGTTATTAAACCGTTGGTTTAGATCGGTTCAAACTGGTTTTCTTGTGTGATGTAGCATTTATAACTTGGTGACTTTGGGACATGAAAGATATGTGATATATATAAAGTAAGGCTATTATTGTGGTTGTATTTAATTTCAACTAAATATGTTGTTACATTAAATAAATAACTCTCTTTTACATTCTTGCCCATAATTTTCAGTTATAAAATTTTTTGGTCCATAATTTTAAGGAATAACTGCAACCAGTATAATAAATTAATCGATTCTACAAAGTACAAAAGTTAATTAGTAGTGTAGATGAATTAGTGTTTAGTATTGATTTCAGACATTTAAGGATCTAGCTCTAGTGTAATAGAGTTATGGGCAAAAGTCATACACGATTATCTAGAGTGTATTTATTTCAAAATCTTAATCAAAAGTCAACTTTTAAATTACGAAATTCAAAAAATAGGTCGTTTAGGGAAAAATATACGAAGAAAAAATAATCGGTAAATTATTCCTTAAACTGTAAATTGATAAATACTCTAGCTTTCTTTTTCATACAGTATATATAAATATATTTATTGAGGTTTTTTACTTTCTGATAGTTTTCGTCGTGCTGAAGAAATGGAACACTGATGGCATGTGACTGTGCTTAAGGCGTAGCCGCGTAGGGTATGGCACGTGAGTGGAGCCGTGCTTTGCTGCTTTTGGTATGGAAGATAAGAGCGCATTTGTGCTGGAGCTGGGACTATTAATGGGCTTCACAATGCCCACAATTTGATAAGTGGGACATTTCAAACATTTTTAGCCAAAAAACAATCTTGTAAAATGAGACAAAGGAGTATTTGTTTTTCAAAATCAAAATCATAACATATGCAAAAACAGATGAGAGCGAGGATCGGAGATAAAACCAAAAATGATTTGAACTTAAGAGTCTTTTTATCTTGAAAGGTATAAATAATTGGCATCACACACTTCAATCTTACCATCATCCTAAATCCTAATAGGGCTAGTCTGCTCATTTATATGGTTTTCTATGATTAGCGGACTAATTAATAGTAGTAATAATAGACTTTTATGATGTGATGCCAATATTCTATAGATAAAATGTATAACTTCAATGTACTATTTTAATTTTGTCATTTGAAATTATTGGATTTGGTTATGGCAGTTGAGATTATGATTCTTTTTCAAACATAAATAGACATGTAAGGTTGTGAGTGAGCTAAGATATTGTCATTTACTTTGTCGCTTATAAAAGTTACTTTTAAAAATCACATATGTTTTCGCTTTGCCCTCGACAAGTTTTGGAAGATTTTGAAGAATTAATATGACTATACTTACATTTGATATCCTCGTTGTCACAGACTCACAAAGTTGAGTAACGAGCATGACCTTCCCGCACCCGAGAACACTAAACACCGTCAGGCTGTCCATACATGGAATTTTGAGTTTTATCGGATTCTTTAGCTCCATCAGTGGCCAGTCCAATCCAACATGAGCTATATTATATCCATAAATAAAAACATAAATCCATCATCTATGTTGTTTTCAAACAAAAAGAAAAAGGAAAAAAAAAAAGTCGATCAAGCAAAAAATATTTGGGCCGATGGGTGAGTGGCAGAGTTATGTTTATGTTTGCAGGTCACTAGAGATGGTATTACTTAATATATGTTTGCAGGTGAAAGATATATTATGTTTGCAGGTCACTAGAGATGGTATTACTATTAACATGAAGATAAGATTCTACAAACAAAATTCATAAAGAATTGTAGGTCACACAAAAAAAATTTATTATTCAATAGAAAATGGTGTCTTTTCATTAGTTGCACTTGCAACCACTCTTGTACTTTAAATTTACGACTATTAATGAATAGAATAAAGCAATGCAAGATGGAGGGACTAGGATCCCTACGCCTTTCCAATTTCTACAAAATGTGGGATAAAGAGGACAAAGATGTTATGTTTTCTTTTGAAAAATAAAATGTGAAGTAATTGAAAATGTAATATGAGCATCAATGTAAAAAGGAAAATTAAAACCAAAGGTATAATAAAGATTTTTTTTTCTTGAATTGAAATAAAGATTATTTATGGTTTCCTTCAAAAATATATATATTTTTTTGGACAACCAGAAATTTGTATTGACAAACCGACTGTTCACATACAAGAGATAGACAAAGTGAGAGTGTTCTTTGCTAATTCATCTGCGATCCGATTCTGGGTTCTAGGGATAAAGCGAAAATTGCAAATAGAGAAACGACTGGATAGATCTAGGATATCGTGGAGAATTCCGTGAAGATCCTTCGAGTGGATCTTCATATTCAAGGCCTTGACTAACATCTGAGAGTCTGTGGCGATCGAAAGGTGAGTGAAACCCGAAGCGATCGCAACTTCAACCCCAGAAAGAGTTGCTATCGCTTTGGCCATCAGAGGGGAAGAAACATGTGTGGCCAGATCTGAACCTTGCTGAATGATCCGAGCATGATGGTCCATAAAGACCCAGCCGAGACCCGCTTTTGGTTCAGAGATCCACGAGGCATCTGTAAAGCCTATATATATGATCAGAATTCAAGATCAATTCAATTGTTTGGTACGTCTAAAAACAAAGCTAGGTATGATCCTTTGCACTTGTATAGTTGTATGCATGCCTAGGGACTATCTTTGTTAAAAGCAATTTCATATATTTACAATCTATAAGAAATATCATAAATACTATTGTGAAATATGAACTATGAAGATACATAATATATATAAAAATATATATATACATTGATACTATAATTTGTCGTGGGGCTTATTATTGTGGGACACTGAGTGATAACAACACACTGACCGTTTCATCTCACAAAAATACAAGTACTACACTGACACCAAAAAATTCATAAACTCAAAATTAGTTCCCTTCAAAGTTAAAGTATAATATCAACATTTTTTTTTCTTTGTTTCAAGCATTCTCATTAGATATGTGAATTACTCGATTACTTTCGTTGTTGTTGAAACCAAACAAAATTGAAAAGTTTACTTTTCTTTTAGCTTTTGTAGTAATTTTCATCAAACTTTTTTGGAATATACTCCATCCATTAGTAACAAAAACGTACGCAGTAGCTGTATGTGTTATCATCCAAAAATACAAGTTTATAAAATTTTAAGTTTATTTATAATAAAATATTTTTTTGATAATTTTTTCTCTGGTTGAAATGAATTTGATAAGCTGCTAACTCAAATTACACTGATGTGTTTATATACTTAAATAATTTTCTTTTGCGTAACTTTTCAAATGTTTAAATAAATACTACAATTGTGGAAATGTCTAAATTAAGTTGTTGCATAAAGAAACAAATTAAATAATGCAAATCGAATAGTTCGCCGTGTTTTATGTATTTTTGCACACATGCAAATAGATGACTGTTCTTCAGTTTGTGTATTACGAGATTATTGGGCACAATAATTGATGATATAATTAATGAGAAAAACCCTATATATAAAGAATTGTGTAAATTGATCAACATTTGTAGTGTAGTTGTTTTTGTTAATATTTTTGTGTTAATATAAACTATATATTTATATTTGAATTTTATCCGATTGCTACTTTTGGATAGAATATATAAAAAATAAAATAATGTGTAAGTTTGTAAGTTGTAACTGCTATTTTACGAAAACCTGTCTGATACTATTGTCTCTCATTCACAGCCGTTCAATGTGACCAGAGTGGGGTCTCTATATTTTGTCCAAAGTACGTCACAGATTTTACAAAGTGGAGCTCTCTTGCTTTTGTTATTCAATAATTCTATTAATACACCAAATACTTAATAACCTTTGAAGTTGCATAAACTGATAAACACAAATATATATAGATTCCACTTTTGATTTGACCAAAATACAAAAAAACAGATGGTTGAAGTTAAAATTCGATTTTTGTAAGATGACCGAATATTAAGGACATTTATTGATTGCAACATATTCCAAAGGTTTGTTTATGCAAAACTTCATATTTTCATTAATTTTCTTACACTTGATCTCAAATCAATATGAAATTTTAATTCTTTAAGTTTTGCGAATGTTACATGATTTCATACAAAAAATACAGTTTTACATAAAATGTTGTGTTAGAATAATATACAATTTAAAAGACTATGATTTCAATATAATTGTAGACAAGTCCCTAATTTATGTTAATAGAAATGTGAAACATAAAGAAGTTTCAAATTAATAAGTAAACTTTGTGTGAAAAGTGTTAAAACGACACCGAAAATAAAACATAAGAATATTTGGAATAAATCCTCAGCATAGCAAAAAAAAAAACTATTGCCTTCTAACTTAGTTATATTTGTGCTAAATGTAGCTATAGGATCATCCAATAATATTTTTTTGTTGTTTTGGAAAAAGACGAATATTGGGTTTTAAATCTCTATATATTAAATATAGGGATACTTTTGTAAGAAATACATAACATAGGTGCCGTATTTAAAATATAATATATTCTGTCACATTCTTTTTGTAGTCTTCTGCTCAAAGATGCTATATATACCTCCTCATTTCACTCGGTGTGAACCTTATAGCAAAATCTCTAATTAATTAAACCCTAAACTAATGGTTAAATTTTTTTTATTAAGTAATTATATTGAAACTAATCAGTGATTAAATTTAGAGATTAAGAAGAGGGTGAAGCAGTTGCATGGCAAAGGGTCGTAAGCCGACGACAACGATGAGCCGAAACGAACGATACCTTGGAAGCTACGGTTACGGTGACAGTCACGGTTCTTCCGTCACCGACGAACTAGAGCTTGCCGAGGAAGACATCTGGTCACCAGCCGTCATTCACGACACCACCGCCGAGACAGACGAAGCATACCACGCGTGGAACTTACGCGCTACCTTGGGAAAAAACGGGCGCGTGGGAGGGTTGTCGCTGGCTTTCGAGAGCTCTTTGGCTGCGCCGCCGCCGTCTTCGTCGCCGATCATCGTGCATCAGATAAACGACGGTGGAGATGAAAACCGGAGGAAGCTGGCGTCGTCTGCGCCGGTAAACGTGCCGGACTGGAGTAAGATATACCGAGTCGACTCGGTTGAGTCGATACACGAGTTGGACGAGGACGATGATGAAGAGGAGTCTAGGATGATGCCGCCGCATGAGTACGTTGCTAAGAGTCAAGCACGACGGAGCAGGAAAATCGGAGGTGTAGACGTCGGCGCGTCGGTGTTTGAAGGCGTCGGAAGGACTCTCAAAGGCAGAGAACTAAGACGCGTTCGTGACGCGATTTGGAGCCAAACAGGGTTCTACGGCTAAAAGTATAAATTAATTAATATTTTAGATTTCAATTAAAATTACTTGTTTTTTTTTTGGGTAATAATTAAAATTACTTGTTTTTGTCAGTATAGAAGTAATTTTGTGATTTTGCAATTTTTTTTTTTTTTTTTTTTTTGTAATGAACGAGGCCGAAATTTCAAGTTCCTCGTATGTTGTTGTTTTTGTCTATAAGTATATATTAAATTTCAGAAATAATTTTGTCTTTAATTAGTTTAATTAGCTGGGAATTACATAAATCATAAGTGCAACATGAGTTTTAAAAAACATAGAAGAAAACGACATATAAAAGATAAAATCATCTGGACTAAATTAGTAACAAGTAGTTTTATTTTATTCCCATTTCCCACAATTATAATTCTAATTCCATGATTAAATTCAGATTTATGAAGAATCAGATGCTGTCTTCAAATATTGTAACGCTCCAGGCTTACTTACATATAAATTTAATAACCTGATTAATACATGTGAGATTATTAATGAGCCTTTAGGTATAATCAAATTAAGTAATTGATATCATGTGGAGAGGGAAGTTGTATGATAACAAGAACAGATGTGTCCTTGAAACATAATTTATGTAAACAGTCCAAAGAATCCACTTCAAAGTGGGCACTCACGAGCCAGAAGAAGACACTATTTTTTTTTAGTTTTATTTGTCTTTTTATCAGCTAAGACCATGATGGTGAATCAATGGCTTAGCATATACATTGAAATTAATAATTTTTAATGGATCACTAATTAATGAATTTTGACATTTTTGTTGTTAAGTAGATCATTATGATATTAAAAAAAATAATAATTTGAGAATACCGCTTTCAGTAAATTTGCGATGCACGAACATTACCATATTATCTAAATATTTCATATATCAAATGGAGTTGTTTATAATATGAATAAGACGAATCAATGTAAGTTACAAAAATATATTTTCATCATATATGTCTAACAACTGTAGAAATTGTAAAGCTCTGAGGGTACATTTTATAAATCTTCATTTGGACATAATTAAAATGGTAACGTGTTTTGTTAACTTTTTTTGGACATCATCTCATATTCTCTCCTTCCCCAGTTCCTCCATTTCTTTTCTCCAATCTTTTGTTATCTTACCCAAAAAAGAAAACTATTAAAGAAAAAAATCTCAAATGATATGAGATGATGGTGAGAGGAAAACCGATGATTTACACAATTTTTAAAGGATTTGATTGGTAATGCTATACTATTGTAGTATGGAATATACTCTTTTCTGTTACCAATCAAACCCAACATACCAAAACATTTATATGAATATGGTATTCAAACTTCTAGTTTCTAGACAATAATAAAAAATTGATGAAAAATGTATTATGCTTGTATAATATTTAAAATATGTATAATAAAATTTCATGATCAATATTAATATAAGAAAAATATCTCTAAATTACATAATTAGACAATTGTGTTTCTTTCATTTTATTTGACTAATTTTCCTTAATTGAATATCTTTAAAATATTGTAGTGAGATGCAAATATAAGTTAATAGCAACATATGGTTTGATTATGACAAGACAACCAAAACCAATATTCTGGGAATATGCCAATTATCCTTACAATAAGAAAAAAAATGATATAGAACTCAGTAGCCCACTAAGTTTAAATGAATCTTTTAATGTTACAATAGGAATTTTTGTTAGGTTATATGAGAAGAAGAATATTATTATGTCCAAATATGTGTAACTCCTCCAGTCCCCCATATACACAAACCGACCCAACATTCACTTTTGACTAAATGAGTTACATATGCAAAGTAAAGTGGATATTTATGCTTACAAGTTACAAACATTACGTGTAACTAGCCATATCATACTGTCACTTGATCCTACAACGTAGTTTTGATTAGTACGCTTTGATTATTATAAGTTCCAAGTGATTTCTAAACCAACTATAGTTGATCAATGTCTCTCCTTGAAGCGTATTTCAATGGGTACTATAGATTCAACACTTGCCAATTATAATATGTGTGAAATGCATACATCGTTTCTTTAACGTATACTCGAACCATAATTAATGGGAATTCATTTCTTTTCCTAAACAATTTTTTTTATAAACAAACCGAAACCTTATCGAATCGTATATCAAATACCTAATAATGTTAAGGAAGACAATGGAGTAATGGGTATAATAGTGAATTAGTGATCAATGAGAGTGAGTGACATGAGTTTGGAGACTGTTGTGTCAAAGCATATGATAGAGGCAAATTTGTCGAAAATGTTTTGGGGACTCTTTGGCTCTTTTGTCACTGTGCCTTTTTTCAGAAAAAGTCCCTTTGAATAGAGAGAGTTCTCTTCATGCTCTCATGTCTCTTCCCAACCTCTCTATTCACCGTTCAATTAATAATAATTTAGAATCTTTAATTATATTTTTTTTTGCGGACATGTTTCTGTTGAAAATATTATGTTTTAGAAAAGAAAACTGATGACGTTGCACAAAAAAAGAAAAGAAAACTGATGAGAGATCAATTACATCCCACAAATGTATGACAGAAAATTAGATGAACCTTTTTTTGACAAGTGTTAGGACCAGAAAATAGAGATTTCCGAAAGTGAAACTTACTTAATTTAAGGAAAAAAAAAAACGCTCTAGAGTTTCTCTTATAGTCTTTTAGCAATAATAATGGATTAATATTAGGTCCATCAATTTCACTACTGCGTTACTTGCAAAGTTAAAAAATGGTATTGTACATTTTTATAGTAAGATATATATTTTAGTGTTTGATATGATTCTCTATAATAACAATTATACGTTCATCGACTTGATGCTCTATAGTTGTAATTAGATTCTCGAAGAACTTTATATAGTTATTTATTTTATTTTTTTGTACAAACAACTTTATATAGTTACTTAAACTGCATCTTTTAGGGAAAAAATTATTCTAAACATACATTATACATCCGAATTATAAGAGTATCTTTACAAAGAGCCAATGGTTTTCAATCATCAAATATGTCACCTAAAGCTTCAACAAAGCTTATGCCTTATGCTTTGTATTCTATATATCATTTTTTTTCAGTGCAAAAACCTTTTTTGTATAATTCACCACCAAAACCAATTTCTTAATTTATTATGCTGCAGGTTTGTCACGAGAAGACACATGAAGAGAATGGTTTCAAGATGTGAAGAAGAACCTCTGTTCTGTTAGAGGGTTTCAAACACAGAAACTTCTCTTGTGCATAAACCGGATCAAGACATAAAGACAAGTGAACCCTTGTGAGCGCTCGATTAACGTATCTCCTTCAGATGATTATATGACAAGATAGGTTGGCAACAATGTTTTACGTTTAGATACAACAACGATGAATCTGGCCAAATGCTAATCTGATTCTGAGTATGAATCTAGATAGGTTGTACTTTTGAGCAAACAGTCAAAAGACTATATCCTTTTTCAAATATGAATCCGAATTGGAGTTTTTGTTTGTTTGTTTGTTAAGCGTTAATATTGATGTTACATATTTGTATTTAAACATATTATAAAGATTTGTGGAGATGAAAGAAAGAGTAGTTACAACTCCAAGCAATATATGGTGCATCTCTCCTTCTCCAAGTCAACTCTTTATATTATTCCAAGGTTAGTCCCCACCACAAGAACCCTCTGATTTTTGGCGTTTTCATGTCTCATTGTTCAATACCTTAAGAGACATCTTGGACCACACTGTTTAAAATCTTAATAGGGAACTGGAGGACGCTACATTAGTGGTTTCTTTTCTGGATTTGCAGACATGATATATATATATGTGAAAAGGAAAAACTCACAAAACCCATATTTCTAGAAGTTAAAAGACCAAAACACCAAAATAGAAAACCAAATGTCACGTTTGAGACTTCCTGCGTTGATAACATGCCTGCCACTTAAAAAGGCGCCATTAAATTGTTCGTTTTGTATGAACATTAGACTATTTTATTTTCTTGGTGTCCTTGGAAATTTTCAAAGACACCACACGAAAATAATTTTAATATAATAACAAATAAGAATAAAATTATGCAAGCTGTTAAAATTTATATTCTTTTTGGTTTTATAAAATTTGTATCTCACATTTGACTTATAGAACATATTACATTAACGTGCTTAGGTGTCGTTATTAAATCCAACAAATAGCTTAAACGCATCATCTAAGGCTATGTCCTAAAAATTTCCTTCTTCAATACAACATAAAAATGGCATGTCTTTGCATCAATCTTAAGAAGAAGCTCAAGAAACCAAAACAAGACAATAACGGAGAACAAAACACAGAATTACAGAGCAGAGAAATAACACTAAAACAACAACCTCGTCAAAGACAAACAGCTCCAAGAGCCACTTTCCAAATCGTGGTGCAGCCTCATAAACTACCACTTCCACTTCCAATTCCTCAGCCTCAAGAAAAACAAAAACTAATGAATCATCCAAAACAAAGCAACTTGCAGCAACCAGAACCGATCTTAGGTAAACCATTTGAAGACATTAAGGAGAAGTACAACCTTGGTCGCGAATTAGGCCGTGGCCAATTCGGTATAACGTATATATGTACAGAGATCTCTTCAGGCAAGAACTTTGCTTGTAAATCCATCTTGAAGAGGAAACTCATCAGAACTCAGGCAAGAATCTTATAAACCCTCATATTTTTTACATTGCTTTAATTTGAATATTTTTGGTTATGATTGGTAATCCGCATTATTGCTGATTATGCAATGATCAGCAATTATGACATGTTACCAATTAGAGTATTAATCTCCATAGATTTTGACGTGACAGGACAGAGAAGATGTAAGAAGGGAGATACAGATAATGCATTACTTATCAGGACAACCAAACATTGTTGAGATCAAAGGAGCTTATGAAGACAGACAAAGTGTTCATCTTGTAATGGAGCTTTGCGAAGGCGGCGAGCTCTTTGATAAGATCACTAAAAGAGGGCATTACTCAGAGAAAGCAGCCGCAGAGATCACTAGAAGTGTGGTTAAAGTAGTACAGATTTGTCATTTCATGGGTGTGATTCATCGCGACCTTAAACCCGAAAACTTCTTGTTATCTGGTACAGATGAAGCTTCCTCAATGCTCAAAGCTACTGATTTTGGTGTCTCAGTTTTCATCGAAGAAGGTATTTAGCCAAAATGAGAAAAATATGCTTATCATAAATGGGATAAACTTTCTTTCTTGCAACCTAAGAAACGATCTTTACGCTGTTTCTTCCTATTCAAGAAACTATTATTCTGTTTCTGTTTTGCCTAAAACCCGCGAAACTGATCCCTTGTTTTCAGGGAAAGTGTACGAAGACATTGTGGGAAGTGCATATTACGTTGCACCAGAAGTTCTGAAGAGAAACTACGGCAAAGCAATAGATATTTGGAGCGCCGGAGTTATACTCTACATCCTTCTCTGCGGCACTCCTCCATTTTGGGCCGGTAAAATGATCTTTGCTTACCTTTGTGCCCTGAAGAAACTGAACCACTTGGTTTGGTTTTGTGTTTTCTCTAGTTTAGTAGTTAGTACTAGGTCTTACAGTTTTGGTTATTGTGTGCAGAGAGTGATAAGGGGATATTTGCGGAGATTTTGAGAGGAGAGATTGATTTTGAGTCGGAACCATGGCCATCGATTTCCGAGAGTGCTAAGGATTTGGTGAGGAACATGTTAAAACATGATCCAGCAGAACGGTTTACTGCAGCTCAAGTCCTAGGTTAAGCCTTACTAGTATATATATACTCTGTTTTGTTTCGGTTAAATGTTTAAAATCAGGGAAATTGAACCGGTTTTGGTTCTTCTTTAGAACATCCGTGGATACGAGAAGGTGGAGAAGCTTCTGATAAGCCAATTGATAGCGCGGTTTTGTCGCGGATGAAGCAACTCCGGGCTATGAATAAGCTTAAGAAGCTTGCATTGAAAGTAAGTATCTTTCAAGATTCAGTTTAGTGGTGAAATTAGACCGGTTTTTTGATTCATTGGTTTGATTTGGTTTTAGTTTATTGCGCAAAATCTCAAAGAAGAGGAACTAAAGGGTCTCAAGACAATGTTTGCAAACATGGACACTGATAAGAGCGGTACAATCACATACGATGAACTGAAATCCGGACTGGAAAAACTCGGTTCGAGGTTAACCGAAACCGAAGTTAAGCAACTCTTGGAAGATGTAAGGGAGAGTTTTGTGTTCTTTTTTTTTTCTTCTAAACTTGTTTAATAAACCGATTTAGATTAATTTTGGTTATTGTTTTCGGATCAGGCTGATGTCGATGGGAACGGTACGATTGATTACATTGAGTTCATCTCAGCTACGATGAACCGGTTCAGAGTAGAAAGAGAGGAGAATTTGTTCAAAGCTTTTCAACATTTCGATAAAGATAATAGCGGGTATGTTCGAAAACCGATATGTACCAAACTCATAAAGCAGACTTAAACCGGATGAACCATTATATGTGTGTTGGTAGGTTTATTTCGAGACACGAATTAGAAACAGCAATGAAAGAGTATAATATGGGAGATGATGCTATGATCAAAGAGATTATCTCAGAAGTTGATGCTGATAATGTAAGTCAATTTAATATAATTTGGTTAAATTGATATTATTCAAATTTTCTAATTCATTTTTTTTTTGTTTGTCTTTTAAAAAGGATGGAAGTATTAATTATCAAGAGTTTTGTAATATGATGAAGAAGAGCTGCAGCTGCTCATCAAAATCACAACAATCGAAGTTGGTTCAATCCATTTGAGGAGGACCATACATTCCTAAATCTTTTGTTTCTTTATAAAATCTTTTTTTTTTTGTGTGAAAATTATAAAATTTGTCAAAGTACATAATTTTCCAGTGTAATTTGGATAATAATAAACTGTCCATAATTTTTTTGGTTTTTTTTTTTAATCCTAAATTAACCAAATTCCATAGATGATTTTGTAAACCAACTTCGGTTAAAACTGAACCGATTTGTTATTGCGATTTTAAGGTTTTTGTTTCGTCTTCCTCATTCACTAAACAAGAAAGCATAATGTTAAACCTGAAAAAGTTAAACTCCCACAGAGTAATCGAGGTGCCTCGAGGATCTGCATCAAAAGAGAGACTGACATGTAAATTACACAATGTTTTCTCTTTGAAACTCCCAAATCATGTTTGAAAAGTCCCTGATGTGGCACAGTCCAAAACTTAAAATAGCAGACATATACCAAAGGGAAAGAGGAGGAAGTACCTGAAATAGACCACAAGACCAGCCTTGTGCATCAGAGGAGCCCATACTTAGTAGCAGAGACCCTAATAGACATTAGAAAAAAAGAAGCAAATAAGTGATATCGACCATAGCATCATCCATCATCATAGAATCTACAACATCACAAGGACAAGTTATATAAGCCATACCGTAGAAGAATGTCACACACCACCGCACCATACCTGATTGTAGACGAGAAGATAAAGTTCAATTCAACAAAGCAATCCTAGTGCCTGGACTGTGACGACGATCTGCATCAAAACAACAAAGCAATTCAAAAACAACCAAGTACTGTAATTAGTAAGTAACTAGAAAGAAAAGAAAAAAAACCAAAGTAAAAAATCAGGAGGGAAAACAAATCAGTGAGAGCGATCATCATAATAGGATCATCAGCAACCAGAATCTACAAACAACAACACAAGGACAAGTAAGTAAAATCAAACCGTAGGAGGAGGAGGAGGAGGAGGATGAGTTTTGACAATTCAGAAGCGGGTGGAGTGGAGCCTCCATGATTCGCTTCCAACAAAACACCTGCAAAAACAAACAATAAACTTAATTACTAGACCAAAATATGTAGTTAGAGATTAAAAAGAAGAAGAATAACATACAGAGGGAGCGAGAGTTTAAAGCAATTGATGGAGAGAGAAAGACCAAACCGTAGACGAAGATTTCACAACTGAGTAGGAACGAATGAGATGATCATCGGATTGTAAACAAAATCAGAGACATCGTCTGAAACCTAAAGATACATTTTAATATCTATTAGACACATGGTAGTATGGACAAAAACAAAATGAATAGGAGAGAACATATCACTCATATATACATCACCAACAATAGCAAATCTCTGAAAGTCATTAGGGGAAAAAACAAGAAGAAGATTTAACCTTACCTCTAAACAGATGATAGACGAGAAGATATCCACGATCTGCATCAAAGGGAGAGATATAAATTTCAGTTTTAAGCGTACCAACAAAATTAAACAAGTTAAAAAGGACAAATGTTAGGAACAATTACTCGTCTAGGAAAGAATTTGTGGAGCATCTCTCATCTGAATGTGTGTGTCCACAGCAAGAAGCACACAAGAAAAAGAATATTAAAAATAGCCAATATTAAAGGTAACCGGTACGTTAAAATCAGCAGAAATCATAATGTTAAACCTGAAAGTTGAACTCCCACAATGTTTTCTATTTGAACCTCCCACACAGTCACTAATCCAGGTGTCTCCTCGATCTGCATCAAAAGAGAGACTGAGATGTTAATTCACGCATATAGGGAAAAAAAAAGTAAAAGATGTATTAAGACTTAAGGAGGAAGAAAAAAACCCATGAAGACTTAGCACAGAGAAGGAGTTTATCAAAGCCATCACTGATCAATCAAAGCATCATCCAATACCTGAAATAACATAGCAAAGAAGTAAATATAACATGATTATAATAAAAAAAGCCTTGAACGATTCAGTTTAGAAACTTAGAAACCAAACCCTGATGAGAAACATTGAATGAGAGTGATAAGGATCAGTCAAAGCCATCACCGGTC
Organism: Camelina sativa; assembly: GCF_030686135.1. Lineage (NCBI taxonomy): Eukaryota > Viridiplantae > Streptophyta > Magnoliopsida > Brassicales > Brassicaceae > Camelina > Camelina sativa. Next base: position 29,859,866 of record NC_141895.1, read on the forward strand.
AATCCTAAGATCCTCCTCCTCCACAAATCTAAACCAACAAAACAAAAACAACAAGTAATTAGTAACATGTAACCAGAAGAAAAAAACCACAATTAGCCTTGTATATAGAGGTGTGGTATAGTTGTTGGTGGAACACACAAGAAGCAAAGGATCAACAATAGCCAATATTAAGGTAACCTGAAAGTTAAATACAGCAGAAAGCATAATGTTAAACCTGAAAAAGTTAAACTCCCACAGAGTAATCCAGGTGCCTCGAGGATCTGCATCAAAAGAGAGACTGACATCTAAATTACACAATGTGTTTTCTCTTTGAAACTCCCAAGTCATGTTTGAAAGTCCCTGATGTGGCACAGTTCAAAACTTAAAATAGCAGACATATACCAAAGGGAAAGAGGAGGAAGTACCTGAAATAAACCACATGACCAGCCTTGTGCATCAGAGGAGCCCATACTTAGTAGCAGTGACCCTAATAGACATTAGAAAAGAAAAAAAAAGAAAGAAAAAGCAAATTAGCCATATCGACCATAGCATCATCCATCATCATAGAATCTACAACAACACAACGACAAGTTATATAAATCATACCGTAGAAGAATGTCACACACCACCGCACCATACCTGATTCTAGACGAGAAGATAAATTTCAATTCAACAAAGCAATAATAGTGCCTGGACTGTGACCTGAGAACACACCCTGCAGCTGCGAGTAATTTAATTTGGCATCATAGCATCTGCAGACTGCATCAAACAATAAGAGTCAATAATAAGAATTTCTTATATATATATATATTAAGTGAAACAAATTAAAATTACCTGTGACAAAAACCACTGGGAATGCAATGCTCCCTCCATCATAATTGGACTAAAACACACCACCTGCAAGACGAACAATAAATTTAATTACTTAGTGGGAACCAAAACAAAAATACATTATTAGGGATTATAAATTCAAACCTCATGTACAGTAATACCATTGCCTCGAGGATCTGCATCAAAGGACAAAGCTTAAAAAAAACCCTCGTCTAGGAAAGAATATGTGGAGCATCTCTCATCTGAATGTGTGTGTACACATCAAGAACATCTCGGAGTACACAAGAAACAGAGTATCAACAATAGCCAATATTAAGGTAACCTGAAAGTTAAAATGAGCAGAAATCATAATGTTAAACCTGAAAATTAAACTCCCACAATGTTTTCTATTTGAACCTCCCACACAGTCAGTAATCCAGGTGCCTCCTCGATCTGCATCAAAAGAGAGACTGAGATGTTAAAATTCACTTATATATAGAAAAAAAAAAGAAGTAAAAGATGAATTAAGACTTAAGAGGAAGAACAAAAGCAACAATGAAGACGTAGCACAGAGAAGAAGGAGTCCATCAAAGCCATCACTGATCGATCAAAAGCATCATCCAATACCTGAAATAACAATAGCAAAGAGGTAAAAAATCACATGAAAAAAAATAAAAAGCCTTGAACGATTCAATTTAGAAACTTAGAAACCAAAACCTGAAGAGCAACATTGAATGAGAGTGACAGAGATCAGTCAAAGCCATCACACGATCTGCAACAAAAGAGAGACTGAGATGTTAATTCACTTATATATAGAAGAAAAAAAAAGTAAAAGATGTATTAAGACTTAAGAGGAATAACAAAACCCATGAAGACCGTCCATTAAAAAGCCATCACTGATCTCATCCAATACCTGAAATAATCCAAAACCTGAAAAGAAAAACAGAACAACAAGTTAAAAACCAAAACCCTAGAAAGAAAAAAAAAAAAAAAAAAAAAAGCAACTGTTTCGATTCAAAGAAAAACACCAGAGACTAGTTCGTGTTCAAAGCCATCATCATCATCATCATCAAAACCTGAAAAAGAAAAAAAAGTTAGAAACCAAACCCTAGAAAAACCCAATGATCGATTAAAGAAAAAAAAGTAGTTTTTAAGAATGTCACCAACAACGAAACGAAGGAGTGAAGATGATGTTCTGAACTAGAGAGTCAGAGGAAGAAAACCCCTGACACAGAGAAGAAGCGTTTCCATCAAAGCCATCGTCATCGATTGATAAAATCATCATCCAAAACCTGAAAAAAAAAAAAAAAAAAAAAGAACACAACAACAAGTTAGAAATCAAACCCTAGAAAAGAAATATGCAATTGAAAATCAAATAGATAATAGATTCAAATAAAAAACGAGAGCTTGCGGAGAGACTTTCTTTACACTACAGAGAGCAACGACGAACGAAGAAGAAAACAAAAATTAGTGAGGAAAGATGTGAATGAGAAGAGCGCATTATTATATTTATAGACGGCTCAGATCTAATCTTATTCATGTTTTAACGGGTTGAGATTAAGTCGGTAGTCAAACAAGCTTTGACTCTTTTGTCCAGCTGGCAATATTTCCTTTTCGTTATAGACGGTCCAGATCTAAAGCATTTATGTTTTAACGGTTATCAGCATTAAACCTACAAATTCCAGCTGGCAATTTCCTTTTCTTTTTCTTTTGTTTCGTAAAATTTTTAATGCGACCGTTAGCTGGAGATATTCGTGTTATAAGCCTAGATTAATAAATCTAACGGTTCAAAAATAGAAAAGGAAATAATAGGTAGGTTAAATCATGACCGACATATACTACATTCTCTATAAATATAACGCTCCACTACTACTCACATCGCTCATCTTCCATCTTTTTGTTTTTTTTTTTCGTTTTTAATTCTCCTTCGTTACTTGAAAAGGAAGCTGGTGTGGTATACTTTCTAATCCCGACGGGTCCATGACGACGCGATGATGTTGTTTTCAACTCCGATCATTCATCGCTTGTGAAATTTTCTAGGGTTTGGTCGTCTCGTCTCTCTCATCGATCGCTCTGTTATTATTATTCTTCACGAGTCTCTAACTTGTTTTTGATTTGTTCTTCTTGCACGTCTTTTGGTAGCGAATCTATGATCATACGCTCCCCTGGCTTCTGAATTCTCACTCCTCCTACGGTTTGGTTTATAATTCTCAATCCCCTCGTCTGCTGTTTTTGTTTTCTTACGTTTTTTTTTTTCTTTGTGTTGCAGGTGTGTTGCCGTGTTTTGGACGCGAATTATGATCAAATCGTCGCATATTCGCCTCCAGACTACGTCTCCAGGGGTTTGTGACGGGTTCCTTGCTCTAAACGAATCTATATTTGCTTCTCAATTTTCAATTTGGTTTGTTTGTCTTTCTCTTCTAATTACTTACTTTTCTTTTTTTTTGTTGCTTTAATTTAGGTTTGTCAACGATTGATGGCTTCTAGGGTTTGTTTTCTAAAATTGCATCAAGTTGCTCTTTTCATAATGAAATTGTTCATGTGATTTACTTGTTGCTCAGGGTGATGTCTCAAGGAGACAAAGGACACGCTTTGCTTCTTCTAACGTCTTAGAGGGTTTTGTTCTTCCTCTTAACTCTTCTTTTACACTCTGATTTTTTTTTTTTTTCCTTTCTTATGAATTTATTCATGTGATTTAGTTGTTGCTCGCTCTGTTATTTCAGGTTATGGTTGATGATTTTATCGATGAGGATGATGTCTCAAGGAGACAAGGACACGCTTCGCTTCTTCGTTGTGCTAAGGTTTTGTTCTTCCTCCTAACTCTTCTTTTACTCTCTGTTTTTCATAATTACATATGTGATTTACTTGTTGTTGTTTTTATTTTTGTTTTGTTGGTTTAGGTGTGTGGAGAAGGATCCTACAATGGCTCAATGATGGCTTTGACTGATCGTTGTCACTCGATGTTACTCTTCTAAGGTTTGGTTTCTAAACTGAATATTTTTATTATGTTCAAAAGGACACGTTTCGCTTCTTTTCTATGCTAAAGTCTTCAATCAAGGGTTTTGTTCTTCCTCTTAACACTTCTTTTATTTACTCTCTGTTTTTTTTTTTTTTTTTTTGGTTTGGTTCCTTAATGGTGCTTTGTTCTTCTTCGTCTTGCAGATGTTTTGGAAGCTAATAATTATGTCTTTATAGGTGTTTCACTCTATCATTTTGGTTTCAGTAGTACCTACTTATCATTTTGTTAAGTTGTTGGTTTCTTTTAACTTTTGCAGAGCACACATAGGCTCTAAACGCATCTCTATTTGCTTCTAAATTTTCACTTTGGTTTTGTCTACTTACGTGTTGTTTTTTGTTGCTTTAGGTTTGTGGAGGAAGGTCATACACGATTGATCGGTGATGGCTTCCAGGGTTTGTTTTCTAAATTGCATCAAGTTGTTATTTTCTTAATGAATATGTTCATGTGACTTACTTGTTGTTCTGTTCTTTCAGGTTATGGTTATCGATGAGGGTGATGTCTCAAGGAGACAAGGACACGCTTCGCTTCTTTTCTATGCTAAAGTCTTCAAGGGTTTTTTGTTCTTCCTCTTAACTCTTCTTTTACTCTCTGTTTTCCTAATTACATGTTATATACTAATTGCTCTGTTATTTCAGGTTATGGTTGACCCTTTTATCATGAGGGTGATGTCTCGAGGAGACAAGGAGAAAAGGAGACAAGGACACGCTTCGCTTCTTCTCTGTCCTAAACGTTTTCAAGGGTTTTGTTCATCCTCTTAACACTTCTTTTACACTCTTTTTTTTTTGTTCCTTACGTTCCTTTCTTCTTCGTCTTGCAGGTGTTTTGGATGCGGATTATGATATGATCACTGCATCTTCTCCAGGCTAAGTTTGTAGGTCTTCTCACGGATTCCTTGCTCTAACGCCTTTCTATTTGCCCTCTGAATTTTCAAAATTGCATCGGTGGTTTTTTTTGCCTTATTACATGTTATTTACTTGTCGTTTTTGTTTTGTTGGTTTAGGTTTGCGGAGACTGGAGAAGGATCCTAAAATTGACCAGTGATGGCTTTTACTGATCGTTGTTACATTCATGTTATTCAAGTATACGTTCCTTGTTTCCCTCCAAAGTATGTTGTAATCAGGTTGGAAGTAGATCTTCCTAGTGATGTTGGGATTCATGTTTTTAGCTCAAGTCCCTGTCTTTTGTTATAGAAACTCGAGGTTAGGTGTTGGTATCTTAGGTCTGCTAAACCTGAATATTTTTAAGTTGTTCTTTTTGGTGCTAAATCTGCTAATGCCATTTGTTTTGTTTTGATGAAGTCTCTTAGGTGGTACGCTTATGTCTAAGCTCCTATGATACACAAGGATGGACATGTGGATGTGGTTTATTCAGGTTTTTGTTCTCTTTCCCGTTGGTATTTTTTCTCTGTTTCTGTATCTCACTCTCATGCTCCAAGAAGTTGGATAGACAACTGTTTGCGTTAAAATAGCTTAAGCAGCAGGTATGATTTTTGATGGGATAATTTGTTACTACTCTTTGTCAATTTACAACTGACGTTTATGCTGATATCTATAGGATAATTCTTGCATGCTTATTTCTGGAGATCTAGTCTAACAGGTGATGTTTCTTGGCGGTTTTGCTAACAGTTGATGCGTTTTGGTCTTCTTTTGATGGTGTTTCACGATTTATGATTTTGGTTTCAGTAGTACCTACTTATCATTTTGTTAAGTTGTTGTCTTCTTTTAATTTTTGCAGAGCAGACAAAGGCAAAAAAACTGTGTTGTCTTCTCACTCAGAGAAGAAGATAGCCAACTGTTTTGAAACTTTTGTTGGGTTAGGATTCACCAGGGATGAGTTTGTGATTATTGATGGTCAAACGCCAGCCTTCGTGTCTTAACTTATCTGTAGAAACTGTAAAGAAGAAGATAGAGTTTCTGGTGAAGGAGATGAATTGCCCTGTAGAGGCCTTGGTTTTGATCCCTCAGGTACTTGGATACAACAACCTAGAGAAGAGGATTGTACCAAGGTGTAACTTAATCAAAGCTCTCATGTCCAAACGATTTCTCGGTGGAGACAAAGGAAGCGAACTGCCGCCAATGCATTCTGTTTTGAAGAGTACCAATCATGATTTTTTAAATAGGTATGTGATGAAGTACGATGACAAAGATATTGTGGCTGAGTTAATGGCTATGTTCACTGAAGCAAAAGAAGAGCTTTCAATCTACAAATCTCTGAAACCCAATTTATAGTTTTGCAGTCTCAGTTTGGCCTGAATCTGATCTGTCTTGGGAAAAAAGGAATTAGTAATTTTTGTATGTCTCGCCTTCACTTTCTTCTTTCTCTCGCCTCTCACTATGGCACTGGCCCTAATGCCAAACCCTTTAGAGATAAATGAAGATTTTGAGTCCACTGAACGGAACAGGAGATGTAAACATAGCCATTCTTGGAGATGTAAACATTAAGGGTAAGTATCACTTAAGAAGAAAGTTTAGGTAAAATATGATTGGAAGATAGAGAGATCATGATTCTTCTGCTTCTGCCAGTCACATTTCAAGAACAGGACCTTCTTGGGAATGAACAGCAATGATGGAGAAAGAAAGTGAAGGGGACACTAGAATTCGATGCAAAAACCTCAGACACTAATCAAACCAAAATGGCAAACCACGCACTGACCTGCATACAAAACTAAAGCACAAAGACACAACAATGCATAGAACCATTAACCAATGTTTGAACTAGTTATGAGATATCTTCTAAATCATAACTAGTTCAGATTTAATCATGGTTTTGATAAGACAACTTGGAACGAGACACATCTATAAAATTAAACAAATGTATCTTGTAATCTTTGTAGACGAGAAATACCTATCTCATCACTTGACAGAAATATAAAATAGTCCACAATGTAAGTGTTTTCCACCAGAGTTGCTCTACGGCTTCTCATCATTAAGTGGAGCTTATAAGGCAGAGAAAGACAGAGTTCAATCAAACCAAGTCAAAGAAATATATACAAGTGGGTTCAATATGTCCTAACAGATTGAAAAAACAAAGTGCAAGATATAAATAAAAGTTAGCATTAGGCAGATGAAAAAGTAATAACAAGAATTGTTTAAAGAGCAAGGGAATGAGAATATTAGAATTTCAGACATTTATAGAAGCAGAATGTAAGACCTGAACGCTATATGAGTGTGAGAGAGGATCAACTTTGTAAACAGCACCGAACCACACAACCTTCCCCCAAACCTCGTCTCCCTGGCGTCTCTCCATTGAAATCTCGTCAGACCAAAGCTCCAAACTCTCAGGATCTCCGAGATGGGCGTTCCAGAAGATGACAATGTTCCCAGCAGAGTTGCTACCGAGTCTGCTGATATCATATTTGACCTTGGTTGGTACAGAGTGCAAGCAAAGCAGTATCGAACCAGAGAGAGACCGTTGAAACTCTTCCAAACCTTTCACCTTCTTCCAATCCAACTCATCTGGCTCACACCATAGTATTCTCCCATGAGTACCACGACAGTACAACAAGTTCCCAATGGCACACCAATCGTGTCTGTTTCCTGGCTTAGAATCCTGTTTCTTCCCTTTTCTCCATGTACCTTCACTTGGCAAGAAGTATAAGCTTTGTTCCTCCTCATCAACAGCGTAAACCTTATGCTCAATCACAACACTTTGGTGGATACCGTGGGGTATCTCTGGGATTGTCAAAGTATTCCAAGTTTGAGTCTTTAGGTTAAATACCTCAGCCCAGTTTGAACCAAACTCCTCACAGCCTCCAAAAACATATATCTTCCCGTTGAGCAAGCTTACTGCTGGGGAAGCACGAGCCACTTTCAAGGACGGGACACGGTGCCATGTACTAGAGAAACAATCGAGGAACCAGACATCAGAAGTGGGTTTGCCTTTTATGAGTCTGATAGGCTAAGGATCCCCATTGCCTTCATGAAGAAGAAGATAAGGACTAAAGGAAGAAGGTCAAGACAGGGTTGGCTCAAGAAGCAAAGTGGCTGAAGGAAGAATGAGTGAAGTGTGGGAGAGACCTGCCCCAAAGAGAGTCTTTACTAGTTTATGGAATAAGTGAAGTGTTGTCGTTTAATAAACCTTATGAGTATTGTATTTAAGGCTATCCCACTTTAGGGTTGCCGCATCTTATGTTCAATCAATCAAAGTATTATTCGGTACTCTCTCTCTCTTCTATCTGTGGTTGTTGGTCACGTTACTGACAATCTATCCGTTAGGTCACCAGCTTAACAATTTGGTGCTTTCATTGAGAGTTGACGATGGCTCCTCCGACAAACGTACCCGCCGTCGTCTTAGATCCGAAGAACCCTTCGCTTGAGCTCGAGGATACCTCCCAGTCTCCGTTGACACCAGATACTCTCACTTCATGCATGGAGAAACACGACAAGGTTCTTGTCTACCTGCAAGAAGCAGTGTCCCAGATTCTGCGCAACGAGATCTACGGCACACCTGGCAGCGCAACTCCACCTGGGTTCCCGACTCCAGCCCCATGTAACCAGTTCCAACCCTCTCCATCACCCACGTTAGCCTTGGAAAAGTCAAAGAGTGATGGGATTTTGCCCCCGCCGCCAGAGAACTACAACCGACCCTCTGAGCTGCAAATCCCTACTCTGACCTTTGACCAGCCTCGCGAATCCCCCAGATCCAGGCGATTTGACATTCCGACTTACGAAGGTGGTAATCCAGAAGACTGGATCTTTCGTGTGGAGAAATGTTTTGTCACGATCCAGACCCACGAGTCTGAGAAGCTTGACCAAGCACTAACCGGCTTGACTGGTCAAGCTATCACTTGATGGCTGTACGCGCAGGATCGATTTCAAATCGTGACCTGGAAGGACTTTAGAGATCGCTTCAAGGAGCGTTTTAAACCCAGTCGCGGATGTTCTCCGGTAGATCATCTGATGAATCTGACGCAGAAGGGAACGGTGGATGAGTATCGTGCCCAGTTTGAAGAGCTGTCTGTTGAACTACCACATGTTCCAGGTGATGTGTTGGAAGCAGCCTTCCTTAAAGGGTTGAAGAAGGGCCTTAGGGACCCATTGGTGCGATCGAGACCTCCAGATCTCATCGCAATGGTAGACATGGCTCGTTTGGTGGAGGCTCAGGAGTCGGAGAACATGAGCTATCAGGCACGCAGCTACTCACGTCCAATGGTTGACAATACTTCCCAACAGTACTCCAGTAACCAACGAGGGAGTGACTGGAATGCTAACAAGAAACCCTTTGACAACCCTAAGGAGGTGCGAAAGCCCAACTCGGGACAGGAGAACAAGGGGTTCAATCCTTGTAGACATTATGGGGAGCGGTGGTCACCAGGACACAAGTGTAAGCCTCAGCGTTTGAAATGTTTGGAGGTTGATGAAGAAGAAGACGCTGAGCAATTTAATGTGGAGGAACTGGAACCTCAGGAGGTGGGGTGTGAAAATGAAGAAAAACAGGAGGTGTATACGCTGACCCGTGGATCCATAGCCGGAATAACTTCAAAAAAGGCCATGAAAATGATGGGTCAAATCCTTAACCGTGATGTGGTGGTACTGATAGACTCCGCAGCTACTTGCAATTTCATCTCCAACCGGTTGGTCAAGGAAATGGGATTGGCCATCACAAGTAACAGAGAGTTTGGCGTGATAGTTGGTGGGGACCAAATCCATAAGGGAAGAGGCAAGTAATGGAGTGTCGTTGGACATACAAGGTATTGACATCATGGAGGAATACTCCATCTTCGAGATAGGAGCCACCAATGTGATCCTCGGGTACACTTGGCTGGAAACACTCGGAGATACTCGTATAAATTGGCTCAACCGTACCTTAAGCTGGAAGATTGGTAGGTTATGGGTAACATTAGTCGGAGATCCTGCTTTATCCAAAGAAGAGGTTTCCCTCAAGTCAATGGAGAGGCTAATGCAACACAGTGGGGAGGCATATCTGTTGGATTTGACCACATTATTCCAAAACAAGGAACCACCTACAGAAACACACCACTCACAAGAGATACAGTCCGTGGCTAGCAGATATGAAGGAGTGTTCGAGCCGCCTTGTGGGTTACCTCCTAGGCAAAACCGAGAGCATGCCATCACCTTACAGGCAGGAGCTTCTCCGGTGAACGTCAGACCCTACAGGTACTCTTTCATTCAGAAGAATGAGATTGAGTGTTTGGTGAAAGAAATGCTAGAAGCTCAGGTGATCAGGCCTAGTATCAGTCCTTACTCGAGTCCGGTACTACTGGTTAAGAAAAAGGATGGAGGATGGTGTTTCTGTGTCGACTACAGAGTCTTGAACAAGATAACCATCCCTGATCGCTATCCCATACCGGTGATTGAGGAGTTCCTTGATGAGTTGAGTGGAGCCACGGTGTTTTCAAAAATCGATTTGAAATCATGATAACATCAAATCAGGTTGAAGGAAGAAGATGTGGAGAAAACAGCCTTCAAAACGCATCAAGGGCATTATGAGTTCCTTGTCATGCCCTTTGGCTTGACAAATGCACCCTCGACATTCCAGAGTATTATGAATGACCTCTTCAGGTCATATCTCCGAAGGTTAGTGTTAGTGTTTTTCGATGACATTCTCATATACAGCCCCGATGTCCAGACACATAAAACGCACTTGGAGACGGTGCTCCAACTGATGTAGAAACAAAAGTTCTTCGCTAACTGGAAGAAGTGTTCTTTTGGAGATAGCAAGGTAGCCTACCTTGGTCACATCATCTCTGCACAGGGGGTAGCTACTGATCCTGAGAAGATAGAGGCAATGTTAGAGTGGCCAGTCCCTAAGAACATCATGGAGCTAAGAGGATTCTTAGTACTAACAGGTTACTACCGCAGGTTTGTCAAGAATTATGGGCAGATTGCTAGACTGTTGACTGAAATATTGAAGAAGAATGGGTTCTGCTGGTCAGGAGAAGCAAAGACAGCGTTCCAAAAACTTAAGGAAACAATTACTAGCTTACATGTGTTGTGCTTGCTGGATTTTACTCATGAATTCACCATTGAGACAAACGCTTCTAGAGCTGGGATTGGTGCAATATTGTCTCAAAACCGAAGACCAATAGCATATTTGAGTCAAGCTTTCTCATCCTCTGGAATAATCAAGTCAGTCTACGAACGTGAGCTCTTGGCCATTTTCAAGGCAATGTCTCGTTGGAAGCATTACCTTACAGGCATGGAATTCGTGATCAAAACTGATCAGAGGAGTTTGCGACATCTCTTGGACCAAAAGGTCGTATCCTCTGTCCAGCAGAGATGGGCTGCAAAGTTGTTAGGATTGACCTATCGTATCGAGTACAAACCACGGGTGGAAAATAGGGTGGCGGATGCATTGTCTAGGAGACCTCATGAAGAAGCTTTCATGCAACTGTCACTCATAGCTCCTCTCACATTGGACAAGGAGAAGCTTCAGGTAGAACTCAATGCAGACAAGGAGTATGGGTCTGTGATAGGTGAACTCGAGAATGGTCTGACAAAGGAGGGTTTTCGAATGGAGCAAGGGTTACTGTCCAAGGAAGGAAGATTAATCATTCCTTCAGATTCTTCTTTGATGCCTTCTTTACTTGAACAGTTCCATTCAAGCGTTACAGGGGGACACGAAGGTGCACTGAAAACCTTCAAAAGGTTGACTCAGGAGGTGTATTGGCGAGGTATGAGAAAGGATGTTGTCCAGTACATCACGAAGTGCCAAACCTGTCAGGAGAAGAAATACAGTACTCTGTCTCCCGCGGGTCTTCTTGCTCCTCTACCCATTCCGAAACAGGTATGGACTGACCTAAGTTTGGATTTTGTAGAAGGGATTCCAAACTCAAGGGGGTTCAACTCTATCTTGGTGGTGGTGGATCGGCTCAGCAAGTACATCCATTTCATTCCCCTGAAACACCCATACACAGAAAAAAAAGTTGCAGAAGCTTTCATAAGGGAAGTGGTCAAGTTACAAGGTTTCCCTGAAACTTTAGTGTAGGACAGAGATCGAATTTTCCTGAGCAATTTTTGGACTGAGTTGTTTAAGATGCAGGGAGCTGCATTGCACCGAAGCACCGCATACCACCCGCAAACTGATGGGCAAACCGAAGTGGTAAATCGATGTTTGGAGACTTATTTGCGGTGTTTTGCCATCATCTTGGGCACAATGGCTGCCGTGGGCAGAATACTGGTACAACTCGTCCTACCACTCCTCGACGCAGACAACTCTATTCTTCGCAGTTTATGGTAGAGAGCCACCACGCCTGTTGAGGTACGGGGATACACCAAGTGCAAATGCTCATGTGGATGAGCTGCTTGGGAGTCACTCTCGGATTTGATGGCTCAGTTTCCGGATTTCGACCTTGAGGAAAAGGTCGCTTTACTGCGAGGGAGTATTGATAGGCTAAGGGTCCCCATTACCTTCATGAAGAAGAAGATAAGGACTAAAGGAAGAAGGTCAAGACAAGATTGGCTCAAGAAGCAAAGTGGCTGAAGGAAGAATGAGTGAAGTGTGGGAGAGACTCTGCCCCAAAGAGAGTCTTTACTAGTTTATGGAATAAGTGAAATGTTGTCGTTTAATAAACCTTATGAGTATTGTATTTAAGGCTATCCCACTTTAGGGTTGCCGCATCTTATGTTCAATCAATCAAAATATTATTCAGTATTCTCTATCTCTCTCTAATCTATCTGTGGTTGTTGGTAACGTTGCTGACAATCTATCCGTTAGGTCACCGGCTTAACAGAGTCCACTGATCATGTAAAGTCCCCAATCCACCACCACAAAAGAGGATGACTCCGGAGCCTGATTAGGGTTCGATGGGATCGGCCTCAGCTGGCGAGTACGGGTGAGGAGGATGAACCAGCGTGGGTTTGGATCAGGAGAGATGCGTAAGCATACGTAGAAAGATGCCTCGATGCAACCAATAAGCGCTCGCGCGCTACAGAGCTCATGGGAAAGTACGAGAGAGCGGTGTCTTTTTGAGACGAGGGATAAGTTCGCATGGTCCAATCTCGAGACGGGAGCCATGCAACTCACAGCTACCGCGTCTGGCAACGACGACCATGACGTCGTCATCTTCCTCCTTTTACTCTGTGGTGGCATTCCGGTCATACCTAATTGTAATTCACTTTAGAACAACTATGGAACTACAACTACTTTATATAATGGTTCTATGGTTCATGTTCCAAAACCATGTCCTATTATGAATTCACAATCGTTCGTCACAAAAAAAATCTTTTCATAGTAACTAATGTTAAATTTCTCAATGTATTTGTGATAGTAACTATACCAAAGTGAAAGTAAAATAGTTGGTTTAATGTGTTTATAGATAACACAATATAAAATCAATGATGTATCATCACAATAATGTATGACCGCGATGGAAAAAACCTTGGTTCCGCCCTCATCCCTTATGGAGAGAACATTGCGTCCAACTTCCTCCATCATGGAGAGAACCTTGGCTCCGCCAACCTCCCTTGGAGAGATAATCTTGCGTCCAACCTCCTCCACCTTCCTCTGTTGGGTAGATAACCTTGTGTCCAACCTTCTCCACCATAGAGAGAACCTCGACTCTGTGTGTGGAGAGGAAATGTTCACGTCTTTTTACTATCTCAAAATAGCTTGCTCCGACGACCAATAAACGTCAAAACCTATTTCAATCGTCACAAAATCTTTTGATAGTAACTAATGCTAAATTTCTCAATGTATTCGTGGAAGTGTCTTTGACACACCATGATTCTGTCTTTGTAACGCTTCAACCGCCACATTGTTTAGTGAGCCCATGTCTACTCTTAGTCTATGAGTCCACCTTCCCAAGTGGGCCCTACATCTATTTCTTTTGCTTTGTCCTCATTCGCACAATTTCGACAATCACTTCCAGAAATGTCATCCATCATGAAGTTCTCTCTGGACCCTTGACTGAAAAAATAAGTGCATTTTGATGACGTATGTGGCTAAATCAATTCTTTTAAACATTTCCGCAAACTAGGGTGTCAGAGTCTTTGAGTTCCTATGGATCTATGAACAACGATTTATTTTTTCCAATCTATTTATCTATGTTTGTTGTACGCTTGTGTTTGATTACCCTATTTTATCAATTCATTAGGTTTATGAGCTTTTATTCGTTGTCTCCCTTTGGGATTGAATGAATAATGGTAACAATTATGTTTGCAAAAAAAAAAAAAAATTATGACCAACCAATCAAGGTTGAGAAATTGAAAGAAAATTAATTTGGCATGATTAAAGAAACAATAGAAAATTATAAACATGTTAATATATGAATCCCAAATCATTTAAAGATTAAAATATAAATTAAAACAATCTAAAAATACTACAATAAATTTTAAAATACAGTATTAGAAAAAGAATACTCATATATTAATCTTTTTTTTTTGGTCAACATACTAATTTTACCTATTCCCAACTGAAAAAGGAGAAAGTAGTAGAAAATTTTGATTTAAGAAAATAAGAAAAATTTATCTTCCCATTAAAATATATTCCCAGTTAAACAAAGTTGAAAGCAATGAATATGAGGTGATATTTGATTATATAGAAGTGAGTACAAAATTTAGAATTAATAATTAAAAGTATATTTTCCTTAATCCTTTCCTCTATTTTTTAATAATTAATCACTTAAAATTAAAAATAAGTAAATAATATTATAATTTCTAATTTTATGAATATATATATATAGATATAGATATAATCTCCTTATAATTATTTTTTAAAACTTTTTTTTTTCTAAATTCTGAAATTTTTTATAATTATCTTTTTACTTTATTAATATTTTTTAAAACAAAATATTTTTTTTTGTTGTAATCAAATTCTTCCTATTAAATATTTACACATGTCAAAATCTCAGATTGATAACTTGACACATGTCAAAATCTTGTTAATGACTAACTTCAAAACCCAACTTTATATAATAAGATACGATGATTAACTACATTTCAATTTTAAAATAAATAAAGATGATAGGAGAATAATTTTTTTTTAATATGAAATAAATCTTCTATATATCAATATTAACTATAGAATATTATATATATGGATATTTAAAATATTTTTATTCTGTTTGGTTATAAGGATAGTTGAGAGAATTAATTTGGATATGAATATAAGCATTACACGGTATCCAATGGTAAATGTTTCCATAAACATATTTTTAAGCAAAAAGTGATGCAAAAATACTAGTATAGATTATAAATATTACGGGAGAAAATCTTTAATCAAATGTAAGGATAAACTAATTCCTTTTTCAAATATGAATCTGTTACGGGAGTTTTTTTGTTTTTTTGTTGAGCGTTAAATTTAGCTGTTGACGGTGTTTTAATACCGACTTAGGTATGTATTTGCACAATTTGACGAGTTGGATTTGTGAATTTGAATTTTATTTCGTATGGATTCACACTCAGATTGAACATGTGACATTGCATATTATTAACCATTTTTTTTGACCAGAAGATCAAAGAAAACATTTTCTAGAGGAATTCGAGAGTTAATTTTTATAGGCAGTGAAGCAGACTCATCAAAATTGAAACATTTTAAAATCCGACCCAAGATCCGCGCGTTTATTCGTTTAGAATATACTTAAATGATTGTTTTACCCCTATCGCAAATGAATTAATTTATCTTTTTCCATTAGCATTTTGGTGTAATTTTTTTCCAAAACTAATGTTGTTTTGTTAAAATACTTTTCAATTAATAGGAGGGATCTTACCAAGCAAAACAATTATTAATAAATTACAGCTCTTTTAATCATGGTTTTAAACGAAAACTATCTTATTAAAAGACCTTTATTTTATTTAAGATTTTTTCAATGTAACATTATTATATGTAATATGTTCGATATTGACAAACTAATAATATTTTTAAGAGAAAAACATATTTAATTAAAATCATATATTTGTCAAATCCTTTGTATCCCATTTATACATAAACTTAAAAGTTGCCGCGGAATTATTTTGTATATATATTCCATCTTCTTGCGCTTGCCAGAAACATACATTCGGTTTTCTACCCCCACATACATTATGTATAAAAATTTGTTTCCCGATAAATGCATTAAACGTTGCATGCTCCACATAATTAGGTCCCTGAAAAAAATATGATGACAAAAAGTATATGTATTTCAAATCTACCATTTAAATATAAAATGAGAAAATATTGTAGAAACATTTAGAAACCTATAAGAATGTGAAGAAAATAAAAATAATTTTGAAATCAATTACCTTATTTAAGTTGCACCATATCAAATTTTTTGGAAATACGGTGATTCGGGTTGTCCATTCCTTATTGGAGGGAAGAAAAGTAAGTAAGGTCATTTTATCTTCGCCAGATCTACAATTGAACATAAGTTTATTGTTACTTGCAAGATGATTTGAAATTTCTATGTTAAATTTTCTAAATATAAGAAGAGAGTTTATTTTTTGGGTGGAGATGAAAAAAAAAGAATATGAAATAAATTAGAACTTTCTCCATCTTTGTTATTTTATTTTATTCTCCTTACATGTATATGTAATATATATATACTTTTCACATACATATGTATTTAGGTATCTTCATAAATAGTTGTGATATTAGTTTATATTCTTTACTTCAGTTCTTTGTCAATTTTTTTTTTGTTAACTTCATACATTTATGGTCTTTTTCATAGTATTTCCATTTCATATTTGATAAGATGATGTTATAGAATAACCTTATAAAACTTTAGTTTTTATAAGATGATGTAGATTAGGTGTTTTTATAAGGTTATTACTCATTCTTAAATCTAAATTTTGTTAACTACATAGCTCATACATTTATGGTCTTTTTCATAGTCTTTTCATTTCATATTTGACTAGGAGAGTCAACATTTTTCTAAAAATAATAATATAATAATAAAAATATTATTATTTTGTTTGAGATAGTATTTATTTTTAATTTTACAATTTTTTGGTATTTCACAATATATCTTTTTGAAAACTAATTATTTTAGAATAATATAGTATTTTAATTTATTTGATGTATCTTACAGTTTTATAATTTTTGTTTGTTGTATTTGCATCATTATTTTGTGAAATATTTAAAATAATAATTATAATATTCTAGTTGTGAGCAAATAAATTTTATTAATTTATCTACATCATAAATTTAGTTTTACCAACCCGCCAATGTGAAACATAGAACACATTTTTTTCTTCACAGATAGATTAATATATATTTAATATTAAAAATCCAAAACACAACATATGTAGAAAAATTCTACATATTTATTAATCATAAAATTTATATGATAAATCAAAATAATTTGAAAATAAAATAAAAGAAAGCTGATAGGAAAATCATAATTTAAAATCTTAACAAAATCTTAGTTTTTAAAATTCTGATTGGTTTATATTTTAAAACAATAATTCCTAATTTTTGTCCATAATTAATTAGAAAGAGAAAATAATTTTTTTGGGAAACTAATAATTATTTAAAAGATTTTATTAGTTTAATATTAAAATGACCTTTTATGTTGACTGAAAAATTAAACATATGTCTTAAACCCAATAGCATGACAATGTAATTTTTTAACATTTTATAAGGTTAGTTTCATATTTGTATTTCTCAATTAATATAGTAGGATAAGATGATGTTATAGAATAACCTTATAAATATTTAGTTTATTTTTTTATCATTTCTGTTTTTTTATCTACGTCATCTTATATTTTTCTTATTGTAGTGAACAAATTGGAAATATCAAAAAAAAAAAATTTGAGGGCTTTTGAACTTCTAACTATGATTTTCTTTAATAGAACTATTATATGAGAGGTGAAACTATGAAAATAACATGTTAAAACGACTAATAGGTGAAAAAATGAAGAATCAACTTGAAATTAGGATTTACAAGGATTTACAGATCGACATAAAGGATTAAGAAGAAGAATGTATTTTCGTCATTTTGCATTTATTAATAAAACTGTTAAAAACGCAAAACAAGAACTGTGGGTTTCAAACCCGTGGACCGGGGGAATTTAGTACATACGAAAACCACTGGACCATTATCAATTCTCGATTACATAAAACTCCTAAAACTAGTTCCGATTAATCTCTGATTTAAATCCAATTGACAATTTTTTAATGTTTAATACATCTGATTATATAAAGTTTGATGTCAAAGTTACTCATTAACAAGATCGTGACACATGTCAATTGCATCATTCAGATATCGACACATGTCAATTCTAAATTTATTAATATTTTAAAAAATAAAAATATAAAAATTCAAAACCTAGCATAAAAAAGTTTTATAAAAAAGTAAAATAGATAAAATAAAACCTTATTTTATTTAAAATATAATTATAAGATAAATTATATATATATATATATATAAATATCATAAAATTAGAAATTATAATATTTTTTTACTTATTTTAATTTTAAGCTGCTAATTTTACAAGAAAAAAGATTACTTTTTATATGAGATAAAAAAATGATTATGAAAATTATACAATTAATTACTGTTTCTAAAAAAATGTAAATACTCACATTTACATAAAGAAAAAGATTGTTGAAGTAAAAAAATAAAAATAAAATTAGATTGTCTCATATTTTTTTCACCAATCAAATAATTTATTCAAAAGACTGCTATTGTAATATATAAAATAGGAGTATGTAAGATAACGTATGGTTTTTGTAACTATAAATATGTTAAAGTGTAGAGACATATAATATGTTATTTAATGTGTTCATCAAGACAATTTGGTGGTAGTAGTAAAGACTAACGAGTATATTTTAACAGTAAAATATATTTGTGTGTACAAATACACTTTTAGTGGTAATGTAGACAATAGATTTGTAAATGGATATACGTTAGTGTATTATAGCAAAAAAACAAGTATTTTATATAACTAAAGTTTATCTCTTTACTTTTATACATTATTTTTACTTACCAAAAAAATTAAATATATATATATATATTTGTTAAGTTTAATTTAATTTTAATAATTTTGAACTCATCTACAACTATTTTCTATAACTAAAAGTGTATCTATTTTTTATTTTTCAACCAAACAATAAATTAAAAAGAAATTCTCAGTTGCCCAAGCCAGAGGGAACGGGTTTACAAAAGAAACTTCAGAGATAAGAGAATGCGAAGCACATGCAAGACAATCCGCCTTCGAATTTGACGCATGCGGGATCCAAGAGATGAAACATAAAATATGTGAGTTAAACTCATCGAGCAAGTTGGAAAAGGACGACCATTATTCAGGGGACTGCACCATAGTGAGTAACTCAGCACGTATCCGCTCCATGGCCCACAACAACGCTTCTAACTCTGAATGCAGGGGGAGGGGCTTCGTCTTAGACACTTGGTCCCCAATAACAAGGTTCCCTCCTCATCAACGCAACACCACAAGCCCAATCTTGAATGCATATTGGTTGCTTTCCAAGAACCATCAATCTGACAACAAGGTAAAGAAACCTAGACATCTGAGGACGAAGATGGAGCTGACATGACCGCTGTAAAAGAGAGCGCCTTTTTCCAAGCTAACTTATCGCCCAAACCCTGAGCAATTATATCATTCATATTGATCTCTAAATTTTGAATTTTTTATTTATTTATGGCCTTCCAGATTGCCCATATAACTCATGGTAATTGAATAAGTCGATCAGGATCACCCTCTTGAGAGACATCCCTCCAGAAAACAAAATCCAAACTTGAGTACACCGACACATATGGAAAACTCTCTGATGACACTAGAGTCGGAGATAAATCCCAAACTTCACATGAGTGAGGGCATTCAGAAAAAATGTAATTAATAGTCTCAACTGCAGAATCACACATTTTACACCAAATATCACATTAAACACTTCGATGTATCTATTTGTTTTTATATATAGTTTTTACTTACTAAAAACATTTACTTTATATTCTTTTGTTAAATTTAATTTTATTTGAGACACTCTAAACCCGCACATTGGACGGATCTTCCGAATGGTAACCGCGGTTTTGGATGTGCGGGGAAAGCGGTATTATAGTGCGGTACGGTTCAACTGCGGTACGTGCGGAAGAAATATATTTGCGGGAGAAGTGCGGTTTGTACAAAATAAACGGTACAGAATAATGTTTGATTGGTGAAAACAAAATTGCGGTTTTAGAATAAGCGGTACAAAATAATAAATAATTAATATAATTATAAATTATTAATTGTTTTGTGTTAATGGAAAATTATTTCAAACCTTTAATACCAAAAATTATTCTAAACTATTATGCAGATATATTTTATGCAAAACTAAAAACATTATTTATAATTTATTAACATTTGTGTTATTTATAACATATGTGAATTTCTTAAAAAGACACTTCAAAAAAGTAATTTATTAATGAGAATCTAGAACAATTTAAATTAAATAATCCATTTAGCATAAAATCATTTGTTAATTACAAAAGAAAAATTTAAACATAAATCAGTATTATTTTGTATCTAGACATCTAGTGCGTTATTTATAATAACGCTAGATAATACCCAACTTACAAAACTAAGTGCAGTCTGCTGAACTTTGTTCAATTTAAAAAAACGAATAAAGTAGTTTATCTTTTCTCCTAAAATACCGCAAATGTGTTAAAGTTGTGTGATTGGTAACATTGACCCACTAGTACATTTGGATTTAAGAATGTGAAAGACCTAAAAAACTAAATTGCACAAAATAATTTACCTTGGAAGACAACTTTAATATAAAGTTCAATGTTTCATTTCAATATCTGTCCGTGCAATTGTCTTCAAGGCTCATAAACCCTAGTTTTTTTCCCACACCGCCAAATTTTTGATTTTTGTGAATTTGGGGTTTCGAACTCGAACACTCATCGATCTTTACCAGGACTCGCGCGTCTACTCTTTCGTCTTCTCCCTAAGTTTGGAGAAGCTTTGAGATTGCTTCAAACTGTGGCTTTTCTTACTTCTCTTCCACTCATTTACTTGGTTCGGTAATTAGCTTTGCCCTTGTTGTCATGTATTCTATGATTCTCCATGGAAGAAGATTGGTACAGTTGCAGAAATGGCCTAATTTTAGTGTTTCAGTTCAAAAGGCAACACCTTTCTCCAATTCCTTCTCTTCTTCTGCTACTGCTGCTGCTAATGTTGTGAGTCTTCAAGATGATCGAAAAGGTAAGAACTTTACAGTCTCTTACCTCGTTGGTTCATTGGGTTTAACTACAAAGCTCGCTGAATCAATCTCAAGCAAAGTCTGTTTCGAGGATAAGGTCAATCCTGATTCTGTGCTGAGTCTTTTGAGGAGTTATGGGTTCACTAAGTCTCAGATCTCAAACATCATTACGGTTTACCCACGATTGCTTATATTAGATGCTGAGAAGTCCGTTGCTCCCAAGCTTCAGTCTTTGCAGTCTAGAGGAGCTTCAAGCTCTGAGCTCACTGAGATTGTTTCTAAAGTTCCTAAGATCTTAGGGAAGAGAGGGCACAAAGCTATAAGTGTGTACTATGATTTCGTGAAAGACGTCATTGAAGCTGATAAGAGTTCCAATTATGAAAAGTTATGTCATTCTTTTCCTCAGGGTAACAAGGAGAACAAGATTAGAAATATTTCGGTTTTGAGAGAATTGGGTGTGGCTCAGAGGTTTTTATTCCCATTGCTCATCTCTGATAGCCAACCTGTATGTGGTAAAGAAAGATTTGAAGAATCCCTCAAGAAGGTTATTGAGATGGGGTTTGATCCGGAGACATCAAAGTTTGTTGAAGCTCTGCGTGTTATTTACAGAATGAGCGATAAGACTATAGAGGAAAAAGTGAATGTTTACAAAAGGTTAGGCTTTGGTGTGGCTGATGTATGGACGATCTTCAAGAAGTGGCCTTCTTTTTTGTCATACTCAGAGAAGAAGATAACTCATACGTTTGAAACACTTAAGGGGTGTGGTCTTCTCAAACATGAGGTTCTGTCATTGTTGAAGAAGCATCCAAAATGCATTTGTTCTTCAGAGCAGAAGATTGTGAACTCCATTGAAACATTTTTAAGCCTAGGATTCACCAAAGACGAGTTTGTTATGATGGTCAAGCGATATCCTCAGTGCATTGACTATACTCCAGAGACGGTGAAGAAGAAAACTGAGTTTATTGTGAAGAAGATGAATTGGCCACTAGAGGCTTTGGTTATGATCCCTCAGGTTTATGGATACAGCCTGGAGAAGAGGACTGTCCCAAGGTGTAATGTTATCAAAACTCTCATGTCAAAAGGACTAATGAAATACGGAAGTGAAGCACCTCCAATGTCATCTGTTTTGACAAGTACCGATCAGGTGTTTATAAAGAGGTATGTGATGAAGCATGACAAGCTGGGGCCTGAGTTGATGGATATCTTCACTGGGGAAAATGGTAAAAAGTCAGAAGTCCTACGGCCAATCCTACAATGAGCAGTAATAAGGTCTGTTTTTGTGTTAGTTTTAGATTCGTCCATGAATCTTTATGAGGAAGTGAAATGAGGAGCTTTATTTATAGACTTCTGTAATCTCAATTGATGTGGATCTGACTCGTTTTAATATGCAATCCAACTTGGAAAATAACAAAAAGTAATATGCAATCTTTATTGAGTCCTTGAACTCTTTAAGCGGCTTACGAACTTGGAAATATGTGTTACTTTGCATTCATATTTTTATCTGAAATGCATAAGCAAAGCAACTTAGGTAGTCAGATAGCTTACGATCAATCCTATGAGCAAGTTTTCGAAGATATTGGTGATTTCAGATTTGATATCATAAATAACCTTGGTTAGTTATATCTTTCAGTTAAGGTTAGAGCCAAGGAGATGAAATTTTTTAGCTCCATCTTTACATGGTTGTTAAAGAATATGACCCTAGTCCCTCTACATGGTTGTTAGATGATTCTCAGTTACAGTTTCATTAGCATTGCATATTCTTAACACCTGACTTTATCCATGAGGATGAGGTCCCCTTGCAAGTGCAGGTACAGATTTGTTTATAGTTTGAGAGTTCCAGTGCAAAATGCTTTTTCTATTTCTTAATCTTCTGCTGCTAATAGAGATGGTCGAAAAGGGAAGATTTTTACAGTCCCTAACTTCGTTGATTCATTGGGTTTGATTACAGAACCGATCTCAAGAAAAGTTAGCTTCGAGGGCAAGGTCAATCCTGATTCCAATCTGAAGCTTTTTACAAGCCATGGGTTCACAGAATCTCAAATCTCCAACATCATTAGGGCTTACCCACGATTGCTTATACTAGATGCTGAGAAATCACTTGCTCCCTAGCTTAAGTTTTTGCAGTCCAGAGGAGCTTCGAGCTCTGAGCTCACTGAGGTTGTTTCGTCAGTTCCTGAAATCTTGGGAAAAAAAGCGGGTAAAAGTATAAGCAGATACTATGATTTCATCAAAGAGGTTCTTGAAGCTGATAAGAGTTCCAAGTTGTGTCATTCTTTGCCACAGGGTAGTAAGCAGGAATAAAATCAGAAATCTTTTGGTCTTTGAGAGACTTGGGTGTGCCTCAGAGGTTGTTATTCCCTTTGCTCATCTCTGATAGGCAACATGTATCTGGAAAAGAAAGATTTGAAGAATCTCTCAAGAAGGTCGTTGAAATAGGTTTTAATCCAACCACCTCAAAGTTTATTGATGCCCTCTGTGTTATTCAAGGATTATGCGACAAAACAATAGTAGAAAAGGTCAATGTGTATAAAAGGTTAGGCTTTTCTGTGGGAGATATATGGGCAATGTTCAAGAAGTTACAATGTTTCTAGGAGTTTCGGAGAAGAAAATATTGAACTGCGTAGAAACATTTCTAGGTCTAGGATTCAGCCGAGATGAGTTCAGGACAATGGTCAAATGCCATCCTGCATGCTTTGGATATTCTGCAGAGTTGGTGAAGAAGAAAACTGAGTTTGTGGTTAAGAAGATGAATTGGCCGCTCTGTGCCTTTTGTTCCCACAGGTATTTTCATACAGCATGGAGAAGAGGATTGTACGTGTAAAGTAATCAAAACTCTCATTTCCAAAGGATTGCTTGGAGGAGACAAAGGAAGTGAACTCCCCTTCAAAGCAGTCTGTTTTGGTATGCAACGATCAGAATTTTTTTAAAAAGGTATGTGAGGAAGCTCGGTGACAAGGAGCTTGTGGCTGAGTTGATGGCTATCTTTGCTGAAAGCACACACCACTCATGATAACGTTAAGGAGTGTAGTTTGGATAATCACTTCTGATATCAGTTTATGCTTACATTGTCATTCAAATTCTTCCTTTTTTTTTTTGTTTCTTTGAGGGGAGAGTTTATTTGCTGCAGATATTGGTTGGAATAATTGCAATGCAGCTCCCTGTATTCTTGGGTTGGTCATAAAAAGGCATTTTTTTGTTCCTGAATTAGTGTTTAATATTGCTGAGAGGCTAGTAATTCACTAAATTCTTGGAATTTTTGGGATTCGAGTAGTTTAATCACAGCTGGTGATACCAAACTCATCTTATGATACTTCGAAAATATTTCTACATATAAAGGATTGCTTTTGGATCATATAACTTTGATTTGTCCTTTGAAAAGCTCTCATATCATTAGAACTCATAAATCATTGTCATCCAATTGGTGTTCCTAGGTTGTTGAGCTTTTGCGACTGGTAACATAAAAGTTCACTAATGTTAGAAACCCGGGTTCGAACCCCAGCAGCCACACAGACTGAGACTTTTTGTATTTTACTTTTTTTTGTCAGAAACGAGAAATCCTGATTTATGAAATTAGGGTTTAAGGGGGTTAGCAATTAGCATCACATTTCTTCTTCACCAAAGTTTTGATTTTTCTGCGATTTTAGGGTCTGACGAGACGGCCGAAGAAAATGTAGAGTTCTCCTTCTCTGTTTCGTTTTTTTTGTTGTACGATTCAGATTCTAATTGTGAGAGTGGTTGAGACATCGAGAGCGTGCTCCGTATTCGAATTTCGTAGTGGTTAATCTCATCATCATGTATTCTCTGATACTCCATGGAAGACGCTCCATTGAGTTACAAAAATGGCGTAAGTTGGCAGATTCAGCGAACCTTTTGCAAAATGCGTTTGCTTTTTCCTCTGCTCGTGCCGTTGCTGATGTGAGCCTTAGAGATGGTCGAAAAGGTAAGAACTTTACAGTCTCTTACCTCGTTGGTTCATTGGGTTTCACTACAAAGCTCGCTGAATCAATTTCGAGGAGAGTAAGCTTCGAGGTTAATGGAAATGCTGATTCTGTTCTGAGTCTTTTTAGAAGTCATGGGTTCACAGATCCTCAGATCTCTAGCATCATTATGAATTATCCAAGATTGCTTATGGTAGATGCTGAGAAATCACTAGGTCCAAAGCTTAATTTTTTGCTGTCCAGAGGAGCTTCAAGCTCTGAGCTCACTGAGATCGTTTCTGAAGTTCCTAAGATATTGGGAAAGAAAGGGGAGAAAACTCTAGGCAGATACTATGATTTCGTCAAAGTCGTTATAGAAGCAGATAAGAGTTCCAATTTGAAAAAGATATGTCATTCTTTGCCACAGGGTAGTAAGCAGGAGAACAAAATCAGAAACGTTTTGCTTTTGAGAGATTTAGGTGTGCCTAAGAGGTTGATATTCCCATTGCTCATCTCTGATGCTCAAGCTGTTTGTGGGAAAGAAAAGTTTGAAGAATCACTCAAGAAGGTTGTTGTGATGGGTTTTGATCCCACCACTGCAAAGTTTGTCCAAGCTCTGCGCATTGTTCAGGGATTGAGCGACAAAACAATGCTAGAAAAAGTCAATGTTTATACAAGGTTAGGCTTTGATGGATGGGAGATGTTCAACAGGTATCCGATCTTTCTTGCACTCTCTGAGAAGAACATATTGAACTCCGTTGAAACGTTTCTAAGTCTAGGGTTCAGCAGAGATGAGTTTGCCAAGATGGTCAAGCACTTTCCTCCGTGCATTGGATTATCCGCGGAGTTGGTTAAGAAGAAGGCTGGATTTCTGGTAAAGAAGATGAACTGGCCACGTACGACTCTGGTTTCACACCCTGCAGTACTTGGATATGATATGGAGAAGAGGATTGTACCAAGGTGTAACGTGATCAAAACTCTCATGTCCAAAGGACTGCTTGGAGAAACAGGAAATGAACTCCCTCCAATTGGGTGTGTTTTAAAGAATACTGATAAGGAGTTCTTAAATAGGTTTGTGAGGAAGTTTGATGACCAAGAGCTTGTGGCTGAGTTGATGACTATATTCACTGGAGATTGTGCTTCATAGATCAGAAAGGCTAGCTAGTCATAGGATCTAAATGTTAATTTATGGTTTCTTGGTGAATCGTTTGTTGTTGAAGAAGTTTTGAATCTATGTGTTATGTGAAACACACAAATTTTGTGCTAAACGTTTTAGAATTAAAAGGCTTCAAGAATTAGAGAGATAACAACACTGGCAATTATGGCCTTTGTAAACACAATTTACTTCGCTTTGTTCATTATGATAAGGTACAGAACATTGGGTATCATTGGTTATTAACCAAATTATGTTCACAGCTTAAACAAATTGTCAAACATAAAGAGAGCCATAAAAGCAATTGGAACCGTTAGATTGATATGTTTTAAACAACTGGCAACCGTTGGATTCGATGTTTTTAACAAATGATGACATCAGCAGACCCTAGTAAAAACTAAAATCAATTTGATATCATAAACCCTAAAAAAAAAAAATCGTTTCTTTTTTCTGTTCTTCCCCCTAACCTAAACTTGAATCCTTGAAAGATGAATGAGTCTTTTGTTCTTCTTCCCCTCTCATCAGTAAGTTTGAATTTTTTTTTGGGATTAGTCGAATTGCTTCAAAGATTGTGGCTTTAGTTTGTTGGTTTTGTAATTGCCTTCTCTTTTGTTCGTTTTCGGATTCGGTAATTGCATTGAATTGTCATGTATTCTCTGATACTCCATGGAAGAAGGTCAGTGGAGTTGCATAAATGGCGTAACTTGAGTGTTTCATTGCAAAATGCATCTTCTTTTTTCAATTCCTTCTCCTCTGTTGCTACTGTGAGTCCTAGAGTTGTTGGGAAAGGAAAGAACTTTACAGTCTCTTACCTCGTTGAGTCATTGGGTTTCACTACAAAACTTGCTGAATCGATTTCAAAGAGAGTCAGCTTCGAGGACAAGTCAAATCCTGATTCTGTTCTGAATCTTTTGAGAAGGCATGGGTTCACAGATTCTCAGATCTCCAGCATCATTACTGATTATCCAAAACTGCTTATAGCTGATGCTGAGAGATCACTTGGTCCCAAGCTTCATTTTCTTCATTCCAAAGGAGCTTCAAGCTCTGAGCTCACTCAGATTGTTTCCACAGTTCCGAAACTCTTGGGAAAGAAAGGGCACAAAACCATTAGCGTGTACTATGATTTCGTCAAGGAAACTTTACTTGATAAGAGTTGTTCTTCCAGTTATAAAAAGGTATGTCATTCATTTCCACAGGGTAATCTAGAGAACAAGATCAGAAACGTTTCGGTTCTGAGAGAGTTAGGTATGCCTAAGAGGTTTTTATTCTCCTTGCTCATCTCTGATCGTCAACCTGTATGTGGAAAAGAAAAATTTGAAGAAACACTCAAGAAGGTTGTTGAGATGGGTTTTGATCCAACCACTGGAAAGTTTGTTGAAGCTCTTAACGTTATTTATGGATTGAGTGAGAAATCAATCGAAGCAAAAGTCAATCTCTATAAAAGGTTAGGTTTTGATGTGGGAGATGTATGGAAAAGTTTCAAGAAGTGTCCTGTCTCTCTTAGAGTAACGGAGAAGAAGATGTTGGACTCCATTGAAACATTTCTTGGCTTAGGTTTCAGTAAAGATGAGTTTGCGATGATGGTCAAGCAATTTCCTCCGTGCATTGGGTTATCTGCAGAGATGGTGAAGAAGAAGGCTGACTTTTTGATGATGAAGATGAATTGGCCAATACAGGTTGTGGTCTCAAACCCTACGGTGCTTGGATATAGCCTGGAGAAGAGGACTGTTCCAAGGTGTAACGTAATCAAAGTTCTCATGTCTAGAGGACTTATTGGAAGTAAACTACCTCCAATGTCGTCTGTCTTGGCGTATACCAATCAGGAATTCTTAAGAAGGTATGTGAAGAAGCACGAGGACAAGCAGCTGGTGGCTCAGTTGATGGCTATCTATCTTGCTTCATAGATCATAAGGCTTGTCAAAGGATATTGGATTTATCTGAAAGACCTCCACTGAATCCTTTCCCTCTATATGCTTACAATTGTCATTTTGAATCTCTTTAGGTTTGTAGCTTAGAAACAGAAACTCAGCCAAATAGCTGAAGGGGACATATGAATCCAAATTACAAATTTGTTGATCCCATTTTATTTTTCTTGTGCCCGTTTTAGTCTGGACCATTGAAAGTTGAAACCATTAGCAGTGTAGAGTCAATTTCCAAGTAGAGTGTTCTTTATTTATATGTTAAGGACAGATAAGAAGATTCTTGTAAGTTGAAGTTTGATTGGTAACTTAAAAAGCCAAAAATAGTTCCTTTTACCAATTCTGTTGTCTCACTGTGATCTCTTCCATCATAACCCTGCTTCTCCATTTGATCACTGTGATTTGGATCATCAAGTGGTTTATTCAGTACATGCTTACCATGATTTAAAATTCAGATATGGATTGGAATGATGCAATGCAGGTCCTGAGTTCTTGGATTGGTCATGTAAAGCCTTTTTGGCTCCTTAATTAGTGTTTGTTCTTTAGTTTCACTAAATTCTTTAATGTTTTAGGATTGGAGGTACTTAAATCACAGCTAGTCATGTAAGCCTTTCAATATCTTGCTCTGTGGTTACTTTATATATATATATATATATATTCTTCCATCATATATGAAGAGATGCCAAATTCAACTCTATTTGATCGTTCTTGATAGAAACTTGAGACCTGTCAGTTTGCTTCTTATAAGCTAGAAAAATGGGTAAGTTTTGAGTTTCTTGAAATGTTTTTATTTGGAGAAGAATGATGATCCACACTCCTGTTTAGTTTATCATAATGATTGATTGATGCAGCTCTTAAAACCCCTTAGCCGAACTAACCAAATTTATCCAATTTAACCCATGGTATCCGAGTTTCTAGAGAATTTCTAAAGAATTTTGGTTCAACTTAGGCAACAAAATTCAAAATACTCGAATTTGTCTATAACCGAACCGAACCGTATTATGTTTCGGGTTGTATTAGACAACAATTTCAAAATCAAAAATAAATTAAAAGAGGGGTTTTGCCTAAACCCTAAAGATCTCTGCTTGTTCTTTTCTTATCTGCAACTGCAACTGATCGATGATGACTGATGAGTGAATCGTTCTTCCTTCACTTCACCATCCGCGTTGGGTAGCGATCGCTTCTAAACTATTGGGGATTTGCTGGGTTCTGTCCTTCCTGCTCTTCTGCGTCTTTAGGTAATCTTTGAATTCGTCTTTGGTCATGTATTCTCTGATTCTCCATGGCAAAAAGTTGCAGAAATGGCGTCATTTGAGTTTTGCAGTGCAAAATGCATCTTATTTTTCCAATTCCTTCTCCTCTGTCGCTACTGCTGCTTATAGAGATGGTCGTAAAGGTAGGAACTTTACAGTCTCTTACCTCGTTGATTCATTGGGTTTGACTAGAAAAGTAGCTGAATCGATCTCAATGAGAGTCAGTTTCGAGGACAAGAGCAATGCTGATTCAGTTCTGAGTCTTTTTAGAGGTCATGGGTTCACTGATTCTCAGATCTCAAGCATCGTTACGGACTATCCAACATTGCTTGTATTAGATGCTGAGAAAAAACTTGCTCCCAAGCTTCAGTTTTTGCAGTCAAGAGGAGCTTCAAGCTCTGAGTTCACTCAGATTGTTTCTACAGTTCCTGAAATCTTGGGAAAGAAAGCTGCCAAAACTATAAGCAGATACTATGGTTTCATCAAAGAGATTATAGAGGCAGATAAGAGTTCCAATTATGAAAAGTTATGTCAATCTTCGCCAGAGGGTAGTAGACAGTGGAATAAAATCAGGAATGTTTTGGTTCTGAGAGAGTTGGGTGTGCCTCAGAGGATTTTATTCTCCTTGCTCATCTCTGATGCCCAACCTGTTTGTGGAAAAATAAATTTTGAAGAATCACTCAAGAAAGTTGTTGAGATGGGTTTTGTTCCAACCTCCTCAAAGTTTGTCCAAGCTCTTAAGGTTGTTTACAGATACAGCGACAAAAGAATAGAAGAAAAAGTCAACGTCTGTAAAGGGTTAGGCTTTTCTGAGGGAGATGTATGGGAAATGTTCAAGAAGTGTCCTAGCTTTCTGAATCACTCGGAGAAGAAGATAGTTCGGAGCATTGAGACCCTGAAGAAGTGTGGACTAGTCGAAGACGAGGTCCTTTCACTGATGAAGAAGTTTCCGCAATGCGTTGGTGCTTCAGAGAAGAAGATATTGAACTCCATTGAAACATTTCTTTGCCTCGGATTCAGCAGAGATGAGTTTGTTATACTAGCCAAGCGCTTTCCCCAGTGTCTTATTTTATCTGCAGAGACTGTGACAAAGAAGACTGAGTTTGTGGTGAAGAAGATGAATTGGCCTCTAAGGTCTGTGATTACAACCCCTGCGATGCTTGGATACAGCATGCAGAAGAGGACTGTCCCAAGGTGTAATGTAATTAAAGCTCTCATGTCAAAAGGTTTGCTCGAAAGTGAACTCCCTCCAATGTCGTCTGTTTTGGTATGTACCAATGAAGAGTTCTTTAACAAGTACGTGAGGAACCATGATGATAAGGAGCTTGTGCTTGAGTTGATGGCTATTTTCACCGGAGACCGTGTTTCATAGATAAGAAGGCTTGTCAAGGATTTTGCTTTTATTATTTTGAAACCTTGATCTTTGACTTCAAAAGCAATCTGATTTGGAAAAATTAACTTAAAATGTAATTGTGAGTCTCTTTTCTGATAAATCACACTGAGGTTGGTAGCCTAGAAACAGCAATGCAGCCAAGCAGCAGACGTCTGATATATTTGTTGATTTTATTTTTCTCTTCCCTTCACTTTGCTTTGCATCATTGAGCTCCTCCCCATCAAAAGCCATTTCTCATTTAAAAACAAAGAACACACATATTTACTATTCTAGCTTCAGAGTCAAGCCAATATAATATTATACAAGTCTATGAAAACTACTAATATTAATATTTCATTTATTAGCTATATGAATGAATATCTTAAGACATTTTTGCTCTACTCACAATAAACAAGACCACAAAACTTAGCTTTCGACTGTGATTAAGTAACCAAAAAGAAAGTGAACAAATTAGACGATGATGAGGACGTTAACAACAACAACAACAAAAAAAAACAATGAGGAATGGAACAAAAATATTTGAAATGAAATGGAAAAAGTTTAGGGTAAGAATAAGATACGATGAATGTTAACTAAATAATATCAATATCTTAACAAATGTATTAAATAGATAGTAAATAAAATTTACTAAAATTAATTAATTTGACATTTGATTCTAAACTATAAAATTTGAACTAAATATCTATATTTCATATGTAAATATTTAAATATTAATATTAATTAATAATATTATTTATAGCAGTAAATAAAAATATATTCTTTTATTTTTAATATAGACATAAATTAAATTTATTTCACCATCAATATAATTCTCAAATAAAATTTAAAGATTAATATAACAGAAAATGTTTATATAAATATTTGAATATTATTAGATACCAACATACATATATTATTAAGAGATATTTTAATATCTGTTCACTTTTTGTTCCCTTTTATTCATCATCAATTGTTGTAGAGGAACAAACATATTTCATTGTTCCCCATTTGATGAGGAATGTAAAAGAATGGTGTGGACAAATCACAAGATACTGAATTGTTGGAGA
The DNA here is from genome assembly GCF_030686135.1 of Camelina sativa. Taxonomy (NCBI): domain Eukaryota; kingdom Viridiplantae; phylum Streptophyta; class Magnoliopsida; order Brassicales; family Brassicaceae; genus Camelina; species Camelina sativa. Next base: position 29,891,434 of record NC_141895.1, read on the forward strand.
AGATCAAGCAAGCTGACCTTGAAAAACAAAAGAGACTGACAGCTATGAAAAGTGATCAAGGTGTCTAGGAAGTAGAAGCTCCTAACATCAAAGCTAGAGGTGGTAAAAAGTCGTCAATCATCCCAGTGAAGAAGGAGAAGGAGAAGACTCTGAAAGAGCCTGAATTGGACTGGTCAGCCCTTACTCTATCCCCTGAAGCTCGTCCAACCTTATTCAGTGCATGCCAAAAGAAAGGGAATCAGAAACCGTCTGCATCAAAAGTATCTCAGGCATCAAAAGGATCTCAGACGGCGACTATTGAAAGTCAGCAAAGGGAAGTTTCAAAGGTGGTCAGCATAAGGGAAGATTTGGACACATTTATGCAGCTGAATTGTGAGTTTTTAGGACTCCATTCTAGAAGAATGGAGGCCGCTCAGGGTGAAGCAAAAGTTTCACTCCAGAACGGCTTGCAACGCATGAGAGAGACTGCCAATGCTATCGTAAAGAAGGCTAGAAAAGATTTTGAAGAAGATTAATAATTTGAAAAATAAAGATTAATAGCATATTTATCCTACAACGGTTCAGGTGGTTCATCCTCTGGATAAACAGTCCAAAAGGCTGCAATGAAGGCTCCAGAAAAGACCATCACTATAAGCCAAATAAAGCCCAACCTACCATGATCTTCATCTTCAATGTCTTGGCCTTGTCTTCTTGCTCCTCCAACGGTTTGTGAATTTGTGCCCAATTAGCATATAAAAGCACAAATGCAAGATTGCTGAAGATGACATACCACCTATAGCAATGCGTATCTCTAAACCTCACACAAATCCTTTAGCATCGAGTCCTCCAAGTGGGTTGGTAAGGGATGACATTGTAGTAAACGCTCCAATTGCCAGGACAGCTTCGACCAATTCTGCTCGAACCTTTTTAAGATATTCCAGTGGATCTAATAAAAAGATAGGTTCAGAACAAATAATATATGCAGTTTTAAAAAGATAAAATAAGAATAGAGAAAAAAAAACTTACCTTTGCAAAGCTGTTAGCGATAAGCCGATAACTTTGGTTAAATTGTCAATTTACGCGCCGAGCTCAGCAATGGTTGCCACAGTCCATGATGTCTCTACGTTTGGAGCCACAATCTCATTCTTTGTGTCTGTGTTGTCTTCCTTTTCCTCCATAATCTACTAATCTTCCATATTCTCAGTTTGTTGTGGCGCCACAATCTAATTATGTGTGTTGTGAAGAAATCCAAGGATATATATGATTTAATGAAGACATCCAAGAATATATATGATTTTAAACTATTTCATGTTCAACTTTATCAGAGATACACTGAGATCGTGTAATGCTTTGGATGTGGATTATGCCCTCCCTCACACTCAGCACATTTTCCCTATATTTTCTAGAGTTAAATTTAAAAGAAGTAACACACCATATAAAAAATTAATTAACCGAATGAACATTATTTTGATGGATGGCTTAGACATTACAACTTATCACAAAATCATCACTTATGCTTCTGATTTATCATAATATGTATTAAAAACCAATTTAGATTGCAAAACAGAACTAACAAAATCTATGCAAATTAACCTAGTCTAAAAAATATTGTACGAGATTCTAAAAAAATTTGGTTCAACTTTGGCAAAACAAAACTCAAAATAACTGAAATACACATGTATATTACTGAACCGAACTGTTTTATGTTTCGGTTATTTTCGGTAATATTTTCAAAATTGAAATTAACTAAACCGAACAAAAAAATCGAGACTTTGAAACATGTGAATTAAGGGGGGTATTCAAACCATGATTTTGGAGAATTTGGGATTTAGGAAATTTAGAATTTTGATTGATTTTAGAGAAGTTGATATGATTTTTTGTAAACTTCTTTCAAATGCCACCTAAAAACATGAAATTTGAATTTCTGTATTTTTAAATAAGCAAATCCTCTCAAATCCTCTAGAATCCACAAAACTGTTTTGAATAACTGAGGATTTAAAAATAGATTTTTAAATCATCTGTTCAATAACCATGGATTTTAATAGACTTTTTAAAATCCATGATTAAATAACATATAATTTGTAAATTTCACACAAATAACTTAAAATGTCAAGTTGAATACACCCTCCCTAAATCTCATAAACATTTCTCGTTGTAGATACATACGTTACTCATTTCAGAAAATGGCAAATGTGACTTAAAATTCATAAATGCTTCTCTTGTCAGAAACGTTACTCATTTAAAAAATGAAAAATTGAATTGAATTTTATAAAGGAGAATTTATTCTCTTTTACCTTTGATTCTGCTTATTATTAGTGTAATAAGAATTTCTACTTCGGAAATCTCTATATAAATGCTCTTAAGACAATAGAGTAGTAGAACAAAGTGTAATTCTCTATCAATACAGAGTAGTATACCACCATTGTTGTTTGCATATGTATACTTTAATTACGTACGATCACTTTTTGTTTTGACAGTAACGAGATTACAAATATACTCTGATATGCATCCATTTGGTGTGATGCCAGAATGTGAGATCCTTGTGAACCATACTGGAAGATATGTTATCTGAAGATGACTTGATTCGCAATGGAAGCTGTATATGCAAATCCGGGTTTAATTCTGTTCTTCAGTGAGCTAAGTGCATGTGCATATATGATGACAATAATGAAATTTCAAAAGATGTCTGCAGAGCCTCAAAAAAATAAAATTAAAAAAAAGAAGCTGTAACTTAGTGGTAAGACCCAGGTTCGAATCCAAGTAGCTACATTGACCTTTTAAAAATTAAAAACTAAACCAGTAATTCAGCCCCACGCAGGGTTTATTATAAAATCCCCCAAATTTTTATTCTTTCGTTTTCTTGTTCGTAATTTCGGAGAAAGTTTTCGACTTTATGCTGTTAGGATTGAAACAGAGAGAGTTGTTGGCCTTTGTTTTGTTATGTGTTCTCTGATACTCCATGGAAAAAGGTTTGGTGAGTTGCAGAAATGGCGTAATCTTAGATTTGTTATGCAAAGTAATGCATTTGCTTTTTCTAATTCGTTCTCCTCTGCTACTGCTACTGCTAGTGTTGCTGATGCTGATGATGTGAGCCTTGTTAGTGTTGGTCTAAAAGGTAAGAACTTTACAGTCTCTTACCTCGTTGGTTCATTGGGTTTACCTAAAAACCACGCAGAATCGATTTCGAAGAAGGTCAGGTTCGAGGACAAGTCAAATCCTGATTCTGTTCTGAAACTTTTGAGAAAGCATGGGTTTACAGATACTCAGATCTCCAGCATCGTTACGAGTTATCCACGATTGCTTTTAGCTGATGTTAAGAAATCACTTGGTCCAAAGCTTCAGTTTTTGCTGTCTAGAGGAGGTTCAAGCTCTGAGCTCACTGAGATTGTTTCTTCAGTTCCGAGAATCTTGGGAAAGAGAGGGCAAAAAACCATCAGTGTGTACTATGATTTCATCAAAGACACTTTACATGATACGACTTGTTCCAAGTACGAGACTTCATGTCAATCTTTTCCACAGGGTAATCTTGAGAACAAGATCAGAAACGTATCGGTTTTGAGAGAGTTGGGAATGCCTAGGAAGTTGTTATTCCGCTTGCTCATCTCTGGTGATGGACCTGTCTTCGGTAAAGAAAAGTTTGAAGAATCCCTCAAGAAAGTTGTTGAGATGGGTTTTAATCCAACCTCTGCAAAGTTTCTTGAAGCGCTAACCATTGTTCAAGGGTTGAGCGACAAGACAATAGAAGAAAAGGTCAATGCGTATAAAAGGTTAGGCTTTGATGTGGGAGATGTATGGACAGTGTTCAAGAGGTGGCCAAACTTTTTGACACCCTCTGAGAAGAAGATCTTGAACACTGTTGAAACATATCTTGGCCTAGGATTCAGTAGAGATGAGTTTGCGATGGTTGTTAGGCGCTTTCCTCAGGGCATTGGTTTGTCTGCTGAGACGATTAAAAAGAAGACTGAGTTACTGGTTAAGAAGATGAATTGGCCTCTAAAGGCTCTGGTTTCAAACCCTGCGGTACTTGGATACAGCATGGAGAAGAGGATTGTACCAAGGTGTAACGTAATCAACGCTCTCATACCCAAAGGATTGCTAGGAAGTGAACTCCCTTCGATATCATATGTCTTCATATGTAGCAATGAGGTGTTCTTAGACAGGTATGTTAAGAAGCACGAGGACAAGAAGCTGGTGACTGAGTTGATGACTATCTATAGTGCTTCATAGATCACAAGGCATGTCAAGGATTCTGGTTCTATTTTTTTGAATATCGTAAAACCTCAATTTCAGACTTTTTAAATATCAATTTGATCCGGATTCAACTGTTTCTCTTAAAATGCCTAAATTTGTAACTCGGAATCTATCTTCTGATATATTACTGCAGCAGTTAGTTTTCAAATTTTTCTTTAGTTTTTGGTTTCCTGATAAGCTTAATTTCACTTTATTTGTAGAGTTTTGGGATTGGAGTCTAAAAATCATAGCTAGTACTTTAAAGTCTTAGTTGTATATATTACTGACTCGTGGACTGGTCATATATGCTCTGCCGTTGCTTTATATATTCTTTGATCATATGATTCATCTGATTAGTGGAATGTTTTTATTATCAGATTGGTGATCTTGGTCTTTAGTTGCTATGTCGTTTCTTACATGTTTTCTGTGAGCTTTATGGTACATTGTCTTGAATATCGTCAGGGGCAGTAGAAAGCTATCTTATATTAGGATTCATAAATCAGATTATCATCCAGTCCAAGTTGGTAAAATCTAATATCTGGTTTTTACACTTTTTTACTGAATACGCCTGGGCTTTTGGTATGGCTTACGACTACAGAGTGAACACACTCAAGGTTTCTCTCTTTGACTCACAAGGTAATATACCTATCAAGTTTATGATCCTAGAAACTGTATCAATTAGTTCAACGTTATTATAGGTAGATTGAGATAGGGTTATGCATTGGTTGTTGATTAATGTGCTCACTCAGCGGATTTGCCCCATATCTCTCTAGAGCTAAATCTATCAGAACTATCTTTTTCTTTTCTTGGTCTTATTGTGTTTTTAGATGTATGAGATATGGGTTCCTTGAATTAAGCAATCTATACGTATATACTAATATGTCAAAGTAGGGTTACCTTTCTTCTATCTTCGAATAATTCGGAATCTAGTCCGGTATCAGTTTTCACCTTTAACTTGGACTTAGTTAACACTGTTAGCTAGTACTTTTGGCAATTAAGTCTCGTTAATATTTGAGAAAATTATATATTAAACTCTGTTTGTTCATTCTTGATAGGAACTTGAGAATGATACTCTTGGCGCAGAACAGAGTAGAGTAGTTTTCTTTGGTTTGTGATTCTCGTATGTTTTTTTCAGTGATGAATCCAGAAAAGCATTGAAGAGAGCTATTAGCCTGTGTACTTTAATAATGTAGGATCAAATTTGGTTTTGAAAGTAACGTAGTCTAGTGTGTATACATTGGTTAGTGATCAATAATTTAATCCAATAGAATAGTAACTAACCAGACCAAAATTAATCTGGTTCTGCTTGGTTAGTAGTACTGAGTCTTTTTGAGTTTGATGATTTTGTGATGTCAAATATGAGATCCTAGTGAACCAAACTGGATAAGTGATCTGAAGATGACTCGAGTAGAAATGAGGCTGAAATATGAAAATTCGGGTTTGTAGTTGTCTATCTTCAATGAGAAAAGTGTATAAGCCTCGGAAGATGGGTTGACTATGTTTGACTCTGATATTTCCTTCTAGAAGTGAAACGTCAACCACAGGAGAAGCTTGCCGAGGAGAAAACTGATATGGCACAAGCAAAGTAGGAAGCCAGAAGAGAAGCGAACTCGGTTTTAAGGGTAAAGATAACGCCAAGCTACATTGCACTAAGCTCAGGTACTGTGGCTATATGTAGAGGGTTTTAAGGGTGTTTTTATTGAACTTTGTACAGAGTTTCTTACAATGTCACATATTCTGATTGAGGAACTTATTCTGTTAGAGTGATCTCTAATTCTCTTTGTATTCTGAAATAGGTAAAGGAGGAGCAATTTAGCAAAAGCTGCCGCTGGGGAGGAACCAAAAATCAAAGCTTTGCCATGGAAAAGTCAAAGGCCTTTTACTTTACTTCTCCGAGCCAGAAAAGTGGGTAAGTTTTGTCTACCCTGCAATTGCGAAGTTCTTAAAATGTTTTTTTCCAGAAACCTCCGTTAGCACTCAGTGTTTTTTGCATAATATAGTCTTAAGAGGGAGTGAAGAAGTTTATGTTGTTGCTTGACTGACATTGACAATATATAATTCACTGTCACGACTTAACCAGTGTTCTACAAAAAGGTTAGGCTTTGATGTTTGGGCAATGTTCAAGAAGTATCCTTCTTTTCTACCTTTTTCAGAGATAAAGATAGCCAACAACATTGAAACATTTAGAGGCCTAGGTACCTCCGGTAAGAAGACTGATCTCTGGTGAGGAAGATGAATTGGTCGTTGTTACAAACCCTTCGATACTTGGATACAGCATGGAGAAGAACGTAATCTTTCATATATAACCAAAAATCTATCATATATAACCAAGAACGTAATAAACAAACTCTAACAATCACCTTAACGTATGTGGAAAGTGAGAGATTGAATCAACCCCTCAGCAAAACCATGATGAAAAATTTGGATCTTTCACTCATACAAGTTAAAAGTTTAAATCTTTGCCTCATACAAGTTAAAAGTTTGAATCCTTCACTCATACAAGTCAAATAAAAGTTTGAATCAATCTTCTTTGCCTTATACAAGTTAAGGGTTTGATTTGGCTCGTACTGACTATAGTCCTTGATATCATACTCAAAAAATAAAAAAATAAAAAAATAAAGAGTTAATAAAATTATATGGAACTCAACTCACTGACCACAATTTTTAACAGCTTCGTCATAAACCCTAATTTTGTTTCCTCCCCAAAACTTTTTTTCTTTTGACGGATTCTTCAGAAGCCGCACAACTCATCAGTTTTTGCCGGCGCTCGATGAGTCACTGATCGGTTGAGTCGGTTTCACATTGTTCCCTTGTTAGTTTAGTATAGAGGTTTAGAGATAGTATCCTCCATACTCCATTCGAGATTCGTTTTCTCGATTAGAGTAGCCATGAATTCTCTGTTACGTAATGGAAGAAGGTCTCTTGTGTTACACAAAGGTCTTAATTTTGGATTTGTTTTGCAAAAGGAATCTGCTTTTTTCAACTCTTACTCCTCCTCTGCTAATGGGAGCTCAAGAGATGGTCGAAAAGGTAAGAACTTTACAGTCTCTTACCTCGTTACTTCATTGGGTTTATCTAAAAACCTCGCGGAATCGATCTCAAGGAAAGTTAGTTTCACGGACAAGACAAATCCGGATTCAGTTCTGAGTCTTTTTAGAAGTCATGGGTTCATAGATTCTCAGATCTCCTTCATCATTACTGATTATCCAGAATTGCTTATGGTAGATGCTAAGAACTCACTTGGTCCCAAGCTTAACTCTCTCAAGTCCAGAGGAGCTTCAAGCTCTGAGCTCACTCAGATTATTTCTACAGTTCCAAGAATCTTAGGAAAGAAGTCTATTAGTGTTTACTATGATTCTGTCAAAGACATTATAGTAGCTGATCAAAGTTCTAATTATGAGTTCCCACAGGGTCATCAGGGGAATAAAATCCGAAATGTGTCTGCTTTGAGAGGTTTAGGCATGCCTCAGCGGTTGTTGTTACCTTTGCTCGTCTCCAAATCGCAGCCAGTGTGTGGGAAAGAAAACTTTGATGCATCACTCAAGAAGGTTGTTGAGATGGGTTTTGATCCAACTACCTCTAAGTTTGTTGTGGCTTTGCGCATGCTTTACCAAATGAGCGAGAAAACGATTGGAGAAAAAGTTGAAGTCTATACAAGTGTAGGTTTTGCCGTGGATGATGTATGGGAAATTTTCAAGAAGACTCCTTCGGTTTTGAAAGTCTCGAAGAAGAAGATATTGAACTCCTTTGAGACATTCCTAGGCTTAGGATATAGCAGATCTGAGTTTCTGATCATGGTCAGGCGTTATCCTCCTTGCATTGAATATTCTCTAGAGTCGGTTAAAAGGAAGAGTGAGTTTCTGGTGAAGAAGATGAATTGGCCACTAAGTTCCTTGGTTTTGCACCCTCAGGTGTTTGGATACAGCATGGAGAAGAGGATTATACCAAGGTGTAACGTACTTAAAGCTCTCTTGTCTAAAGGACTGCTCAGAAAGGGAAGTGAACTACCTTCTGTGTCCTATGTTTTGTCATGTACAGATGAAATATTTATACTCAGATATGTGATGAAGCACAACGAGCTGGTGCCTGTGCTGATGGCTATCTTCAATGAAGGTCGCAGTGCTCCATAGATCAGAACAGAAGGCACATCTACAACAATGAGAAATACCAAGGTTTGTTCTTATTCTGCTTTTGCCAGCTTTAGGATTGTCAATGAATATTTTGATGTAGCAATGGGTGGCAAATAAAAAGCTTTTGTTAATGTATCTATGAAACCCCAATTTGTACTTTTGTCATCTCAGTTTGACCTGGATCCAACCTGTTAATCTCTTTACAATTAAGAAGCTTTAGCTAGAATAAAAGTGGATCCTAATTGAAAATTTGAATGGTCGTTGTTAGAACCTTTCTTGTAATTGGTGGATTGTTAAAAAAAAAGTTTATTTCAGGTAACAAGATAGGCATTTCTTAATCTCTAGATTGAGAGTCAGAAGTTGGAAAAATGAATTTGGTTCTTTGCATTGAGATTAAGTATTTTGAGGCCTTAATATGTACGCTTTTGAGTTCAAATAAGACATCACAGCTAATAATATTGAATCGAGGGTTACTGTATGTCTCTTTGCGGTATGGTTTGAGGTATAAATGGTGAAACTTTCAGCTTGTTATACCTTTTGGTGTTGTTATATGTAAATGTTCCTTGGTTGTGTGTTTTGTAAGAACATGACTCGCAGAAACGAAAGGGTTTTGTTGTCTGGTGATAGGATTCTTCCTTAGGAAATTGAAATTGTTTTATAGCAAGTAACAGAGAAGTAATTTCATCAAAGGCTGAAGAGTCCAGTTAATTAAGTAGCTTTGCTTAAACTCAAGGTAAATCCTAATTATGGATTTATAAGTTATGTCGCAGTGATAACCTTTCTTGTAGCTGGTGGATTAAGTAACTCAAATTAGAAGTTGGAAAATGAATGTAGTTCATTTGCTTTTAAAATAAGAGAATTAGAGGCGTAAGAAATTCCTTTCGAGTTATAATAATATATCACAAAAATAGTATAGTATTAATCGGATATCACAATCCATCCACAGTACTAGCCTACTAGGTGGTTAGATAAAATTGCAACTGATTCCTCGCAAGAGGTGTTAATATAGTATCATGTTGACATCTTGGTATGACCATTAGTTGTAATTTGACTAATGCATTTAAGCATGTGTATATATTTCTTGTAAGAAATGCACATGTATCCTAGTAAATGCATGCGTATCGAGTGTGTGTATATATAGAGGCTATGATTTGGTTAGAAGAACACAACACAAATCACCACAAACAACACACAATTTAATCCAAAAGATATAATAAAAAAACCAAAGATGAATGCCACAAAGTTTTCTGTGCTTATCGTGATTGGCATTTTGTTTGCCATTGTCACCGCAAGGCAGGTTGAAGAAGTCTCCAAAGAGAACAAATTAGGCACTTAGGCATTTCCCCTGGCACTTCTGTTGATGCCCAAACTGATAGCACCTCTTCGGGAACTGGCTTTGCCAGTGTTACTAAGAGTCCCAAAGGTTCAAGTGCCTTTTCGAGCGGAACTGGCTTCACAAGTACCAGGGGAAATGTCTCTGCTCGGGGTCGCAACGCAGACGCTTCTTCTTCCAGTGGTTCTAGCGCTCAAGGCAATGCTGCAGCTGAAGCAAATCGCAATGGTGCTGCTGCCCGTGGAGACGGTTCTGCAGGTTCCGGTTCCACTGTGAGGGGCCGCACCACTGATAAGAAGAAGAAGAAGAAGAAGGACGGCAAAGGAAAAAAGAACTGAGCGTGAGGTGATCTCATCATGCTTATTGCTCAATCTTATATATATTCTAAAAAGTCACAATATCTCTTTTGCATTCATAAATAAAACCAGAGACTGTCACCTTTAATTTTCATGAGACTACTGTACTACTCTTTCTGTGTAATGCCTATTTTATAAATAAAAATAAATGCAAGAATTACGACCTTGAATTAATCTTCTTCAATCTTAATTAAGTAATGGTAGGAAAAATATACATATATAAGTATATAGAACAGTTAATATTATGTTGGAGAAACGTCAAGAAAATGAGAAGAGAAGAGAATATCCTAGTTATATATATATAAACTTCTCGAATCTCAGAAAAGTTTGATCTTTTATTTGTTGAAAAACCATAAATTCACTAATATGAACTTTGGTAATTAGGAAAAGTCTAGTGTTCGAGTTCAGTTAAGGGAACGTAACTGATCGTCAGCTTTGTAAACTGAGTTCGGGTTTGTCCGTGGGAGATTACTTACTACTATTACAAAAAACAAGTACCATGCTCTTAAAACTTGAAATCAGATAATGTAATGTTTAATTATGTTCAATATGTTATGAATCTTTTGTCATACACTCATACTATTGCTCTAATACCATTGTTATTAATATTCAGATTTGAATATATTATGAAATTAATATTCATGAAGACACAGATTGGTAATTTATAAACAGAAAAAATAGAAAAATAAAAAATTGACATCAATCCTCTGACAGAACTACGTATCAAAGAGTACAAATAATAATACGGAATTTTCATAAGATAATTAGCGGCTAAAACAGAGGAGTTGTTATCATCTGCAAGAATCTGATGAGGCTGAGGTGAGGAGAAGAAGAACACGTGATTGCCTTTTTGGCAAGCGAACAGTAGCTTCGGGCGAACCAAAGATCTGGTCAAGAACATCTCCGTGAAGTAGGGGAGGCGAGGAATGGAAGCCCAGAGCTTGGATACGCAGCGACATCTTGACATAGATTTCGCCGGCAGTCTCGAACATATCTCGACAATTAGGTCAACTGGTATCGGTTCTCCACCATTGCGTGAGGTCTTGGCTCGCATATTGCGTCCGGTGACGGCAACAAGATCCACCTCCGAGACCTTTTGCTGCTCTGTTTTCATGGAGGAGGCACCCTAGATTGCTAATTACAGGGACACCAAATTACGACGCAATCGATACTGTAGAAACCCTAGAGTGCGTTGTTGATATTGGGTCGCGAATTGATATATATATTTTTTTATTTATTTTATTTTAAATGTACCAAAAGTATAATAGGGACCCAAAACTAATGTATAATCATAATGTAGATGTACGCATAGAACTTTACAACTTTTTTTTGATTTATGTATTTACATTTAGTCATTTACATCAAATATCATTGTTTTTTGGTTTTAACATTATTTTTAAAATTTTCATTAAAGTGTATGTTTTAAACTAATAAATTCTTTTAAGTAATTATTAGTTTCCAAAAAACTAATTCACTTTTTCATATTATACCGAATAGTTTTTCATTATTATATTTGAAATTTTTTGATTAAGATTTCATTAATACATATATGATTCAGTGCGTTTACCTACAGAACTCACTACATCGGTCTCAAGTAAAGTCAGGTTCACGGACAGTTTTGTTCTGAAGCTTCTTACAAGTTATGGGTTCACAGATTCTCAGATCTCCAGCATCGTTAGGAGTTATCCACAAGTGTCAATAGCCAATTCTGCGAATTTTCTTAGTTCAAAGCTTAAGTTGTTGCAGTCAAGAGGAGCTTCAAGGTCTGAGCTCACTGAGAATGTTACTACAGTTCCGAATATATATATTGGGAAAGAGAGTGGCGAACATTATCAGCTTATAATATGATTTTGGTCAAAGAAATTATCGAAGTGGATAACTCCATAGAAACATTTATAGGTCTAGGATTCAGCATATATAGATGAGTTTGTGACGATGTTCAAGCGGTTTCCTTCGTGCCTTGGTGAAGACTGAGTTTCTGGTCATGCAGATGAATTGGCAACTAAAGGATGATGTGGCTTCAAACCCTCAGGTACTTGGATTCAGCCTAGAGAAGAAGACTATCCCAAGGTGTAATGTCATCAAAGTTCTCATGTCAAAAAGGATTGTTCGGATTGAAAAGCAAATCTTCACAATTAGGTGAATACTAACCTAAATCCGTTTTTGTTCCTCTAAAAGTCCATATTTTTCTCTTGTAAAGATCCTTGTGATGTGCTTTACTCTGTTTTTAATGGAAATAAAAACAGAATATACGAAATTTTCCATTTTTTTAGCAAAAGTCTTTCCTTTTTTGTTTTCTTATATCTAGAAAATCCTAGGGAGAGATGGAAACAACATTTTATCAACGTGAAGTTAAAATCCAAAATAAAAACTCGTAACCTAAACTACCTTATTTGAGTGGATAAGCGTGAAAGTTATAAAACCCTAGTTTCGATTATACAGACAGCCCTTGGACGTTGGAAACTTGTAACAATGGCGATGATGTCTGATCTTTCGCAGGGTTTGGTAAAGGAGATACTCTCTCGGGTTCCTATATCATCTCTGAGAGCTGTGAGATCTACTTGCAAACAATGGAACAGTTTATCCAAAGATCCGAGCTTTACAAACAAGCAATGTGCTAAAGCAGCCAAGGATTTGATGGTGATCATGGTTAATGATTTTAAGGTCTGTTTGATGAGCGTTAATCTCTACGGAGACCATAACCACAAAGACTTGGTTGATCCATCTATAAAGCGAATTGGTGAACTTAATCAAGTCAAGATATTTAACGTCTTCTATTGTGATGGCTTATTGTTATGCCTCACCAAGGAGAAAGAGAGCAACACTACTAGCCTCGTGGTTTGGAACCCGTACTCGTGTCAAACCAGTTTGATCAAACCTAGGTCCACTTACGGAAGATCAGATATGTTTGGTATCGGATACGACAAGAACAACAACCACAAGATTTTGAGGCTTTTCTTTGAGTTTGGCTACAATTTAGAGTATGAAATCTATGATTCAAAATCTAACTCATGGAGGGCTCTTGCCATCTCATCTACTGTAGTGTTATACAAAAAAGGCGTGTCATTGAAAGGTAGCACTTACTTTTTTGCTCAAGAAAGAATAAAAGTTGAAGAAGTAGATAAAGAATGTGTTTTACTCTGTTTCGATTTCACAAGAGAGAGATTTGGACCGGTTCTGCATCTCCCGTTTCACTGTGATGTTAGATACGATGACATGGTTCTATCTGCAGTTAGAGAAGAGCAGCTTGCATTTTTGTTTCAGCGCTTATATACATATAAGATGGAGATATGGATTACAACTAAGATCAAGCCCAATGCGGTGTCATGGAACATATTCTTAGGCGTTAATACGGAAACAATCATCAGTGGTCTTAAGTTTGTGGTTGAGCCCAGGAGTTTCTTTGTTGACGAGGATAAGAAAGTTGCAGTGATTTGTGATATAGATAGATTTGAACCGACCAAGACCTGACTCTACAAAACTGCTTGCATCATTGGGGAGGATGGCTACTTGAAAGAAGTGGATCTCGGAGAAGCTGTGAGTGTTGAAGAATCTCCATATAGCTGCCCACTTGTGTGCTCTTATTATGTTCCAAGGTTTGAGCATAATCAACCAAGGTCTAGGACTAAAGGGAGAAAGGAAAGGATGAGACTATTGGTTAGTCCATATTACAATACATCTTACGTTTCGTGGATATCTTTTTTTTCTTTTGTTTTCTTTGCTTTTCTTTTCTTTTGTAAAGATTGTTTCTGTGAACAAGAGTGGCTAGCAGTTATAGTAGTTGAAATTAAGGGAGGTTCGTTTTCAACAAAATGATGCTTTCTGTCTCAATCCCTTTAACACTGTGGAATTCTTCTGGTATTGCCTTTGGTCATGTAGTCAGTCAGTCCCTAAACAACTCTCTTAGATGCAGTCTTACTCTATGCTTTAGGTAACCCTCTACTTTACGTAGAGTCTTCACTCCTACTTTATGATTATAGCAACACCAAAACTGGATTAGAACTCATCCTTTAATTTTTATTTTCTTAAGGTGTCTTTTTTTTAGCATCAAATCAATTATATTATATTGTATCTCTTAAGGTATTTTCTACAGGTATTGTTTTAGAAACATCATTAGACCAATAATCAAAACTTTCGTGTCTAATTTTTTTTTAATTGTTCCAGTGAAATTACATCTTAATTTTAATCTAGTCAAAGGTTTCTAAAATTTGAGCAAAAAAATAAAGATAATATAAACGAAATTTTGACTTCGATATATATATATATTTTTTTTTGTCAAAAATTACTTCGATATTAAGTCAAAGGTTTATAAGACAAAATTTATTCTTTGGACTTCGATATTAAATTAAATTTAAAAAAAAAAACAAAACAAAATTGCATCATTAGACCAATAAAATCAATCCTTTTCGTAAAAAGGGTATATTTATGGAATACATCTCTCAATATATAAAGTTTTTATCCCAAATTAACGCAAAAGAGAGAATTCGAGATCTGGCCTCTCCTCTCTAGGCATAGGCATAGGCATAGCGAGTCACTCAGATCTATACCTTCTTCTTCCTCCTCCTCTTCTTCTCCTTTTTCGTTTCGTTTCCGAACTCATCTGAATCTGTGGTAATCACCATTGTTTCTCTCCTTCACGATTTCAATTTTCTCCTTTGATCTCACTCCATTGCTGCAATTTAGATCTGTTTCTTCAAAATCTCATATGAATGGTTCGTGATTTCGTTTTTTTGTTGTTGTGTGATCTGTTTTTTTGTATGTAGAGTGCATTGTCGGGAGATTATAATGTTGACAAAGTTCGAGACGAAGAGTAACAGAGTTAAGGGTCTTAGCTTCCACCCTAAAAGACCATGGATCCTCGCGAGTTTGCACAGTGGCGTGATCCAGCTCTGGGATTATCGTATGGGTACTTTGATCGATAGATTTGACGAGCACGAAGGACCTGTTCGTGGTGTTCACTTCCACAATTCCCAGTCTCTCTTCGTCTCCGGAGGTATTTGCTTCTTTTTCTCCTCATTACCTTCCTTTGCAAATCCATGGTTTCTGCAGATTTAGATCGCTGTAGTGAATCGTATGATTGATTTGTCCCAGCCTCGATTTTGTTGGATTTATGGATCTTGAATTTGAAATCGAATGTTTACATATCTCATATAAGCAGGTTTTGCGTTAAGTGAGCCTTGTTGTAGTGTGTTTTAGATTCAAAAAGACGTATATATTGTATGACTATGATCTTAATGCTTGTCTAGTATCTTAATCTTGCAGGGGATGATTACAAGATTAAAGTCTGGAATTACAAAACACACAGGTGCCTTTTCACTCTTCTTGGGCATCTTGATTACATCCGCACGGTTCAGTTCCATCATGAGTACCCATGGATTGTGAGTGCCAGTGACGATCAGACTATCCGTATATGGAACTGGCAATCACGGACTTGTGTTTCTGTCTTGACTGGTCACAATCATTATGTTATGTGTGCCTCTTTCCACCCAAAAGAAGACCTCGTTGTATCGGCATCCTTAGATCAGACTGTCCGTGTTTGGGATATTGGTGCTCTTAGGAAGAAGACTGTATCTCCTGCTGATGACATCATGAGGTTGACTCAGATGAATAGTGATCTTTTTGGTGGAGTTGATGCCATTGTCAAGTACGTCCTTGAAGGTCATGACAGAGGTGTAAACTGGGCTGCTTTTCATCCCTCCCTGCCTCTTATTGTCTCCGGTGCAGATGACCGCCAAGTAAAGCTGTGGCGTATGAATGGTAATTATTTGATGTTATACTTTTGTGCTTTCAAAATTTATATGCCATCAATCATTAATTTTATACTGATATGCAAATTTTTTATCAATATCATTGCAGAAACTAAAGCTTGGGAGGTGGATACATTGCGAGGCCATATGAATAACGTTTCATCTGTGATGTTCCATGCAAAACAGGACATAATTGTATCAAACTCTGAAGATAAGAGCATCCGTGTCTGGGATGCTACCAAGCGAACTGGACTTCAAACTTTCCGTCGTGAACATGATAGATTCTGGATTCTTGCAGTTCACCCTGAGATGAATTTACTAGCAGCAGGACATGACAGTGGCATGATCGTGTTCAAACTTGAGAGAGAACGTCCTGCATTTGCTTTGAGTGGTGATTCTTTGTTCTATGCCAAGGATAGATTCTTGCGGTACTACGAATATTCAACTCAAAGAGACTCCCAAGTTATCCCTATACGGCGTCCTGGTACTCCAAGCTTGAATCAAAGTCCGAGGACTCTATCATACAGTCCGACTGAAAATGCAGTTTTGATCTGCTCAGATCTGGATGGTGGTTCTTATGAGTTGTACATCATACCGAAAGATAGTGTTGGTAGGAATGACGTTGTGCAAGATGCAAAGAGAGGGACAGGTGGCTCTGCAGTATTCATTGCCCGTAACCGCTTTGCTGTTCTCGAGAAAAGCACCAGCCAGGTGCTAGTCAAGAATTTAAAGAATGAGGTGGTTAAAAAGAGTTCTCTTCCTATCCCCACAGATGCTATCTTTTATGCCGGAACTGGAAATTTACTTTGTCGATCTGAGGATAAAGTAGTTATATTTGACCTCCAGCAAAGGCTTGTTCTTGGTGAACTTCAGACACCATTTGTTAGGTACGTTGTTTGGTCGAATGATATGGAGAGTGTTGCTTTGCTCAGCAAACATACTATAATTATCGCGAGCAAAAAACTTGTTCTCCAGTGCACGCTACATGAGACGATACGTGTGAAAAGTGGAGCTTGGGACGATAATGGTGTCTTCATTTACACGACTTTGAATCATATCAAGTACTGTCTTCCGAATGGAGATAGTGGAATCATCCGAACCCTGGATGTCCCAATCTATATCACCAAGGTGTCTGGTAATACAATATTTTGCTTGGATCGGGATGGGAAAAACAATGCTATCTCCATTAATGCAACCGAGTACATTTTCAAGCTTTCACTTCTGAGAAAGAGATATGATCATGTAATGAGCATGATAAAAAACTCCCAGCTATGTGGACAGGCTATGATTGCTTACCTGCAGCAGAAAGGATTCCCTGAGGTTGCCCTCCATTTTGTTGAAGATGAGAGGATCCGATTCAACCTGGCTCTTGAAAGTGGCAACATCAGTGTGGCTGTTGCGTCCGCTACACAGATTAACGAGAAAGACCACTGGTATAAACTTGGGGTGGAGGCTCTTCGCCAAGGTAATTCGGGAATTGTTGAGTTTGCATACCAGCAGACAAAGAACTTTGAGAGGTTATCGTTTCTTTATCTCATTACTGGTAATTTGGAAAAGCTTTCAAAGTTGATGAAGATTGCGGAAGTGAAGAACAACGTGATGGGTCAGTTTCACAATGCTCTCTACCTAGGAGATGTTAAAGAGCGTGTTAAAATTCTGGAGAATGCTGGTCATTTGCCTCTAGCTTATATCACGGCTTCGGTTCATGGCTTAAATGATATTGCTGAGCGACTGGCAACCGAGCTAGGAGACAACGTGCCCTCATTGCCTGAAGGGAAAACTCCATCGCTTCTTATGCCACCGACACCAGTCATGTGTGGTGGTGATTGGCCTCTTCTAAGAGTGATGAAAGGAATATTTGAAGGAGGACTTGAGAGTGCAGACAGAGGAGGTACTGTTGATGAAGATGATGTTGGAGGCGATTGGGGCGAGGAACTTGACATAAATGTTGATGGAATGGAAAACAGAGACATTGAAGACATTTTGGCGGCTGCTGAAGGAGGTGAAGAAGATAACGATGAGGAAGTTGGATGGGGACTTGAAGACTTGGATCTCCCTCCAGAGCTTGACACTCCTAAAGCCTCTGCTAATGCACGTTCTTCGGTTTTTGTGACACCACCCCAAGGTATGCCTGTAAGTCAGATCTGGAGCCAGAAATCTTCTCTTGCTGCTGAGCAAGCTGCAGCTGGAAGCTTCGACACTGCAATGCGTCTGCTCCACAGAC
This sequence comes from Camelina sativa, assembly GCF_030686135.1. Classification (NCBI taxonomy): domain Eukaryota; kingdom Viridiplantae; phylum Streptophyta; class Magnoliopsida; order Brassicales; family Brassicaceae; genus Camelina; species Camelina sativa. The sequence continues at coordinate 29,909,433 of NC_141895.1, forward strand.
AGCTTGGTATAAAGAACTTTACACCTTTGAAATCGATGTTTCTTGATCTGTTCAATGGCAGCCATAGCTATCTGCGTGCTTTTTCTTCATCTCCTGTTGTTCCACTTGCCATTGAGCGAGGATGGAGCGAGTCTTCCAGTCCCAACGTTCGTGACCCACCAGCTCTTGTTTATGATTTCTCTCAGCTAGACGAGAACCTCAAATCTGGCTACAAAGCCACAACAAGTGGGAAATTTACTGAGGCTCTCCGTCTCTTCCTTTCTATCCTCCACACCATCCCTCTAGTGGTAGTCGAGACAAGAAGAGAAGTCGATGAGGTTAAGGAACTAATCGTTATCGTTAAAGAATATGTCCTTGGTCTTCAAATGGAGCTCAAGAGGAGAGAAATGAAAGATGATCCGGTGAGGCAGCAAGAGCTCGCGGCTTACTTCACTCACTGCAACCTCCAAACACCTCACTTACGGCTCGCGCTGCTTAGTGCAATGGGAGTTTGCTACAAGGCAAAGAACCTCGCCACTGCTTCTAATTTCGCAAGAAGGCTGTTGGAATCAAACCCAGTGGAGAACCAGGCCAAGATGGCAAGACAAGTTGTGCAAGCCGCTGAACGTAACATGACCGACGCAACCAAGCTTAACTACGACTTCAGAAACCCATCTGTGATATGCGGGTCAACATATGTCCCGATCTACAAAGGACAGAAAGACGTTTCGTGTCCTTACTGTACGGCCCGGTTTGTACCAAGCCAAGAAGGAAACATATGCACAGTCTGTGATCTAGCAGTGATTGGTGCAGACGCATCTGGTTTGCTGTGCTCTCCATCTCAAGTCCGGTGATCAGTTCAGATTCATTATCAATACAGAGATACTTCATTAACAGAAATAAGAGTGTTGAGCTTTTGGTATTTTGTGATTATGGTGTACTTACCAATCTGGTTTGTAGATTTTTCTCGTTGCAGGTCCTATTACTCTTTTTCTTTTAAGCCTTTTAAAGTTGTTTCTTATCTTTTAGCAACAACAACACATGAGTACTTTAGCTTCTTGCTTTATATAATCTTTTTTGATCAATAGTAGTCTTTGAAATCCCGTGCTGGATCATTTTTAAATTTCAATTTCGAAGATTTATGATTTACCTGTGAAATTATGATTTTGTGAAAATTGTAGTTTTGTTATTTTAGTCTGGTCACTAATAACAAATTTATCAACAACGCAATGGAGCGATAAAAAAAACTAAATACAGTATATATTTATTGGTCTTACATGTTTCTCATTATGAGTTTTCAAGAAAAAAGATTGATCCGACTGAACCCGATAGTAACGCAACAACGTTAGACACATCAGAAAACGCCTTCGACCGTCCGAACAAGATTCCACAAATTTCTACGTCATTGCAGAGAACTCATAATCCCCGTAGCGCATCCGCTGTAGATACTCACGATTCCCAGTTGTGTTCACCTTTTTAGACAAAAAATAACCAACACAAGAAGTGGAGCAAAACTTTGAACCAGACGACTCCAAAACTATTTTGTGTGGACAACGCTTCTTGCAATAAGAGCAAAATGGTCGAGTCATATGATGATTGTTGGACCGTACATATATCTTCACTCCATTGAAGGAGAAGCTTATCCAAGATGAACCAGGCTTCACGTATAAGTCTTGCCCAAGCAGACACTCAATGTGTAAGGTGACGCAACAGTACTCACTGCACATATAAAACCTCTTCTTTGGATCTAGTTTCTGCTCGCAAATTTCACACCAATACGTCATTGTACTTGTCTCTTCCCCATAAGAAAGTGTGAGCATATGTTTATCATGCTCATACCTCACCTCTTGAGGTAAAGTTGCACATCCAAAACACAAAGCAAAGTAGTCACACTCAATGCAGTTGAATGTTTCTTTTGTTGAATATTGTTCCAACGTTTTGCAAACCGAACATCTTCTTTGCTCTCCTGGTTTAGAGGTTAGGAACAAAGGATGATTATGACTTTTATGGACTAATGGCTCAGAAATCGTGGCGCACTGCACATGTAACCTAAAAAGATAGCTATCTTTATCCCGCTCTTCACACTCATAGAAGAAACCAGCTTTGCATTTCCATGGACAAGCTGAACATGGATCCACACTATGTTCCACAAGACCTCGAGATCCTCCTTTTAGAGTGAGCATATGTGGATGTATCGGGTGATGCATTTTGCGAGGAAGATTTGCACATTTTTCGTGGAGAATATAATTGCATTGCATACATGAGTAGAAGTTACCGGAATATATTGGCATGATGCATGCTTGACACACCTTATTCACGTCGTAATCTCTAGTTGTGTTCTCATCAAGTCTCAAATGATGACGTTGATGACTAAAATGCTCTATGACTCCATCACTTATCTTCAAAAACGGCGGTTCAACTTCTTCATCTTCTTCTGGTATTCCCTCTAGTTCTTTACCATCCCACACATTCTTCTGTGTGGCACATTTCGAATGAGCCACATATGAACAACCTTCCTTGATACAAGAGTAGCCTCCGTAGTCATTGTCGATCTTTCTACGACAAACACAACAAGACCAATCTCCTTGACCAAAAGATTGAGTAAAAGAGATACGATGGGGATGGCGAGATATCCTTATGAGACGTGGTAAGCTGATACACCTTTGATGGGCCACAAAGTCACAAGGGGGACATATATAGAACGGACAGCTTGTATGTGTCAAGGAACAAAGGCTGCAAGCAAAGGGACTCTGTCTTGGAAACAGAGCAAGACTATGCTCATGCCACTTCGAATGGTCTATAGAAAAGACTGGTGGTTTCTCCACACAAGCTATGTTCATACCATAGTCGCAAGCTGAGCAATAATAAAAAATCTCTTGGAGACCTTCATCACAACAATAGCATTGCCTCGTTTCATGAGACTTTGGCAACAAAGCAAGACGAAGAGAATGTCTTGGATGAAGAGGATGCTTGATCTCAACAGGAGCCTTGTTATGTTTGTTATGGTTCGTTCCATTGCAACCTCGGCAGAAAAAATGGGTAGCGTCTTCTCCTGTTGACCTGAACTTCAACCAAAACAAAGGGAAACAACACAATTTGTAACTGGTACCCCACAAGAACTCTTCATCCACGTGTAGTTTTCCTTTTTCCAACCTTGCTGCTACTTGAGGGCATAAGGACATAAGCTTCTTCCACTTTGGATCTATAGTCATGACGAGGGAGACTATTTTACGGATGAGTGATATGAGCTCTGGCTCTGGCTCAAGGCTTAATGTTTCACCAAAGAGTGGCAAGACCTCCAAATCTTGCTCCAACAAGGGATCTAAATAGTTTTCGAGATCTGCTTTTTTAGTGATGAATGATATGAGCTTCCTTAGCGGCTCCGGCTGAGAATCCAAATCCATAGAGTTGTATATAGAGATGGTTTGAGTAATGAGTGACATGAGCTCCGACTCCTGCTGCGTTACAAACATAGCGTATTCACAGAATGCACTACTAACATAGCTTATCTGAACAATGCGTGCAATGATCTCTGTATTAGCATCCCCATTATCCACTTCCCAAGGGTCCTCCATAGATATTAGTTCAGAAATGGCTGATATGATCTCCCCCTCCAAAGCCATTTTGTTGTTGCACAGAGAGTATTTGAGTAACAAAAGATATGAGAGATTTTGAGTAATGAGTGTGATGATTTCTCTGTCTTTTTTTTTTGTTGCTTTTGTAATTAACTCAGTGCTCTCTATATTTTTTGGTGACTGCTAGTTCTTGGACACGAGTACTATACCGTATTTAATGTTATCACCAGCCAATACAGATCCACAACCCTCCAAATTAAATGCATTGTGTGATTGTATCTAACAATGTTTTCATTTCCCACGACTAACTAAGTTCGAGTGTTCGGCATATAAGCCTATGTGGATTTTTTTTTCTTAATAGAAAACATATAGTAGCCTCCATTAATTTGTGATTATTTAGTAACCAGATTCAAGTTGTGATTAAAGACTAAAGACGACGATGTTTAAAGGCTACATTTATCTTGAGAGGATGGACAAGCAAAGTATGTGTGATAAATTGATAATAGCTAGAAGAGCTTCTTCTTTTGTCCCGAACCGGTTGGTCTAAACCAATTTTTTATGTTTTTGGTTCAAAATTGGTTTAGCAATGTATTAAATTCGACTTCATTTTGAATCATGTTCAGTTGACAATTCGTTGAACCGATTGGTTACCTCTTTTTATTAGAACTAAAAAAGCACCTAAAGTAAAAACTAAATTATACCAAATTAAATCGAATTTAACCAAAAATATATAAACCTAACTAATTTATCCGATTTGACTGGGTTAACCAGATTTTTACAAAAAAAACCCCAAATCTTTTGGTAAAAGTTCATTAACCAAAATTCGAACCGAACCGATGATTTATTATGTTAATTTCAGCAATATATTTCTAATAACTGCATTAACCAGATCGATTCGGTTTTGGTTAACCGAACTCACTTGGCGAGTTTGTTCTTACATCATACTTGATAGTTGGAAAATGGAACTTGGTTTTCGAATCCCCACAGCAACGAAACTGGTCTTCTATTTTTTTTTTTTAATTTACTTTTTGCTCATAACCAAACCCTCCCTTCTCCTTCCCGGAATTGTGATTTCTGCGACTTTTAGGATTTGCGGATTCTTGGAAAGTCTTGGGAAAGAGAGGGGTTTTTTTTTGGACAAACTAACAAAAATCCACATAGGCTTATATGTGGAACGGGGGTAAAACTTGAAAACTTGTATTAAAATCCACATAGGCTTATTTCGGTTAACAAATAAGGCTTAGCACATAAAACTTAACAACTTGTATTAAAATTTTATATAAATATAATTTTTTAATAAACTAACAAAATTCTAACAAAGAGATGGTATGACATTTGAGAGTATTTTATTTTTTTATAGAAACACATATGTAAAAGTATTTTACTTTTGTTTTGTTTATATTATACATATGTTTTGCTAAAAAAATTCTGTTATTTTACTTTTTTTTTTTTAAAATATACGTAAGATGTTACACAAAATCTTATCGGTGAAATTAGTTGGAAAATCTTCATCCACTCTTTTGGAAAAGAAATTGTTTCTCATAACAGGATGAATAATAACTATATTAATCATTTCAAATAAGCAAAAAATAACTAATTTGCGGCTACATATAAACAATCACACATATAATTTATATTTATATAGAATTCAATGTAAACTATACTTAATAAATATCAAACAATCAAGATTATAGAAACAACCTGCTCAACTGGATCACTAGCATCCCAAAAAAAAAAAGTCTTATATCGGAGTTCCAAAACATTGGATGGTTAAGCACTTCTATTGCTGTAAGGCTGCACAAAGAAAACAAAAATGTAAGCTGTATATTAGAAAGTGGTCTTGTTAAGTGAATTCCAAATTAGTAGACAAGAGGAATTTGGCATTACCTTAAATTAGGGTTGACGTTCATCAATTGGTAGATGAGGTTGAAAGCTTCATGATGCTTTACATTGGAGGGGTTAACTTTTTTGCCAAGATGTTGAAACCAGGATCAGTTTCACGTCCAAAAGGATGGTAACCCAATAGCATAAATAGGACACAGCCAAAGCTGAACATGTCAACTTCCCCATTTTCGTTTTCCTTGTGAAGCAGCTCTGGTGCTTGTCATCCCAAACTGCCATGACCTGAAAATTTTATGCATTCATTTAGAAATAAATTGTGTAAAAGTTGTTCATGAGCATAATCATTGATTCAACCATAATACATTCCATCACATACTTACATGCAAATGAATTTAGCTTGCATTTTCATTACCAACCTAGGCCATTACATTTTTCTATAAATCAATATGGTGATCTACCAAACACAACAATGAGAAACTTACATGTGGCAAGGTGCTCATCAAAGTATGGGTTATGCTCATTGAGACACTTGCTAATCCCCATATCAGAAATCTTTGCAATCAAAGTCTCCCCTTTAGCTATTATTAGCACATTTTGTGGATTCAAGTTTCGGTGAATTATGCTCAGGCAAGACCACAAACTATGTCTCAGCATTACATCAGAAACAATTCGAAAAATGTGAGCTATATATGTAAATTAAAAAGTATATCCATGTGTGAAGGCACAAAAAGCATAAAATATTATTATGCATCACATATACAAGATTTGATGAGGACGAACTTTTTCTTGGCCGGCTAGACCTGATGCAGCGCATAATTAGAATTATTTCTATTAATTTTGTTTTAATATTATTATTAATTATCGAATTTATCTTTTAGAGGTTTTAAAAATGTTCTAGAAGCTTCTTAGATTTTTTATGGTTTTTTTATAATAAACCTATTGTGTTATTCAGTTGATTTTTATTAATAAAATAAAGAGCTTTTAGTTTTTCATAGAAGAGTATTCTCGATCTTTATTTTTGGTAGATCTTGAGAGATCTCAACGAATCTAAGAAGACGTAAGAGCTAACATTTGTAATGATATTCAAAGTATTCAATCCAGTTCTGATTCTATCAGATCATATAGAACACAATTTGTTGATATTTTTTTTTTCTTTGAATATAATTATAGTAAAATATTAATCTACGGTTTTATATATGTAAAAGATTTTACAAGATTACTTATATTAAAGTTGGCCTTGTATAATGTGTATATGTTCTTATAGGAATTTGGTATGTGGAGAAATTCACCTAATTAACAATTAAAATGTCAAGTGGATAGATAGTGGGGGAGTTCATATATATCTCGCTTCAGGTTTTGGGTGGATCTGTCTTTAGGCAAATAGTAAAACGTAGATTTTTGAGGGATTGCCATACCTTCTCGCCTATTTAAGCGATAATATAAGTTAAGTTATGTCCCTCATGATATAGACTGGCAAAAACCATGAAACAAACCATGCAAAAGCCTTCGCAAAACTATGCGTATTTCAGGATTGGTCCGTCCTCTCCAACTTTGTAAAAGTGTTTAAGTTCAATTTGCCCTATGTTTTTTATTGTTTTATATTTTCTTTCTGTAATCATTTCCCGTTTAAATTAAATGTTATACATACATATATATATATATATATATATATGTCCATTCTATTAGAATTCTTCAATATTTTTCTATCCGGATTGAACAACCAGTCAGAGAGCTTCATTCTAATTTGACTGTTTGGATGGGAGAAAAAAATGGAGGTAAAGTGAAATGTTTTTAATGGAGAGGGGAAAGATATTAAAGAAGAGAAACCATACCTTTTTGGTTACATTTGGTTTGTCCTATGAGAGACAGAGCTCTAATTGTTGTGCCCAATTCATTTATTTCCTTCCACATGCTTTCGTTTTCCCTTCCTCATTTATTTCTCTTTTGTCACTCTTTTCTGTTTTGGCTTCTTTCATTTTCCTACTTTTCTATTTTGTGCGTTATGGTTATTATACCTTTAGGCTTTTAGGTAGTATATAACACTTTTATGTAAGTTTTTGTCAAACAATTTCAGACACTCTTCCAAGATGAAGAAAGCTGAGGTACGTCTTCTTATGATATTCTAATAGGTTTGTTACACATTAGAATGATAAATTTGACAAAGTGAGAATGTCCTGAAATCAGTTATATATCCATTTTTTGTGGGAAAATATCATGTGATGAATATATATAGTAGATTTGTCAACATATATAAGAGTAGACCTATCTCTCATTAAATCCGTCCACGCCAAAACAAATTTAAGGTTTTGGTCCTAAGATCGTGGGTATTCTGCAAGATGTAATTAAAGATATGCCGGCCAGTTCGCAGGTTTTTGTTGGTTTTGCACATATATATGCTCTGTCCTTCGTTTATATTTGAGTACTTAAAAAGAATATACACTTCTGGTTGATACCCTAAAAATATATATATACACCTCTGGTTCTTATACATAAAATATGTTAGATGTAAAGTATTTTGCCTATTTTCACTTTGGGTTTAGTTGGCACAGTTATAAACTAAAATTTGGATTTCGATATTCGTTAAGTGCACTTGCTTACATATTATGGAAGTAAAACTTCTAAACGTTTGTGGACTTAAAATTTATTGAAGGTTCTAACATTTTGCTTGAAGGTTCATTGTGATTTAGTATATTACAAATGAGGTGGTCTATCATTTGTCACCGGTATAAACAGAATGAGTTGTCTTTGGTAAATTTCTGTTGGGAAGAAAACTTTGGATAGATAATTCTTCACTAGATTAGTTAGGTAAATTCTCTTTAACATAACAAAATCAAATATTTCTGATAGTGATGTAAATTGACTAAAAACAAATAACCAGACAAATATAGCTTTTGTTAGTATTTAAAAAGAAATAAAAAGTTCTAGCTAGCTAGCCTTTACTAGTTCTATAGTGGAACGAGTTATATGTCTAATCCACGGGTTTAACGAAGAATAATATAATATCGACACCATTATATTCATGGTAGGATAAGAATATAAACGAACTGAAAACTTCAGACAAATACAACATTATGTATTCTCTGGCTGTTGATGATAGCAATATCTTCTCGCAAATGTTTTTGCGTTGTTGTTTTCTTGTCTTTTTTTCTCTTTTCCTTTTTCTTGTTTATCCGAACTTAATAAGAGCCTGCAGATAAACATCAAAACAAAACTAATTAAAAAATCTTAAAATATTTTCTTAGTGACATAAGAAATAGCGTGATCCTTGACGGCAGACACTGATGATAAACCTTATCTTGTAAAAATAAAAAAACTATCCAACATAAAGAATCAATATAGATGTATATACCTTGATCAAGTCTCTATACTAACATCAAGTCTTGTTTAAACACGTGATATTGGCACGGCTCAATCAAACAAGCCGATCTCTGGAAAAAAAAAGAGAGTACAGTTTTCTGATTGAACCGCACCAATATCTCGTATTTTGATTACCAGTATAGTGCGTTCATGGATTGCTAATTATATACCAAACTCCACCTCAAAAAAGCCAAACCAAAAAGAGAAGAAATCAAAAGCAAATAAATGATTGAAACAAATTGATGCATATAGGTTACGAGAAACAGGTACTTACCGTTAAAAAAATTATTTTGCGGGTATGGAAAATGAAAAGGAAGACAACATGAGCTACTTCAATGTTTTTTTTTTTTTTTTTTTGTATCTTGGGTTTGCAGAGTGTGGCTAAGAGATATAAATACGAAGAGGGTGAAGAAGAAATGACAAGAGAAAAAACAAGCATTGAATTAGGCCAACAACCCCCACAACAAAAAGGAAGTTGTTTGTTTTAAATTTGAAAAAAAAATGAAAAAAAAAAATCCGTTACAAAATTTGGATATTATTATGTTATTTGGTTATATAAACATCAAATCAAATAGGTCTGCCGTTACTGAAAAAAAAAATTGAACCACTTCCAAGAATTTCATAATGATTACCAGCTAGTTTTGATTTATTGAAGTTGTTAAGAAACAGCTACACCATTGTTTAGTATTGGTATTGGAAACTTGCTCATGTACACCTAGTTTACAATAGATTATCTAATTATATCTATCACCATATATATACACCTAATCTAACTTAATTTTCCATGAATACTATTTGGTGATGGATATGTCTATAAGACTATGACCACATAGTTATTGCAAATTCGAATTAGAATTGGCAGTTGGCGATGCAATATTATTCATCGCATATCTCTAACAAAAAGATAACGTCACAACTTTTGTTAGGTGAAAACGTGAAGGTGAGTGTTAAGAAAATACTTAAGACTTTCTGCGATTTAATTTATATTTTACCTTATCTAATTTTTAGTTGTTTAATTTTATATAATTGAGATATGTCATCCTCATGTAACCTGTGACATGAGGCAATATATATTAATATTTATGAATAATATTTGCATGTTGCATGTACGTTCAACGTTTTTGATCTCTATTATAGTATATATATATATATATTTCCAATACTTAAAAAGCATGTGTAACGCCTCGACTAAAACTCGGAACAAATGACCACATGAAGTTTGTGCATGATCAGCTGTGTTGTTCTTAAATTTTTCTTGCTTTTACTTTAAAATACTTTTGTTGTTCTTAATTTAATATGGATTACCAGGATTTAAACCGTATATGGTATTGGTTTAACGCATGGCTATGTCCAAGACGAACATAATTTTTTTTACTGTATTACCCTGTTACGTAAATTCCTATATCCACATGGACAAAAAAAATTAATAGTGTAACTTATACATGTAACTATATGAATTCTTAAGTTTTTTAACAAAAAAAAATACTATGTATTTATAGAGATTTGTAAACTACGATATAAAAAAAATAGGAGCAACGATCCCATGAGCTTTCAATTGGTGTTTATGATGGTTTGTAAGAGAGAGAAAGACATGTTGGTGGGCTCTGCTACTCCCAACATCTATTTAAATTTCCAAATTATTTTAGTGGTTTCATTTTTTAAATACTCTCACTTTTAGGATTAGTAATATAATAACGTTTTCTAATATAATTATACAAAAAAATTACCAATTAAAAAATATTTATAATGATTTATAAAATGCAAAAATGTAAGATTTTCATGAATGGAGACATAAGATAATATGAGGGCAGATTGGGATGTGGTGTAAGTGGAGTAATATCAAAAATAATCACTCAGTAATTTTTGTAATGAATGTCTACTATTTTATTTCTAAAAAAAAAACATAGATGTTAAAGTTCAACCAATCCAAAAATATAGTTTTTGCATTGTCATGCAACCGTATTGAAATAAGAAACACATGTCTTCAAAATCTTTTATGGTCTTAAGTAAGCTGAAAAAAATATGTTAAGCAAAAATTGTAGTTCAAACAATGATCTAGAATTAAGTTTATAGCCCAAATTAACCTCTAACTCTGAATGAAGAGCATTTGTAGTGGATCCTCATCTGTTTCAAAACTCTAGCTCATTTCTAAAACCTAATCACTACTTTTCATGAGGCATCATATAAGTTCTTCATTTTAATTATCCCAAAAAAAATATTACCGACTCATAGATAGACTGAAATTTATTCCTCATAATATTGAGCTCATTTTTACTTTGATAACACCTTTTAACGACTTAATCACAACATGTGTTTAGAGAATTAGATGAAAGACGAAGCTAGAAAAAATTGTCCACTTGTGCACAAAATTGCCACCATAAAACATTTATACATTGAAAGTATAAAATACTGACAGTTTGTATTGTACGTACAAGCATCAAAGCAAAGAAAAAGTGGTTGCAATCATAATATTCATAGATTTTTAGCCAGTGGTCACGAGAATTATTTCCAGCAAGAAAAAAATAAATTAAATAACATAAAATCAAAGATTCTACTCAAATAATCATTCAAATGTCATGAATTAAAATGAAAAAAAAAATGTAATAAATTATAGAATTTTTGGTTAAGGAAATGGATTAAAAACTACTCCCTTCGTTATTTTTTTATTTGATTTTTTAAGCTTTTTTTTGTTTTGAAATGGATGATTTTTTAACATATCTATGCAAAATTAATTATATTTTTATTGGTTTAAACAATATATATTATACAGATTGTTTTTTATTGATTGAATTATGTGTAAGTAGAAATTACGTGATGTTTTTTATTTAAAAATAATTCTTTAATGTGTATGCATCACTCTAGAAAATCATAATATAAAAAATGGAAGGAATATGAAACACTACATAAACCACTTCTATTATCTTCTAACTTCTTATAGTAACTTGTAAAGTTAAAAATTTAACCAGCCTACAATAACTTGTAACGACATTAACAAACAATAAATTATAAATGAGTACAAACAAACAAACAGAAAAAATCAATGAGAAGAGAACCGAATGTATTCTAAACCAGAATCCGGTACGAAATTCCGGTTATGCATCAGCAGAACAAATGGCAACAAATGGTGAATGTCGAGGACAAGTTCGGAAGTTCCTAAACTCGGGAAGAAAGTTTCAGACTTTGAGAGTTTCGTGCAGAGTGAGATTACAAATCTTGAAACCCTTAATTCAGTTTTCTTCACGAAACCCCAACAATATCGCGCCTTGATCCTTTCTCCTTTCTACTACATTCGATTCTCTCCTCATCACTCAAACCAAAAGCCCTAATCTTTGGTATGTTCTTCTTCTCTGATTTCGTAATTTCTGGGTTTTTTTCTTTTGTTTTCCCTTCGGATGAATCAATCTCTGCGATATTTGAATTCGTATATGTGGTTTCAATTCACAGTGAGCATCTTTGTTTTGCGATTTCAGGAATTGGATTCTTAATCCACCATGGCTAATAGCTCTTTTAAGTTGGAACACCCACTGGGTTAGTTTCTCGTCTCCTTTTTGGTTCTTCATCAAATCATGCATAAAAACTAAGACTTTCTGGGTTCTGTTAGTGGATCACTAGAAATTAAAGATCTTTGATTGTTACCCTTTTTAAAAAAGGAACGATTTTGATTAGGATTTGATCAAATCACTAATGTCTCCAGCGATCAATCAATCACTGCTGTTACTTTGATCAAATACCTAAGAAATTATGAATCTTTGATTGTTACTCTTTTTTTATAAGGGGGACGAGATAGAGGCTTTGTAAATATTTCATTTTGCATCTAGAATTTCTTAGGTACACACACACTGTCTGTTTGCAATGATCAATCAATCACTGATGATGTTCTTTGATCATTCTTTTGGGGGTCTTTGTTATGTCAGAGAGGAGACAAATTGAAGCTTCTCGCATCAGGGACAAGTATCCAGACAGGATTCCAGTAATGTTTTCTTTTTGTTAACGTTCGTTTGTATTTCTCTGTGTAAATACTGTTTATATGTAGCTCTAACAGAGAGGAAGTCTATGTTGCAGGTGATTGTAGAGAGAGCTGAAAGAAGTGATGTTCCTAACATCGACAAGAAAAAGTCAGTAATGAACATTATACTTTCTATGTTGTTCTTTCTTATTGGCAACTTATGAGTTCTACACATCTTTTGTTTACTTAATAATCTGAAGTGAACAGAGTGCCTTTCAACACTCTCTTTGATTAATCAATGTGTGATGTTCTGATTCCTCATTATGAATGGAATCGAAAAGATCTATTTGCTTGAGAACCATATCTTTGTATAGTGAAGAGAGTAGTGCCTTTGAACATTTTTTCTTGTAGAACTTTATCTTTGTGTAGTATGAAAACGATATGGGATTGATCTTGATTGAAGACTACAGAGTCTAATATCAGGGATTTGTGTTGATCTGTGACTCTTTGGTTGTTGGATTGTTAGGTACCTTGTTCCGGCTGATCTTACTGTGGGGCAGTTTGTGTATGTTGTCCGTAAACGAATCAAGCTGAGTGCCGAAAAGGCGATCTTTGTCTTTGTGAAGAACACATTGCCTCCAACTGGTAAACACACAACTCTTAACATAAAACTGGTGTCTGTTAGTTTCACTATCATGGAAAATAGTAATCTGCTCATACACTTTGCTGCAAATTAAACAACGATGAATGCTTTTGTTGTTGATGAATTTGCAGCTGCAATGATGTCTTCAATCTATGATGAGAACAAAGACGAAGATGGGTTTCTCTACATGACTTACAGTGGAGAGAACACCTTTGGTTTGGTTTAAATGTGTCAACTAGTACTTATACAACATTTGTGTTCTGTATAGATTTTACTCTTTTATGACTATGAATGTACTTTATGCTGCTTTGGACTGATTTATGTAAATGTTACTTTGAGATATATTTTATGTAGTTTGGGTTTTACTTATGGACACACAACTTGTGCCATCGAATGATTCTCTCCTACCACTACTCCACTATGATCGTAACCCAAACTATGCCTTGATTGTCAAAAATAAGTGATCAAAAGTATATGATCTTATGATTTGCAAGAGGAAACGACGATTTGAGCCATGTCATATAAAACAATAAAACTTTCAATCTTGGGATGCACAATAACAACTCACATGAAACTCACAAAATAAGAATAAAATAAATACAATGATGATTTGAGACCTTGAGAAGAAACCATCTTTTTCAAGAAAAAGGGGTAAACAAAGAATTTGGAGTTGTTCTTTGTTTCAAGAATTAGAGTCCTCCTTCTTCTTCTTAGGCACAAGATTCTTCACCCACTTGAAAGTTATGATATCAACAATCTTGGTCGATTTGGTTTGGCCAGAGTTCTTACCGCCTGCATCTTTCTTGTTATTGTTCTCTTCATCTGGCATATCCCCGATCCCTCCGGTTCCCCATTGATCTGCCCAACTTGGTGCCTCACTTGTCATATCACAATATCTTTTTGCAAACTAAAAAGTCGAACATCAAATCAAATTCTTCAATCAATCAATCAATCAATCAATCAAAGAAAAATAAATAAACATTAATGAGTATTGACTAAAAACTGAATTATTATGTTTACCAATTACATTTAAGAAATTAGAAGAGAAATCAGAAATACCTCTAATGTGTTTGTTGAGAACTGAGAAGTCTTCTTTGGAGAAGAAAGACAGATTTGGATTTAGCACAAAATGAGTGATGATGCGGAGGTGAATGGAGAATAATAGTAGATGTGTTGTTCTTTTAATCTATAAACAACTGTATAAAGTATTATTGTGTAGGTTGTCCTTTTCTTTTTTTCTTCAGGGTTCAAATCTTTAGATTTGTTAATTGTAAGATTTATTATTATCATTTTTGGGTTGTCTTTGAATGCACTTTACTAACTCAAAGTTTGTTCGTTTCCAACTTGCAAAGCAAACATTGGTTTTGGAATATTTAGGTATAAAGCATAAGATTTAGGTCTTTATGTAAAGACATCTTAATATGTATGTCCCATTCCATGTGACATATCGATCTTCTGTTCTTTAGATTTTTATTTTTAATTTTCTTCACATGAATCCTATATTATTAACTTCAACTCCAAATCGCCAAGGCACCTCTCTTATTAAGTAATTTCATAGGTTTTGTAACCTTTCAGTTTAACATTATTTATCAGTTTTTTATATAATTAGAAACGGTATATATACATACACAAAGCCAGCTTGGAATGGAATGTAATCCAAAACGTCTAAAATGTGTCTTATGTAACCTAAAGCAGAACACTCATTGATTACTTTATCAAAAGTCATCACTTCGAAGTTTAGTACAGAATACTAAGGACTGTTCTTAAAAGAACAACAAAAATGTGAATATATATATATATATATATATATATCTATAATTTTTGTTTTTTATAAGAAAAAGTAAATTTGTATCTAGAAAAGTTAATATAATAAATGTTGGTCCATAAATAATAAAAGCAAGAACAAATAGTTATTTTCCTTTTTGTCCATTTTGTTTTTCTTTTACTTTAGTTTGGTGCGGTCTATTTGAAAGCTTTTGTTATTGAACTCTTTTAGACCATGACCGACGAAAAAAGAGTAAAAACGACAGCATTTGATTTGATCATATCAAAAGAATTTCAAATGTATAGTAAAAAAAAAAAAAAAAAAATACTACAACCAGTTTCACTATATCACTAAAAATATCAGATTATCTACAACGAAAAAAAGAAAAATGAACACTAGATTTTTATATCTTTCGATTCCTCAAAATGTAGTAGTAAAGTAAACTACTTTGATCTCTTAGTAGACTTTGATTTCTTCATTTTACTATTATTATTACCTGACTTGTTATTATTACGACTACTCATGCTGGTCCATTTATACCCAATTGGTATAGCGAACGGGTCGGGCATTTGCTGCTCCTCTTCCTCTATCCTTCGCTGTGAGCCTTTCCCACTTGCTAGTCTCAGCCACGTCGATGGCCGTGAGATTGAATTCCGAGCGTCCGGTTTCTCATCATCGGATTGGTCTTCTTCACCTGCAGTGGAGTTGGCTGAGTTAAGAAACCTTGGGCTAGAGAGCGGGGTGTAGAATGTCTCCGCCGGCGGAAGCTCGACGAACTTGGTGAATGTGATGACTACTTTGACCGTAGGGACCACCGGAATCGACAGCTGGAACCCACAAGAGAGATTTTGTTTAACATAAATAAAGCAAAGAAGTTTCATAATCATCATCTAAAGGTTTTGACTGCGTTTTTAAACAAAAGCACAATTTCCCAAAATTAGAGAGATCTATAGAAGAAGCAAAAATCATTGGTCCCCAAAAAAAAAATAAAAAAAAAAAAGCAAAAGCTTTGGTTCCTCCTCCGTGACCCCCATCCGTGATCTTGTCACGTCAGCGTTTTCCATTGACAAAGACTAACCCAATGAGACCAAGACACGTTAGCTAGTTTGACCCCATTAGGTATAACGGTCGTAATGTTTTAGCTTAGGAAGTGCACAAAAAGAGTAACACAAACGGCAAAAGCTATTTCATAATTTAAAAACCTGAGAAAAATAAAATCTAAAATCTAAATTTTTTATAATAGGCTAATTTAGATATTTGTATTATGCTTAGGGGATTTTTAGGGTTTTTTAGTTTTTTCAAAACATAGATTAATTTGTTAACTTTGGTAAAAAATTATGAAAGTTTTTTGAAAAATGGTAAATGGAGAAAGTAAAGATATTAACGAGATTGTCACTATTGTTACCTTGACTGGGAAAGTTCCCGGCGGAAACTTGGTGGTGAGAAGATCACGCATTCTGGCGACGGCTTTAACTTTATTAGCTAAAATGTCAAGTAACGGAAGCAGCTCCTCCGTTTTTAACGGAAACTGTTCCGTTAACCAAACTGACGGATGCAAGCTTTTCACGAACTCCTTCTCTTTGATCTGAGGAGACGGCGGAGGATTCACCGGAGACACAGTTGAAGGTACAGCCACTGATCTTCTCGGTGGCTGGATTTGAGCCATTGACCTCCTCGGTGGTTGCAATTGAGATTGCTGCGACGGCGGGGGTGGTCGTGGCGGCGCGGCGGATGGATAAACGTCGACGCTTTTTCTCCCGACGGAGATCCAATCTCTATCTTCTTTAACAAAGCTACTGTGTCGTCTCTGTGACCGTTGCGGCGGAGCTAAGAAACTCGGGTTCTCAGCTACTAAGAAACCTTCATCGTCTTCGTCTAACTCCAACGGCAAAACCTGTTCGCTTCCATCTCCGGTAACAATTTTCCGAGATCTGAAACTAAACGTAACTTTCTGGATTTCATAAACCCTAGCTTTCCATTCTCCGACGTTCTCCATCTTCTCTTGCCGCCGCCAATTCGTTCTCCCGACGAGCTCTGCTTTAGTAACATCCATCCCCGGACGGTACAAACTCGACTGAGAACAGAACCCGGCTATATCGGAGTCGCTAATCGGAGCTCCGGCACTTTCAAAAGCGTCGAGAATTTTCCGATCGTCTCGATTCAGTACAAGCAAAGATCCAGGAGCAATATCTAGGGACTCATCACCATCACCAAGGAACAAAAAGCTTTGATCGGCTCTCTGAATTTTCAAACCGTCAAATCCGGCTAAAGTAGTATCAGCGCGGAGGTTACCGTCGCGTTTCCAGATCTTGTAAGTATCGGAGGGAGCGATTTTTCCGACGAACGGAATCACGGAGCTCTCGAAGTGGAAAGAGATCTCCATGTAGAAATCTCTCATACGGCGGAGAACAGCGATCAAACGAGGCAACCTCCGCCGCCATTTACACCAAGCTAAACGGTGGTGATGCCGCAAAAGCACTTTCATAACCTCAGAATTCCGGCGACAAAACGCTTCCTGTAGCGGATTCCATCCGGAAGCGTTCTGCAGCGAGATATCTCCTCCGGCTGAAGAAATCGCCCTCGCCGCGAAGATGTCGTCGAGTCTAACCGCTAGATGGAGCGGCGTCTCGCGTGAAGGAACGTCGCGGCGGTCGAGCAAGGCGGAGATCTGATCAGCGACTCGTTCTTGACTCAGTGAGTCGGATTCTGTTCGGATCTGCTCTGGATCTCCTAGCTTCGGCAACGAGGAGAGAAGACGAGTGAGCGCGCCGTGATCTCCTAAAACGACGGCGTAGTGAACTGGACTGTGAGCGTAATCTTCAGGTCTGATTGCAGACGCTGACGAAGGCCGAGACATAACTTTTTTTTTTTCCCCGGCGAGTTTTAACAGTGAGATTGAGAATGTAAGGTGTGTGTAATTGTGATTGTGCTTCTTCTTCTTCTTCTTCTTCTTATTCGTCGTCGTCTTGTTGTTTGTAAGTTCGTCGTCTTCGATTGAAGCTGAAACGGAATGTTTATGGAAATGGAAGTCGAAGTTTGTGGTGTGGAATTTAATTCCTTTTTATTTTATTCATTTATTGTTTTTAATTTTAAAATTACGTTTTTAATTTTTTTGGAAGGTCTCTTTATTTGGGGAGGCGTGAGTAAATAAGGATATTTCTGGGCTTTTTGTCAGTACTCTTTTCTTTTTTTTTTTCTTCTTTGTTTTCTTATTTGGCCTTTTTTTTTTGTCTTTTTCACTATTGTTTGTTTTTAAAAAAAAATATATATATTTTCTGTTGGATTTTCGGTGTTTCTTTTCTGAATATTTGTACTGTGTAAAGCAATGTAAACATAATAGTATTTGATGATAGGTTGAAAACAAATATTTGAATGATAATAAAGGAAATTTAATGATTACTCTCTTAGAACAATATCATTTGACATGTCACAGTTTATAGTCATGACTCATGGTTGACTAGTAATGATGAAATAAGAAATAAATTATTATCAGTTCCTATCATTTGGTTTTATTTATTTGACTCATACTAATATTTATTCACTTTTTATTATTGATGATTTTAGAAAAAATATAATATTGGTTTAGAAAATTGTAAATCACAAAAGAACAAAAAAAATTACACTTCGAATCAAATTTTAATATGTGTAAGAAAGCTTAAAAAATAGTAAATTAATTTGGAAAATATAGAATATGTTTTATGTTCGTAGTTCACTATTTTGACAGTTACAAAGAAAGATTAGATAGCTATAGATATTCGTTATGAGATTTTGAGTGTTATATACAATTAATTTTTCATCGTTTTGAATTTTGTTTTACAACCAATGTTTTGTGTATAACATTACTTTTGTAATATAGCTAGCATACAAAAAGTACATCATAATATGATTATATTTGATGATAGGTAAAAAATATTCGAAGTAATTCGACTCTTAACAAAATTATTTGACATGTCAAAAGTTTATGGTACTCATGGGTCGACTAGTAATGATGGAACGAAATACAACAATGATCAGTTTCTATTATGGTTGTCGAAACTTTTAGCATTATTCAATTTGATTGAATTAAATAAATATTTATACAATACATAATAACGTTTATTAATACGACTAGTTCGACAGTTACAAAAATTTAAAGAGTTATAAATTTTCGTTATGAGATTTTGAGTACTTTATGCAATTAATATATTTCGACCGGTTTAAAAATTTGTTACAACTAATTTTGTGTATACATTACTGTTCACTGACTGGATTTTAAACGTCAAATTCACTGCGTAACTGTTTTGTTTTTAAAGCTATTTACTATAACTGTATTAAAAGTTTTTAATGTGTGTTATTGGATTGTTACCTAAAATATACTTATAGACTACAAAATGGACACATTGTACATCTCTAGACCACTCATATATAAATGATCTAATAAAAGTTTTGTGTAAATCTTAATTTAATTTTTACTTATAGGACACAAGGTACGATACGAAGAAGGTATACAAAAAAAAAGAGTATCTATCCAAAATTGTACATTTTAAAAACTTAATTGGATTTTTAGTATATTTATTATTTATAATTAGATAGTTAGGTAGATTTTACTATTTGTGTAATAGAAGAGTTGTGAGATAGATGAGAAAGTGGGGTAGAGTGTATTATTGTGAAATTACAAAAGGATAGTTGGATCCGTACAACTTATTTAGTGTATGGAAATACAAAAATAGAAATATTTTTAATTTTTTATATTTAATGTACTTTATATCAGCTGTACAGATGAAAATGTGTATATTAATATACATATGTATATTAAACTAGCTGTACACCTAATATATATATATATATATATATATATTATTTACCTGTACACTTAATAAACTGTATGGATTACATCTGTATATTTAACGAGTGTACGAATAAAAATTTGTGAAATTTATTTTACATAATAAAAACAAATCATCAAACAAAATAGATATCAAATAATATATGCAAAAATATAGAATTTTATATACCTAAAATATTTTAGAAAATTAATTTATTTTGATTAGTATTTTAATTATTAAATTCAAGGGATAATGTAATAAAATAATAAAAATATTTAATTGTAATGGTATACTTGTAAATAAAAAGATTTTTTTTTAGGGTTAGAAAGTAATGTAAATAGTAGTGAATAGTTGAAGGTGATTATTTTGCAGATTATAAATAGTGAATTTACTAAATTGCCAATTATGTTTAAAAATGTACTAATTCTCCAAATATCTTAAAAAAAAATAAAAGAAAAGTGAGAAAAGAATCGCTTTGTCGTGACCAAATGCAAAATTATGCAACAGAATTATCTGCTAGAAAAAAACAAATTATACTTTGCTGCTCCCTCTAACCGACCAATCCGCTTCTTTATTAGTAATCTTCATTATTAAATTGTACATTATCTTTAAACTAATGCACTAACCAAGTCTTAAACCTTAAGCGTTGAGTCTTCTTGATCTGATATATAGATCTTGGTTCTCTAATCTTGATGGAGAAAACTGAAACGGACTGAGTACATTGAGTTAAGTACATATGCAACAAACCAAATAAAGGTTCTCTTAAACTTTGTTATACTCCAAGAGATTCACCATCAAGATCCTGTCAAGAACGAACAAACAAAGTTGAATTTAGTGTTTTTATTGAATACATAAAGAGACTTGATTGGCAAACGGGTTGAGCTAAATCCAAGTTAAAGGTGCAAACTCTGTGACATTAGATTCCGAATTCCTTAAAAGATGAAGGAACTTACCAGAGTTTTGGCACACCATGTAAACTTGTAGATTACTCTTACTTGAAAAAGATCCCTTATAACTAAAAACACAATTAAACCAAGAAAAGGGAAAGAGAAGTATGATAGATTTAGCTCTTAAAAAAAATTCGAGCAAACATTGCTAATCAACAAAAGCATTACCATATCTCGGTGTATCAAAGTCTCCAAGCAGGGAGAAATCATAAAGGCAATCTTACAAGTCCATAAACTAGTGACAAATCAGCTTCTTGTCTGTTTTCACCTCCTCTCAGGGTAACTACCTTACTACCAAGGAGTGTATCACAATAAAGTCCTATTTGAATAGTAATACAATATCGGAAGTGATCACAAAGCTGTTATGCTTCAGTCTAGTGAGTCTCTGTAGAAATGTTATTATCTCCCTTATGATTCCCTGGATGTCAAGCATTTCTGAAACAAGTTTGCAGCTTTTGCTACAGCTTTTGTGTTGTCAGAATATGAAAGAAAAAGCAATAAACGTTTGGTGAAATGAAGAATAGATTATCCAAATTACACTGAGAGATCATACTGAAATCTAACAATAGACGAGCCAAATTACAGAACAACTCCAACATATAGAAAGAAACCGGATCAACTTGAGATTACAAAAGTTTTAAATTAAGGTTTTCAGGCTATGATGAGTAATAGCAAAATCCTTGACGCTTCCTGCTATGTGAAGCACGACCTCCATTGAAGATAGCCATCAACTCGGCCACAAGCACCTTGTCAACGTGCATCATCACAAACATATTTAAAAACTTCTCATCCGTACTCTTCAAGACAGACCCGATTGCAACCAACCAGCAGATCGGATTTAACCAGTTTATATAATCAAATCTTATGTTACATAATATATAGAAAAAAATAAAAAAAAATAAAAAAAATCATTGATGTGGAGTCTCTCACCTCCATGTACGCGGGAGGGCAGGTTCATGTACGATTGTAGCAGTAGTCATGGCTTTTTTGACTCGTTGTTAAATTGAAGAAAATTATGTAAAATTATCAGTCTATTACACATACATATATAGTTGATAAACCAAGTCCTATTCCAAACGTGATTGAGTTTTTATTTATTTATTTTTTAACCAATAGATGGGGTTGTTCTCGAGTCCTTTTCCAAATCGAAGTGGAATGAAAATAATCACATCATTTTTTTTTTTTTTTTGCATTGGCTTCCGCTACAGAATAATTTTCATTGCCGGCATCGGTTTTTGATACAACAAAACAATTATTTGTTCAAAAAAAAAAAAAAAAAAAAAAAAAAAAATACAACAAAACAATACAACCATTCAAAACAAAACAAGAGACAAAAGCTAGAGTTTTATGCCAGCAGAAACAATTTTTCGAAAACTCGAGGTCCAAAACTTTCAAATCGATGACTTCAATGTTGTAATTTTTCTATAAATTAAAGCTATCATATTAATTAATGGAGTAATGTGTGTGAGTATTAGGGAAGCAAGATAGTCTCAGTTAACGTTGGAAAGTTGATAATGTTTAGTGGATGTTTGCGATATACATATATTTAGTGAAAACACGAATTTTGTAGTCACCATAAGAAATAGAACAAGGTATATATTAGTCGTATTAATTATTTGGAGGCGACAATAACAATAGAAATCTTTATTGATCATAAGAATTAAAAACTGTATTAAAGTTAATCCAACCCAAGATAACTAAGAAAGAAAAAGAAAAAGAAGCTTTGTTATTCGCCTCTTTTTCTTTTGCCTCCGGAGGCACCTTGCTGGATTTGAGTCAAGCTTGGAACATAATTAAACAGAAAAGGCCAAGCATCTTCGTCTCCAAAAGACTGTCGTGTGAATCTATTGTCCTCTCCAACAATGTATACCCTGTTTTTGCAGCTGGAATGATCACACATCACGAGGACTTTCTTCTCCTCATAGAGCAAGAAACTTATATCATGCGAATATTCGAGGTGAGGGCTCAAATCCAATGCAAACACCTTGCTCCATGATATCGCTTTGGTTTCATCAATCTTATTTGTCAGCCATACCTCAGCTTTTGATGTATATTCGTGTTTTAACAACACGGCGAGTTTCTCTTCTCTAACGACCGATAGAGAAGCATTTTGATCATCCATAACTATAGGAATCTGACCCGTAAGACGTTCAAATTTTTCGCTAGTATAATCAAAGCTGACTAAGAATATGCCGGGATGTTTCTCCTCCTTTCCTTGTGAAGCAATCCAGTAAGTCTTCCCTTTCAAAGACGCGCCGCTTTGTTCACAAACTAATTGGCAGTTAGGAGTGGCATCAAGAGTCCTCCATGAGTTTGAGTTAATATCATATATTTCGAATTGATCTTGGTTGTAACCATAACTCAATATTTTGTAGCTTTTATTGCCAGATTTCTTGTCTTGGCAGGATCCGAGAGCATAGCAGTCGTTTGTCTTCTTGTCACCGTTAACGGGTTCCAAACCACCATTATATAGTCGTTTTCGGTGCATAACAATAAGCCGTCGCAGTGAAAAACATGAGAGATCACGATTTGTTCTTGAACTGAACTACCAGGATCGATTAGGCTACGTTCACATGTGGCCATTACATATGGTTTTGTTCCATGGAGTTTGACACTCATCGAGCAAACTCTACCGTTCTTCAACATGAGAACAAGAAACTGCTTTGCGCCTTTCTCCAAGTGCATTCTAGTGAATCTGCTATTGCTGAATAAATTGTTCCATTGCTTGCAAGTAGATCGCAACCGCTTGAGAGATATGGCCGGAACGCGACAGAGTATGTCCTCTACCCAAAGGTCCTCCAACATCATTACTGTCATCTCTTAATGAACAAGAAAGTGATTGTTGTTTAGACGACGAGTACATCAACTCTTTTAAAAAAATTCTTTTACATGGAAAAAAGAAAAAAAAAAACTTTTTCTTGTTTGGTTTTGAATATTTTGATAGTCAGAGTTATATTTTGATCTCAACTTTACAGCCTTTACGTCGATGTAGCTCTCCTTTTATTGAAAAATCTCCTTAACCCTAATCCTCGTGGATTTGGGAAAAAGCAACCGCCTCTTCATAAAGATAAGATCTTTCCAAATATTCTCTGACGAAATAAGGTTGTTTTCCAATATTCTCTTGAAGGATAAGGTCCTATTTGTTGCAAATAGAGTTAATCTTATTATAATTCTTTGGTTAAAATTATGCCCAAAATCTTCAATCAGAGATAAACAATCATTCCTCAAATCGGATGAACTAATGACATAGACGAAGTTCAAATAACTTGGAAAAGAATCTCGCAGCAAGATTTTGAAGTATCATAAGAGAGGATTTTATCTCCAACCCCAAAGGAATTTAGTGAAATTAAAGCTTCTCAGGGAAGACCAAAAGATCAAACACTGATAAAATAAACGAGAAAGGCTTACATGACCAATCCAAGAACTCTGCATTGCATCATTCCAATCCATATCTGCAGTTCATAAACACCATGATCCAATACATGATACTGAAATCAGACCAATCCAAGAACTCAAAGAGTCCAAATGAACAGAAGATAAATGACTTAGAAAAATAAAAAATCAACAACTATATAGTTTGGATACAGATGTCTGCTATTTGGCTGCATTGCTGTTTCTAGGCTACCAACCTCAGTGTGATATATCAGAAAAGAGACTCAACCTTACATTTTATTGCTTTTGAAGTCAAAAATCAAGGTTTCAGAAATATTCATAATAAAAGCAAAATTCTTGACAAGCCTTGTGATCTATAAAATACGGTCTTTGGTGAAAATAGCCATCAACTCATGCACAAGCTCCTTGTCATCATGGTTACGCACATACTTGTTTAAGAACTCTTCATTGGTACATACCAAAACAGACGACATTGGAGGGAGTTCACTTTCGAGCAAACCTTTTGACATGAGAGCTTTAATTACATTACACCTTCGGACAGTCCTCTTCTGCATGCTGTATCCAAGCATCGCAGGGGTTGTAATCACAGACCTTAGAGGCCAATTCATCTTCTTCACCACAAACTCAGTCTTCTTTGTCACAGTCTCTGCAGATAAAATAAGACACTGGGGAAAGCGCTAGGCTAGTATAACAAACTCATCTCTGCTGAATCCGAGGCAAAGAAATGTTTCAATGGAGTTCAATATCTTCTTCTCTGAAGCACCAACGCATTGCGGAAACTTCTTCATCAGTGAAAGGACCTCGTCTTCGACTAGTCCACACTTCTTCAGGGTCTCAATGCTCCGAACTATCTTCTTCTCCGAGTGATTCAGAAAGCTAGGACACTTCTTGAACATTTCCCATACATCTCCCTCAGAAAAGCCTAACCCTTTACAGACGTTGACTTTTTCTTCTATTCTTTTGTCGCTGTATCTGTAAACAACCTTAAGAGCTTGGACAAACTTTGAGGAGGTTGGAACAAAACCCATCTCAACAACCTTCTTGAGTGATTCTTCAAAATTTTCTTTTCCACAAACAGGTTGGGCATCAGAGATGAGCAAGGAGAATAAAATCCTCTGAGGCACACCCAACTCTCTCAGAACCAAAACATTCCTGATTTTATTCCACTGTCTACTACCCTCTGGCGAAGATTGACATAACTTTTCATAATTGGAACTCTTATCTGCCTCTATAATCTCTTTGATGAAACCATAGTATCTGCTTATAGTTTTGGCAGCTTTCTTTCCCAAGATTTCAGGAACTGTAGAAACAATCTGAGTGAACTCAGAGCTTGAAGCTCCTCTTGACTGCAAAAACTGAAGCTTGGGAGCAAGTTTTTTCTCAGCATCTAATACAAGCAATGTTGGATAGTCCGTAACGATGCTTGAGATCTGAGAATCAGTGAACCCATGACCTCTAAAAAGACTCAGAACTGAATCAGCATTGCTCTTGTCCTCGAAACTGACTCTCATTGAGATCGATTCAGCTACTTTTCTAGTCAAACCCAATGAATCAACGAGGTAAGAGACTGTAAAGTTCCTACCTTTACGACCATCTCTATAAGCAGCAGTAGCGACAGAGGAGAAGGAATTGGAAAAAGAAGATGCATTTTGCACTGCAAAACTCAAATGACGCCATTTCTGCAACTCGCACAACTTTTTGCCATGGAGTATCAGAGAATACATGAACAAAGACGAATTCAAAAATTACCTAAAGACGCAGAAGAGCACGAAGAACAGAACCCAGCAAACCTCTAAAGTTTAGAAGCGATTTCTACCCAACGATCAGTTTCAATTCGACAAGACGAGCCGCGTGGATAGTGAAGTGAAAAAAAAAAAGAAAAAAAGCAGAGATCTTTAGGGTTTACTCATTCGACAAGCGATTTCTACTCATCGATCAGTTACAGATAAAACAGAAAAAAGCAGAGATCTTTAGGGTTTAGGCAAAACCCCTCTTTTAATTTTGATTTTGAAAATGTTGTCTAATACGGTTCGGTTCGGTTCGGTTATAGACAAATTCAATTTTTGTTGCCTGTTGAACCAAAACTCTTTAGAATACTTTAAAAACTCGAATAATATTGGTTAAATTTGGTTAGTTCGGTTAAAGCCTTTAACTTAAAGGTTTTACATTCTTAATTGATTTTTATCACTATAAGCTGCATTGAATCATTACAATCCATATCTGCAGTTAAAAAAACCATGATCTAATTTAAAGATTTATTCTGGGATTTTAAAGTTTCAAGAATCAGAATTCAATCCATATCCGTGTAAATGACTCTCATCAAATACATTTTCCCTATTGAAGAACACAACTACAAACCCGGATTTTCATATTTTAGCCTCATTGATTTTCAAGTCATCTTCAGATAACATATGTTGCAGTTTGGTTCACTAGGATCTCACATTCTGGCATGCATCACGCCAAATGTATGCATACCAGAGTACATTTGTAATCTCCTTACTGTCAAAACCAAAAGTGATCCTATACATAATTAAAGTATATATACGCAAGCACAATGGTGGTACTACTCTGTATTTGATAGATAATTAAACTTTAATATGATTTGTTGTGTAAACTTTAATATGATTTGATAGATATTTTCTTTGCGTATTCACAGTAAAGACCACGAGATGAGTTCTAATGATGTGAGTATGTGAGACAGTAAAGACTACGATCACCAATCTGAGAATAAAGAAAATCAATCCACTACAAATCATATGATGGAAGAAATATTCTATTAAAGTAACCACAGAGCAAGATTTTGAAAGGCTTACATGACCAGCTGTGATTTAAGTACCCCCACCAATCCCAAAACATTTAAGAATTTAGTGAAACCAAAGATCAAACACTAATTAAGGAGCCAAAAAGGCTCACATGACCAATCCAACAACTCAGGACCTGCATTGCATCATTCCAATCCATATCTGCAGTTCGAAAAAACCATGATACTATAACCACATTTAAATATTGGGTTTAAACTTCAAGAATTGGATTCACATGTCAGCTATTTGGCTGCATTGCTGTTTCTAGGCTACCAATTCAAAATTACATTTAAAGTTACTTTTCCTAGTTGGCTTGCTTTTGAAGTCTAAAATCAAGGTTTTAGATACTCAAAAACAAGAGCAAAATCCTTGACAAGCCTTTTCATCTATGAAACACGACCTCTAGCGAAGATGGCCATCAACTCAGGCACCAGCTCCTTGTCATCATGGTTCCTCACATACCTGTTTAAGAAGGCCTCATCGGTGCATGCCAAGACAGACGACAATGGAGGGAGTTGGCTTCTTAGCAATCCTTTTGACATGAGAGCTTTGATTACGTTACACCTCGGGACAATCCTCTTCTTCATGCTGTATCCAAGTACTGTAGGGAACAAAGCCATCTCTCTTAGTGGCCAATTCATCT